>NC_063988.1:7500000-8125000 GCF_932276165.1 Plutella xylostella
TAGTGGTTGGATGAAGAAGGCCGAGGATCGAGTGTTGTGGCGCTTCTTGGAAGACGCCTATGTCCAGCAGTGGATGATTATTAGCTGATGATATATGTGATACAAGTGCGTACCGTGTGCCCTTTTATCAAACAGCAAAAAAAAGTTCGCTTTGATCTTCATTTACATGTAAATACAAACAAGCGCGGGGCGCCGCTTTGACGCTTTGCACACAAAATTAATCAGTATGTAAATATGTACACAGCAATGTATACACACGACATTTGCACGCACTGCTGACGGCCGAATTCAACTTTATTTTATCCCCCATGACTGAAAAATACAATCGAGAGCAATGAAAATGTTGCAGTGACAATAGCAGCAAATTAATCCTAAACGGGAATATGCCGTCTGCAAAAACTGGGTTCATTTGGTGTTTTCCTTTTTACAAGTGGAACTTTTTCATTGCTGGCGAGTGTACTTATCTGCTGTAAAATAATAATAGGTCAAAACATTATTATTAAGCCGTAATTGTCCGCTGTTGGACATAATATATGTATATGCCTCTTATTCAAGCAGCGCCACAACCCTTGTCCTTCCGGCATCGGATTTAAATTAAAAGAAAATATACAAAATCAAACGAAAGAAATTGTAAAATGAGTGGCTAGGTCGTTGACCTTTTAACTATTAGTGGTCTACCTTGACTGACAGAAGTCGGTGACGGTGGTCTACCTTGACAACCTAATGCATTATGCATTTAATTCATCTTCTTTTCTAAACACAGTCTGTTAAACCTTGGCGGTTTCCTAATCAGAGATCAATTAATGTTCCCTTTGATAGGTGTTCATAATATTTTTCTCTCAATTTATACATGTTACTATGATTAATAAAATTACATATTTAAGTATAATCATTCAATTACTATTATAAGTAAGTTACGAGTATTGTAAGCTTAGGAAAATAAGCTTACAATAGAGTATGTAGTATAACGGAGTAGAAAACGATAAGGTATTCGAGGAAAAAGTTAAGAATGATGTGATGAACTGATGGTAATATGACTTGCTTACGAGTATTTTAGAGGTTCTAATTGTAAGCAAAAATCGCAATATATCAAGACCCTGATATCAGTTGCAAAAAAAGAAACCGATCACAATCCTGCGGTAGGTACTTCCGGCATTGAAGTAAATTAGAACAATATAATTTAATACTTGCACTAGACCTACTCAAAGGCTACACCTCCTTATTGTACGTATTGTCTAAGCTTATGTCACTGTGCGTCTCTGAACCAATTAGCATGTGAATACAGTTTAAACTCTCTAGCATCCCACGTGTTCATTAAAGCTTAAAAGGAAATGAAACTCGCATATTTCGGAACAGTGACAAAACAATAAAAATGAGAATATAAATTTAATATAAGAGAATTATGTAAATCAGAACGTCTTTGTTGTGCAATACCTATCGTTGGGGACGACCCGTGAGCTTGGGTGTGAAGTGTGTCAAAAAGAATACAGCCGAGCCACTTTGAACTTAAAGAGATCCAAATAGCTTGTGTAAAATGTACCTAGACAGAAAAGCTGAAAATATTATTACGAATTTTAATTGATATCGGCAATTGAGTCCGAAAACCTTAATAAACTCTCTATATTGTATCGAACATTTCTCGGTGCAGAATTAAATAATATACGAGTCGTATTGGCACGTGGTAACCAATAAAAGCTTTAACAGCCAAATAGATAGTCGTATTTTGTAATATTTAATAAGTGCTTTTGCAACACTATCGTCATTGAAGCCAAATTCCAACTTTTATTGTATCTATTAAACGAACTAAAACCTCTTTCACAAAATTATTCAATTAGTCAGCCCGAGTTTGTAACTGCCAATTTTATTTTTATTGAGATAAGTAATTAGGTTTGCGCTCTAGACGAAAAGATCATTCGTAATTTTAATTACATAATACGAACTCATTAGCCTACATAATTATTGTATTATTATATTATCTAAGGACATTAACACGCTAGATGTAGATTAATTATAGTACCTATGTATAAGCTTGAAATATTATGTCGCAGACAAAGTAAACAAAAAAACTACAGTCAACAATGAGCGAGCGTAGAATCTCGGAGATGCGTTAAAAAGTAAGAGGACGACCAGACTTTATTACGTTCCAGTAAATTCATCATTGATTTAGTAACGGAAATTTTACTCCGCACATTCTCTTGTGCAAAAGTCATGGATCGTGTCGCAACAACATTTGTCGTATAATGTTGTTAACGCAACACCCATTTAGCGAATCACAATTTCTATATATCGAAAAATGTTTATGTGTGAACGCTGTAAGAGGCATCTTTCTTCGGTTATGCAAGAGGGGTCACAGCCGTGTTGCGTCACACGTGTCGCGATACGGTGAAAACTATACTTTCTACCAAACAAATACGTGTTTTACTACTTATGACCACATTATCATTATTAACAGAATTTATTGGCCATTTTTGGCTACTTTATGACCACTTTATGTTTCTTTTGTGCTTACAAACGGTTATTATCGGAAAAGACATGCTACTCATTTATGTAAAGAAGGTAAAAGTTTGTTGGCTAAGCTCGTACGAGCGGTATAAAGAAAAGAGAGGAATTGTTTTAGTTTATCAATTTTATTCAAAAATATTTATCATACAACTAAAATTACACATTAAAATTACTATTTACATAAATACATTTAGGCACCGTAATTTTTTTCTCTACTTATAAACTATACGCCGGCAAACTCAGGTATCACATGGGGTGCGCGCGGGGGGCGCCGCTTAGTAGGGGCCGGACTGGCCGGGCGGGCCGTAGGACGAGCTCACGCCCGAGCTGGAGCCTCCGTGTCCTCCACCGATGGAGCCTCCGTGTCCACCTCCGATGGAGCCACCGTGACCGCCGCCAATAGAGCCGCCAGAGATGCCGCCCAGTGAGCCTCCAGACAGACCACCCAGGGAACCTCCCAGGGAGCCGCCGCTGATGCCTCCGCCGATGGACGAGATGCCTCCGCCGATGGCGCCGCCGGACTCCTTCTGGGTCTTGTACTTGATGAAGTAGACCTCGGGCTTGCTGGGCTGCGTGGGCGCGGCGGTGGGGATGGTGATGTCGGGCTGCTCGTCGGGCTTCTTCACCAGCACGTAGACCAGGGTCTTCTCCTCGTTCTGGGCCTGCGCGGGGATGATGGGCGCGACGGGCGCGGGCGGGGACGGCGCTTTGATGAAGATGATCTTGTAGTGCTTCTGGGGCACGCCGCCGCCTCCGATCACTTGCGGGCGCTGCTCTTCAGGTTCTGGGGGCGGTACGTGGACGTAGATGTGCTTCTGCACAATGGGGGCGCCACCGAAGCTACCGCCTCCGAAGCCTCCGGACGAGAATCCACCGGACGAGAACCCGCCGCTGCTGCCGCCGGACGAGAAGCCGCCGCCGCCGCTGGAGAAGCCGCCGCCGCCGATGCCGCCGCCGATACCGAAGCTGCTGGAGCTCAGGCCGCCGCTCGAGAAGCCGCCCCCGTGGCCGCCTCCGTGGCCGCCCCCGAAGCCACCCCCGTGGCCGCCGCCGCCCCCGCTGGAGAAGCCGCCCCCGTGGCCGCCGCCGCCGCCGGGCGCGCTGTAGCTGTAGCCCGCCTCCGGCCGAGCCGAGCCGAGTGCCGCTACGGCTGCTAATACCTGATACCAAAAAAACAAACGCTCAGTTACAATGATCGGCGACGATTCACACTTCCGCCACGCTATTATCTCGATTGCTGCCGGTCCTCGGAGAAAGACTGTCACTTTAATGCAAATCCAATCAGCGATGGTGACGATCGCATTGGCGGAACACTTCCAATGGCCACTTGAAACGTAAACAGGCACTTTCATCCCGGGCGAGGAGCAATCGAGACAATAGTCGAGGAAGCACTGGGGTCACAGTTCACTACACTTTCACATCACGGTACCTACCAAGAACGCTTTCATGTTGTGTCACGGAGCGGCGCGGGTCGAATGATGTGCTCTCCGAGCGACCGCCGGCTTTTATACGCGAGCCACCGCTCTCCCTGACTCCCTCGGTGCATAATTCGGCCTTCGGGCCATAGGTACGAGAATTATGAATTTAATGACACCCGTCGAACACATCTTCAGTGAAATGTAGATCTTGGATCGCCACTGCAGCGCGGGCACTCCAGGGGGACATCCCATTGTTTGCACTTTTCACTCCTGCACTATTGAAATAACACCGGACCATGATAAGTTGCAGTCACTTTCTTTCCACACACTTTACTTGCCAGGAAGTACGCGAACCTTTCAATATTTCTTCAGTTTCGAAGAGAATGTGAGTGTAAGAGTGAGATTTCGTAACATTTGCTAATAGTAAAGTAAATAGAATGATAAAGGATGGGAAAGTAAGTGAGGTGATTGGTGTTAAGAGGTGGTGTACTGTTTCACTTGTAGAGGCATCTCGCAAATTGTTTCCGACTTTCCTTATCAACGTTCTCCTTCATGAATAAAGATGGCTTCATCCTTTCGATATAATCAATGTTGATCTTCAAAAAGTAGACGCGTTAGAAAGTTCAGATATTATGTTCTTTATTTTATTTTGATGATGCATTTAAATATTTGTCTATAAACTTTTAACCACAGATTAGAACTTGGGACATTGTGTTTAAAAAATATGTTTCTTAATATTTCGAAAGCATTACAGAAATTATGGTAATAAGATAACAAACGCAATAAAAACTGTTTTGTATACCTATAGTATGGAAATTATAAATAATAATTTATAGTTATATGACACGAACAAAATATTTATATTTTCTTACAAAAATGAAGCTTTGAAGCAACAATTAACATAAGCTTAGGTTGATACGATGTCGTCTGAATGCGAGTTCGCCGAGGAATATACCTCCAGTTCTATTCTATTCTATTCTGAGAGGAGGCGAAGCTCCTTTACGTGGCTCTCTCGAGTGGAACCTTTGTATACATATCCCCTTAATTTCAGCTCAGCCAGCCTAGCTCCCGAGTAAACTGGAGCCGCAAGCCTGGGTGTTCCAATAACCAATTTTGAAATTCTGATTTAAGTTTTGGGCTTAGATATAACATGCTGCACACGTAGGTTTCGGCTTAGTATACCCTTTTTGCAACACCCTGTACCTAAATATAACGAATAGAGCTTAACTCTTCCCGCGAAGAGTTAAGCTTAAGACATAAACATAATCATGAAAACTTATGTATCATCCTTATGTTGAGAGGGTTATTAACAGTTTTGTAGTAATCTGTCTGGTCGTGCAACTCTACCTGAATATTTCGTAATTAGTCAAAACATTATTAACTAGATAAGATTTATAGTTCGCGAGTCTTCTTCGTGAGTGATTTATTCACTCAGATAACTATTTTATAAGTTTTTATCTCAATCTTGCCAGCGCTCAGACGGTCGCAGCCAAAAGTGGAGTAGTCGAGTAAGTAATTGTGAAGTAAGTTTGACTAAGTAGTCCGTGGGAACAGAACGCATCTTTAAGGCAACTTTTTAAATTAATTATTTAGCACCTCTATTTAATGGTCCCAATAATTATGATGTACCTACAATATCTGTAAGACCACCACTTATTCAAAGGACAAGACATACTTTATAGACATATTTTAATTAGGTTTGTACAGTTTACTGCGTTATTTTGTTAAGTACTTTTTTTTTAAGTTATTGGGGAAATGTAAACAGATTGATAAGTACGACTACCTACGACTTAAGATCGCACGATCGATCCGCTTTGACGAACTCTGCATTTCTTTCTATATTAACATCTCGGGCCTTTCCAAATGGTAGTTGGTGAAGTTTATTTTTTATATTTTCAAAGTTATCATAAATTATAATAACACTTGTAATCTACTAATCCGATAATCTAAACTTCAACAACATCAATTTGATTATCAGCGAATCTAATTGTTTCAGATGTAGCTATAATTCCGAAACATAAGTTTTGCAATAAAAATTTGAACGCTCTAAAAAAAATATTGCGAAATAGAATGTGTCATTTAGTCATTTCTCGGTGTTAGGTCGAGAATTACTTAAAACTTGGAGTGTCAGCCGTGACCTTTCACCAGCCTCGAGGTCTTCGGAGACCGACGAGCAACGTGACACGTGAACTTAGTTTTCAGGCATCACGATATGTAGTCTTAGAATAAAAGTTATTTAGAATGACCTGCAAAGTTACCCCATTTCGGCTCACTAGGTACACCATATTTGCAACACCCTGTAGAGTGGAACATACATATCGTGATCCTGAAACCTAACTTAATAAAATCATATAGGGATTAGGCACAATAGTTTTAATCCAACCTCAAATTTTCAAACATTGTGTTCGGTAGTTTACCTAATGCACTAACCTGGGCTATATGTTACATGATGAAAACAGAAGCCCTGCCTGCGATTGTTTGGCAAACAGATTTGTGCAATAACCTGGAAGTACATAATATAATAACCCGGCTGTAGTGGTACGAAACGTGGGCGTATTAAAGTACCGTCGTAATAAGATGTAAAAGTTAAAACTTGGTAAAATTTAGAGCTTTATCTTCACCATTACCATTGAATCAGTGGTTGTAACTGTTTAAATAGGTAGGTACATATTTAAGTTTACGGTAAGTACAGATTACTTTGTTAATGGTGGTAATTGTAACTGTGCAGATTTGATAATACATAGTAGCACGGGTAATCATCATGTCCCCACTCCTGGGGCACGGGTCTCCTTCCAATGAAGGAAGGGTCTAGGCCTAGAGCGGGCCTAGTGCGGGTTGGTGGACCCCAACACAAGCAAGCTTATGCTGAGAGAGTTGTCGGGTAAGTGGGCAACCCGACTGTCAGATGTTTTCAAGCCGCCCGAAGGCGTCTGACTAGGCTTAACGACTAACTGCTGCCGAAGCAGCAACCGGGACCCACGGCTTAACGTGCCTTCCAGACAGAACTATTAGGCAAAAAATTACTCTCCGCAATTTTTGACACAGGCATGGTACATCTTATTCTTCTTCATTTTCTACTAGTAAGTACTTCTAGTAAAAGAAAAAATCTAATCTTTTAACTGTCGCAGATTTTTTGGTCCATTGCAAAGTTATCATTCTCCCACTCTACCAATTCCATTAAAACGTTGTAAGAAGGTTTAGCTAAGAAAAACGGCCATTAAACGGGCGACCTCTTTGTATCGGTTCTAGTAGAGTTGTGAGGAACAATTATGGGCAGTGTGTGCAACGGCGACGGGTCAGAGTGAGCGGTGAACGTATACGATTTGCAATCAGACATCTTGATCATTATAAGAATTTGTTATTCAAATCTATTTGATTTGGGCACAACGGGTAAATGAGATATGCAATTGTTTGTGACTTTCTGACTTCACAGATCGGCTCTGCTGCGACAATAGCTTAGACAGTTGGTACTCGTATGTATATAATGTATCTGTTTATTATATCGTGCGAAAGCTTTGTGCGCTAATTAAATATATCTATGTATATAAATTGAAAGCTCACTGTACTCAGTGTTTTCTTATTTATTTAATAGTATGTTAGAATAATAATACCAAAATACATTGAATTAGGTTCTGTAAGTCATAAAACTCATACATAGGTATTTGTAAAGTAAAGTAAAGTAAGTAAGTAAAATCATTTATTTGTTCTAGAATTTGGGTACATGAAAAGGTGTTATATACATAGTTGGATCCATCAAATTCAGCCCTATGGGCGTACAAATATTTACAATAATTACCTTAATCTATTAAAAAAACTATTACAGTAGGTATTAATTATGACAAGAATAATATATACAAAAATATCAAATCATTAATTATTCATTAAAAAATTCATTAATTGAGTAAAAACAATTGGACATTAAATATTTTTCTACTTTACTTTTGAATATTTCTATTTTTAAAGTTTTAAATTCATCAGGCAACTTATTATACACTCGTATGCACATACAGTACACATTGTTTTTATACAATTCTAATTTAGAGGTAGGAAAGTATAATTTATGTTTATATCGTTCACCAGTACGACTGTTCATTTCCTTTTTTGTTTTAAATATTTCCGGGTGCTGTTTAACAAATAAACAGATCTCTTGGATGTAAATGCATGGAAGTGGCAAAATATTTAGCTTCTTAAATAATGGTTTACAGGAATCCCTATAGTTAGCCAAGCACAACGATCTAATACACTTCTTTTGTGCTTTAAAAGTGCGGTCTACGTCTACTGAGTTTCCCCATATAATGATTCCGTATCGAAGTACTGAGCCTATATAGCCATGATAAGCACTAAGGGCGGCCTTCTTTGAAACTGTTTGCCTAATATTTTTCAATGCATATAAAAATTTGTCTATTTTAGTACATACCATTTGTATGTGCTCCTTCCAACTACAGTTCTTATCAAAGATTATACCTAAAAATTTTGTAGATTTTACTTCTTCTAGAGTTTCGTTTTTGTATTTAATTTTTAATGGTTCGATTCTTGCATTATAAGTACTAAATTGAATTAATTGTGTTTTATTTATATTTACATTTAAATTATTATATTCTAACCATCTAATGACTTGTTTTAGGACCTTGTTTATTTCGATGTGAAAAGTTTCCTTGTTAGTGCACTCAATTGCTACTGTAGTATCATCAGCGTACAGTATGCTTGTATGTTCAATATTTAAAGGTAGATCATTAATATATAGAAGAAATAGCAGGGGTCCAAGAATGCTTCCTTGGGGCACACCATGTTTTATTTCTCTATATTCTGATCTGAAAGATTTTCTTATATTATTTTCCGTGTTATTAATTTCAACGCATTGTACTCTATCTGATAAGTAACTCTCTATCCATTTATATGCGTTACCCCTAATTCCATACTTATATAGTTTTTGAAGAAGTTTTTGATGGGATACAAAATCGAAAGCCTTACTCATATCCAGAAAAAGTCCCGCGATAGGTTGACTTCTATTAAGGCTTTCCATTATTTCTTTAACTAAAGAAAAACAGGCAAAAGTTGTTGAGAATTTTTTCCGAAATCCAAACTGCTTTGTATGTCAGTATTTATATTCTACTATTAAAAAATAGCGTACACTCACCCAAATGTTACATAATAAATTACGCCAAATTATTATGTATGAAAGCAGTGAATTCTCAATATATTACTTGCATATTCGAAAGGTCAACATATTGGCAGACAGTGGAGAAATTTACTTCAATGAGTTAAATACATATTTTTTATGTAATAACGTAAGTGGGCTTCACTCGCAGATCATAGCTTGTTTGCTTATTAATATTGAACGACTCATGTTCAGCATGATTCGGCTAGAATTAATTATGTACATATTTTAAGTACTAAACCCCAGTTCCTCATTAGAGTAAATCTACCTTAACATTCACTTAAGTTCTCAATGGCAATTTGGCCAATCCCAGCGCTGTATGACATAACTATTTAAGTTTTGCTTAACTTCGCTGTGATAATGCATTATTATATCAGTGATTAGCCTGTGACTTTTATTTGCTACTATTCATATATTATAATACAAATTATCTTCTCGCCAAAGTTGGTAAAAATAAATGTTTCTCTCGGCTGGATATTGGGCTGCGTCAGCGGTTTTAAGGCCCTCCCAACTTTTATCTGATTCTCCACAAAGCTTGGTAAAACCTTTAGTTAAACTTGTGGTCTGCTCTAAATTCCAAGACACAGTACAGTCAGCCTCAAGTCGTCTGGATCTACTTGTTCCCCTTGTGAACACCTACATTTACAGATCCTTTTCTTGTGAGCATTTCCGCTTTTGAAATAATTATGTAGTTGGTGGTCAGTAACTACGCAAGACTCAGTGGAAAAATAATTTAACGAACTAAATGAAATCTTTTATGTTTATTTACTTATAAGCTGGAGAAAGAGAAAATGGCAGATAAAAAGGTATAATAACTTGTTTAAGTGCTTATTTACGACGAAGCTAGTGAAGCTTACATTTCTCGTTCGATTGCCGAAGATAACGCAATCATGTGTGATCATCACATCCCATTCAACGTGTATCTAGCATACCTAATATACTAATTATGTTCTTGGAGGGTTTATGTAATCTCACCAATACTTTAACGCGTTGTAGTAGAGGTGGTGGTAGAATGACAAGGCTTCGATACAACAATAGACAAGTTGTGGTAGAGGTCCATATAAATAATATGTACTTAGTATGTAATATGTAAAAGTTAAGTACATATCTTTTCAAATATTTGTTTAGAATCGTTATTCATTATTTTAGTACGTATATTTATTTATAGCTATTGTAAACGAATAATAAATGAACGAAGAGCTAGCAGACTCCAATCGGTTAATTACATGACAATAATTCATTTCAATTTATAAATTGAGTCGGCCACACTCACTTCAGCTTGGCATATATTACCAAGTTACATAGTTTTTTCCTCATGTAGTAATCAGATTTACATAAACTCGCTGTTTGTATTAGCTCTAGTACTGGAGTGTAAAGTTACATGTGAATGTATACGATCTATGCGTCTCGCATTGTGACCTACATACTACTACATTGTGACTTCCTGATTACATTACCGAACTCATTTGTGGAAAAGCTTTCGTGTTATTCAGTCGCTTAAATACAATTACAATAGATACAGTGTATTCTAGTTTTGTGGAGAAGGATAGTTCGCTTCTGACTTCCTAAGCTTTGAATATTTCCCACTACGCTGCCGCTGCTCACTACTTGGTGGGTTCACACATCTAGATGTGCAAGTTTCATAAGGATTTTCCTTCACTGTAAGAATTATGGTATCATTGTATATTCATTTTAAAGAACAAATAACTCAATGGTACCCATAATACCCATAGGTATGTGATGCCCGGGATTTGATGGATTATGAAACATTTTAGAGTAAATTCATACAATATAATATGCAGATGACAGAATAAAAAGTATATTTTTTTCGTTTACGTTAACTGTAAATCCTGTACGAATGGTAGAAGTTGCCTGAGTGTTCAAAAACTAAGTAAACCCGAGCTTACGAAACATCATCAATCACTCAATTACAGATCTTTACGAAGTCGCAATAATAAACATGTTCATTTTATTTACTTTTAAACGTCTTTTGCAACTAGGTCCATTGCTAAATGCAGTTGGCAAGAGCTCAACTAGAGTTTGGGGTCACAGGAAGTGGACGATCGATGCAGCTTCATCATCATCAGCCCTAACGCCTAACGATTGCGGGCCTCTATTCAAGATAAGGCATCGATTACAATTCTATCTTCCTAACCACAATAACTACGAGTAGATACGCATTCTTATATTTAGCGCCGGCCAATACTTTATGCGTGTGTCAAATGCCTACCGTTTGTAGTAAGTACTTACATTTTTTTTTGTGGTAAAGCCATAATTATATAAATCCATTTTTAAGAGTAAGTATGAGTCAAAACAAATTTATAAAGATCTCATTACCTACGCAACAGACATGTTATTTTGTCAGTCGTTAGCATTATCCAACATTTTAGATGTCATCTGATTGATTCAACACACAATAAGCTATCCATCTTTACAGCTTTCACTTCAAAATGTTAACAAGTCCACAGAATTGTGGCCCGTAATGCAATGACTAGTTAAAAAAACTTACATTATGTACTCTGTGTAAGTTTCGTGGCCTTTACGTTAATTGGTAAAGTTTCGTCTCTTTTAATTAAGTGTCGGTCAATAGCTACTTTTTACCCGAATAAGGAACGATATGTTTTTATGCGAGATCTGTATTGGTCGTACCTAAAGAGATCGGAGTGTACGGTTAACAATTATTATGGTAGATATTCAATCATCATCACGATCCATTACGTCCCCACTGCTGGGGCACGGGTCTCCTTCCAATGAAGGAAGGGTTTAGGCCTAGTCCATCACGCTGGCCAAGTACGGGTTGGTGGACCCCAACACAAGCAAGCTTGTGCTGAGAGAGTTGTCGGGTAAGTGGGCAACCCGACTGTCAGATGTTTTCAAGCCGCCCGAAGGCCTCTGACTAGGCTTGACGACTGCTGCCGAAGCAGCAACCGGGACCCACGGCTTAACGTGCCTTCCGAAGCACGGAAGCGTCCAGAAAAGCACCACTTGAAATTGGTCACCCATCCAATGGCTGACCGTGTCAGTTGTTGCTTAACCTCAGCGATCAGTTACGATCACTGAGGCCCGCTCGACTACGGACGCTTCAATCATCACCTGTGAAAATAGTGTCGTATTTAGAATCGTTGTCAATGAAATTCAGTGATGAGGTGTCAAATATTACCTACTGTTAATTTTTAAATGGCGTGAGATGATCCGGCGAGTAACATGCATGAAAAATAGCTTTTCTCTTTTTATTTCCCACAATTATGATACAGGGTAGAACTTATCTGAGCAACTATCATTATGGAACCGTATAGTCAGTATTATGGGTATTTTGACATACCAAGAGGAATATCACCATTAAAATTCCCTCCATCGCACTATTAATCTAATTTCGCACGAATCGTTGACAATATTTAAGATTATTTACTAACCTAAGCGCGTATGTAAATAGCATTTAACGTTTCAAAAACCTTTACCAGAATACATTAGACGCAATAAAAGTAAACCTCTACAAAGTAAGTGTATGGTTATTGCCGCATTTCGCCCATTTAACCGCCGTTAGTGGCTTAAACTTATTACACTACGGTCACTGTGTCAGTTCTCGCCTATTATTTAACATTTAGGTAAAAAAAAACAAACAATTACCGCCATTATGTAAGTGGAATCAAGGTCGAGTAATAAAGAAGGTGTCAGTTAGCAGCGTCAACCCTCGCCTGGGGAAATTCCTGGGAAGATTGAAACACTCTAGCAAGATGAATTGAAAGTCACTAAACCGAAATATATAATTATTCAAGTAGGTATAAAAAGGCAAATTGAACACTGGCCGATAATACTGCTACATTTTTGTACTTGAATATACAAGAGCAACAATTGTAAAAATTAGCAATTAAAATAAATTGAATATAGTTTTACTGAACAACAGACAGATAAATAAATAACGTAAGCAGAATAATGATACTAGGAACCGTGTACAATAGGCGCCTTTATCGCTAAGTGCGATCTCTTACAACCAGTGACTTCTGATATAAAAGCAAAATTGATGATGATGATGATGAGTTAGTTACACTTAAGTTTAACTTATAGTAAAATCATATGAAAAAGGATGGCTGAATGAGGAAGGCCAAGGAGGCAGTGTTTCGGAGCTCCTTAGTAGATAATTACGGGCTGATGGTGATGATTATGAAAAAAGCTCCCACAAAGCTTCAAACATTTTGCGGTTGAGAGTTGTTCTTCTTACAGGAAAAAGTACGTAGACCAGTGGTTCCCCATATCTTACTTATCCGTAAATGTCAAAGTTATAATTGAATTTGTAATAATTTGAACATCGCATTCGCACGGACCGCGCTTTCCAAACAAATCAGACCCAATCTGAAATTGTACGTAACTTCGTAAATGGGCAAGCGTATTCTAGCATACATGCTGCATGTTACTTAAATCACAAGATTAGAAAGAGGGCTAGCTAGATAATTTCAGTGGCAACGTAGCCGACACTTAACATAAAACTTTAATGAGAAATTAAAAAATACTGGGTTGCAAAAATAAGCACAACACTTTTTATTTCCTTTTTCTTCTCTAAACTATAGTAAGTAGTATACAGGTTGTTGCAAAAAGGGTATGCTAAGTAATGCGAAAAAAATGTTGTTCACGTGACCTTTTACTATGGAGAACGATTATTTATTTGCGAAATTCCAAAACTCGTAGAACAAAAGTTGTTCAGAATGACCCCCTGAGTAACCGCCTTTCGGCTTAGCATACCCTTTTTGCAAAATCCTGTATTTTAATACGAAAGGGGGTGACCCAATAGACAGTAATTCTGAACAGACTTCGTTCTTTGAAACTTAAATGCGTAAAAAAATTGTAGGACTCCTGGTTTCAGCAGGATACGTTCAGTATATTATTATATAGTTTTCGCTGTGCTTTCAGTCAGACTAAAGGATTTTACACTCACGGGCAATGAAAAAGTTCCACTCACAAAATTCCGACACCAAACGTAATGAAATATTTTACAAAAATTTCATTTAAAATTTGGACAAAATATTATCGCTTTTAGTTGTGTTAATATCCTGATGCTCTGTTAAATGTACTTCAATGTTGCAGAAGGCATAATTAAGCTAGCCTTTACGGTTTAGGAGTAATTTGGTGCTTTTCTCAGTGGAACCTTGCAGCAGTGGATCATTGCCCGTGAGTGTATAAATTTAGATGAATCTTTAATTTACTTATAAAAAATATACTAAACTCCAAGTTTCATGTTTGGGATACAATATAAACAAAATCGCAAGGCGGGCCTGAATACGTGCTGTGGTCAGAGGTCAAATACACACTTCACTTCAAATGCAATAAAGTATGGATCCTCTTATAAGATTGCTATGAAGCTTGAAGAATGTTTCAATTTTAACATTCGCTTGTGGAGAAACTTCAGATAAACTTAAAAACTAGGCACATGATAAAATTAGTGTAGTCTCTCCGGTACAGCGGAGCGTGTATACGGCCTACTTTACGGAAAACCATTTTTAAGGCTAAGCTAAACTTGCGGCAAATCTTTTGGCAAATAAATGGAACTTTTTTTTTCCTTGCGAATATACTAACAGTTACCTGCGAGCTTCGCTTATAGCCTTAAAATGTATTTTTGGCACGATTATTTTTAACCCTATTAAAATATAGGATTAATAATAAAAATATGATATTTATTTTTAAAAATATTAGTCCATAACGTTTTTTGTATCAATTTGTCTTGTTCTAGTGTTAATAAACTAAATCAATAACCATAATTAAATAATCGTAAAAACTAAGTCTGTCTCTCGATGCATTCAAGGATGTTGTGATCTGTTTAGTGAGAGATCGCATGTAAGATAAATCGATTAATTTGTATAAATTTCGAACATTCTATTTTTAAACGCGGATTGAATAATTTGAAAAGTGAATGTAGCCGATGCAACGGTAATGTTGTGTCAGAGTGACCGCGCGACCTCATACGATATAAAATTATTAATTTATCCTTATCGTAATTTCATGTTCTAACCTAAAAGTTTTAAGCCTTTAACTAATAATTAGACAATTTTACCAGAGTCAATTATAGTTATGAGATATTCGGAAATATTTGAATTAACATAAAATTTTGCCATTGCGAGGAGGTCACTAAGAAACTTTTATCCATGAAGAATATCGGCTTACGTCTAAAAAAAATGCATAAGTAATGTAGTACTAGTATCCTAGTAAATCTTTACAAGTGTTTATTTAGTAGGTATTTATATATATATATATATAGAGAAAGCTTTTTTGGCCGATAGAGGAGGTCACTAAGAAACTTTTACCCATGAAGAATATCGGCTTACGTCTAAAAAATGCATAAGTAATGTAGTACTACTATCCTAGTAAATCTTTACAAGTGTTTATTTAGTAGGTATTTAAATATAAGAGAAAAAAAACAGAATTAAATCTAGATAGTGGATGCAATCTTAAGCTTTTTTTTCTCACCACTCTGGTGGATGTGCCAATGCGCCGGCCACTATCTCAACGCAATAATTAAATGGCTGAATGCAATCGCATCACTGCATGTAATGCCAAGTAATTGAGAAAAAGGTCTGGGAATTTAAAGCTATTAAGGCCGTCATGGTCGCAGGCTATTGAGAGGAATCTTCCAAATTTATATACAGGGTGGTGTTTTGTAAACAAACGATCCGGCAGGGCAGTGTGTTGATATAGCCATTATAGAATACTGGGTAAATCAATACAGACTCAAATAAAATGACAAAATAAAAAACCGGCCAAGTGCGAGTCGGGCTCGCGCACAAAGGGTTCCGTAGCAGCAAAATTACAGTTAAATCAACCTATCTCAAAAACTATAAGAGATACTTTGATCAAACCAAAAATCGTTGAAAGAGTTAATTAGCATGCATCACCTCTATTTTTTTTAGAATTTTATACCCCGTAGTTATAAAAATAGAGGGGGGGGGACATACTTTTTACGACTTTGAGAGCTGATATCTCAAAAACCGTTCACTTTAAGAAAAATGTTTTTTAGAAAACTTTATATCATTTTAAAAGACCTTTCCATTGATACCCCACACGGGTATGTACATCGAAAAAAAAAATTTCATCCCTCAGTTACATGTATGGGGGGCCCCACCCCCAATTCTTTTTTTTACTATTTAGTGTCATATTTTTGTAGCGGTTCATACAACACATATTCCCATCAAATTTCATCACTGTAGTACTTATAGTTTCCGAGTAAATCGGCTGTGACAGACGGACAGACGGACAGACGGACAGACGGACATGACGAAACTATAAGGGTTCCGTTTTTGCCATTTTGGCTACGGAACCCTAAAAATGAATACGGAAATTTGTTACGTGAATGTAATGTGAAGTAGGCATTTAAGTTTCAGATCGCTATCATATAAGATTTTGAGATTAAACTAAATAACTTAAAGTCAAGTGCCGCACCGATTAAGTAATAAAGGCAGTTTATTTTATAATTCCGACTCATGCTAATTGTTATTTGAAGTGGAAGTTGGTACCTATCTAATATTTTTATCCTCTCTTATGAGATGATAATAAGATATTATACACCAGTTTTTTTTGGAAATTGTTATTTACTTGAGTATATTTCAGATTTTTTTATTAACACTTATAATTTTCTTATGATAGTATTTTTTAAGGAAGCCATTGATTGATACTGACAAGTTTTAATAGCGAATTAAAAGTTTTTAATGCAGTATAGTGTAAGTGGATGACCTTTTTATGCTCCAGTTATTAAGTGAAATTAATCACCAACATTAAAATATGCTTAACAGTCGTATAATGCTCAATTATTAGCCAAAACCAGACATGAAATTGAAAGTGAAGAGGAAAAAAAACGAAGGGAAAATACTAGAAGAAAAGACTTACCAATAAAGTTTGTTCCAAAATTTACAGTCATTAAACATTCGGCCGCATATCAGTCCCAGGTCGTTTTCAACAAATTGCCACTCTATTTAAAAATACTTATCAGCCATAGCAGCTTCAAAACGAAACTAAGAGATTTTTTGTTGAAGGGGTGCTTCTATAGTCTAGATGAATATCTTAAGTGACTGCCTACCTACATAAGAAACTTAATAATTTTTGTACCTACCTACTTACATCTATTTTTACTTGAAATGATATTATAATTATTAAACTAACTTGACCGTTATTCAAAGCATAATATACATGAGAGTAGCGTACTTGACTTCCTGTCTGTACTAGCCGTCCGGAAACCGATCCATCGCGCCATCTTGAAGACCACGTGACTCGTCCATGCTTCCGCCACCACAAATAGGCAGATGATTTTATACTTTTTGAAATCATGCTCTCGTCATTGGCGTCTTTGATTTCAAGCGGTGCGGACGTGCCCAGCTAGCATTAGCTGGAACCCACCGCATTTCTGTACTAAGTCGTATGAAATCTTAAACTTGCTTGAAATTTTTATTTCATTATTTTTCTACACCAGTGTTGAAATAAATGTGAATTTTGTGCTTAAGTGACCCTGGTTTGGATCTCAGTGCATTATTATATTGGTGAGCCTTATTTGGCGAATTTGGTGAGTTTTTGAAACATTATTTTAGGCGTAATGCCCGTAACTTTCGAAATAATTTTCGTTCAGGTCAACGAAACAGTAAATTAAATATAACTTCGGTTAAATTTTAAACAATAATTATTTGCTTACTTTAGGATTAGCTATTGCCCGTTTCTTTTTGAATTTGTTAGTGTTAACAATGCACTTTTGTTACGGAATAGGAACAGAAACAAGATTTATGATCGACATTGTGATTAACGGTGTTACCGTTCGGTTTCTGTTTAGAAAATGAGTGAACCCGGTCCATCGACGAGCAGGGAGGCGGCGGAGGTCCCGGCGGAGGCGGCGACGGCGCGTGGAAGCAAGCGAGCGCGCGCATCCAGCACCAGCTCCAGCTCCAGCAGCGCCAGCTCCGACAGCTCCAGCTCGTCTAGCGGCGCGCGCCGCCGCCGCCGACACAAGCGGAAGAAGAGGCATCATGGTCGTAAGCTCAAACAATTAATTAGTGAGGTGTCGGGTCTAAAGAGGCAATTGGCTAGCAGAAATAGCTTCCCTGAACTAGACTCCCTGAATAATGAGGATGTTGACATTATTGACCCAAATGTGAGCGGGGAATTATTTGAAGCGGATTCAGATAAGGAATTAGGGTTTAGTCTCCCGTTTGCCACCAAAACTAAGGAACCAGCTATACCCTCCACATCCCCTGAGATGTTGGAACAATTAAAACTGCTTCAACGCTTTGACCAGGAACAATGGTCCGATGTTCGGTATTCAGATATACAAAAACTGTATGTACACAAGCCAGGCTTTACTAACCTAGATCCTAATGAAGAAGTGAGGCAATATGATACGTCAAAGACACTCATTAACACCGAGAAAGCTTTTGCAGGGATAACTTATGGTTTATTAAAACAACGTGACGCACTACAGAGCGAAATGCGAGATTTTCTAATGTGGGCACGCCAGGCTGACCAGCTCAGCTACGAAAATATTTACACAAAGCTTAACGATATTTTTACGACAGGTGAGTACGTTAAAGCTACCAATGATACATGCCAGCTCGTGTGTGGTCACAGGGCGGAGCTAATTCAACACAGGAGAGAGGCAATTTTGGCATCCGTCAAGGATCCCTATTATAAAAATGCATTACGAAAAATTCCACCCACATGCACTACATTATTCGATACCGAGAAATTCAGTGCTGTCCTTGAAAAAGCAGGAGGCATAAAGAGCGTTTTCTGGACAAAACAAAAGGATCGCAGTACTTCTGCTCCGCAGGCCGATCCTGGAACCTCCTCAACACAGGACTTTTCTACCAGAAAACCTGTGAAACCAAACTACAAGCAGGTTGATCATGGCCGTTCTAAACAATCAAATGGTAATTTTCGGGGACGAGGAGGTAAGGTTTCAGGTTTCAGAGGAAGAGGTACGGCACACAGAGGATCAAGGAAGCGCTCTCCCACTTCCCACCGGGATAGTAGAGCACAACATAAACGAAAATACTGACTCTGCCAGAATATTCCGTGCCGGCCAACTGGGTCGCTACTACCACAACTGGGAACTGCTCGGGGCACCGCCCTACATTCTCAACATAATCAGAGGTTACCGTATCCCATTCGTAACCAAGCCGCCGTTGTGCATGCCAAACCATCGCAGCAACATAACATTACCCTCAGTAGAAATGTCTCAGGTAATAAACACAATGATGCAGCAAGGTGTCTTGAGGGTGGTAGCACCGTCCCCCAGTTTCATTTCGACGATTTTTCTGAGACCGAAAAGCGACGGCACGTCAAGACCAATATTCAATTTAAAAAGTCTCAACAAATTCGTTATGGTACAAAAATTTCGTCTTATAAACATTCATCGTGTGCCAGACTTCCTCCAGTCACAAGATTGGATGGCAAAAATAGATTTCCACCAGGCATACTTCCATCTGAAGGTAGCTCGAAGTCATCGTCGGTTTTTACGCCTAATTTACAAGAAAAAACTTATGGAAATGACGTGCCTACCTACGTGGTCTCAGTTCAGCCCCGAAAACTTTTGCATCCATATCCAATTGGATCGCACAGAGGCTCCGCGAAGAAGGTGTCCGCATACTGGTATATCTGGACGATTTCTACTTGGTGCACCAGAACCGAGACATCTTGCTGGACCATGTGACCAAAACTGTAAGACTGCTGGAAAATCTGGGTTGGAATATCAACAAACAAAAATCAATTCTAAAACCTCAGAAAGCTCTGGAGTTTCTGGGAATTATTTGGGACAGCTGGAACAATATAAAATATCTCCCCGAGAGAATAGTAGGCAAAATACAAAACCAGCTTCATGCGATAATCAACAAAGGCCAAGCTTCCGTCTTAGAGTTGCAGCAAGTGGTCGGCATTATGAATTTTGCCAGTTTTGTCATACCGAGGGGGAGGCTAAACTATCGAGCCACTCAAAAACAGGTCAACACGCTGCTAAAGCTACAAATAATAAAATGACGCCCATTGCCAAAAAATGTACTTGTAGAGTTGAAATGGTGGGTACAGAACTGCAGGAAGACTTCACAAATACATGTGTCTCTCCCTATGCATTACCTAACAACGGATGCGAGCGACATCGGCTGGGGAGCGAAGTTAGACCACGAGAGTTTGGAAGGCACATGGACTCTGTCAGAACAGAGCCTTCACTGCAACCAAAAAGAAATGATTGCCATACTAAACGTCTTGCGAGGTCATGGTCGGCACCTGAGCTCGAAGGCTCTACTCATCCAGTGCGACAACCAAACGGTAGTCTCCTACTTGCGCAACGAGGGGGGGACCAAGTCTACTCAGTTAATGAACCTGACAATGAAGGTATTCCATTTAATAGACCATTACAACATCCAAATGTCTATTTATCACATTCCAGGCAATTACAATCAAAACGCCGACCACCTATCACGCCACAAGGCTCCACCGGAGTGGCACCTGTTACCCCAATTAACGCAGGTAATATTCCAAAAGTGGGGAACTCCGTCAGTAGATCTGTTTGCGTCTCAAACGGCACATGTAGTGGAGAATTATTGCTCTCTCGACAGGTCAGACCAACAAGCATACTTTCACGATGCCTTGAGTCGAATGTGGGACTATCCCCTAGCTTGGGTGTTCCCGCCTCCGTATTTGATTCCCAAAGTGCTAGGTCACCTGAATACAGCCAAAGGTCTATACCTGATCGTAGTGCCAAGGTGGGACAAAGTGTTTTGGAGACCAGACCTGAAGAGCAGAGCAACTGCAGCCCCGTTCACAGTCAGGCATCTCAGCCATGTCCTAGTCGACGTGACGACCGGCCTTCCACCTCCCAAAGTATCGGAGATGACACTGGAAATCTGGAAATGTGGGGGTGGAACCAACACCTGACCGGCTGGTCGGACTCGCAAAAAAGGTTACTGTCCTCGAGTTGGCGAGAATCGACCATGAGGACATACAAACCTGCATGGAGAAGGTGGACGGTCTGGTCGTCAAAGAACGGCATAGATCCCTTTCAGCCATCTGGATCTCAACTGGCAAGATTCCTAGCTGACCTTCATCAGGTTGACGGATTATCTTTAAGTACCATTTTAGTTCATAAATCGGTAGTGTCCACTTTTTGCAATCCCAACCTCGAAACTAAACTTAGTTCACATACACTTGTGAAACAAGTTCTAAAATCTATAGCTCTTGCTAAACCAAAAAGAATAAAACCTCCAATATGGGATGTGGATGTCTTAACAAACTATATAAGTAAAAAAGATCCTAATCCAAGAAGTCTTTACGAAGTGTCGAAATTTACAGCTGCTATTCTGCTGCTTTGCTCTGGGCGTCGAGTACACGATTTAACATTACTCAAAATTTCACCAGAGTATTGTACCATAGAACAAGATGTTATAATCCTAAGACCTGTTTTCGGTTCCAAAACTGACAATGCCACACATCAGCAGTCTGGGTGGAAACTAATGAGAAATACTAATAATTTATCATTAGATCCAGTTCATTGGGTAAAACTCCTTATTAAGATATCTGGGCCCCGAAGGGAGTTAGTTAAAACTGATTTCCTATTTCTGACTACCGCAGGAGAGGCAAAAGCTGCGTCACGCACTGTTATAAGTGGCTGGATTAAGAAGTTGTTACATGAGGCTGGCATAAGTGGCACCCCCGGTAGCTTTAGATCAGCTGTTGCCTCTAAAAACTGGGTCGAAAACTTCTCATTAGATGATATCCTCGAAAGAGGCAATTGGAAATCAGCTAATACATTTAGAAAATTCTATTGCCGTGACATTATTACTAGAAGGCCTAATAATCAGACACTGATCTCTTCTTTATTTACTCCCACAAATACTACATAAGTGATTGACCTGTAATTAAGCTAATCAATACATAAGATCAATAGGAAAAGTGATTATATAGGTACATAAATGTGTGTATAATTTTAGTACATAAGTACTGATTGTATAATAAATCAATAAAATTAAGCATGATAAAAGGATAATCTACTTAACTCTACTACGAATACAACATCATATTTAATAAAAATGCATTATTCTTATTACCTACTCTTAGTACCCTCTATAATAAACATAACATCTTATAATTGTAATATTTAAGCAGATCACATTGGCATCATAAGTCCACCACCACCAGGCGATAACAAACACGTCTCTCATGTATATTATGCTTTGAATAACGGTCAAGTTAGTTTAATAGCTACGTTTTACCTGAAAATAAAACGTTTATTAAACATACTTACCTTATTCAAAGCATAATACTTTAAATTCTGCCTGGTGACATTTCAAGACTCAATGACGAGAGCATGATTTCAAAAAGTATAAAATCATCTGCCTATTTGTGGTGGCGGAAGCATGGACGAGTCACGTGGTCTTCAAGATGGCGCGATGGATCGGTTTCCGGACGGCTAGTACAGACAGGAAGTCAAGTACGCTACTCTCATGTATATTATGCTTTGAATAAGGTAAGTATGTTTAATAAACGTTTTATTTTCAGGTAAAACGTAGCTATTTAAATTGGTAATTTCGACAAATTGTATTAAGTATAATTATTATTTTAATGACTTTTTCAAATTATATTAATCGTAAAAAGTTGATTGCATATTGTAAAGTATAGGTTGGATACCACAAAACTTTATTAAATTGTGTAACTACCTAGGTTAAGTTAGTTTTAAAAAATTCACACACAATGTATATTGTTTATGAATAAATAACTATGAACTATGAACTAATTATTATAATTAATTAATTACATACCTACCACTTTTTGATTCAAATATTTTTTTTAAACTAGGCTCAAATTACGTAGTAGCTTTTATTTCCCGTTGATTTTTTGTTTGTGGATAAATTGTTAGGAGTAGTTTATCTAGGTTTAGCATTAGCATATAACTTCGACAGCCTTAGTAGGGAAGTTAATATTAAAATGGCATGAAAATCTATCGCCATAAAAGTAGTAAACATGATCGTTTTTTGAAGGCTTGGTTTACTTTAAAAGTTATTTTTTTTTAAATGCTGTGTATTTTTAAAAGATAATTTATCTACATATTAATTGATACTGTAATGCTAGAAAATTCGCTTTTTTTATTTTCGTAAGTAAAGAGTTACACAAAGTAATGCCAGCTGATGCCTTTTGCGTGCGGATAATGACGAGCCGATTACCGCATTAGTGCCGAAATAACTTACAAACTCTATGGAATTATCTTAACAATGCCAAGTTTACTGGGCCTTTGAACAAAACATATTTAGGCTGAAGTAATTACAGATTGGCAAACATTATAGACAATACCTACCTGTACCTACTTATATGGTCATATACTCATATCTTAACTAACTTAACCTATATTATACAATTTGGAAATAGTATGCTAGTATTTAATGGCTTTTTCTGTATTGCTTTGCAATTAATAGTTTATTGTGTAATTTCCAACTTAATATATAATGATTGTTATACATTTTGAATGTTTGATTTATGTAGATGCTACCTGATTTTTGTAAAAAAATATGAAACCAAACGAAAATATTTGAAATTTAGTTAGTTCAGAATATGACCCTCTTTCGACTTACTATGCCGCTTTTGCAACATCCTGTATTATATTAGTATAACAATCACAATTTAATAAATGCTTCAAACTGGTACCTAATCAAACTTTGAATTTTTAAACAGACTTTCCTCGTTGCCTACGAAAATTGCGTAAAAGTGACGAATTAATATGAACTGTATAAACCTTTAAAGAAACTCTAACAGTTATTTCAAATAAGTCTTCAAGAACACTGGACATTACAAAATTTCGTGCTAATTTGATGCCTACTCAAGAATCTTAAAGCGCCTTAAAAATAAGATGGTCTTATACAGAAGGTTACTCAAAACGACAAACTGTTTCTGGCAAGGTTAACATAATTAGGTATATATATGTGTGCAGAACTTTAAGTTACTTTTATGTTATTAAAAAAAAACATTAAAAATATTAATTTGAATTTATTTCATATTTCGTTCTTATATTTTTTTAAATGCTTAATAATAATATTTACAGATGTAGCTAATAAGTATTTGTATATCCTTCTTGTTCAAATCAGTAACTGCCTCTGTGGTCTAGTGGTAGAAGCTTCGCTTCATGACCCAGAGGTCCCGGGTTCGATTCCTGGGTGGGACCATCAATTTGTGTTTCTAAATTGTGGTTCTAAGTTTGGTTAGGACATAGAAGGCTGATCACCTGATGTCCGAAACAGTGAAACGATCCATGCTGTCGGATGGGCATGTAAAGCAGTCGGTCCTGCGCCTAGCTCTCTCCAGTCGTGTCGGTCAATCCGTCCCATTGGGCTATGAGAGTGATGGAACAGAGAGTGCTCCTGTGTACTGCGCACACACTTGGGCACTATAATCTACTCCTGCGTAGATGGCTGATCTCAGTTGAGATTGGCCGCCGTGGTCGAAATTCGGCTAGGAGGACATTATTATTATTATCTATTATTATTTAACACCTTGAGTTTCATTCAACCATAGTGTCCATAGTTTTAAATCATATTAGGTAATATTTCGGATCCTACAAAGTAACCTATAAAAAGTAAAAGACGGTATAAAGCTTCAAACATTTTAAATAAGTATAATGTTTTTTGCCGAGTTGAAACATCGTGTAAGTACATAATTAACCTTCCCCGCACACTTGTTACCATTAATGGTAAACAAACACGGCCATTACCTACATAGGGATTTCACAAATCTAGATTTCGTTGTAGGACGAGTCGTGAGATTTGGCGACTGATCCGCCGACTCGTCCAGATTAAGATAGCGAATCTAGGACTGCCAATGGAGAGGGGAAGGTTGAATGGATAAGAACACTCGGGTTAACATTACCTATGACCTTAAAAAGCAAAACTAAACTCGGTTTTGCCGTTTGAACGCTAGGCCACCACAGACAGATACACAAGCACGTTCAACTTGTAACAACTCTAATTTTCCGTCGGTGGTCAAAAATCACTGCCTCATCTCCAAAAGGTTAGCCGTTCAGATTTAATGTCAGTTGCTGACTGTCCGTTAACTGAGTGAGATGTACGGAGTGAGTGAGTTCCCATTCACTTCTACACAATTATGTAGATTCCGTTCACGCACTGCTTCATAACTTTGATGTTTGTTTTCAAAATTTGTTGAAGCATTGGATTTGAATCGCGTCCGAAAATATACGTGGGATTATTACTTCAACCCCTCGATAAGGCCTGAGAGCGATCGTCAACGCAATTATGCTGAATTCAATTTTTAGAAGTACCTACTTAACTTACCTTTGTATGTTTTTTTTTATTTATAAAGTTATCCGAACGGAGAGTAGTTTGTAAAAATTGACGTTCGTCAGAAAATTTTATATTTATACGATGAATAAAAACATTTGACTTTGAAGTTAAGTGCATTATTCAATTGGTAAAAATAAATACTTAACATAAATTTAAATGTCTGGATTGGATTGCTATTAAATTTGAAATACCCATTTAACAATCATTTATAACATACTGTATGTAAACAGGGGTTCCCCTCATCTCGCCTAATCTTTATTGCCCAAAACTCGTTTCGCATAACTCGTAAGGTCTAAACTTTTTTGGTCGAATCATCACTTTGCCTAGTCTTACGTGGCATAAGACTCGTTTCGCCTAAAACTCTTTTGGCACAGTCTTGAAATACATAAGTCTCGTTTGCTCAAATTGTTCGTATAGGTATAATCTTGTTTCTCCTGATATTATCTTAGTAAATAATATATTAAGTACGTAGTAAATGTAAAAATTGTGGTATTTTTCTCGTACATCCCGAAAATCACGATATTGAATTATCAAAATATCGCAAGTTAATGACCATTATAATTATTACAAACGCCATTAAACCCCATTGGATCGAAACCTAAACATAGGTGCGACGACGAGCAAAGCGAGGAGGAGCGTGTTAAGTGCACATTTTCGTCAAAAGCAAAGCGGAGCGCAGCTAAGCGGAGCGGAGCGTTTCCTACATACAAGGAAACAATACAAGGCACAAGTTGCGCTAAGTTGCCCCATCCAAGTTAAACCCCGAATATTATTACTTTTTACTAAACAATATTATGCGAAATAACTTTTCAGTAAACGAGATTTATGCCATACGATTTTCGGCGAAACGAGACTTTGACCTAACTTTACTATGCAATACGAGATTAGGCAAATAAATCTTATGCCAAAAAAGGTAGAACCGTAAACACGTCATATAATTTAAGGGTAGATTCTACGAGTAATTTCATCGAGAAAAAACCCCCATAAGTTTGTCGGGTCCGAAACAAAAACACACTGTATAGTGCCGTCATCGTCAGTTTGAGCATAAATCATATCCATAATGCATGAAGATAATGTAATATTAGTAATAAATATTTCGTTGTTGAACTGTATGCAATCTATGCAACTTAGATGAGGCTAACATAGCCTGAAGGCAGCTAGGTAATATACGAAGGGGAATGCCATTTTCATGTACATACAGACAGACAGATACTAATGCAATAATAACGAACATGGTGACACATTTCCTGAAAGATTTCTGCAATAGTAGTCCAGTAAAGGAATGAGGTGTAGAGTGCGTGAGCAGGTAACTAAGCGATTCCTTCAGAAACTTGTTCAGGGGGCTTAGGTTGTTAACATACCAAAAGTCCTGACTCCTAGGTGATGAGCGGGGGGAAGGAGGGGGGGATAAAGGTACGAATTTTTGGTTTTTAGCTTATATCTCGAAAACGGTGCATCGGAGAGAAATATTTTCAACTAATGAAACGGAGCTCTTAAAATTATCTAAAACTTTTATATCATGTGTTTTGTTCTAATTTCTAACCGTTTTCGAGCTATTACCCTCGGAAAAAGGTGAAATTTACAAGAAAAATTCATTCATGTCAAAACATTCATAAACATTGCATCATATTGTCTAAACCTATTCATAAACGAATAAAATGAAGAGGAAAAAAGTTGTAGATTTTTTAATTTCCTTTGAGAATATATATAGATATGCTGGTCAATGTCCAACTCGCCTAAAGTTACAGCTATTTTGAAAAAAAACATTTGAAATAAAAGTTTTAGATAATCTTAAGAACTCCATTTCATTAGTTGAAAATATTTCTCTCCGATGCACCGTTTTCGAGATATAAGCTAAAAACCAAAAATTCGTACCTTTATCCCCCCCTCCTCCCCCCCGCTTATCACCTAGGAGTCAGGACTTTTGGTATGTTAACAACCTAAGCCCCATGAACAAGTTTCTGAAGGAATCGCTTAGTTACCTGCTCAGGCACTCTACACCTCATTTTGAGTCATTTATTGACTGGACTATAGCTACTACAGTCGTCGAAATATAATAGGCCCGTTTAGACAGCTGATTTACTTGATGATAAACATAAAAGCACATAATCTGACTTATTTTTTAACGGCTGAAAGAAAAAATAACTTTTGAAGCACCAAAAGGTACTTAATGTTTAGATTTTTTATGATTTAGATTTGACACCAGCTGTCATCCCATACATTTTCGAGCTGTCCAAACGAGCCTATTATATTTCGACGACTGTAGTAAAAAAATAATCATACAAATTTTCGTTTCTCGTTAAATAAACATTTTACTAAGCTTCTTTTTCTATTTTTTACCGATTAGAAGGGCAGAGTACGCTTTCAATCTGAAATCATGTTATTTTTGTTTTTTTTTAACTCATGTTCTTGCAATAAAAACTTTTTGATTTGATGTTATAACGGCGTTACAGTTATTTTTACCATTGAGTCAAGTCTTAAAAATGCAGTTGTCATAATTTCTTAGGTTACCTTAGGCACGTGAGTGCTTAAATAAAATATTCTAGTCTTCTAATATGTCTAAACGTATCCGACCAGGATTACATCTCGCCAGCTCTTACATCACTCGCCTGAATCATCCGTTATTCAACACACAAGACCAGTGGCGGATTAAGAGCATCGGAGGCCCTAAGCACAAAGCCTGTGTAGGCCCCTAATTTAGAACTATTTGTTCCTTGAGAAAGAGTGACAAAACAGTTCAATAGCTAAAACGTCCTATAACTTTTCTATAAAAAAGGATGTTAAACATTTTTTTTAAATTGCTTGCCTTAAAGGCAAAACAAAATCTCATTAGGTAAGGAATAACATTAGAAATAAGGTAAATTGTATACTAACACGTTGGATGATTTCCCAAATAAACAGTTTATTATTATATAAAGGCCTACGAGGGTACACTACATAATTCCGAATTACTTTTTTACGAATATGAATATAACGATTTTTATAATTACGAATTTCAAAGTTCCGAATAATTCACAATCCCGAATTTCAAGTTTCCGAATAATGAAAATCACGAATAGTTGATAAAACGAAATTTCAAACAATACATTTATTAAAATGACGAAAGTCAAATTTCCGAATATTATAATTTCGATGTTTCAAATGTACGATTTTGTATTATATCAAATTGCTAAAATTACGAATCCCGAAGTTTTAATATTCCGAAAATACAAATCCCCGAATGTAATTTAGTTGACAAGAAATAAGTAGTTATCTATTATATGTACATGTATTTTTAAGCTAGTTATATTATGTGAAACGCTATGCTCCGCTTCGCTGCGCTCCGCTTCGTTTTTTTGGATGTGCCCGTAAAATGGCAATAGGCCCGGCCCCCTATTACATTGGGACTAATATAACACTGGCGAAAAGTGGGTGCAGCAATGCACCTAACCTGCCTACCAGGCAAGGGAGTACATAAGTACAAGGTGTGAGTGTTTATATATATTATATAATAAATTGGTATTTTATTTTTCGTAATAAAAAATCTTCGTGATTATAATATTCAAAATTATAATTTTCGTCGTTTTTATAATTCGGTATTTTAAAAAATCGGTATTGCAATATTTCGTAAATTACATATTCGGTGTTATCAAATTCGGAAAAAAGTTTTTCGGAATATTTGGGTGTTCCCGGCCTACGACACTCGCAAGTATCACCACAGTTACAACTGCGCAGGTATGCGGAGCTATCACACGGCACAGTTAAGTACGCGCAAGCCAAATTTTTGTCAAAATGGTCGGCGTGGCAACTGGAAATGTTTCTCAATGAGGAACAATTTCTTCTACTGGTATATTTTCAATGTTTGCAAAACAACTACAATTTTTTCACTAGAAAAACGTCTAGTTGCCTTCTATTCCCAAAAATAAAACGGTAAGTACACGATCGAAGTGGACAAAAAAATTGCTGTAAAATTGAAAAAATCATTTACATGTTAAACTACTCAAGGATTTAAGAGAAGACTCTAATGAATGGCTAAATTATTAAAATTTCAAACATGTCGAAAAATGCGCAAGCCGCCCTTCGGGGTTGGCGCGGTATACAGTTTTACCACCTATTCGCACAGTAAGCCATGTTCAGTACAAGCCGGCCTGAGCACGAGCAGGCAAAACTGTGGTGATACTTACGCGTGTGGTAGGCCCTTTACCAACCACACGCACGGTATTCCGTGTTTGAGCCGACCTGCGCAGGCAAAACTGTGTTGATACCATAGAGACTAGCACTTGTACTTGTTATTCTATGGTGATACTTACGCGTGTGGTAGGCCATTTAATCAGAGCAAACTCATAACATCGGACTTATTGTGGATGAATATATAAAATGTTGGTATAAAATGAAACAGCAGCAGAGGATGGGGGCCCCTGGAGACCCGGGGCCCCAAGCACGTGCTTGTCGTGCTTATAGGTTAATCCGCCACTGCACAAGACCGCATGCCAAACATGTATTGACTTAGGCGAAATTGTATAACGAAATGATAACGATCGAACGGGAACTGAACCTATGTAAGACAATAGGCCGATAATAAACAAGATGAATGATTTCTGTTTACATGTTTTACTATTAAGTCGATAAATTTGAAACATTAATTAAAGTTCAAAATCTAAGTTTAAAAAAATGAACTTATTGCAAAACTACATTTAAAAATGTAACTTCAGCTAGACTGCTTACTTTTGTGATCTTATTGAATGTGTTGGTGGATACTTGGTGCCTCATGGCCTCATCAAACTGTCGACCGAATGGTGTAGTGGTTAGTGAGCCTGACTGCTATGCCGAAGGTCCTGGATTCCAACCCCGGCCGGTGCAAATTATTGTGACCGCCGATTTGACTTGACAACTCTCAAATAGTTCACAATGTTGGCAAAGCGATCTTATAAAAAACGGGAAGTAGGTAATATTTATCCTTACTATAATAATATTATAAATGCGAAAGTAACTGTGTCTGTCTGTCTGTCTGTCTGTCTGTCTGTTACTCTTTCACGCCAAAACTACTGAACGGATTTGAATGAAATTTGGTATACATACGGTCTAGACCCTGGGAAAAAACATAGGCTACTTTTTATCCCGGAATTCCCACGGGAAAACTTTTTAAGGCGAAGCGAAGCGCGCGGGAACAGCTAGTTTATATGTATTTATATTTATATATGTCGCAGGCATCTGGTTTAATCTCCTGTTTGATTGAACCGCTAGCCCGTTCATTGGATGACGCTATTCAGTTGTATGACTAGGCCGAACGTTGATTGTACAAGCGTCACAAAACGTCCAACTAGTTAGCGGACTTAAAATCAGTCAGGTGGTGAATAAAACAAATATGGCGTCTAACAGCGAACAGCTGACACAAAAAGCACTTGTATTGTTATTTTTTGCAAATAAATTAGCTTTAAAGTGCGTTATTTATGTTAAAATAGTGTGACAACATGGATTTACCTATTATTAACCGCCGGCGAATAGTTTCAAAGAAAAAAATGTGCTAAAACTGGATAATTATGAACAAAAATATCAAGGTACGTTTATTGTTATTGTTTAGTTAATTTGTGAGATGAGAGCTTTGTAACATAGTCTTTTTTTTGACTCTTGTCTGGTCATGTTCATCCTAACCAGACATTAAAGTTGCTATACTATATCCCATTTAACGACTTCGCTGAATCAGTCAAACGTTCAGTCAAGACGTTGGACATTACAGTCAACCACTTGACGAGTTGTTCTTTAGTCATTCAACTGAGTAGCGTCATCCAATGAACGGGCTAGCGGTTCAATCAAACAGGAGACTAAACCAGATGCCTGCGACATATAGGTACACTTTATTGCACACAAAAAACAAATATTACACGGAAGCATTTTAAAAACATAGCTTATTTTTTGGGCACAAAGGCACTAACATACATAAAATATACTCGTATATAGGTACTAAAAATTGACGTTGGCAACTTCCGTAATAGAAAACCTTTCATTTCGTAAATGGCGTGTTCAAAGAAGGAAATATTAGGATTCTTCGTACATCACTCGTCATTATGACTCGCTGACGGGTGAGTAATGTGGAACTTATGGAACTGAAACGGTTGCGCAGACCCCATCGCTACTTCTTGAATATCAAATAGCATTCTACTATATATATAACTTTATTTCTTGTAAAGATAAATTACGAAAATACACTCACGAGCAATGAAAAAGTTCCAGTGGCATAGCACTAAATTACTCCTAAACGGAAAAGACAAGCTTAATGACGCCGTCTGCAATATTGAAGTACATACATTTAACAGCGCATCAGAATATTACCAATGAAACACCTAAATATTTTGATCAAATTCTAAATTAAATGTCTTAAAAAATTGGGGTCATTTGGTGTTCATATTTTGTAAGTATACAACTTTTTCTCGCTAGTGTACCTAATTCTCTATTCAAAGATAATGCCTTGATATGTAATCCCAAAACTGATTCGGTTGAAATATTCTTGATTTATAATGTAATCGCTTTGGAAATTTCCCTGACACGTCTGAGCAACTGAAGCAACTGAAAGGGTCAAAGCCAAACTTGTATGGTCCGCTGAGTACCTAGTTGAATAATTTGACGAGAATTCTGGTTGGTATGGTCTTTTTAATCACGAGTATCACGACTGTCTTTTCAGTGTAGCGGTGTTATAAATGTGATATACCTACGTACTTATCTATTTTTGTGTGTTTTTGTTTGGTTAGTGCAGCAATGCTATATGGGTCACTGTTTAAATCGACGAACAAACGACGAGAGTTTTCGTTCTTAATACAACGAGATAGAGTGGTGGTTCGCGCTGCAGTTTTGTTTTTCAAGCTTTGCGCTAACCACGGCTCTTATCTCGTTGCATTAAACATGCCGATTGCGTGTCAATTTGTTTGTACATTTGTCGATTTATAGAATGACCCCCCTGATACATCGTTTTACGAACGCTAGAGTAACCCCCTGTATTGGAGCATCACATCATATGACATCATCAACACAAGTCGTTTGGTATTCTTTGCATAAGCTCGTGTACTGCAACTGCGCACGAGCGGCGCGCACACTAATCTACACTGTAAAGGTACCGCCTCTTGTCTAAAGAGGCTTCTCAGAAGAAAGTCGTATCTGATTCTGAGTAGACAATTAGACATCCTTACTCGATTCCGATGTTAAATGGTTCATTCGGTTTATTTACAGTTGATATCTTACAAGTGTAAATGGTTCATTCGGTTTACTTACAGTTGATAACTTACTCGTATACTTAGTAATATACTAAGCAACTAAAAACATGGTAGAATTTACCAGTGGTCGAGACGAAAGCATGTCATAGTACGAAAGTTCAGGAAAAATAGTTTTGTTCGTTTTCTCATTTAGGTAAGTTTATTTTACATTTGCTTTCAGTGTCTATGCTTTCAGGTAAATCCTAATTTGATTTGATCCTATTTTGAATTAAATTATGAGTTGTATTAAAGGGCAAATAAGAGATCTGAAAACACAGTAAAGTTCTGTTGCTATGCGTTAACAAACGCCCTAATTAATTTTAGTTGAAAAGTTTCTAGGTACAGTCTTGTTTACAAAGTTTAAACACGGCTGGTTGCTTCAGTGAGCGCCAAATTTCAAAATAACTTTACCCAAGTACAAGCCAGTCAAATTTCAAAGGTAAACTCATTTATATTACTATTTTACCTATTAAAATACCTCCCGGAGTCATTTTTGGTTTTATTACAATAACAGATGTGGCATAACCACCCGAGTCCGCGTTGTTCTATAGGCATTATCAGTAAACGTATAATCGACATACAGGACGGACTAATAGACATATGACGAATCTATAAGGGTAGAAATGAAACGAAGGAGCGAAAGCAAAAGCAGTCATTACATTTACCTATAAATAGCAAATTGCAATGAGATAGAGACGCCGTTACGAAACATCTTTTTTCCTAACCTAAAGTGACCCCTGAGCTGTACTCGATATAAAGTTGATAATCATAATATTATTATGTTGGTACTTAATTAGTATACACAATTTCCTAAATTTCAGAAGGTTTCGTTTTTCAGAACCTATCTAAAATTTGGTGGTTAATTAAAACATGTTGGGGATTGTTTTCTTTATTTTAATTGGTTCATCTGAGTTCGTAATATTGTTTTAGGTAGGCGTGGTAAAGAAGTCAGCAGACTTAGTAGGTATATATGTATTCCCACTAGAAATGATTACAGGTTGAATATTATGTACATTATACGATATGTACATAATATTTATGTCTTATTGCCATAAAATAAAATTATTGATAGAATGGTTTATGTATTCCCAATCTTTTATATCATATAAATCATAGTATACTTTTCATTGGTAAGTTTCAGGTGAGTCGTGGTGGTTCGAAACGTAGTCTTCAAAGACATAGTATTTTTAAAGATTTTATAAATGGACGACCGAATGGCGTAGTGGTTAGTGACCCTGACTACTGAGCCGGTGGTCCCGGGTTCGATTCCGTGCTGGGGCAGATATTTGTTTAAACACAGATATTTGTTCTCGGGTCTTGGATGTGCCCTTAAAATGGCACCCGCCCCCTATTACATTGGGACTAACATAACGCTCTGGCGAAAAGTGGGTGCAGCAATGCACCTCTGCCTACCCCGCAAGGGAGTACATTAGTACAAGGCGTGAGTGTGTGTGTGTGTGTGTGTGTGTTTGTTTTATAAATGCGGTACCATGATTTCTAGGTTCACCTTTGCTTAATAATTATAACGGATGTTTGGTTATAATTATTTATGTACAAGCCACATTTATCGTAATTAACAGAGGGTATAATTAACCATTAGGCTGGTGTCAGTACCACCCTAATTTGCGTCCCGTACCCGAAACGTCGCGGTGAAAAATAATAGATTTGTATTGTTTCTGATTTCAGAAAATATCCCACAGTCATCCCTAAATCCGCAAACTTCAAGTTCAACAATAAACTTTAAAACCTATAAGTAACTCTTGTTCCCTGTAACCAGCAAACTGCAACTAGCAAATTAAGGGCCTTTTCAGTGCGACGCGGATGACCTACGCGACGGACTGTACAATGTTTGAAACTTACTGCGCATTCATCTGCGACGGACGCAAAACGTCATCCGCGGACAGGCCGCGTCGCACTGAACCGGCCCTAAATCTTAGGGCACATGGGCCACCGCCACTGGCATATTTCCTGTAATTTCCGTTAATTTTTCTCGTGGCGGCGTTTGTGGCTTTTGCGGTGACATTTAATATCTATAACTCACGGGTCAGTCTCCCAGGGCAGCCAGGCCGGGCGCAGCGCGGGGTCAATAGGCGTGGGGGCCGGGGCCGCTCGCAGCGCGTTCAGGATCCGCTTCACTCCTCGGAAGCCCACCGTGGTGATGATCACCGCGCCCAAAACGCAGGCTCCGCCGAGAGACGCCCAGAGAGCCTGACGGGTGAGGGGTTAGGTTGTGATGTACTTGCTGGAATACTTACATACATAAAATATGCTCAGGATTGTAATCCCCAAGGGGTAGTCAGAGGTGGCTCGCAATTTACTTGGAATCTGACGTATAAATGCTGACGTCTATAAAGTCGGTAAATGTCACACCAATCACAACGCCATATTTATGGCGAATCGCGATGTAGTGACCTTTTACTACGTCGATATCGAAACCCTACATCAGGTAGGTACAGGATGAAAGGATTATACTTAAGCTATTACAAACATGCGAACTATCTTATCAGGCTAGAGGCCGCTATCTCGCAATTAAAGACAAGAACATAAGAGATACAGATAGGTAAATTATTAATAACCCTCGTTTTATCTTCTATTTTGTAATGATTTTTGACACACTCATCTGTTTACGTACGGAAATTTTATGAAACTTGTCAGAACAATCTCGGTAATTGGATACAGTTAGGGAATTTGTGGAAAAGGTTTGAACTTTGCTTCTGATGTACCTACTGCACACTTAATCATATTTATATCTGGAGTTATAGCTTATTATGGAGCTGTAATAAGAAACGTAAAAAAACAACTTACATAAGTAAGCACCGTCACTTTTCTGGCTTGCACTGGATCTGAAACAATCATAATTATCAGTTGGTGTACCTAAGTATACCTAGCTAGTATGCACACTGACACTGAGTAAATATTGAAAAAAATTAGTCTATTTTCAGCTGCAGTATGGTAGAAAAGGGCATATTCAATCATTTGACCATTTTTGAATAGAATACTAGAAAAGTCGTATGAAAAAGTTTTGTAAGATGGAGCAAGGAGCAAGTAGTTAAAGGAAAACCCTGAAGTGGAAAAAAAACTAAAAGAGCAACCAAAACACATACACAATGATGCTTTATGTAGACCCATACAAGCTTTCGCGCCCGGTAGCGATAGGTTCCTAACACCCATGCTATACTCGCATTGATAGCGTGAGAGCAATGATATTACTCAAGCCTAAATAGGCATTAACATTGAAGACTTTAAAGAGATATTAAAAAATCCAGTAACAAATACCATACGCCGTCACTTTCCCGGCCGGCCCCATGCACCCTCTCTCATCGATCAGGCTGACCCTCGCCAGCAGTTTGACATCCAGCACTATGGTCCTCTTCCCGCCCCGCTCCCCGCTCCGCTCGGTCACAGGCAACAGGCGCCAGCGGGGGGAGTCGCCCTCCGCCACCGCTCCGCTAGCGCTTATCACTTTGGACGCGGTATCTGAGAACCAGGGGGCCGGGTGCGCGTCTGATACCATCTGCTTGCCGATGCTGTGGGAGAGGGAAGGCTGGTTAGGTTAGGTTTTTGGCTAGGGTTGATCATTGTGAAATTTTAGCCGTCAAACTTAGTAAAGGAACTCGGTATGCCTAGAAAGACGTTCTTCAACTGCATGTTGGCTGCTGCTGGAAAGAAATCTGCATTTTCTGGGTGAGGGTTTTCACCCTAACAGGGCCACCACAGTCTGCCATCAAGAAGACTTAAAATAACCAAGTGGCATAAGCTATAATATAGCCATAACATGGAACATATGATGGTCCTCTACTATGAATAGGGAGAGGAACGCCAATGTTGTAGAGTTCCTCAGAAGAGGTCTACATAAGTGCAGTTATTACTGGCTCATGCAGATGATAACGGAATTATATCCAGAAGACAGGACGGCAATTAGGGAATTATATGCTCCAACCTGACAACATAGGTTAGGGAATTCTGTGTACGGTACGAACCTGACAAAATAAGCTTGTTTCTTCAGCCCCGGCGGCAGCCTCAACGGCTGGCGCGGCGGCGGCAGCGTCCAGGTTATGTTGATGAACAGCTCCCCCGCTACTGACACCGTGTGCGCGTCGACAGATGGGGCTGGCAGCCGCGGTGCGTGTGCACACGAACACACGCCTGACACGCACTCTGGTGGGGGAGATTAGGGTTTAAGTGTGTTTTTATAGGAGATAGGGGATTCGGGTGTCGTATAGTCTGGTGCAAGAATCTCGATTAAAGAAATTGGGCTACAGTCTTATTTGCCACGAAACGCAAATTTACTGCAGGAACCAGTCTACATAAAATAAGCTCATGATGTAGCCCGTGACGGGGTTACTTAGATTACGTAGATACGTCCATTAAACTCTGCACGTTTTATTGGAAGAAGTCTTCAAAGTTGAACGGAAAAAGGGAAACTATTGTATGGATAAATACATTTACACTTAGTAACCATAGGACGCTGACGACCATAAAATTTTATGTCCAGCAGTGAACAATTGTTTGATGATGATGATGAAACAGATAAGTTTAACTATATTTCCTTTACGCAACTGCGTAGTCCGGAGGGTATTGTTTTTCCTAGACAAACAAAGCAAACGTAACCTAGAACCTAACATAACATCGAACTCGAAAGTAAATATTTGTGTGTACATAAAATCTGCACAGTTAGGGATTCGAACCTGCGGCTGCCTTACGTTGGTAATGTTTGTTGGCATCTATTGAGTACCTAAGTATTGTATTATATTGGAAATAAATGGTACCCTTATGTACATGCAGATCGCGTTCCATGTGATTAATTTTACAAATCTGATATCATTAGATATTTTAGGACGGATTGACATACATAAAAAACGCACAGCTCGTAATTAAATTAGTCATATGTAGGTCATAGCCAATGAACGTATAGTTCTCTAAGGGACATGACATCCTCAAAGGCTGGAGTATTATTTTCATCTACGCTTGGCAGGCGGGAGATGTCACACAACCATGGAAGTAATAAGTACCTACTTAGTTGTACGTACCTAAGTACTTAATACTTCCATGCACACAACACAAAATTTTAACACTTTACATTATACTCCGACCATGAGAAAGGGTAAAACTAAACCCTCTACGCGACCCTAAAGGTCGAATCACGAAGATATGGCAGGCAAATGTACAAATCATCAATATGCATAACCAAATTTGGATTTATTTTACAATAAGAAAGACTTTTTCCCCGCGTAAGGTTTCTTAGAGGAAATTATATTACCGGTGAGAATTGTGCCTGATTTCCTTTTATCAGCAAACGCACGCTTTGTCGCCTTTATTGGAACTTTGGGAGGCGAAATCATAGAAACTCAGAAATAATATCATCGTAATGAAAATCTAGAACTTAATTTCTATCACCTTTTGTTTTAGTCTGAATATAGGTTTATCTTGATTACGACATAGCCTGTTATAGCTAATAGCACAGGCATAGGTATTTGTAAGGGAAGTTGATTGTCATTTAGGTAGGTACCTGTCGAGAGTCAAACACCGATAGACATACGTACCGTACGTACACCATTATTGAATGAAATACGATACATTGCTTTACGAAATATCGATATTACAACAGGGCAAAAGTGGTATAACAAGCCGGAAAGGGTGTGTCTTGGTTCAGCTTTTTGTTTGACGCAAAAAAACCTCAGATCGACCCGTTATTACTTACTTTGTATTTGTATCTGCTATTTGTTCCTGTACCCCTATAATAATAATATGTGGGGACATCTCACACACGGCCATCCAATCCCAAGCTAGGCAGAGCTATATGGGCATAATCAGACAGCTGATATACCTATCTACATACATATATATACCTAGATACATACTAACACCCAAGACCCCGGTAACAAATATCTGTCTTTAAACAAATATCTGCCCCAGCCAGGGATCGAACCCGGGACCTTCGGCATAGCAGTCAGGGTCACTATCCACCTGGAGTTCGATGGAACTCCACAGCTGCGATCTGGCTCCGAGCCTGAGTAGTGCCGCATAGTGTAGCCTAGCCCTAGGTGTGTCTTGGCCCTGTTCAAGGCGAGCGGACGCGTTTTGCGTCCATCGCGGCTGAATTCGTTGCTCAATCTGAACACGCTCCGATTTTACCATCTATCGCCGACGTCAGCGTAGGTCATCCGCGTCGCACTGAACAGGCTCTTACTCTTCAGCCACACATACTCACCGTCCATCTCCACGTGTAAATTAGCGGCCGTGTGTCCGTCCCAGGGGTGCGCGGTGAGACGCACGCTGTACGCGCAGCCGGGCCGCACGCCGCAGCCGCCCGCCGCCGGGCTCGCCTGAGCTGGGACTACCCACCAGGTAGAGTCCTGGGGCGATGGTAGGTTGGTTAAAAGATGGTATTGAAATATCTAGCAAATGCAAGCACAAACGCACAGCCCGTTAAAATCCACAGCAGGATCGACAATCTTCACGCTTAGCACAGCGGTTATGCAGTTTGGAGTTATTCCACAACATAAACATTTGACACCCAAGATTCCAATACAAATATCTTTCCTGGCCGGGGATCGAACCAGGACCCATAAAGCAGTCAGTGTCAGTAACTACCACACCATCTAGTCGTCATAAAATACTTAACAACCGTTAAAAATACTAAACCAACCTTAAAAAAAGGTAAAATTTTAACTAGTCGGAAGGAATATTATTATGTATTATTTAACTTTCCGTAGGCAGGTAAGTAGATACTAAGATGTTGTCAAAGCAGGATAATGTAGGGCAAGGGTACACGACCGCAGGTGTCCCGTGGGTCGCGGTGACAACTGACCCGTTTTTCCGATGACATAAATGGACCAAACTATGTGGATAAAATATAGGACAACACCGTAGATGTAATAATAGGAATGCCCGAAAGAAGCTTCCCCGAGTGGCGTAACAACTGTACTTAGTTTACGTATATAGGCATCCTGGGAAGTCAGTGACTGGTGCTGCTCTGATTGGCTATATAATCCATTCACCATGGTATTGTACTAACTATAACTGACCACGGTGAGAAACCTAGCCGCTCTCTAGTCGAGCCGCTTTTCTCTGTACATTTGTGTTTTTGAATGAGTATATTAATGCACTGAACTTGTTGGGTAAGTGGGCAACCCGACTGTCAGATATGTTTTCAAGCTGCCCGAAGGCCTCTGAGTCGGCCCTGACTAGGCTTAACGACTGCTGCCGAAGCAACAACCGTGCCGTCCGTAGCACGGAAGCGTCCAAAAAAGAACCAATGGGTTAAGCAACAACTGGCACTTCTGATTGAAGTGCCAGTTGTTGCTTAACCTCAGTGATCGTAAACGGACGCTTCTAAATATGGTTTTAATGATATTTGAAGTGCTCACCCCTGGTATATTGTACTCGTAGCACAGGGGCATCTCGCAGTCAGTGGTGGGCGTCTCGCTGCGGATCTCCAGAGAATAGTCCTCGGCTGGAGTGCCTGAAACAAACGTGATGGTGATATATGCATTCGTTTATTGATCTTTGAAAATATGAATGTATCCGCTAACACATGCTACAGTATAATATGCTTTAGTTTTAAAGATATTACGGCCCATCACTGCAAGATAATGACAGAAGACAATCACAAAAGACGCAAACATTTTGAGAAACGTTAGCTTTTTGGATCTATGGAAAAGCTAAGATTTGGCCCATGAATTTCAGGTTGTTAATGCAGGTAGCCATCGAACTAGGATTACCAACATAGATCCTTTCCTCTTTAAGCTAATACAAAAGTGAGCCAAAAACATCTGCAGTAGACGAGATAACTCGTAGTAGTAAATAAGCGTAGCCTTCCAGTTCACTGCACCACACAAAATGGTTTTATGAGGGAGGCCGAGGGCTTCTACTCTTCGGCGCTTCTTTGAACAGCTCTATGTCTAACAGTCGACCATTAATAATTATTATTGGCTGATCATAACCAAGTATCCTTACCAATGACGACCGAATGGCGTAGTGGTTAGTGACCCTGACTACTGAGCCGATGGTCCCGGGTTCGAATCCCGGCTGGGGCAGATATTTGTTTAAATACAGATATTTGTTCTCGGGTCTTGGATGTGCCCGTAAAATGGCAATAGGCCCGCCCCCTATTACATTGGGACTAACATAACGCTCTGGCGAAAAGTGGGTGCAGCAATGCACCTCTGCCTACCCCGCAAGGGAGTACATTAGTACAAGGCGTGAGTGTATGTATGATGTATCCTTACCAAGGGGCGGTGCCCAGGTCACGTTGAACATGAGCTCGTGGTCGGAGTCGGGCAGCGGCGCCGGCACCACCGCCAGCTGGCGAGGCACCCCCGCGTGCCGCACTGTGTGTCCCGCTTGTTCCTGGGGACCACGGCTGGGTTAGAGAGAGAGATAGGTGTAGTGGACAACTAAAGGTCACCGCACATACAAAGCGTAGCCTCTTTTTTTCTGTCAACCAGTAGAACGCGAGCTCGCGATCGCCTGGTTGACAGAATAAGGCGATCCGTTTACGTTACGCTTTTATATGTGGTGAAACCCTTAAAAGGGCTATCCTATTTCTCTAGATAAACCAAGGAACTGTACTCCCAATTTGCGTAATGTTCATGTTCTTGTGCCTAAGTACGCACATACCTATCCACCTCTGTTAGTCTAAAAGTACCTATGTGCAGTGGCGGATTAAGAGCATCGGAGGCCCTAAGCACAAAGCCTGTGTAGGCCCCTAATTTAGAACTATTTGTTCCTTGAGAAAGAGTGACAAAACAGTTCAATAGCTAAAACGTCCTATAACTTTTCTATAAAAAAGGATGTTAAACATTTTTTTTAAATTGCTTGCCTTAAAGGCAAAACAAAATCTCATTAGGTAAGGAATAACATTAGAAATAAGGTAAATTGTATACTAACACGTTGGATGATTTCCCAAATAAACAGTTTATTATTATATAAAGGCCTACGAGGGTACACTACATAATTCCGAATTACTTTTTTACGAATATGAATATAACGATTTTTATAATTACGAATTTCAAAGTTCCGAATAATTCACAATCCCGAATTTCAAGTTTCCGAATAATGAAAATCACGAATAGTTGATAAAACGAAATTTCAAACAATACATTTATTAAAATGACGAAAGTCAAATTTCCGAATATTATAATTTCGATGTTTCAAATGTACGATTTTGTATTATATCAAATTGCTAAAATTACGAATCCCGAAGTTTTAATATTCCGAAAATACAAATCCCCGAATGTAATTTAGTTGACAAGAAATAAGTAGTTATCTATTATATGTACATGTATTTTTAAGCTAGTTATATTATGTGAAACGCTATGCTCCGCTTCGCTGCGCTCCGCTTCGTTTTTTTGGATGTGCCCGTAAAATGGCAATAGGCCCGGCCCCCTATTACATTGGGACTAATATAACACTGGCGAAAAGTGGGTGCAGCAATGCACCTAACCTGCCTACCAGGCAAGGGAGTACATAAGTACAAGGTGTGAGTGTTTATATATATTATATAATAAATTGGTATTTTATTTTTCGTAATAAAAAATCTTCGTGATTATAATATTCAAAATTATAATTTTCGTCGTTTTTATAATTCGGTATTTTAAAAAATCGGTATTGCAATATTTCGTAAATTACATATTCGGTGTTATCAAATTCGGAAAAAAGTTTTTCGGAATATTTGGGTGTTCCCGGCCTACGACACTCGCAAGTATCACCACAGTTACAACTGCGCAGGTATGCGGAGCTATCACACGGCACAGTTAAGTACGCGCAAGCCAAATTTTTGTCAAAATGGTCGGCGTGGCAACTGGAAATGTTTCTCAATGAGGAACAATTTCTTCTACTGGTATATTTTCAATGTTTGCAAAACAACTACAATTTTTTCACTAGAAAAACGTCTAGTTGCCTTCTATTCCCAAAAATAAAACGGTAAGTACACGATCGAAGTGGACAAAAAAATTGCTGTAAAATTGAAAAAATCATTTACATGTTAAACTACTCAAGGATTTAAGAGAAGACTCTAATGAATGGCTAAATTATTAAAATTTCAAACATGTCGAAAAATGCGCAAGCCGCCCTTCGGGGTTGGCGCGGTATACAGTTTTACCACCTATTCGCACAGTAAGCCATGTTCAGTACAAGCCGGCCTGAGCACGAGCAGGCAAAACTGTGGTGATACTTACGCGTGTGGTAGGCCCTTTACCAACCACACGCACGGTATTCCGTGTTTGAGCCGACCTGCGCAGGCAAAACTGTGTTGATACCATAGAGACTAGCACTTGTACTTGTTATTCTATGGTGATACTTACGCGTGTGGTAGGCCATTTAATCAGAGCAAACTCATAACATCGGACTTATTGTGGATGAATATATAAAATGTTGGTATAAAATGAAACAGCAGCAGAGGATGGGGGCCCCTGGAGACCCGGGGCCCCAAGCACGTGCTTGTCGTGCTTATAGGTTAATCCGCCACTGCCTATGTGGACTGAATTGCTTGTGTATATGACCAAAAATAAATAAAATGAAACTCGGTTCGGGATTTTAGGAGTTACGCTCCGTTACCACAGACAGATACACAGATACACGATAACACCCCTCTTATTACGTCGGGGATTTAAAAACAGACCGTGATTGTAGGTACAAGTATACACACTTGTTTTGTTACCGTGCCATACTAACAAACAGTCAATGTTTGAATTAATGAATAGGTGTTTGTGAGTTTAACAAGGTACAAAAGTAACTATTTATATGAATCTGATTGTACTGAATGAGTTCTTTAGAATGTATACTAACATATTCAAGCACTATTAAAGATACCCAATAATACTATAAACTTATAAAACTCAACAATATTATTGAAAACAATTGAAGCCATTTATTTATTGCGATGGTGGTCAAAGGTGAGTTGCATGCAATAAAATGAGATCTCATGTAGAAGACACGAGTGACTCTAGTGATAATGTTATATTAGAATTTCATTGACTGACTCACAAACTGTATTAGCGGAGGGTGACGATGCATGTCATTTTGAACAATGTCCGGATTTCCGACATGCCTGCGACTCGGAAGTCCGTCCGGGCCGCTTTCCCGGACCGGATATTCCCCGGAAAAGCCCCCGGAACCCACCCCGGACACACACCAACACGGGAAAAACAAGATGGCCAACACAAACAAACGACTACACATCTTTGGCACATTTTAAATCACTACGATTATAAATTAGATTTAAGTACTTGTTAGTATTGTTATTGAATCGTAATTTGCCATATCCTGAATCACATTTTTCACTCACACACTTTCAATATAGACACTAAATTGATTGCGGTAAATACATACATGCGTTTATTTAGGCATTTCACTTAATTTCACATTTCAATAAATCTAGAATATGTTTTTTTATTACACCCAATCAAACTAAACAAACTGGTAAATTAGTTTTGTTCCGTAACACTCATTATTTCCCCGTCGCGATCAGATTGCTACTGATATAGATATTTTTGTATCCACAAACGTTTCATTTAGTAAAGTGTTGTTTATTATGGATAACCTATATTTGTATAGGTACCTATAAGTAGTAAGTACAACGATGTTGTTTTTTTTCATATTACTGTAATTCTACCGTAATAATATTTCAGCTTACAAAATACACATACGTATTTAGTTTACACAAACGAGAAGAAAATAATAAACAAAATAAGCGAGGAATATAACGAGTATACTTATAATTATCTTTTCATGTGGTTTGGAGAGCCTGTCTCTCGATGTAAGCAGGTCAAAGATCAAAGCTTATAAGTTTATGTAATATCGTAGCGGTAGGATTAATCAGGCATTTTACAGAATAAACATAATGAGACAGGATATTAAAAATATATAGGTAGGAATGTAACTTGTCGCGTCGAGAAATCGATATAAATTTGAAGGAGTTGACTGAAAGTTAAATAAGTGGCCGCTCCACGGGATCGTTATAAACGTCGATAAATCGTTGTCCTTTCTAAATGGCGCGTTCCACCAATCACAGCGCCGTATTTATGGCAAATCGCCATACATGTAGCGACGTTTACGACGTAATCCGTAAGCAATGAACCCGTGTAGCGGCAGTAGGAGTGGTAGGTGCCTTATTTTTGTTTTTCATGATTCCTTTAACGAGAACCTTAGCACATCCCTATAACCATAAATAACTGATTGTTTATCAAGTGTACTGTAACTATTTATCAATTTGCCGTACAAATCGAAGATAATTGTTATTAGTTCTTTCGTACGCAATGGGCTGGATGCCGTTGCCGAGATAAGAGATAAGATAGTTCAGGAAATATTGAAAAATGATTGATCGCACTGTGCGAAGCTAAATAGGACTACAGAATAGGTTAAGGGCCGTTTCTCTACTAAGGTCCTGGAATATAAATGTTGCGGTAGGCAGGAATTTATTTAAAAAAAATATATTTTAGTATTTTGTTTCGACGACATTACAATTTAATCTTATCTAGGTAATGATCATTCGACTATGATATAACTTATTACTTATCTCAAATCCGTCCGTTACCATGTATTGAATCGTGAATTTTATGAATCATAAGGATAAGGAAAATCATTAATGTAAATGCGAAAATGTATTTCTAGTTATGTCTTTCACGTTGCAACGTTTATACATCATAACTAATATTATAAATGCGAAAGTAACTGTGTCTGTCTGTCTGTCTGTCTGTCTGTCTGTTACTCTTTCACGCCAAAACTACTGAACGGATTTGGATGAAATTTGGTATACATACGGTCTAGACCCTGGGAAAGAACATAGGCTACTTTTTATCCCGGAATTCCCGGGAAAACTTTTTAAGGCGAAGCGAAGCGCGCGGGAACAGCTAGTGAATAATAAAAGGATAAAGAAGTAGTAAGTCTACAATTAATTTATAGGCCCAGGTCTAGTTGATTATTGTGATTAACAACTATTTAAGTTAAATATAATAATATTGAAAAAGAAGTTGGTATAGAGTACTTAAATATTTTTTGCCGTTTTTAAATGATATACATACCTACTTATATGTTAACCTTGAGCGTCTATCCCGTGACGTGGCTTGATCCGAACTACGAGTATATATAGAGAGAGGTACGATCAATACAAAGACGACCTCGGAAAAGTCTTGCAAACTTTTATTTAACCTCTTTTGCGTGTAGATTTAACGACCGTCAGGAAAAGCTTCGAGTAAAAGAAAGCAGATCATCTTAAATACAAACGATGTAATAAAACTGGTCATTTCGATGTTGATTTTATATACAGGGAGGTAAAAATCTGCGTCAAATCGATTAACAGACGTTTTGTAGGAGGTACAAAAATACTGATTGCTAAAATAGTGAAACGCACATGTCCAACAAAAAGTCAGAAAAATTAATAAAGAAATGATAAGAACGATCAATTTACACTAAACTTTTATCGATCCTATAAAAAGTGTTAAAAAAATATGTGTATGTACTTAATCAAATCAGAAGGAAGAAAAATCGGCCCTATTATCTTACAAATCGGTCGTATGCGGGCACCCTTAAATGTGTCTGGTCCCTTATTCACGATTCATGTCGTGACGGATTGACGCGACTACGACGCGGTATGATAATAATAATATGAATTTGATGTACCGGGAGGCTCAAACACAAGCTTCAGCATCTGGGGAAGCCTTCAAGAGGAAGTGATGCTTGCGAGCTTGCAAAAGCTTTCAAAAGGAATAAAGTTAATACAAAATTGTGAAGTGGGATATGATAATGGTCGAGCATTACGATATTTTAGTTCAAGCACTAAATACAGTAGTACTTACTGAATTTTCAGGATGAATTTTAGATACTACCTTATACCTGTGTCTTATAGTCATAGAGATTTTACATCAACTATCTAAACGACTGGATCCTTTGTCAAATTATCTACTAATTAAAATGTATACACAGATAAAAGACTCACATTTTGCCTCCCAGGATTTTCAGGAACCAAATAAGGCGCCGAATTAAGCACGTCGATTTCAGATGTCTCCGCCGTTTCCTCCGCAGGTACTGTCGCGAACGCCGCCGTTACAGCATCTTGATTCGGCAGCATTGTAGTGGGGGAGACGGTGTTCGATGCTAGGAATTCCGGGAGGATCCTTATAATGTGTTTTCCGGGTAAAAGGGGCATCTTTCTGGGAACCTCCACAACGCTGGAGCACGTCTGTGCGAACACTAGTACACAACACACTGACAGCAGCCATGGCATCTTGTTCTACTACTAGCTACAGTGCCATGCTTCATTTGTCGTCGATATCACCACTCGGAAAATTTTAACATTGGATTTGTACCTATCTATTAATGTGTTCTCTTGTGTTTTACTAAGAGTCATTTGGTTTTTCACTCACTCACTTTTTTAAATGTACAACTAATTCATAATTGGGCTTAACTCTTCACCGGAATTACGTCTGTAGGTAGATGGAAAATAAGTTGAAATGAGATGAAAAATTAAACACCAGTATTGACAATCTTCCTTGTATAAATGACCTGCCTGTGGGCTTACACGTGCCGATCAAATATAGAGGTTACTTCAGTCGGAAAGACTTTGACAATAAGAAGCCTATCTTCAATTCTTCATGTCTCGAAAATAAATTGAAGAGGTGGAATAATATTCTTATTATTTGTCTGACTGGAAACTCATCTACCTACATATCTAGTATAATGTGGGTAGGTAAATATTCCATCCAATTCTTACTGATGATTATTCTCAGTTTGTAAGATAACTTTTATTCAAATATTTTCAGATAAGAGGAAGGGAGGTAGGTACCACGACCAAGTTACTTTGAAGATAAGGCTATATGTTTTTAAGGATCCTTAAATTCTGAGAGCGTCCTCCAAATGGTATAAAAATAACAGTTGGTTTTTCTTTTTAACCGTCGGAAAAACGAAAGAGCTCTTCCATCTGTTGATCGATTTTAAAATGGGTCAAAGAATGTCAAATATTTATTTTCAATAGGCTGATGATCTGATATGATACAATTTTAACGGACTATTAAAATTGCTTATTTAGCTCTAAAGGGCAGGCTATTTTTATAGAGTAGGAATAATGGTGACAAGAAAACATATAACTATAGTTACTTAATTAATATAGGTAGGTGTTTAGAGGTACCTACATAAATGGGGTACACTACATAAATCCGAATTACTTTTTTACGAATATGAAAATAACGATTTTTAAAATTACGAATTTCATAATTCCGAATAATTCACAATCCCGAATTTTAAGTTTCCGAATAACGAAAATCACGAATAGTTAATAAACGAAATTTCAAAAAACATATTTATTAAAATGACGAAAGTCAATTTTCCGAATATTATTATTTCGATGTTTTAAAAGTACGACTTTTTATTATATCGAATTTTTAAAATAACGAATCCCGAAGTTTTAATATTCCGAAAATACAAATTCCCGAATGTATCTTAGTTGACAAGAAATAGTTATTAAGAATAATGTGTTTATTAACAGCATAATCCGTATACAATTTAACAATACTTTTTAAGCTATATTATTTGAGACGCTCCGCTCCGCTTCGCTGCGCTCCGCTTTGTTTTTCGATATCAATGTGCACCTAACACGCTCCTCCTCGCTTTGCTCGTCGTCGCACCTATCTTTAGATTTAGGTCCTAAGGTTTTTAAGGTTAAACACCGTAAAAAACCGAGCAATTGTATTGCTTTGTTGTGTTACTTAACAACAAATAGTTTTCTATTTACAATATTTTAACTCTATATTTGAAACGCTCCGCTTTGTTTTTCAATATGTATGTGCACCTAACACGCTCCTCCTCGCTTTGCTCGTCGTCGCACCTATCTTTAGGTTTAGGTCCTAAGGTTTTTAAGGTTAAACACCATAAAATTCCGTGCAATTGTTTTACTCTATATTTGAAACGCTCCGCTCCGCTTCGCTGCGCTCCGCTTTGTTTTTCGATATCTATGTGCACCTAACACGCTCCTCCTCGCTTTGCTCGTCGTCGCACCTATCTTTAGGTTTTGGGTCTAAGGTTTTTAAGACGTTTATGGTTTTTTTGTCAAAATCACGAATTATCACATTTTCGATCGGGATTTGAATTTTTCGTGATTATAATAAATCGGTATTTTATTTTTCGTATGCTTAAGTAATCGTATTTTTAAACGTTCGTGTATTTGAAAATCGTAATAACAAATCTTCGTGAATATAATATTCGAAATTATAATTTACGTGATTTTTAGAATTCGGCATTTAAAAAAATCGGTATTGCAATATTTCGTAAATTACATATTCGGTGTTTTCAAATTCGGAAAAAAGTTTTTCGGAATATTTGGGTGTTCCCACATAAATGTTGAGGAAAAACAAGAAACGTGTATAATAAGTTTATTCAAGTATTGATTTGAACCCTACTTAGCGATGCCTAGCGACGAGTGGGTACTGGGTACGTAATTTATTTATGACCGAAATTATAATATTTATTTATTATGAACAGGTAAGGTACATGAACCGGAGACGTGCCTTTTAGAATATAAATTATATACTTACCTGTACCTAACTCAATAAAGTATAAAATATAAGCGCAAATCTAGTGGATAATATTAGATGAGATTTCATTTACCGGCTAAGATTATCTACATAGGTACTTACTCCTACTAGTTATGTCGTTTCTCTCTAATCTATTTCAAAATGTCGAGTTATGTAAATCAGGGATATGTATAAATTAACCTGTACCTAGGTCAAATAATCACAAAAATCACTTAGCTGTGATGTGGTAGGTCACTTTATGTGTCACCGCACCCAATTTTCAGTCACTCAACATTCCCTTCCCTAGCACGCAACATGTAGGCACCGAGTTTTTTTTTGCAGGTTGGAGGTAAGTACTTACTTATCCCGTTCAGTTTTAGAGTGGGAGAGCATGTCTTTTATCCCACAAATAGCCATTATGCAGACATTGTGAAACGGGCCCTTAACTTAGATAGGTTCTAGGTACATAAGACCAATATTTGACAAATAGTACCTAAAGCCAGGAGTTTGAATCGTATCCGCGTGTACCTTCATCAACATTAAATACATTTAGAAGTTAGTTACTGTAACTACGTAAGGTTAGTAGGTATTCCAGCGTTCCTATTTGTAATCGTTGTACTCAAACGGAATGATTACCTACCAACTTCGACCATGAATCGGACAATTGATCTGATTTAATCAGACCGCGGGTCGAGAGTGTACCTACTACCTGCCTGCCCCGTGACATCACCAATCAGTGGTAATGTGATGGCCGGATACTGGATACCCTACCCTTTGCTAGCTATCAAATTAGCAGGAAAAGGAAATACCTACCAAATAAATATTACTTAAGTAAGTAGGTACCTACTTATTTCAATTGAAAAAATAATTGTTACCATATTGAAAAGTACAGATGTGGGATGAATTTGCTAATTGACGACCTACGCAGATATGTATATGTATACCTACTCAGGAAAATATCTGAACCGAAATTAGAAAAATATACAATGCATGGGCAAACAATAAGAGATTCATCTCATTGGGTAGTATCACAGTAGATAAATCTAAGCTTAATCTAAAAAAAAACCTTGGAAAAAAACATCGTTAACGTTAATCTAATCGTTTAAAAATCGAAGGTTAAAAACGCGACAATTCGCTAACCAAATCACCACGTCATCAAGACAAAATTGACACGAGCCCAATTTGAATATTCAAAATCCGAACACATTGTATCGTTTTTTTTCATCGAAGCAAAGGTCGCGCGTGTAAACAGCCAGGGCGGGCGGTAGGGCGGGCCGCCCTAGCGGTGGCTGCGGGCCTACTGACGCCTCACGCCGGGGCGGCAACAAGTGAAACGTGGAGCCTTTGATCCGGGGCCCACTCGAGATTTACGATTATAATATTATTATACAGGAGCGATGCCGTGTCGTGGCGGCGTTTTGAATTTTATTTTCTTCTCGCAATGCTGTCAGGGGGTCGGGTTGACTGATGAAATTACCTACATATTACACCCTCCATGGAGTGAAGGATTTAAGAGTAGGTAGGGTGAACGTTTTAAGCATAAGGTAGAACTGGCTCTGAACTCATGATCTTGAAATATGTAGAATAAACTGCATTTACATTTAAGAATTTCAATAATCAAGGTCATATAAAATCCAGCATAGAATCAAAATTTAATTTAGGTAATCCTATTATGCATAAATTAATTATATTAAATCATAATTTATTATTCGTGAAGTCACAGTGGTCACCCCAGACAGGCCCGGCTACATTGTGAAGGGATGTCTGCCCGCTGGCTTGCTCACTGCTCAGTGATTAGGCGACGGTTGACATAAGCGCACACCCGAAGCGTATCATTTTAAACTTTTAACCCCTCCTAATGAATGACTGCGTTATTTGTATGGGGTTATGTAAACTGTTTATTGATAGGAAACGTTACAATTGTACACTTGTCCAAAATTAATAATGCACATGCGGATCTTCACACCCGAATTATAAAATCGTAAGAGCCTTAAAAACTACACTTGCATTTTGCACCTTGATCGAAAGAAATATGAGTCAATATCATGTGTCACATAATCGAAAACAACCGATCTGTCAAAGATTTCTATGCGCATTATCAATTTTGGAGCACTGTACGCTGTTGTAATAAACTAAACGATCGTCATTATCTTTTTAGCGTGTGACCAACTCATGTCAAAATAGCTAAAAAAAAACGATTTTGCCGGATTGTCGGTTTTATAAATCATATTTTTCTTGGAAGTGGCGATGAAATAGGGTGATGAGGAACACAAACTAGAAATTCATCAATATATTAGTTTTTATTTTCTTTTACAGAATAAATCGCACAGCACAGTCAATATAAACATCACAAGGTAGAAAAACTAGTCACAAAATATTGGAAAATTTATCATAAAGTTCAGAAATATCCATTGTAATTTCGTATGTTCTACTTCTATTCACTTCAACCAGAAAATGGGGTGGGCTATTTCATTCATATTTCTTTTAATTAAGTAACCTATAGTGATTGTTGTGACCAGTCTTCTCACGTCTCGCTATAGATAAACTTTTGTCTTTACCATGCATATCGTGCTTTGTGTTCGTAAATGTGCTATGATAGCCATGCATCAACGTAATATTTTATGAACTTTATGATAAAAATCTAAATTTTCTCTCATATTACTCACTCTACTCTGTACACAATATAGTAAGTGCTACATTAACTTTGTACCTTCTACACACATGAAAATGATTTTCCAATAATTAAATTCCATAACGGGCCTTACCACAAAAACTGTTTTTTTAAAGGATTCTTATAGCTGACACGCATTACAAATGTGTGAAAACTGCCATAAACACCCTCTAAACACGTTTTTTTTTGTGGTACTTAATGGTGGAAATAGGAATTTGGATAAGACATATTTTTCATGTGTTAGGTCTAGGTACCAGTTGCAAACCTACAATCAGTCATTCACGCATACTAACACTAAGATCTACAGTTCAAAATGATATTTCCTTATCTTATAATTATTCAATTACTGTTAAAATTGTTCCACAAATACGGCAAGTGTTAATAGAAGTCGCTACTAGAAATACCTACTCAATAATCAATAACATAAAAGATCCTAAAAAAGAGTTCAGTGGGATTTTACGTGTTGATATGGCAAAGATGGCTGTGCTGTAGTTTCAGGAATTGATATGTACAATTTAACTAATGAAAAATATTCCTGAAAAAAAAAGTGAAAAGTAAAATCTAATGCGCGTTCTTGTTGAACAGGGAAATCGAATTCTACACTCACGGGCATTGAAAAGGTCCCACTGAAAAAAGCGCCAAATAACTCCTAAGCAGAAAAGGCTAGCTTAATGACGCCTTCTGCATCATTGAAGTACATTTAATAGAGCATCAGGATATTACCAACAAAAAACCATAATACTTTGCACAAATTCAAAATTAAATGTTTGAAAAAAATGGGGTTGTTTCGTTTTTTGGTGTCGGCATTTTGTGATTGGAACTATTTCATTGCCCGTTAGTGTATTTTACTGCTATCGAATTGTGACATTCCAATAATCGTTATTTTGATAAAACCTCTTTTAACAGATTCTTCTCATGTTTTGATCATCATCATAATTTATTATTACTATGAATAGTGATTGATATCCTTTTATAAAATAATTCACTTGCTCGTATAATTTCCTTACCTTAACTATTTTTAAATAACTTATTGAACACTTAGGGTGGGTTGCATCAAAATCCCGGTTATCGTAATAGTTAAGGTTAAACTTAGCAATGACAGAGTCGTTATAGTTAACATTTTACTGCAACGTGTTGCACCATCAAATCGTCGGTCATTGTTAATGTTATTAGGGTTGCTAATCGTTTGAGACATAATTATCCCCAAAGTTATTGTGGGAAACGTTTTTATGTAGGGCAATACCAAATCTAGCTGTCGGACTGAAACCGTCACAGAGTACATTGTAGCCGTCATTCTCTGTCAAAGCACTCAAAGTCAACATGTCATAGGACCTAAGCCTGTTATTCCTCCAAATATTGACCAAAAGATTATCATCAATAAAACCCGCGACAAAGTAGACTCAGGTTTATTATTAATTAATTCTTAACAAGTTGAAACGAGCAGGTAAACGCAGCGTGGGACGCCCTCCTGCACGTTGGACTGATGACCTTAGGCGGGTGGCGGGTAGTGCTTGGATGAGGAAGGCCGAGGACCGAGTGTTGTGGCGCTCCTTGGGAGAGGCCTATGTCCAGCAGTGGATGATTATTGGCTGATGATGATGATGATGATGAAGTTGAAATTAAACAAAATTAAAACTAACGATGTAATCTATTGAAATATTTTATTTTTATTAACATTCCTGTTAACTGCATATAGACAGGTTCCTCTTCATCAGATGATGAATCATCATAAAAAAACCTAGCTGGTGGTACAGGGTCTCTCATTTTGTTACATAATATATGTATTATGCAGCTATGGCGTAGCCACTATAAAGGGCTGCACTCTTCTTAGTTCTGTCCTTATTTTCATTGATAAATTGCTGTATTTGAGTGATTGCAAAATTTCTGAAAACAAGGTTATTCAATTAAAGAGTTACGTAGGTTACTTTGATATTAGATTGCTCTGGACCGGCAGCCGGCCGGTAGCTGGTAGTGGCTGGATAAGGAAGGCCGAGGGCACAGTGTTGTTTCGCTCCTTGGTAGAGCCCATGGCTAGAAATGGACACTTATTTGGTGGTGAAGTGAAGATGATCATTACACCTACAACATAATAATAGGTGCATTGGTACTTACTTCGTCGTTTGAGGCAGTAAGAAAGGTTCTAGTTTTAAAGCCAACACACGAGCCACATTTTTGAGACCTGGAACCTATCCAAGAACGAGTTCTCATCCCAAGTTGCGAATCTATCAGTTCTCTGAAAGTACACCTTTCTCTTAATATTTCGTAAGTTCCGTACTTACTCCACCTCAATCTCAATTTCTGAGGAACTTGTTTCAAGCTCTATTTCACGTAGAAGCGACATGATAAGAATTATTTAATATCAACATTTGTACGTAATACTGTTACTTTGAGGTTATACAATGCGTTTGACAGCTACCTGACTTTAACAAAAGCAGTAACCGGCCAACATTGGGTGGTTATGGTTATCGTTAAAGTTATGACGTCATTTTAACCATAGTTGAATGGTGCAACCAATTTTTCGCTTAACCGATGCTTTGACAGACGATGTGACGTTTGTAATAGTTAAAGTTAAATGGTGCAACGCACCCTTATTTACGTATTGCGCTGTCAATAAGAAAAAGTAGTAATACTGTGAGATGGGTTAGTGCTATATCATTACATTTCATTATTTAACAAAAATTAATATTATACTTAGATCTTACTTTTCATAATTACATTTTTTAGATACAGGATTGAATATGATCGGTAAGAAGGCCGAAGCTTCGTCAATGTAACTGCCATAAGGTAACAAGCGTTCATCTATCGCTATCGTACGTATCGCAATAAACGGATTGTCATAAATGTATGGAGAAACGGCGTCGGCAATGCCGATGAAATGGACGCACTTGGGTGAATTTCTATACAAAAAATACTGAATGCGATGCGTCCGTTGCGTACGATAGCGATAGGTTGACGCTTACCTGTAGCTACCTATGGTTTTTCAGTGTATCAAGTGGCCATCGTCTGATTCACCCAAAAAAATATACGTATATGATAAATTCAAGTCTGTATAATTATGCGTAAAGTAGAGGGTACTTACGTATTTTATTTATGGCACAGAATTATATTTATAAAGACTCGATATTTTTGAAATATTACCAAATTAATAACATAGGCGCTATCTCTGCAAATGCCGAATAATTTTAACTCGATTTCAGGTCAAATGTCAATTTAAAAAGTTAACACAAGCGGATATGTTGCTAGTAGAAATATATTTTGTGGCCAAATAACTATTGTAAAACTGAATAAACATTCACAAAAAGAAAAAGCTAATTTATTTGGTAATATCTCAAAATATTGAGTCTGAAAGTTAAGTATTAAATAAGTTATGAATTTATGAGACTACATTATTAGATTATTAAATTCGTTAAAAAGGCAAGACTTAAAATATAAAACAAACACTTAGGGCGTCTTGCACAACAAAGTTACATAAAATTAAATCTAACCTCTTGCTCTGACGTTATACTGTTAGAGCAAGAGACAAACTATTTAATGTTATTAGAGCACACGTTTATAACAATATTCTTCAATACTCTAATCTAATACACCTTTCTGTTTCTGAAGCTAAAATTAAGTTAAAAGAGTCTTTACTTAAATTAGATTATGCCTCTACTGAGGTTATTATAGAATAAGATGTGCAATTTGCAGTTAGTCCATTACAATAATTTATTATTTTCTGTTCTGTTCTATTTTTATAATGTGTTACAGTTAAAAGACTGATTAAATATATATATTTTTTTAGAATAATTACATTTTATGTTATATTACTGATGTTACTTTCAATAAGATTTTGATTTTAATGGTACCCCGAGATACGGGCAAAGCCTAGTTCGGGGGCCCCTGTTCATTTTGTGATTTTAAATGTAAGATGTGCGCAAGAATACTTTTTGTTTTGTAAAATAAGATTTAAATTTTACTTAGGTATTATGTGTTTTATGTGCAAATAAACAATTTTTACTTTTTTACTTTTTTATTTAACTTTGTTGTGCAAGACGCCCTTAATATAAATAATGCCTGAAAGAACAACCACAAAGTTTATAAACAAATTAAATACAATTTATGAAATCATATGCTAATAAATTATATTATATAACTTAAAAATAGTAATGTAATATTCAGTAAAAATCGTATTCAAATAAATAAAGCAACCTTAAAACTATATTTTTCTAAATATTTCCACATTTTGTTTACGGTCAACAATATGATAAAGTGTAATTGAAATTCAATATCAATTTTGCACAAAAAATCGTGTTTTTTTAACGTAAATTCTTTGTTAACTTTTCGATTTGGCGTGTGGCCACAAACTTTCACACTTTTTCTTGGCATAAATTAATTAATCGAGTCAGAAATTAAATTATCCTAAGACGTCATAGTATAAAACAACTTACCACGAAAATATTTCTTCTTCTCGCTACTACGTTTCACTCGAATACATTACAATAGGTAGTCTATAGGGTTGAGTCACTCACTCACTATGAGTTGTCATCACTGTCGGGTACGTCGTCGATCAGTCCCTGCGTATACGCCATCAGTATGCTCTCGCATACAAACTTGTATTGGCTCTGAAACAAAAACTTTTATTAGCATTATTATTTATTTATGAAAAACAAAGTGGGAGTGGCTGTGTCCCCTTGGAAACAACTGTATATTGACGTGAATACGAAGTTAAAATTATAGATGAATAAGTAGATTATTGGTAAACTAATATTCATTTAGGTACCTACTTGGCACCACAATCTTTGACTACATAATTATTTACTTATAATATTAATGAATTAAAGCTTCGACTTATGAAAATTTAAAGTATAAGCTCGCTTCGCTCGGCTCTTTACACTTTAGGGCATCCCGGTTAGGTTTACGTCTAGGTTTTAAGAAATACGGGGCTGATGTGAGTCGTTTTCCTCGCTTTGCTCGGCTATTCATTTAGGAATGCGAGTTACGGTTTAGGAAATACCGGTTAAGTTTGTATTGCCTCGCTACGCTACGGCTCTCCAAGCTTTAGGGAATGCAGGGTTGAGATGAACTTCAACATCATCATCATCATCATCACTCACGGTGTTCTGCACGGCGTGCGCGCGCATGGTCCGCAGGGCTCGCACGGCGTCCAGCGGGTAGAAGGGGCGGCGGCGCCGCAGCAGCGCCAGCGCCAGCTCCGCCAGCACCAGCGCGCCCGTGCGCCCCACGCCCGCCGAGCAGTGCACGATCATCGGCGTCTCGAGGATGGAGTCTTCGCCTTCGAGCTCGCAGACTGGTTTCGGGAGCGCTGTGGAGGGTTAATATAGAGGTTAGGAAAAAGTAATACAATAGACATGGGGAGTGCGGACTGAAGGTTTGATAAACACAAAATTGCGCTGCCTTTCAGAACTGAAATAAGTTATACATCATGATACGGTGCTTGTATTCTTGACCCCAATATGAAGGTTTTTAGCTGATACTCTCAGTGGAGTGTTTTGGAACAATATAAGGTGAAATGTGGTAGATAAAAATTATTTTTTACGGCCCTGTGTGGTAGACTGATGGCCGGTTTCAATATGCTATCACTTTGGCGCGTACAATATCCTGATCTGGCGCTTGCAGAACTACGTGAAGCCACATCTTGTAGCTACAGGGTGTCACTACACATAGCTACAGGGTGTAGCGGCTAGTGTCCCAGTATACAGGGTGTACCTGGGCGGCGCAGGCGCGTGCACAGCTGCGTGAAGCGCACGAAGGCGGCGCGGTCGTCCGGCACGCCGTGGTCGGGCCACGCCGTGTACTGCAGCTGGGTGACCACGCGGGATGCGCCGTCTGTGTGCTGGGGAAAAGCGGAGTAATTTATTATGATTAGTAAGATATGAGTATTTTTGTTGCGTAAGGTTTCGTGTCGGCATGGTAATGAAGAATTCGTTATTTTTAATTATCTGCCCATAAATTGTCACCAAGGAACTGACAATAGCTGATTGCAAATAAAATCTGGGTATTTTATGCGCCGCCGTCTATGTACTGCGGAGAAACGGTCGGGTCGTTATTGGTATATAGAAAATATTTCAGTAATATTATTGTCTGCCGTTTATAACAGAGAATAGCCAAAAATGAATCTATAGAAAGCATAAAGGGGGTGACTCAAGGGTTGTTTAAAAGGAGCCCATGAGTCACTCTCTTGAGGCTTACTACAAGTATTTGCCGATTTTGCAATAACCCATAAATATCGCGTTGGGGAACCTTTTCTCACTGGCGAAAAATGAGAATCAAGAATCCAATTTCAGGTGGCTGAAGGTATACAACTATACACAGAGATAAATACCTACCAATAAATTATCAATACATATAAATATTTAAAAGACAAACAAACAGTAACCTTGAGAGTGATCTGCCTGCGCACGTAGTGTCCGTGGTTCTGCTCGCTGGCGGTGGTCGCGGTGAGGTCGCTAGTGGCGCGCAGGTCGCCGCCCACGCGGGCCCAGTACTGAGCGCATTTAGCACGACCTGATAGAGTAGAATTATTTTGATTTTAGAAACACCAACGTTATTGTAACATCTTTGCCTCAACAAAACGTCCTGCTGGAATTTTCAAACGTTTATTTGTATAATCTCTAAAATCTGACGCATGGCTATATGTATAAGTAAATAATATGAATCAAGGCACTCGTAGTGACCTCTTAAATATAGTGAATTCAATTCAATAATTCTAACAGCAAAATCCAACATGCTATTATTGTTAGGTTCAATAAAAGTTTTACAGACAAGCTAACGGTAAGAAACCAAAGCAAAGGAATACTAACCTAACTCCGTCAGTACAGTCAGCATCACGATAAGGTTGCTCTCAGACTCCCACACCATCTGCCAGAAGTCGCCTATTGTAGACGGGAGGGGACCTGTGGGAGAAATATAGATTTAAAATGTTTATTAGCTGAGGTATGAACCAAGAAGAGCGTGAACACACTAAGAGAACCTTCGTGACTTCGTGACTCATGGAAATCCTAGGCAACCAGATTTCATCTAGGTTATAGGAGATGTTGCATTATGCAACTTTCCTCCATAGGGTGATCGTACAATAAGTTACCGGTACTTGAAAACCATTTGCGTTCAGTTACTTTATGTTAAGGTTGTAATCAGAGTCATTTTCTTCTAAGCGGGTCGGCGTCAAATACTAAACCGCATCATTGTTTTGTTACCGTGGTAATAGAATTAGCCAGTCATTCACTGACTGCCCAGGTTGCGCCGGACTTATTGTATAAAGTACAGTTATTTATGTCTCTCAGGGAAGCCTCCGTGTATATACCATACCCTGTATCTTTTCGTACATATCATACATACAACAGAATATAACAAAATCTACTGCTTATTTTTACCACCTACCTTGCGTGGCGATATACGTGAGCACTTGATCCGAGTTGGGTATCTCCATGTTGATGTAGGATGCGTTGATGTAGTCGCCGTGCGAGCCGTTCTTGAGGATCACGCGGGTCTTGTCGTCTGCAAGCAACGAAATATACGTCGTTTTAATTTGAAATGGATAAATCAATGTTGCGGCATGTAGGCCGAATAATCATGATATTTATAAGGAGAGCTCTACATAATAGTCAACAGTAAGCAATATATTATATTTTTATATTGACTGCCTGCGATTGGTCATTGTCACTCGTTTAGTCAGCTATTACATAATATAATTACATACATTATTATTATAAGCATCGACTGCTCTATGTGATCTAACTTAAGGACGTTTTTAACTCCACAAAATTATCCTATTGTTGGTCGCTTCCATCCATTACCGCAAGTATAAGGCTAAAAACAAGCGACGTAATATCCCATTAACGCTTCACTCACACTCGCAGATTCTTACTTTGGTATACCAAAGAAACAAGACCAATAATACCCTATCAACCACAATATAGCTACTACAGTTACTCACAAGGCGCAATATCCCTGTATCTATTAGCGGGCACATTCGCGGGCAGCCGGCTCGCAGTAATAGGCTCGTCGAGCAGCCGCCGCGGCAGCGCGTCGAACTGCCGCAGCGCCGCGCCGCTCGCCAGGCAGTCGCCCAGCAGCAGCATGGACTGCTCCGTGGGGTCTCCCTCGTATTGTTCTGCTCCGAGTGGTACGAAGCAGGCGGTGGGTTCTTCGGTGGTGTCTTCGGTGTCGTATACGGCTGGGGGTAAGGGGTGGTTTTGAATTATTGGTGTTTAAATGTTTTAGTTCCACGTTTGTACGAATTCATACACAGTAAAACTACCTAGATATTTAGTGTAGCTACTTACTGAACTTGTCTAAATACATGATTTGAATTTGACTGCAATGGTCTGACACAACGTAAATCCGTATTGGATATCAAAATTATTCTTTTCACGGACATTTGAATTCAAATAAATATAAATAATGCAATAATTTAGTTAGTTTAATAAAAACTTACCATTAGGCTTAATTACTAAAGTGAGGACCCCGACCGTGTTTCGTATCAACATGACGACTTGTTCGTGCGTCAGGTCCATCACTGATACCCCGTTTATTGATATGATCTGAAACAAAATAAATCACTAATACAAAATTTTAATAAGCAAATATTTTTTATGTCGTATGTAGGTACTTTTCGTCAATAGTTTCATGATTTCACGCTAGAGGCGCCACATTGTAAGCGAGAAAGAAAATGTCATTACACTATAAACATACACATCCGCATCCCACTTTTTCAGTCTATGTCACTACAGCGGCAGCGTTTAGGCCTATAGCGGTAATCTTGAAACGTATTATCTACCTAATGATGCTGAGTAACCGAATCAAAGAAAAAAGTACTTATTAAATAAATAAAAAGGTACAAAGTTAAAAACAAAACACACCTGATCACCCTCAGTAAGCGAATGCGTCGCGCTAGGCTCCTGCGGCGCGACCCTAGAAACCACCGCCGCGCCCCTCCCACCCCTCACATTCAACCCAAACTTGCCATCCGGACCCGCCCTTAACCTCACTACCATGTACTCCGGCCCCTGGAGGTAGTCAGGGGGGGAGGCCCGCTCGAGGTAGTCGGGGGGGGAGGGTTCTGGTTCCGCTTCGGAGGCGGAGGAAGTGTCGTCGACGTAGGTTAGTGGGACGCGCAGTCGGGCCTCTAGGAAGTCGCCTTCGCTGTGGACGGGAGAATAAGAAATGTTATGTTGTGGATCTTCGATGGTACAGAGGTAGGCCCGGTCACCAGGCAAATATTTTATGGTGGATGTCAGTTTGAAGTGATATTTCAAAAGCGTAACCTGAGCAATGCGCTAAAGACGCTTAGGTCTATGAGTCAAAACTGTGCGACTCCATTATTATGGGCTATTGTATGGCAACATACTACACCGCGTGGCTGCTATTCATCTTGGAATCACCACAGGAGAACCTTTAGTGCAGATGAGCGACAATTTGGTCTTCTTTCATGTCTCAATGTGCGTCCGGGCGACGTGGCGGGCGAGGAGAGGGGGCGGTGACGTCACTGACCTGACTGCGGGCTTGGTCCAGGCGGCGCGGGGTCGCGGGGGGCGGTGACGTCACTGACCTGACTGCGGGCTTGGTCCAGGCGGCGCGCGGCGCGGGGTCGCGGGGGGCGGTGACGTCACTGACCTGACTGCGGGCTTGGTCCAGGCGGCGCGCGGGGGGGGGGGGGGGTTCGCGGGGGGCGGTGACGTCACTGACCTGACTGCGGGCTTGGTCCAGGCGGCGCGCGGCGCGGGGTCGCGGGGGGCGGTGACGTCACTGACCTGACTGCGGGCTTGGTCCAGGCGGCGCGCGGGGGGGGGGGTCGCGGGGGGCGGTGACGTCACTGACCTGACTGTGGGCTTGGTCCAGGCGGCGCGCGGGTGGGGGTCGCGGGGGGCGGTGACGTCACTGACCTGACTGCGGGCTTGGTCCAGGCGGCGCGCGGGGGGGGGGTCGCGGTGCGTGGTGACGCGCGCGGTGCGCAGGGCGCTCAGTCCGGGCGACGCGGCGGATGAGGAGAGGCTGCGGTGGCGCGAGCTGCTGCGTCTGGAATTGAAATAGTAGAATAGAATTTATATTATTTTATTTTATTTCAATGGAAAACTTACAGCTAAAGTTAATGTAAAAATGCTAAAAGTATGTAGTTGAAAGCCAATTACAAGTTTTCACTTATTTCCAACGGAATGTTACAAAAATTAATCCTAAATGTGCTAAACACGTTACTAAACACAAAACAAAATAGATAACTACTTACAATTAATTACTTAAAAAATATATAATATAAATACTTATGCTTGCGTGTTCATAATGCAGATGCCAGTCACAATATTCAGTAAGTAAATAAATAACAGCACGCCATAATAAGTTGTCTTAAATAGAAGTACTAAACTTATTGGTTAAATAATAGCAGCATAATACTACATTTATCCGTCTGAAAATTTTATACAGTTTTTGGATTGGATAATCGCCGTTGCCATATCAATAAAAGTCACAGAGTACGCCTTTTTACCACCAAATAATACCATTAACGTTGTCCACATTCCTACAGTGGAATAAATTAGAAGAAATAAGTCAATCCAAACACCTTTTGCGCTACTAAAACTCTCTCTACTCTTGACACTATATATAAAATCAACAAACACTTACCTAACAAAAGTCCTATTACCGGAGCGCGATCTTCTAGCATCTTCCAGCGCTTGGCTCTCAGTCCTAGGCACTCTAGGCGCCCCGATGCCGGCCAGGGCGCCCAGAGCACTCAACAGGGGCCTACGTTTAGGCGCCCGTAGTCTGAAGAAGCCGTGTCGTTCTACGCTACATCTCCATAGCGCTTTTGCTGACCGTCCCGACCTCATGTTGAAGCCAAGGACGGTGTCGTATGATTCTGACTGCAATAATGATATGTAAGAAAATAATTTAAAAAGGATTCAAAGAAATATTCGTTTAAAAAACAAGCATAAAAGTGTTTTGTTTTTGGTTACTTAACACAAATAATACAATAGCTTTTTAGTATGAGAAGAATACAATAAGTAAGTATTTTTTCAAATAACAAAAAAACTGAAGTTTATTTGACTGTAATACAAATTAAACAAGATTGATGTATCAAATTACTTACAGGCTCTCGTTTCAGCTGAATAAAGAACTGTTTTCTTTTGAATGAAATCTTAACAATTTTCCCCCAAGAAAATGTGTTGATTCTGATGTTGTTTTGGAACACAACTATACCGATTGAGGTGACCCCAATCGAGATGTCTTTACCACTGCAATCCTGGAAAATATACGATTAAAAATTTTATTCGCTGGTATATAATATATTGTAGTATGCTAAGTAGAATTGTAAGCAACACAAGTATCTTTTAATACAGGTTCAATATTTCCAATATTTTTCAATGGGCAGGATGTATTATTGTACTACTTGAATAAATTATACTATCAGTAAGTACATAATAATTTATCAAACTAAAAAAATTGCCTATTGGGCGTTTTTACCCGCAAACTGATTTCACATTGATTTGCAGTTGTTTTAGGAAACAATTATGAATATAAATTACGTCAGGACTAGCCAGGATGTTGTTGTAGGATCGGTAGTGAAACTTGCACAGTTAATTATACGCTAGGTAGTTCCTTGTCACTCTATTAGCATAAATTGTAATGGGTTGCCGGTCGGTCGGTATCCATTAGGGTCAAGGTTTTATACTAACTGTGAATGAACAGTCTTCACTATTATTGACTGGCTTTGTTGATTAGTGTAGCGACTGCTTATTGTTAAAAGACCACTTATTGTTTTGAATTCCAAAGGTCTATACATAAGGCCTAGATGTATACTTATAGTATGACTCATAGGTGGAATGAACTGTGTCAGGATTTATAATGGAGATAATTTGATGCGAAGATATACTAATGTAGAAGTGGGGACAAACAAGATACCAATTTTATACGTCATATTATTATGTTTAAACTATTTACACTTTACCTTAGCTGGATGTGATTCTACTCCATAGCAGTCAAGCCTCTTAGCGTGTTCTAGAAAGTTGGCCTCAGCATCGGCTGGGGACTGGTTTCTGTGTAGCTTGTGCAGCTCACTGATCTTCCTCTCATCTTCAGCGGTCTGCTTCGGCACCAGCCGGAGCTCTGACAGGTAGTTTGGTGGGTGCTCTGATACATTATAGTCTCCTAGTTCCGCTGAAATGATCATAATACTTAGGTTAAGACTACTACTCATAGGAACTCTTTTAAATTTATTATAATTAAGTGGAATGACCACACAACTGCTGAACAAGATTGAACCACCTGCTCAAGGACATCAAGAGGATAGATTTACATAATTAAGTGTAGGTGTGAAATGCATTGTTAATTATTAGGAATGCCACAATACATTTAAACTAATTTCAACAGGATGCCAAAAATTTTGTTTGTACTAGCTTATTGTTCATCAGAAATAATTAAGTTTATATTATAGAACTGGCATGTAAATGTACTGCTAAAGGGTTTTTTTTACATCAATATTTTTATAAAATATACATAACATTATTGGTGTCTTGCTTGAATATTATTATCACCTTTAAATGCAATTGAAGGTTACCTACCTTGAACAGTGAAGGAAGCTAGAAGCAGCATAGTATTTTTTGGTGCCTGCATGCGGCCATCCAACAGAAACTTCCTGAGTTGCAGGCAGAGCAGGTATCGGGTGAACTCCTCGGCGAGTCTTGAAGGCTCAGGAGGGTAGAATCTGACTGCCAGCCAGAACTGGGCATTGCTCAACAGCTGCTTCTTAACTGATTTACTAGCATCAAGCCAGCGCTGGAAGTGTGTAAGAATAAAATTCATGATCATGGCATTTCAGTAATAGTAATAATTATTTCATCTGTTTCAGTAGTAGTGTGCCACAGGTATGCACAGGGCTCAAAGAGCCTGATTTTTTATGACATCTGTCTCAGTCCATAAACATAAGGAGATAAAAATAAAACAGTAAACATTGCAATATTGCAGTGGCAATCATTATTATCATAAACAGCAATATTATTTACTGTTCTCATTAGAGAGAGATAAAGAAAACACACAGTAAATGATAGCTACGTACAGTGACATCTGTGTTGGTGGCACTTGGCGGCGAGCCATTCTCCGTGTACTGCAGGCCAAAGTAGTCCTTCTCCACCAGCTCCAGGTGGTGGAACACTTGCTCTAGCAGCTGCACACCTTTAGCCTTTTTCTGAAATTACCAAAATGCTATAGTAAACTCTAAATAGGGGTACATGCATGTACAGTCTTGATAGTTAGCCATAGTAAACTCAACATAGGCATATGCACTGTACTGATGGGTAGTCATTGAGTTGTTAAGCTGATGGGGAATAGGTTAATATAATTTTATTGTACAGCATGCATTTCATTTAGGAAGGACCATGTTTTTTGACTCTGTTACTGTTTTCACAGCTTAGCCAATGTACTTGATAAGATCTTAATTATTTAATGTGTGCATTTTATTTCACACAGGAACAGCACTGTGGCTTTTAGAAGAGGCCTATGACTAGAAGTGAATGATTTGTGTTGTCAGCAACCAGAACCTACCTCAATCTGAAAGCAGTGTTGTGTATCGTCCAGGAAGTACACAGTGACATTCAGAATATTGAGTTTGCTCTCCCGCGCCAGCTCCGAGGCGCGCACGTTGTAGGTGCCGCTCGAGCTACTGAACGCACGTCGGGACACACTCTCGATCATTGCATCCACAATAAATCACTCACACAGCTCACACTCCTTATCACGTTAGTCACCACTGCACTAGTCTACAACTCCGTGTCCACTCATTCGACCGAGGACAACACGACGCCCGTATCGCGGCTCAATTCAAGTGAACCCTCAATTAACCTGGCTTACGCGGTGATTCATGTTTTACTCAATGATCGACTGAACACAATCGCGCTTGCGAGTGACGTAAGTATTGTAGTATCATATCATATCAGTATTTTGCCCTTGCACGCTGAGTTAGGACGTAAACACTTCCCAAATCCTTCACGGACTCGGGAAGGTTTGCTTGCAGGCACAGAAATTTCAGAAGCTGAGTAGGTATAAGACACTTGGTTCGGCAGTCTTTCTTGTTATGCCAGTATTTTCCGAAAGAATGATTGTTATGGCATATTGCCAAAATATTTAGGCACTTGATTTCGAATTGTAAAAAGATTTTGTGAGAAGTTATCATAAAATTCGCGTAAGACGGAAATCACAAACAAAAAAATTCACAGAGACCGAGGATGACAAATTTGACAATGACAGAAGCTCGTCATAGACAAGAATGTCACACAAAGTAGTCTGTGTACAAGGGCTAGGAAGTAATTATTTTGAGGTTCAATCATTTTAAAGATTTTCAGCAACTATGACCGATTTTTGTACTTGTGCATGAAAGTGAAAACTGAAATACATTCTATAAGTACTTATACCTACTTCTCAAAAGTCTCTAATATTTTAGTAGATTGGCCAGTCAGATTAGCGTCAGTCGCTTACTGCTCAAGAAATGCAGCCGGACGAATGAGGAACAAATGTGATATCTACCTACATCGAGTACATACGAGTACTTTACCAGCTACCTTCATACTCCAGTCATACGACCCGTGTACATAAACCTACTGTGAACAATTATTATAAGTCAATGGCTGCTACTGTGTGCGTGCGTACTGCGTTACTATCCGGAAGATTGCCAATGGGAAATTAGTGAATCTGGTAGTTACTTAGGTAGGAGTTCCAGATTGACCTGTGCCTACACTCTACACTTTACCTAATGGACAGAGAGAGAGCGATTAGAGGGGGTGATTAGTGGAGACGCAGAGCCTTTTGTTCCAGGTATGTAGGTAGTTGTCTTTAGGTCGGTAGGTACTTTACATTACTTATACAACATACCTTGCCTGTGTTTGTGTATCTATGTACCTACTTGGTTGCGTGACACGACTATATCCTACCTACTTTATAATTATAATATCTTATTTTAATTTTCGTAATCGGGCATTAAACGGTTTCATGGTTTAAGTTTACCTTCCAAAAGCTATGTTGCCTGTACGCAGTCTTTGGTTCTTACAGCGATGACCTACCTTGTGACCTACTAAGGGTGGATTCGTCCAAACATCTAGTTACACGAGAATAACTATACCGGAATAAAATGTATACGCGAGTAAATATCTGGGATAAGTACATTTGCATTCTACCAAGTTATACCATGATTAATTGAATGAACGAGGAACGAAACTATACTGCAACTAAAATAAAAATAGCTGCGTTTTCAAAGCGTGCAATAGAAATGACATGCCAACTTAGTTTGAATGGATTATAAAAGTAGGAAATTGTTTATGTTTTAATATTTTATTCGCTGTTGTTATTCTGAGAATTTGCCTTTTAACGTACTTTTGTTTATGATTTGACAGATGTGTTTATATGTCATTATGACGGTTTTCTAATCAGCTGATGTGCTGCCGCCATTACAAAATTACTCTCGGATAAGCTCGTTACACGGTAAATTTTGGCGGTATAACATTTTATTCTTGGGATAAGCTACTTATCTTGGTTTCAGGTTTGGTAGAATGAAAAATCTGCTTACTCGCGAGTAACTGGTAGTTTACTCTCGAGTAAAAAGTTACTCGACGTTGGTCGAATCCGCCCTAAATCAACTTTCTGAGATTATTTACCAAGAAATAGTGATGGACACTATCTTTAAGTATGACAGATCTAATATCGATATTTTAAATTACGTAGGTACGTTGTTACTATTATTATCGATATCGATTAGTTATGTAACCAGGCATAATTTTGAAAAAGGGGCCGTCCATTAATCACGTGAGGCTCAAAGGGGGGGGGAGGGGGTACTGAAAACCTCACGAAACATCACGAGGGGGGAGGGGGGGTTCTCGTTAGACATCACGTGTATTAATTTTTTGTCAAAAATTAGGTATTTCTGAACCGATATTTTGGACGCACAAATATTTTAACGATTTGTATGACCTATATTTTTTCAGTCAAAATTGCCTTTACATAGACTTCCAAAAAAATACACGTGATCCAGGGGGAGGGGAGGGGTCAAAAAATGAGAAAAACGACCTCACGTGATTAATGGACGGCCCCAAAGTATAAATTATAATTTTTAAAATCGGTATGAAAAATATGATAATTCTACAAAGAAGTGTGCGCTGTACCTTCATAATTGCACAAATGAACAATTACGATCGCAATCTTGTACTACGGTGTAAATACTATTGTTTGGTTTTATGCGATTCCTGGTAATAACAAACAAACTTAAGATGAAATAAAACAAGCTCGCCAACAGTTATCTGCCTTTATTCTGCCTTTTCTCCATAATCCAGCAGCCATAATCATTCGTCCAGTACAATCAATAGGAAGATAAATTAAAATTACTATTATTATTACTGTTACAGTTTGGTTTGAATATGTGTTACAGCTGAAGTAAGTTATGTGTTTAAATGTATTGTAACTATTATACTGTTTACAGAATACTTATGAAAACCAGGGCGCGGTGCGATTTTGCTATTTATCTTGTTTAAGTATATATAAATACAAAACTCACTTACATTTAATTATGTTATTTCGTAACGGGACTAGCTGTTTATGGTTAAATAATATTTTGTACTTAGCGTTCTACGCACCTCTCTATTACTCTATTGGTTGTGAAGGAATCAGGTTTGTCGTTCAAATGTCTTCATTTCATACATTACTAATAAATACCTACCTATTGTGTATTTAAACATTATTAGCTACCTCATTATTTCTATTGCTTATTTGCATTAGGACACAAAATTGTACAGTTAACGGAAAAATAAACTATGAGAACAACAGTTAAAACATTGTACGATAAATCTGATTCCACTATTATAATATATGGAGCGTTGTGTACAATCTCGCACCGCACGATGTTAGACTGTTTACCTTACTGCTTATTATGGGTTTGGTGGTGTGTGAAAGTCGATAAAAAATCTTCCATTTTTTGCTATAATTTCGTGTTATGGCCAAACATTCCTTTAATACTTTTTGCATTTGTAATAATTTTTGAAAATATAAATTTTGATAATATTTTTTCCTTTTTACCTAAATATTAATCCAAATAGTTTTTTTTATTCTTAATATGTATTTACATTTTTCAACAGCCGAAAAATATGTTCAATTTTATAATATTTTTTAACGACTCTTGTTAAGTAGTAGGTAACAGTACAAATATTAATGATCACAAGTTGGTTTTCATTGGTCATTAAAATACGTTAAATTACAGCCTTATGTCTAACAATAGGTCTTAAGTCAAAAACATTCTAATTATTTACAAAGGCCATACTACGAAATACAGTTTAATACATGTAGGAATAGAATATAATGAATGGTGGAATATTTTGTAAGTAGGTACCTATGTTGATTTGGTTTTATCAGTCCTTAGTTAGGTACTTTAACAGTTATTTTGTCGACATGTTTTTATTTTTTGCTCATTTTCTAGTAAATAAATTTGTGCAATAAATAGTAAGTATAATGGATAACTGGAAGGTATGTTTCGGATTAACATAATTTAGAGAGCTATTATAATTTGAATATAATATAATTCTGAAGAGCGATTATTTGTGCATATTTTTAATATTACTGGTATACTTAAGATATATAAAATCATTTTTTTATAACTTTTTGAATAAATTTATCTTTTCAAAATCTACAATTCCGAAATGCGAGGTAATTTTATTAGGTTTCTTTTTAGTAATATAAAAATATGCACAAATGAAACATTGATTTCCTAGTTAATTTAATTTTGTATTTTTTATCATCGTAATTGCTTATATTTAGTGCCAGAAATAATACATATTAGTAAGCTACTGCATCAATGATAGAATTATAAAAAAGTAAAGAACATTCCTAATAAAATACTTAATTTACTAAAAACTCATTTATATCAAGACAGACGCAAAACAATATTTACATTACATGACATTGTTATGATATCACCATAAATATATGTATTGTTTTATACCTATCTATTAACAAAACCCTACAAAATTTCGAAAATCTCTGTAGGCCATACTAAGACAGACACATGTAACTACACTTTGTTATATTGATAATTACATTATCCTAAAGCTATAAAGTGCAACATTTACTAATAGAACGAAACAACTCAGAGTATTTGAATAAATTAATGTACATCGTAAGTGTATCATCGACAATTATTACTTATTTACAAAATGCAATATGTATTATTAATATTATTACAAATGCTTTCTCACACCGATTACTACATTATTATTTTTGCTTACCTAAGAAGGTACCTAATACACTCATGATGTATATTTTTTTCCTACCGGATTATGATAATTTATAGAAGTTTGAAAAACTGTGTCTATCAATGGACGAAGTCAAAAATATTTGATTAAATATATTAAATTGTAGGTAGGTAGTATTTAAACAAAACCATAATAAATATTAATAAAATGCTGCCTATGATGAATTTTGTACTAAATTTCTAAATGACACTACGACATTCTCATTCATACCATTGTTACATTTAATACGGCAATCGTATCAGTCGATATTTGAATTATATTTTAATTCACTTAAAGTTACCTAATACTTGTCCTATCTTTTGAAACCACATGAGATTCGTAAGTGACCGTTAATTCTAAACAAAGACACTTTCAAACTCCTCCCTAATTAATAACAATAAATGAGGCAAAATTATACAAACAAAGTTTTTAAATCAAATGAGGATCGATAGTCGATATCGATAAACTAAACCCACCCATCTCTAAACTTTGAATAGGCAAAGGTTGAGATATTAAAATGCCTATTTTTTTCGGTTGTAAATTTAGACCATGCCTTTTGACATCATTCTGACGGTGTTCTTGAGCGCTTGCCGCTTGTTGCAGAACCATATTCTGATGACTTCACGTTCGTAGCCGAGCTGGTGAGCTAGGCCGGTGATTTCCGTACCTGGAAATACAAAACATTCAGATTTAGAAAGATAGGTAACTTCTAATACGATTTGATTTATCATACTTTTAAATGGCTGATCCATTTTATGTAGAACATACTCATACGAAGCGTCCGTAGTCGAGCGGGCCTCAGTGATCGTAACTGATCACTGAGGTTAAGCAACAACTGACACGGTCAGCCATTGGACGGGTGACCAATTTCAAGTCGTGCTTTTCTGGACGCGTTCGTGCTTCGGACGGCACGTTAAGCCGTGGGTCCCGAATGCTGCTTCGGCAGCAGTCGTTAAGCCTAGTCAGAGGCCTTCGGGCGGCTTGAAAACATCTGACAGTCGGGTTGCCCACTTACCCGACAACTCTCAGCACAAGCTTGCTTGTGTTGGGGTCCACCAACTCGCACTTGGCCAGCGTGGTGGACTAGGCCTAAACCACTATCGCTTCTTCAGTGAGCGTGGACTTGGGCTCGCATAAAGGCGCACCACTTGGTCATGGTTAAGGTAAGGTAGGTATATACTGACCAGAAGGGTGCGTGTTCCTCTCAAAATGCGCGTTCAACAGTTCAAGCGCTTGCGGGGTGAAGGAGGTGCGCCGCTTGCGCTTCTTGCTGGGCTCCATGCCGATGAAGTCCGTCAGGTGGTTCTGACCTGATGCGTACCTGCAAAGGAGTTTACTCTAAGTTAGTTGGGGTGGTGTGAATGGCTGTGAACGAGGTTTTGTGACTGTAGCGTCGTAAGGAGATTCGACTCTAAGACCTAGTTTCACCATACTCTTTTAGATTATTAGCACCCTGTTAAATAATGACAAGGGATTAGTTGTTGATGTTGACTTTTGTCACATCTGTCAAAAATTCAAAATTTAAATTTTATTTTAGATAACGCTTACAATGTGACAGGGGTGTTAATGATCAAAAAGACTATGATATGGTGAAACTAGGCCTAAGTTAGTTGCGTATGTTGGTGGCGATTTTGTGACTGTATCGCGTGTTAAAAGTGCAAGAATATCTTATGCTGGCACCACACTTGGCTATTCGTATTTGTTATAGGTGTTTACTGTATTTGTCACATACCAAAAATGTAGTTTAGTAAATTCGGCAATAATTTTTGCGAATATAAGTACCTACTGACCACACGTAGCTGTTTTGGAAAATACAAATAGCCAAGTGAGGTGGTAGCGTTAGAGATTGACATGTTTATTAGTGTTATGGAGGAACTGTGTGAATTTTATCCATGTGAATGAATAAATACATAAAAGTAAATTAATTATGTGTTTCAATAAATTAATGTTCATTAATACCGGCTTTCTTTAATTCATAAAATACCTATTACCTACGTATTGTCATATTACCTACCTACCTACTGGAGGATGAACGTTAGGTAATAGGTAATTCAAATTATAAGGAGGCCTATACCCAACAGTGGGCGATAGAAGGCTGATGATGATGTTCAAGTAAAATTATATCAACATTTTGATATAACAGATATACTAATTACCTATGACCATTCGATTTCTCGTTGAAAACTCATCTATTTAATCAACATCCACAACTATTCATCAAACACAGTGTTACAGCATGTTACAGACAGTTTTAGGTATTACTTCTAGGATATCAGTATCACAAACATGCATTACGTTACATTAAGTACCTAAATACAAGAGAAAAAATAAAATTGCCTTTGATCGAAATAGGTTGTGTAACTTGTTGAGCCTACTGAAATTTGATAGGTTTTATTATTTATAACTTAGAAAATGGACATTAGCTAAACACGCCGAGGTTAAGATAATATGTTATAGGTACAAAATTGCACCCACTATTCCGATCACTGTTTATTAAACTACGTAATAAGTATATTCGATAATCTTAACTGTATCACTATTCAGCTAAGTTATTGAAACGACAAATTACAGCGTGGCAAATAAATTTAGGAAATAACGTATTTTGTCAATTTCAAAAATAATACACCTTACTCGTATCTTTCTTTTTGTCTAATTTTAACTATGGTTAAAGACAATGCAAAAAAGATTTATAAACTGTACCTATATAATGATGTAAGTATAGATTTGTACTTAAATAACGGTAAGGTAATACATAAATCATTTCCATTTTCCACAATTATTTGCCATTCTGTACACTATGTACCTAAGATTACTATAAAGTAAAGCCATACACCCAAGTCTCGCATCTACTACACAAGAAAACGTAAGCGCACAACTAAATCACTCCAAGCTTTGCTATTCTTTCAAACACTCGCAACCTATTTGGGGAGGTTCTTCTTTACAGTACGAGAAAGCTTCCCAAAACGATTAAAACAAAGCGGTAACAGTTAGTCCAGATTTGAGAAATATATTTTCATATCTTTGCTAAGCGTTAGGCCAAATGGTGGTGTTATTTCAAACGTGTGATGCACATCACGAACACTCATAGTTACCTCTCCTCGGCTTCCCTCATCCAACGTTCGAGCACCGGTTTGATTTTCGTCGCACTTTTTGGTGTTATATCCAATTTCTCAAATCTGTATCGAACATAAACGTTACGTGTTAGATTCCATTCTACCGTCGACGCGCACGGCCGTAACGTCTAACCCCAGCCAGAATTTAAAAAGGCATAAACACAGGACATTGACATCGCGCCACGATCAGACAAATACAGAAAAAACAATAGGCAATTTAGTCCGAAGTAATCAGTTTGATTAATACCGCACTCGGCATTAACAATAAAGTAACGAATTCAATTAGAAACGAAAGGTAACGTATGCCAATGCCCTGGCTTTGAATTGCACAAAATGAACATTAATTTAAAAGAAATAAAAAAGAGTAATGAAATAAATACATCATGCTACATTAGATGGAAAGTTAGAATTACTCATCCAGATGTAACAATATGAACGTGTTAAAATTCTCACAACAATTACGGTTTGATGTCGAATAGGCGGCGGTGGCCGTCGTTACTACGAAGCATTTGTCTTAACATCAAAATGTTACTGCTGGCCGTTCATTTGATGTATGGTGCCTTCTTACAGTAATTATCCATATGCAAATACGCTCCACGTGTGAAAAGGAATAGAAAAAAGTCCAAACGTATGGCGGTAATTACAAATAATTACATGCGGTACATTCACTCCACGCTATGCACGGATCACAGATGCAGATAAGATTGTATTAAATAGCGTTGAAACATTTTGATTTTAAGACAATCTACGTGTAGACTCTAGTGTTGAATGTGAGTCAAAGCGTGTGCTCGATTCTTGAGATATTTGTATCTCCGAGGTTATCAACAAACGTTTGATCCAATGTTGGAAATACTGGTTAAGAAAGGCTGTTGATAATGTCGAAGATACAAATGTGGTAAGAGATAAAGAACAAAACACATACATGTTTTGTTGTTGTGAAGACAGCTGGGCAGCCAGCATCTGCGAAGCCAGGGCACTGGGGACGGCAACAGATTATATTGTTAGATATTTTACTGCAGTCACACATTTCAACCTGTAGATAATTCAATATCGGTAGGTAGAAGTATCCATAGAGGTAGTAAAAGAAGTTCGGGTACCAACAGATAAAGCCGCACGCTATTTTATAAATTTTAATCAAGATATACATTATTATGTAAGCAGAGCTTTTCTAAATAGAGAAAGTAATAATCACTTTCCTGTTTCTAACGCAAAACATCAACGTATATACCTACATCTATTGAATTTTACCTGGAAGATATCTCTTACATCATATTTTCCACCACACAATAATATTGATTAAGTCGATAAACCGAACAGTGCGAAAATGTAAAACAAAGTCATACCTACAAACATAGGCGCGCCTGCCACATTATGTATGTTCTCCACCCCAGTTCTATTTCTGATGACGGTCTGACGCATTCATGCTCATATAAAATTGTAATCGAATGTAAGAAGGACAAGCACATGCTTAATTCATTGTTATCATCATTTTAACCGCATAACTGGTGGCAATGACCATGGAGTTATACAAATATTTCAAAAAAACGCTTGCAAAACGGTCCCATGTTTCGCTGTTTTCAATCAACTTAACGTATGTTGTGTTCAGAAATCAATGTAAGTGTAGTCCATCGACATTTTATGAATAACAGGAATAACAAACATTCGTGAAATATTAATTTAATAAAGTAGGTAGGTACATCTAGTAGGTAGGTAGATGTACATCTATCGTTAGGTAAGTTCCCCTCAAACCAACAAAAGGCAAGGCAAGGAGTGTTCCTGTAATTGTTCCCAAATAATTTGTTTCAATTAAAATGCAAATTAATTAAGTCCAGCATAATCAAAGGGGTAACTACCATGTACCGCCTTCGTCACGACACCAAATTGTAGGGAGACGAAAGAAAAATTAATGGAAAATGAAATCACCGCCGGCGAAAAGACAGGGGGCATTCTACTCTTTTAATTACACGAAAAAAGTAATTACGGCAAGATAATTAATTAACTGGAACAGAAGTAACGATTAATGATTTTATTATACGAAGGAGCTGGTCGGCGGACGCTCAATTGAAATTTCCTTCCACGCGGCGGCTTCCACTCCGCGTCAAAACTTGATTCGCAAAGAACCAAGCGCGCAATCAAATCAAATAAAATTGAAAAGCTACCGTTTTTAATAAACAGCCTCTGAAGAGATAAAATCTTACACTAAACACATTAATTCTAAATGCAAATGAGCTACAGAAAATTGTATTGTACTTATCTACTTTGGCACTTTGTAAAGTTCAAAACGAAGATAATCAACATGGGACGCGTCAGCGCCTTTTCAGTTTAATCGAAATAAAAAATGGAGTAAGTCACGACAGTTGAGCGTAACGGAAGCCCGTCAAAATGGTAATTAATTAAACGAACTGTAAGCAACGAAAGGAGTCATGCTGTTTTACAAATCACTTCAATTAACATTATTAAAAAGTTGGAATTGGAGATAGTCGAGCGCCGGAACGATAACGATAGCAGAAAAAAAAAGAAATACTATCCTGCCATTGTTTCCCGCCAAATGTTTTTACTGTTTTGACAAGCGTGCGACTTTATCTGTCATTTTTACAAGGTGATATCTATAGCCATAAATATTTTTTTTCATAAAATGTTGTAATTATTTAATGAAAATGAACGTGGTTTACCTGCATATCGCGCTTTGGCTGTAAGCTGGCCCTTCAGTGACCGACAAGGCTTGTCCAACTTGGGTCTGCGTGAGGCCGAGGCCCAGCCTCCTTAGCTTGAACGCTTTAGCGAACTCCTTGATGTCCTCGAGGTTGATGCCATCGACAACGTTGCTGGACGACTGGCTGATTGTTGGTTGATCTGGAAAAGAGGTGATTTTTTAGAACGGGAAGTAATTTTTCTTGGTCGTAATATTTGTTGTAGCCAATTTCAAGTAGGTAAGTGAATAGCACTGTGAAGAAGATGACGGCCTCAACTTTAGTATTTACTAACTTAAGTAGAAAATATGTAGGTACATAAGGCAATAATATGATTATTTTGTATCATTAAGCACCTTCACCAACCCGCACTAGGCCAGCGTGGTGAACTAGGCCTAAAACCCTTTCTTCATTGGAAGGAGACTCATGCCCCAACAGTGGGGACGTGATAGGTCGTGATGAAGCACCTCCAGTAGTCTGAGTCGCCATTTTGAGTAATATGTACTAATTAATAACGACATTACCAACGTACAAAAAGCTTTAATACATCCAAAATCATACTATATTTTTACATCAAACTATTAATGTATAGCGTTTAATTACACAGCTTTCTCCTAATATCGGTAGACGCTCTCGTCTTTAAATCTGAAGCTCTGAAAATTACAGCCGAGTTAAGTGTGCAATTTCTGTAATTAGTGGATGGTACCGCTTCCTAATTATGGGCAATGTCATTAGCGACGTGCTTCCTCGGCGGCGGCGGGCGGCCGACTGCGCGTGTAGTGTTGCCAGATGCGGATTAGTTTGGTCATAGAGTTTATTCTCTATGTTTTGTTTATGGAGACGAACCATTGAGATTATTACCGTTTTATAATTTTTTTAGCTAAAGTTCCTACGGAAATATATTACAGTTCTTAAAGTGTAGCTCTTAAAGTCATCGTCTAAAATATTGTTATACTTAAAGACATCGGTTTAGGACCCGATTTTGAATACTTGCGTCGATAAAACAATTAAGTACATAATTTTAGGCAGGTAGTGGGTAATGATATTCAATTCTAATATAAAAATATTACTGAAAGTACATACATACAATAAAAAGTTTAAGATAAAAATGAAACCTTCTTTCTTGCCGTAATCTCATAGTGGCGGCCTCTAGTGAGCATTGATAAATTACTTTCTGAACCTACCCCGCCTAGTTTAAGTAGTTGTCTACAGCAATTAGCGAGAAGGTAGGGGTTGCAAATTGGCAATCGTTCCTCCATTTACTGCTATAGGAAACGTACCCGGTTTTCTAATTTCATTTGTTTTGAACGCACTCGTCAAGTTGGGGGGAACGGAATAAGATTGTGTCGTGCTCACTGCATGTCTTGGTTGTTTGCTGTCTGTAATGGGAAAGTTTTTTTTCTTACGTACTGACTTTAATTATCTACCTATAAGCATGTTTATCATTGAGAATATCTAATAATCTTTCTTTTTATAAGTAAAAGAATAATAATTTAAAAAAATCTAAAATAATTTAACACACCATGTAGAAATATAAGTGTGAGTAATAGGTAATTAATGTTACAAGTCATTTGACTATGCTAACTGATGATATTAGGTAGAAGGCAGAGCCTGTGTCGTGGACTTTGATAGACTCATACTAATCTACGGGATAACTACAAAATTTCTTGTACTGACAATTAGTCGTATCTATGTGAACGAAGTGATCACTTTAAACACACTTTGCAAATGAAGTCAAGATGGAAAGATAAAACTGTTCAGCCTAAAACACCGAACAATAACTTAATGCATCAAGATACAGTGCTGTTAATTGTTTAAATGTGTAATAAATTAATTAGATAAAGTTCGCGTGCCCATTTGTCCATATTGATGTAAGTACTGCGGGTGCGTGAAGATAAATACGCACCAAAAATGGGTTAGCATTTTGGGGCGGTAAGTGAATATCCAATTTAGATAGTTAGATAGTTAAGACTTTGATACTTATAACTTTTTTGTGTTATTCATAAATATTATTTACACATGTCAACGATCTAGTTAACATAAAAAAAAACACGTGTATCTAAGTAACAACTTCCAAAATAGCGATAGTTTAGCTTTTTTATATCGTAGGATTTTTTAAAACTTGTTGTATACTTATGTAGGTAATTATCCTTATCGCAAACTTTTATTGAAATCACTTCCTCCGAAACTCAACCAATGCGATGAAACTCAGATTTGTACTGAAAACATTACCCACTAATGTTCGTTTCACATGATGTCCATTATTCAAATTCGAAAAAGAATTCGTTAAACCACGTGTTTTGACTCCGTCATAATCGATACCGACCGCCAGCCAGTTATTCCCAAATTTTATATTCAACGGTTGATTATTCTTAATTAAAGTTTTCAAGTTATTAGACGAATCGAATAATGGGTGAAATTACACGCGGAGAATCGAGTCCGTTCGTGTTACGATTATTCGATCGAGTGCTTGTATCGATTTTTCGTAATTAACTGGTAAGTGCTGACTAGTTTTAGTGAGTAATGCTCCTTAAGTTCGTGTGAATAACCGTAAATAGGTAATCGGTGGAAGTTTGCCCTTAACTTAAATTACAAACACGAGTAGGCCTGTACCTAACTGAAATGTAATTATCATGGGATACCCACTATTTTAATAGATAGGTAATTAAAATAGAATTTTCATATTATACCTTTAACTATTTCAATTGTATTATAATTGATGTACAAGTAAAATTATGCCTCAGTTAGAAGTGTACAGTAGGTACTACAGTTACGTTACCACTAGAATTTTTTTACGAAGTTAGGAACTTGACTGAGAGAGCTACAGCTATCTACCTATGATTTGCGTATATTTTTCTATTATAATTATGTATGTACCAATAGGGTACAATAATATAATAGTAATAAGGGTACATAACCATGACTGTAAATATGCGTAACGCGTATTCAACCTTCAAAATCTGCAAGGAAGTGGACATAACCTTATCGCAAAATTTCAAGGATAGATTACCCAAGCAGATATTTTGTTTTTGCTAACTTAAAAACGTGTCGAACTGAATAAAAGACAATAATAGAGGTAATAGAGTGACATTCCGTCGAAGTGCGGCGTTTCTAACAGGCCAGGCGAGTGGGCGGAAAATTACGCATTTACCCTATTAGTTGCAATTAACGCTCTACCTATCAATGATACTTGAATAGAAGTGGTAGTAGAGCCACGAAAACTGCTACAGCCAAAAATATATATTTAACAGTTTAGTGAATTCTTTATATCCTGAAGCTTACCATTATCAGGTATTTAACTGCTGATTGTGAAATTTTAGTAAGTACTTACCTATAGTTAAAACACAATACGTTTTAACAAGTCCCTGAGCTCTTACCCTGTTACAATTTAGTTTCACAATCTGTCGTTACAAAGTTATTCCATCTTTTGGATGTGCCGTAAACTCCAAAACTGAACTGAGGGTGATACATATATTCATAAAATAATAAATTAACCTCTATAGTATAAAAATATTTAAAATGTAGAAGAAAATCTAATTTTAAAGTGAAGAAGTTGTTTCGTAGCTCCGCGCCGAATGGCTCACTCTTTGTTTGTCTTATCGATTTGAGCTCAGTTTTATCGACGAAGTTAATTATTTGTAATGGATTTTAATTAGTTAATTAATTTAGTTCAACCAGCCAGCTTGCTATGGATCTAGGTCGGCTCCTTTGATGTCGACTATACAATTCCGTATTTTGTATTAGGAATGCTCGAATCGTTTTTGTTAATTTCGAATAATGACACCATTCGTCTTTTAATATCGTTATTATACCCGTTCTTAATTCGGACTAGATGTGTGAATAAAAAGTTTGTCGAATTAAGTATAATTCGGTGTGACTGCAATCGATTTGCGTAAAAAAGCACGTGGGAATCTTCGTTTATAATTACTGAGCTTTATAATCGTTCAGTTGTTAATTAAAAATATAATTTTGAAAAGCCATTTTGTGAATCGCAGTCACGATTTCAATGAAAGAAAGTAGTTTAGGTTATTCACCACTTCATATTGTGATTTTGAGGCATGATTCCATTTTCAAAGTATAAAAAAACGCGATGCTTACTGTTTTTTTTTATTCATGAGAAATAAATCAGCCAGCATTGTTGGCAGCCTACTGAGTACCACAAATAATGGCACAAGGAACTGGGTAATTTAGTAATTGTTACTAACTACGAATTAAATAGTAATCAATAAAGTAGAGGGCCGGTACGCCAACCCGTTTGGCTGTTCCCATTTGCCCCAATTAAATAATGTTGTATAAATCAAGAGAAGATTAGTGCAGCAACTAGGCTAGCAATTGAATTAACCTAGTGTTTGTTGTACTCAGGCAATGACGAGCAATGAAAAAGTTCCAGTGCAAATAGCACCAAATCACTCCTAAACGGAAAAGACTACGTTAATGACGCCGTCTGCAATATTATAATATATTTTATACATCAGAATATCTAAAAACGTAGGTAAATATTTTGATTAAATTCTAAATTAAATGTTCTTAAAAATTAGGGTCATTTGGTATCGACATTTTGTAAGTTCCTTTTTCATTGCTTTGTGAGTGTAATCATGTTGCGGCATGCAAACTGGCATTAAAAAAAGGCAAAAAGACCATAATATGCCATTGGTATCATCATAAAATTGTTTTCAGATACCTATTGTGTAAAGTCTAAAATTTCCTCTTGAATTGGCCGTTTATCTAAATTTTGTTTCATTCACTAACGTATCGTTCAAAAACTATGCGGTTTAACGAAAATGGAATAAAATCGGCCAATAAAAATAACTTTTATCTAAATTAAAGCCTATCGTCTGGTGCTTAGACAGCTGGTGAAATTAGTTTTAACATTTCAGGATAACTTTATTATTAGCAACTTTACAACTGTCTAGCAGAGTGATTTCAGTGTGCATACTTTTTGCGGTGTTTTACTGTGTGTTAAAATAAATAGTTGAGATTTATTTGAGCTATAGCGTGATTGTTACAGGAGGGTTACTCTAAACTGGCGAAAAACGAACGAACAACAGCTGTCGTGCAATCGGCACGTTTAACACAAGATAGAGTTGTGGAACATATAGAATATATTAGCGATAAATTAAGGATATTATTAGGTAAATTTTATCATTTAAGTTATAAAGTTCCTATTAGCACGTTAAAATGTTTATACTTTGCTTTAGTCGATTCAATCTTAGATTATGCTCTTGATTGTTATGGGCTAACGTTTAAAACCTACTTAGATAAACTAGAAACATTGCAGACTCGATTTTTAAAGCTACTAGTTAATAAAAAAACCAAATTAGAATGTAAAGATAATTATAAAAAACTGTATAAAATATGTAAAATTCTGCCAGTCACTGTTAAATTTAAATATCTATTAGCCATTCACAATTATAAAACCTGTAATAATTACCTTCATCCCATTACCCATAAACACGGCACAAGGTCTATATCTGAGGGTAAATTTGAGGTACCTAAAGTTAGTAATTATTATGGTGATAGAACTCTAAAAAAAAGAATACCGTACCTACTTAATAGTTTACCTCAGGATATACGACAAGAGCCTATGTTATCTAAATTTAAAACTAAATTAAAAAAATATTTTTTGCTTAACTTACCCTGATACAAGTTCACCTCAGATTATAATTTTATTATTTGTTGTGATATTACCAATTATGTATAACAATACCTAAAACATAAAAAAGTATTTTGTTTAGTATAAGAGACTCCGATCCCACAGGCAAATTGTATACAAACAGTTTTGTGGGACTCATTGTAAAACTACAACTAATATGTAAGCTTATTAAATAAATAAAATAATAAATAAAAAATCGCATCAGCGCTCCGAAACTAAGTTTTTCGTCACATAGAACGACCCCACGGTAAGTGTATTATGGGAGAACAAAGTTGTGTAAAAGATCGCATCAGAGTGGCCGCTCTGCTGCGCCGAACCGCGCGCCTCTCTAATCAACTCACTGTCGAGCCATTTACAAAACGCACTCGCAACTCCGCCGGCGCAGTGGACCGTGTCTCAAACCAACAACTCTTTATAGCATTAGACGAAGCAACTGCGACACTGTTAGACTTTACGTGAGCTAATGGATCGCTCTCTCTGCTTAGAACGGGAAACTTTTATGGATAAGTAGAATCGAGTTAGAGTTGAGCGGTCGAAAATAGCGTTTGGGCAAGTTAGTCACGTCTAGTGCTTTTGCCGGGCTAAAATAACATTGTAATTAGGTTGATTGGTCGAGAATAAGAACGAGATTTTATGGCTTATATCGCCTGTTCCACGGAACACCAATTATTCGAGTAATAAAAGCAAGTGCCTGGTTATTAGCCGCGTCACAGATTTTGTGATTTTTAAGTGCCTCGTGTTTAATTATTATAACCTAAAACGCCAATATTTTTTATCACCAACACAATCGTAATAAATAGGTGCTAAAACATTGTTTGCCTAATATTATAGTTACAGCTGCTTGTATACCTGGTCACTAACCCCATCAATTGTACAATACTAGGAATTACGCAATGTAATTTTAGGCAAGAATTCAATTCACTCGACCGGGTATGCTAAAATCTCCAATCAATCAGCAGCTGCAGCTATCAAGATACGTTTTTTCACTGACCGGAAACGCAAAAGTGTATGAAAATGTATGGCTCGGTCTTCACTTACCGGCGACGGCGCCAGCCCGGTCTTGCCGATGCCGTGCCGGTGCTACTAATAAGTAAACGCCTATTTTCCAAATATCACGCACTCGCATCCCTGTGATAAACAAGCAAAAGTAAAAAGAAACCTTGCAACACTCACTAGGCGAGTCCGCCAGCAGATCGTCCTCATGCGGCGGCGACTTGACGGACGCGGGCGACAGCTTGACGGCGCCAGCCCAGTTTTATACATTTATGCCTCACCAGCGCCAAACTGGTGCTACTAATGAAAAAACGTCTATGTTCTAAACGTCACGCACTCGAATCCCTGTGATAACACACCCAAAAGCAAAAGTAAAAAGAAACCTTGCAACACTCACTAGGCGAGTCCGCCAGCAGATCGTCCTCATGCGGCGGCGACTTGACGGACGCGGGCGACAGCTTCACGGGGTGCGGCGACGGAGCCGGCCCGGAGCCCGCGCTGCCCGCGCTGCTGGCGGGGCCCGCGTTGCTGGGGTGCGAAGTGGTGATCGTGATCTCGCCGTTCGATGCTGCGAGCCTGCGGGTGGAAAGGGGTAGAGTAAGGTTGGCTGGAAGAGATGCTGTTAGCATTAGGTGTGGGACGCATAAACATGATGCGACGTCGGGCCATTCTCTCGCTCTCTCCCATTGAACACTCCGTGTGGGAAGGAGAGGTTTTCATAACGCGACGACGGATCGTATTTATGTGTCCCGGCCCTATGTTTGCCTATTTCCAAGTTCATTTAAGCGCTGTAAAGAGTTTAATAAGATGCTGTGTTTGGGGGATTAGATTGCATGAGATGCACGCGACATACAAAAACGTTATCCTAATCTATACTTAAGAAACAGACTGAAAATCATTTTTAAGTGAAGCGGGGCTAAAATTGTAGTGTCGGCCGCCTATTACAAAATTGTTCCTTGTCGCATCTATACCTCTAGTATGTAAGTTTAATTTATACGGTATTCTATAAAATATTACACGGTATTGTAGGACATGAGTATTTTACAAATGATATGATTCTAAATTGTTAAATGGAAATTCCTACTTTATTTTTTATATGACAATGTGTTTCATAAACCAACAATTCGCTATAACGTACTTAATAATATGCACTTAGGTACTTATAAGTTGAAAGTATTTTCCACGTATTTTGTAGCAAATTGTCGAAGCGGCTTCTGGGAAACAACAATAATATTGCTTCAGACCTAATAATGTTCGATATCACGGCAAAAAATCTAATCGCACATTAACGCCGCAACTGACGTGCCACTATGAATAGTTTTATAGAAATGGTAATTGTAAATCAGGAATAAAGTGCCGGTTTTAAGTGTAAATGCACTTATAATGTGAAAAAATCTAAATGGTATTATCAGAAATGGTATTCCCATAGGCACTTTATACCCATTTATTTTATACGGACAATAAATAAAATGTACGGCACTAACGTAAGTATACATTTTTCAAATTAAGGCTCTGGCGCCAACACATTTGAGTGTTGAATAAAATTATCATACCTACCTAACTACATATTCCTAACATCGATACTAATGTTTAACTTTGTTGCGTAAAGATCCCATAGACCCACAGATCCCATAGACCTTACAACTGTAAAACATTACAACTGCACTCACAAAACTTCGCTAAATCATTATCCTACTGCCGTGTAGCTCCTAGCTAAACATCAGTGTCATCACTTTAACACGTGAACTCGTATGATTTAAAAAGCAGTGATATAAAAATAAAAAACAATGCGGCTAATGAACAGGCGCAAGTGTCGTCACGTGGAGCGGAGAGGCTCGTGCCGGGCTCTTCCTGACACCTCCTGGTGCTACACAACCATAGCATATTTAAAAAAACCTAACTAATTCTTGCTGATTGTAATATTTCTTCAAACTAACCATGCGGAAAAATATCCTTTTTAAATTACTAGTAAAAATCATAGTTGGATATGTGATAATTCAGGGCGGCATCGCCGTTTTCTTTTGTCACAAATTTTTAAATGTTTAGTACAAAAGCTATTTAGAATAACGAGCTGAGTATTCCCCTTTCCGCTACTACTACTTTTTCAATACAATGTAGAGTTAAACTGACTGATGTAAATTACTAATAGATAAAACTTTTTAAATATATATTTTTATGTGTAGAGCAACCAGTTAAGGTATCAGTCGGGAACGACCCATGTTACTTTGTTGCCACAAGTGGCGAGGTACAAATGAGGCGAGCTTCATTAAAACTGCACCAGCATTAGTGGTAATTGCCGGGGCTAATTAGGGCTTCTCCGTTGCACTACAAACAGACAGACACACAGATACACACACCGGCAGATAGACAAAAATACTCGTGGCAGTCGCGCGCCATAAGAGTTGGAATTGTGGGGAGATGAGGGTGCGTTATTATTACAATAAGTATGCTTTTTTAAATGTATTTTTTACTAATTTAAATTTGTGCGTAAAAATTGCAAAATTCTAGCCTAGGAATAAAGGTATAAATCGCAAAGGTAATAATTAATAATACTTATAAATAACCTATAAAAACATAGTTTGATTTGAAATTTAACAGTTAAGACATAAATATTTTGCAAATTATATGTATGTATCTAACTGTAATAATAATCCAACAAAAAGTTAATGAAGTTGTAATGTACATAATTAAGTATTCTCACTAGTCTTTTTAATTAGATATAATTACGGATTAAGGAGTGTAATTATTAGCTAGAGCTGAATTGCTTATTACGATTTTATAAGAAACTAAACTTAGATAATTAAGTATTATAATTATATTTAATAACCTAGCCGAAACAATAATGAAAAGTATAGAACCTGAAGAAGGAATAACGCCAGAAAAGAGGAGCCGATTAACTTAGACAACCTAAGAGACCCAGATATAAGAGAAAAGTTTCGATTAGAGTTGAATAACAGGTTTAACCAGCTCACGGTTGACGCGGATATAGACAATCACTGGGATAGTGTGAAACACACAGTAAAAACAACAGCTGTTAAAGTACTGGGAAGAAAAAGAAACACCAAAAGAAGAAAGTGGTGGAATCAGGACTGCGAAGAGATTGTCAAGGAAAGGCGGAAATGTAAAATCCAGGCTGAGAATAATGAGGAATGGGTTGCCAAATATAAGAAGGTCCAAACGGAAGCTAGAACGATCATTAAGAGAGCCAAAAGACAGCATCTGGACAACATCGTAAGAGGGATGGAGACACTCCTCAGAGCTAACGAGTCACGGAAATTCTATAAGGAAGTAAGCTCCTGCAAGAAAGGCTACCAACCCACGGCTCAGTTCCTTGAAGACGATGATGGAAACCTGATATCGGACAGAGATACTATCATGACCTGCTGGCGCGACTATTTCCAGCAACTGCTCAACTGCCAACCACTCGAGGAACAAGTACCCCGCTCTATGGAACACAATAGCGAAATCGTGGAACCCCCGACCTTTGAAGAAGTCCGTGAAGCCATAATGAGACTCAAAAACCACAAAGCACCGGGCATTGACGATTTACCCTCCGAATTGTGGAAATACGGCGGGGGTCGAGTACAGTCGGAACTATTCCAGTTACTGTGCAAGATCTGGGAAGAGGAAAAGCAGCCAAAGGAATGGAACCTAGGAGTGATCTGCCCCGTACACAAAAAAGGGTCCAAAAAGAAGTGTACCAACTATCGTGGCATTGCGTTGCTCCCGACAGCGTATAAGGTCCTGTCCTACGTGTTGCTCAAGCGATTGGAGCCATACACGGAAAAAATCCTTGGTGATTATCAGTGTGGCTTTAGACGCAACCGTAGTACAGTCGATCAGATCTTCTTCCTGAAGCAGCTTATGGAGAAGAAATGGGAATACGCGCAGAGCATCCATTCACTTTTCGTGGACTTTACTAAGGCGTACGACAGCATTGATCGAGAAGCGCTGTTCACTATCCTACGCAACTTTAAAATACCGGCAAAAATAGTGAGCATGGTTGAGGTTGCCACAAAGGAGAGTAGGATGAAGGTTCGTGTTGGAGGAGAACTGACGGATGAGTTCGCGGTGGTCACCGGTCTAAAGCAGGGGGATGCCCTATCGCCTATGCTTTTCAACCTAGCCCTGGAGCATGTTCTCAGAGGAGTTTTAGAACTTGACTTCGGGCTACAACTCAATGGAAAGCACAAGGTGGTTGGCTATGCCGATGACCTAGCGGTGCTGGGCAAAACAGCTGAAGAGGTTCGGAAAGCTGCGAAACTCCTTGATACAGAAGCCGGAAAAATTGGTTTAAGAATAAACTGCGGAAAATCCGAATATCTCCACATGAAGCGCTACAAGGACAAGTCCGTTCGCAGACAAGACCTGCATGTTGGAGATGTGACGTACAAAGGGGTCTCCCGGTTTAAATACCTAGGTTGCACTGTCACGGATACGAACACTCGCGACGAGGAAATCGATACCCGCATCCAAAGCTTCCTGCGCTGCAGTGCCGCTTTGCATAAAGTGTTGACGTCTAGGCTTCTGAGCAGAAACACCAAACTCAGAATTTACAAAACGGTAATAAGACCGATACTGATGTACGGGTGTGAGGCCTGGACGTTAACGCAGAAAGAAGAGAGCAAACTGCTGGTGGCGGAACGGAAGGTCCTAAGGAAGATCTTTGGCCCAAGACAGAGACCCGATGGAAGCTGGAGAGTCCTGAAAAACGCCGAACTGGAAGATCTGATGGCGGGGGCTAACATAGTGGGAGAAACAAAAGCCCACAGACTTCGCTGGCTAGGCCATCTCCAGAGAATGGGAGAAGATCGTAGCGCAAAAAGAGCCTACATGGGCCGTCCGACGGGGTGCCGACCGGTGGGCCGGCCCAGGTACCGCTGGAGTGACGCGGTGGAGGCGGACCTGCGCGAGCTACAAGTCGTTGACTGGCGGGAGACTGCACTGGACCGTCAGAAGTGGCGATCTCTTGTATCGGAGGCCAAGACTCACTTTGGGTCGCTGAGCCAGCGGAGTAAGTAAGTAAGTAAGTATAGAACCTAATAAGAAAAATAGCTAAGAATAATAAACTACATAATTTATATCGATGAAATAATTTCAATTCTTCTTCTTATTGTTTCGGTGATCAACACAAACTAAATTATGGTTTGCCACCTTAGGCAAGGCATTTAGTGCAGCAGTCTTTGACTGAATGAACGTTAATAATTACAAACGTTTTGGAGCTACGTGGTGGGTGACACACAAATACACGCAAAAATTTACATCACATCTCTTTTTCCTTTACGGTTAAAAAGCAAAATACACCATGTAAGAAAGGCAATCTCAACCTCAGATCGCCTTAGGGCTTGATTAAAAAGGATATTGTATAGCGGTCAATAATTACTTTTTAATAAATGTAAAATCAACTTCATAAAACATCAAGAGGCCAAACTTGACAGGGTGCTGTTATGTATGAATTTAACATGTCGTAGTAATTTCGTATTTTATTCAGTTAATCTGCGAAATTATCAGATTTTTGGCAGTCGTGATTAATGTGATCGCCTTTATAATAAAGTGTACGTACTAATATAATTTAACTTCGTAGACCTTAAGGAAGTAATCTCATAGTTATTTATAATAACTAAATAATAAAAAGATATAAGTGTAACCCACCTGTTCCTCAACATTTCATTATCCGGTACAAATAAATTTAGGACAATATAACTTATTATTATCATATGTTATTACCTAAAGAAAGAAGAACAAAGGTAAGTTTAACAGAAGCTCCACAATCGACTTATTTCCTGAGATAAATTATACACACTGTCAGCAAAAGAGATATGATTAATCCCCCTGCGAAAACACTTTCTGTGCTACCACAAAAAAACTATACTTAAACACTGTTTAACGAGTGTTTAAAACGAAATTTGACAGATTTTGTTGGCGTTTGACAGCGCTAAACACCAGTTAAATACTGTCTAAGTTTTAGTGGTAAGGCCCTTTAATTCTGATCCATTGACGAGTGATAGGTGACATGAAAAATACTTAAATCAATAGAGATTGTATGTACCTATGCACTTATGTATCAATATTTTTTATTTATCTTCCACCCATGAGTCTTAGGACCAAACTGTTGGATCAAACGGTAAGTTTTGATCTTCTTTGTTAACTGTAAGTACATATAAAAAATGATCTAGTACGGGTCACAACTGGGTGGCATAAAAATGCGTAAATTGAAAACAATGGTCTATAAATTAACCGATGACGTAGTTATTAAGTGTTAACACAAAAAGTCTCGGAAAGATCAAACTACATAGTTAAAAGTGAGGAACAGAGAGTGGTATGGAGTAGCCTTAAAAAATAGATATCTAACTATCAATCCTAACTAATATTATAAATGCGAAAGTAACTGTGTCTGTCTGTCTGTTCTCTTTCACGCCAAAACTACTGAACGGATTTGAATGAAATTTGGTATACATACGGTCTAGACCCTGGGAAAGAACATAGGCTACTTTTTATCCCGGAATTACCACGGGAAAACTTTTTAAGGCGAAGCGAAGCGCGCGGGAACAGCTGGTTTATCTATAAAACATACTTGTATATGTATATTTTGCGTGTCACAAACAAACGAGCGATGTTAAATTAAAAAGTATGAATACATTTTAGATCTATGCAGTGACAGATAGACTAACAAATAGCTGTTAGCAGTGGGTAAAGAAACCCTTTTTCTCTCTTTCTTACTTGCCTAGAGTTCCCACAGATAGTACACCTAAAATGCTAATCGTAAATTTTAAGTAAAGTATAAGGTTTCTATATGTGAAAACCTTTAACTGGCATATTTGTTACTATTAACTTAACTATACCTAGTTTTATAATTCCATGCTGTTGGTTTTCCATGCTCCATTAATAAATAAATAAATAAAAAAAAACAAAAACTTTGTAGGTATTTATGTTTTTTTTTCTTAGTATGCTAAAAGTATATTACAAAGAAAGGCATCTCTTCGGAGTCTCTGTGCTATCGCGGAAGGTACCCATGTTGTAGTAGTAGAAAGTACTTCATATTTCTGCTGACACGGTGCATTAGTGTGTGTAGGACATAACTAGTTACCTACCTACCTAAGACCAATCTACCTTAGAAATGAAATTGTATAAGTACCTAAATAAGTAATTTCAATATCTCCTTACTTAGTGCAAATGTAAAATTAAAAGATAAGTACCAATGTAGAAATTATAATGTTATATTCATGTTACTGCTTCGTAGACCACGATTGTATCTATTGTCAAGACAAACCCTTTCTGTGCTACCACAAAAAACTTTAAACACTGTTTAACAAGTGTTTAAAACGAAATTTGACATATTTTGTAGGCGTTTGACAGCGCTAAACATCTGCTAAATACTGTCTAAGTTTTTGTGGTAAGGCCCTTTAGGTTTAATGGCATGTTAATTTAAAACCCTAACTATGTTACACAATGTTTTCTATTAAAAAAAATAAAGTTATTACTTTTATGAGGGGAAAATGATATTACTGTCTATTCTGAATTTTTTGAAGATTTTTCTAGGTATTCCATTGAAGTTTATAATTTAATGGCTTGAATTTGTATTTTTGTTTACGGAGTGTCCGTTACGGTTTTAATTGGAAATATAAATATGTACCTAACTAGTCGTAATACTACTCAAGTTTATGTTAATAAGTATTACTTATCACTTTTCTTTAAAATCGATTCAACAGTTCTCGGGTTATAACTATTTTTACTATTTACTAATTTCTTTTCTATTACATGCGAATGTATAAATTAATAGATACCTAGTAGTATTTAAATTATTATTATTAAATTCTTTATTGCACATAAATTTGTTTGTACATAGGCGAACTTAATGCTAAAAGCATTCTCTTCCAGTTAACCTTGGGCGTTGTGGAGAAAATGATAGGTAGTGCGAAAAGACAATGAGAACAGTTTAATTCTGTTAATATCTATTGTTTAACACTAGAATATATACTTACTTATTATACATAATATCATAAAATAAACGTAAAAAATATACTTATAAATACATAATATATATATATATATATATATATATATATATATATATACCTACATACATAATTTAAATATATAGTTACTATAACAAAAAATAATGATATCATCGTCACACTTACAAACTACAACAAAACAGATAAACTATATATTAGATCTGCTGCTGATTGTTCTGTTTCTGGAGGTAGTGCAGACGTACCTTAGACTTAAAGGTTTCTATGGACTGCGATTGCCTTATATGCAATGGTAACTCGTTCCACAGGCGAACCGCTGACACGGTGAAAGAATCCGAATACCCTGCCGCATTATGCTCTGGGGTACGAAAGAGCAAATTTCGACTTGACCGTTGAGGACGATCAGTAAAGTCAAAGAATGAGAAGCGATCAGTTAAGTAAGAGGGGGCACAAGGATTATAAACTATACCATATACTAGGGAAACAATATGAGCATTCCTTCGATGACGGATGTTGAGCCACTTGAGTTTATTACGAAAATCGGTGACATGGTCATACTTACGCAGGCCAAAAATATAGCGAATGCATAAGTTGAGCAGACGGTCGAGTTTATCAAGTAGCTCTTCGGTGATATCAGGGTAGCACACATCTGCGTAGTCAATGATAGGGAGCAACAAGGAGTTGACTAGCGTAACTTTGGTCGAGTATGGCAAGAAATTCTGCAACCGTTTTAGTCCATGCATCGAGGCATAGATCTTGCGACTAATTTCTGAGACATGCAATTCCCATGACAGGTAAATGATAAAAAAATATTAATAACTTTAATCTTTTTAAGAAAAACTTGATTTTGAATACGTAATCATATCTTATAAACTTTTAACTTAATCTATTAATTAGCACGAGTCTCTTTATTACTCATTTATGTTCTTGTCCATAACTTTAAAGCTGATACTTCATTTAATTAAATGATATCGCATTACTTACAACGGCAGATTGGCGTCTGCTAAATTAATTTGTGAAAAGTAGCAACATATCATAAATAACTTAAGTCCAAAGTATTACAACAGAAATGATTTTATTGAATGTCGTATATCAGAATCTCACCTTTGGGTTTTGCTAAAATAAAATAGTATTATGCTGATAAATAACCTACAAATATGTGCCAAATACGGGCTTTAAGTTTTAAACGGAGCTTAAATATTTTACAGTGATGATAATGGATTTGATAATGGGATATTATCTCTACGTAGCTAAGAAGATGAAAATAAGCGGAGTTAACATTATGCTTAGTCATAAAAAAAATGTGGAATTCAATGTTATAAAATATTAGTAGCTTAACCAGATTGAGATGGAAGTAGATAGATTCTAATATTTTTTTATAATTTCATGATAACAGTGATAGTGATTATAAAAATATCCAATGACTTTTGTACATATACTAATACAACTTTAATAGTAGCCCAGGAGCGGCGTAGAATATTTATCTAGATTGTAGGGCAACGCAGAAGTGAAGCATTAAACTAAATTATGGATGCGAGAATTAATGCTCCCAACTAGTAATTATGAGGTCGCATTAACTTAATGTCTTTGGAGCACACACACACCAGTGCACACACACATTAACACACACTTGTCTATGTGAGTGTATGTGTGTGTGACCCTCCCTTATTTATAGTCGACTCATTGTAACAGCTTGTTATGTGCGCGTATTTACAATTTGATAGATTTCTTACGGGCGAGTAGTGTCTTGGCTGTTTTGGCAAAGTTTAAGATAGTGTTTTAGCGGGCAAATGATTTAATCGGACTAAATTGAGGTGTATCGAGCCCTATGTCCAGGGACATAGGGATCTGATGATGACTGTGTAATATTTACGACTATGAATCTACCGTAGCCAAAGCCAAGCCCCAATAAGTCTCATTGAAGAGGTCTATTTACTGCCAGATTCACTGTTTTCATACATTTATATGTGACAAAATTGTATGAAAGTAATTATCAGTAATCGGTAAGTAGTTATCGAAACTGGAACTAATAGTTTCAAATTATTTTCGTAAGATTTCTGGGAGTATGAGATGACAATAACTAAACAACAAACAACACCTATCCAACAGTTCACTGGTATGGACTGGAGGCAGAAATTAACATAATTTACTTACTACATATAATATTATTAAATTATACATAAGCATTTAAGTTGATCAAACAAGTATATGGGTGGCAAGAATAATTACTCTTAGGCTCGGTACAGTCGGATGAAGAAGAATGTAAAAATTGCTAATGCATACCGGACCCCTGATTTTATTTATTTATTTTACTATATTAGGAAAACTTAACTAATTTATTTAGTAGATAACAATGACAGGGTAACTTATGTTGCACAAGTTTCCACCTCTAGGTAGACATACACTTGTAGGCTTGCTTACTTACATATTATATATAAGGTTGCCTGTAAGAGATCGCTCTCAGCGATAAGGCCGCCTATTGTACATTAGTTCTAGTCTATAAGTATGTTTTTTGTATGTATGATTTATGTGGTGTTCAATAAAGCAATATTCTATTCTATTCTATATTATTCTTGTATTGTACACCTAATATTTTCTTTGATTCTTTTTTTTAATAAATGCAATGGAAAGCAACGAAATCGTTCCAGTGACACGTAGCACAGTCACGTCAATGGCAGATGGAACTTTTTCATTGCTCGCCACTTTCGCTAGTGTAGTATATAGCAACGTACCTAATATAAATACAACTCAATTGAGCCCATTTCTTTAGAACATAATGTAGTCCTAGCGCAGTACTAAATCACCCACACACATGTAATGACACATTCACAGATAACCTGATTAAAAACAACACACACACACACACACACAGATCCTGCTAAACCATATTTACGATATCACAATTCAAAGGCACATTAGAAGCGATCATTAAGGTTCAAATTAAGTGAATTGTGGAATGGAACGAACCAAGGACATTATAATTATTTCCATAGATAAGTAGAGTAGTAGCTATTTTAAGAATAGTTTTGCTTTTAATGCCCAAGTTGTATGGAATGTAAATGTAAGCCGGTGTAATGTTGCCGCTAATGATATCAGCTCGACTTTATTTCATTTGTCGATTTTTGAAATTTAGTACTTTTTTTTCGAGTGTCTGCGTTGATGTCTTTTCAATGGGCGTAGCAAATGATTGCGTAGCACTACTCGTAGCAAAAAGTGGTAAAAATGTAATTTAACCTCATTTATACATAGTATATATTTTATGTTTGCTAGAACTTAATAAGCAAAATAGATGATATTCGTTAGTCATGACAGGACAAAATTAAAACACGTAATGTAACTATAATTCATTTATACTTAACTAGCTGTTCCCGCGCGCTTCGCTTCGCCTTAAAAAGTTTTCCCGTGGGAATTCCGGGATAAAAAGTAGCCTATGTTCTTTCCCGGGGTCTCGACCGTATGTATACCAAATTTCATTCGAATCCGTTCAGTAGTTTTGGCGTGAAAGAGTAACAGACAGACAGACAGACAGACACAGTTACTTTCGCATTTATAATATTAGTTAGGATTAGGATTATTGACGACCGAATGGCGTAGTGGTTAGTGACCCTGACTACTGAGCCGAAGGTTTCGGGTTCGATTCCCGGCTGGGGCAGATATTTGTTTAAACACAGATATTTTTTCTTGGTTCTTGGCAATAGGCCCGCCCCCTTACATTACATTGGGACTAACATAACACTCTGGCGAAAAGTGGGTGCAGCAATGCACCTCTGCCTACCCCGTAAGGGAGTACATTAGTACAAGGCGTGAGTGTGTGTTTTATACTTAAATATTTTTCAGTACCTCGAATTTCAGCGAAAAATACCAGTATCATAGTAACTATTTAGTAATAGGTATGTGTCAGTACGTGACATATGTACATGTGTATAGAAAACTATATGTATAATCATTAGGGCTAAGGCCTTTACCTAGAGTATCCAGCCGTTTCATAATAGGACTGATTTTAATCTTTTCCTACATCATTGTATAAACATTATTATCGAATAGGAAAATACCATACACATTTACCTATTACACACTATAATGAGGTTCTTTATGCTAATTATAACTAACAGGATATGACGGAGGTACTGCGGTGTTAATATAATTACCCTATAATAAGTACATTATAATAAGCACAGTATAGTTTGTAGCCTGTTATTCTCGTACATTCGATAGAAATCTACCTATTAGCACAACTATTAGGTAGGTAAGTCAGTGATAATAAAAAATCAAATGTAACAAAACAAAATAAACTCGTAGTTTTTGGGCCAATTTCTCATTTGGGTACATCTACCTAAGCATAAGATCAATGATAATGCAATCAATGGTAGCGCTGCATGGCTTAAAAAAGTTCTAAATAAATACATGCAAATACATATTTTTTTTTCAATATCTTGAATATGGCATGGCATCGGTGTCTTTTGCCCGAGATTGAGATTAGACAATACTGTAGCTTTAAATGAATTTATGGTCGTATTGGTAAATAGCCAAACTCTACGTTCAGTAGATAACATAGCGAGGTACCAGCCGAACATTATAATAATCTTTTATATTCGTAAATCTAAATTAAATTTTAATCAGATATTAAAAAAGAAATACAAAAGTAAGTAAACTCATTATAGAGTCCCCAAGCTGAACAAGCCACTACAGTATTCATGATAACGTAATCACACATACGAGTACAATAGGTACATACATACTCTACGAAGGGCGACTAGTATGTAATTGTAATCACTGAAATTGTATAATAAGACTAATTACCTCCCCGGTGATATATCGTTACAACTGCAAGTGGAACTATGGAAAAGTTTGTGAATAAAATTGGTGATAGAGGTATACTAGGTATATTTGATTAAAGACGCAATGGTTGAGTGCTTATATGTAGAAATTAGTGTTGCCACGAATAGTGAATTGGCCGAATACCGAATACCGAATATTCGGCGACGCTGCCGGCCGAAGCGCCGAATATTCGGCCGCCGAATATTCGGCGCTACAACCTGTTTTTTTTGTTCCTGGAACTGCTTTGAAGAAGTCGCTACAGATTATACGAGAAATGCTAATTATTAGGAGGCAGAAAACTGTGGCAAACGAGTTGAATTTTTATTTGATAATAGTTTGCCTAGATCGGATGGCCGATCCTTACAAGTGGTGGTCAGCAAACAAAAAACAATAAACTTTTGAAATTTGCAAAAACTTATCTTTCTTCACCTGGAAGTAGCGTTTATAGTGAGAGGTTATTTTCTGAGGATGGTTACAATGAAAAGCGCAATCGTGGGCTACCAAAAAATGCTGAAATGCTCGTTTTTATCCAGTACAACTTACTACTGATTAATTTTAAGTACTAAAATGTTGTGATTTTGAAATAAAAACACAATTTTGATTAAAATAACAAGTCATTTTTACATGATTTACTATTCGGTATTCGGCCCGAATAGTACGCACTATTCGGCCGAATACCGAATACTGAAAAAACTGGCCGAATAGGCCGAATACCGAATAGTTGCCGAATATTCGTGGCATCTCTAGTAGAAATAATAAAAGAATTAACGATTAACTACAACTTGTGTAAACCTTTTCTGAAAAAAAAGATAATTGTTTTCCGGTAGTGCCTTTAGACCTGGTTTCTCATGATTCTGTTAGTTACAGTCTCAATAACGGATTTGCTGACGACGCGTTTAAGGATTATTACCCTTGTTAACTGGATGAGTCCCACGGTTTGACATTATATAAAACCCAGACAGTATTTCGCTTCATTTTTTATGTCACACTACATCTAGTTCGTATATTGTTTATTAAAGGCTCTGTTCATTTTTCCATCTTGAATCTTGGCAGAATGAGTGACAAGTAAGCAACCCGTTGCCTGGTTACCGGTCTTAACCAAGTCTTAGCGGAACCCCACAGCAGCAATCAAGTTTATCACCCGATCAAGGGAGTTAACCCCGTGATTTAGCATGGTGGGACACTTACTAACCTTAACGGTCCAACATGTAACCAAACCGAGGTATGTGAAATTAGGCTTTAATGTTATCTACAAATAGTCATCATTAACGAACAGCTTTTCTCTGACAGAAACATAACTAGAGGGCAATGTCTTTGTGTAGCACTGAAGGGCATGCCTGAATCCTAGCCTAATGTAGAGATATCTGAAAAATGTAAGAAGCAACTGACTCACCTATTAATACTGTTCATAGCCGACCCCCCTTGCTGGTTTTCTCTCTCACTTCTCTCCCGTGCCACTCCCGCGAACCGCTCGAAGTTCTCCCTCTCCTTGTTGTAGTGGCGCTCCCGAGGAGATGACGAACGCCGGCCCTGCTGCATCGGCGGCATGTTGTTCTGCTGCTGCACCGTCTGCAGCAGGTTTTGGGGCTGCTGCTGCACAAAAAAAAACGAAAATGTTTTTTAGGGTTACATTGAAATGTCATCAATTATACGGATATGATATTAAATTCTTGACAAATGTGTCAAAAGTTAACAAGTAATCCCTTGTTATGATCTAACAGAGTATATGATGAAACTGGGGCTAAGCCTAATTTTGACAAGTTACATATAACAAAAAATGGCCGAATGGCATACCTGCTGCTGCAGCGCTTGCAGCAACTCTTGCGCGTTCGCCGCCCCGTTGGACAAGAAGTTGGGCAGCCCTGGATTTAACAACGCGTTGGACAATGACGGGTTCATCATGTTGGGTCGATTGTTCTGCTGGTTGGAGTTGAGCAGCTGGTGCGGTTGGGCCATGGCTTGTAAGTTGGCCAGGGATGTTGACACCACTTGCCCGTTGTTGAGGGCCAGGTTGACCATCTGGTCGTTTGAGTTGACGTGGTTGACTGGTATTGTTAGGATGGTCTGCGTTGCTATGCCTGCGTGGAGGAGAATTATAGCATTGTAATAGATAGAATACAGTAAAGTTATGGGAATTACAGGAAAAGGGAAGTTACTGCTTGCATGGCTGTTTTATCATATCAACTGTACATGTTTTATTGAGGACGCTAGAAAAGGCTAAGCCGAAAGGGGTTCGTCATTCTGATCAAATTTTATCAAAAAGCCTTATATCTGAAGAAATAATTATCTAGCCTTGAAATCCAGTATTACTCAGGAAGCTAAATTCATGAATCCCAAGAACAACTTCTGTTAAAAAACTTGTTACTGCTTTGGACAGCAACAAAAATTTCCTAATTTAATCTAGTTCTCTACCCCGAAACCCCCTTATCACCATAGCACTTACCCTGCGAGGTCGGTATCAGAAGCTGCGCCCCCTGTATGCCCTGCACCAGCTGCCCGGACGCCAGAATCAGCTGCGGCATGGGCGAGGGCAGAGCGGGCGGAAGCATGTTGGTGCTGCTCACCGGGGTCGGTGACCCCATGCCTGCGGGGAATGAAGTGTGAGATGAGGCATGTAGTGTGAGAGGCGGAATGTAGTGTGAGAAGAGTAATGAACAGATAAATGACCCCGTGGGTGGGCGGGGATGTAGTATGAGAGGAGGAACGGACAGACTCGTGGTTGGTGCCATAGGGAATATAGGATGAGCAGTGATCATCAGGTCCTGAGATCTCTTGGGAGAGACGTAGGGCTGGAAGTGTGGATTGCCACTTTGTCCGATACTGTGCCAAACATACGTATGACTAGTAAGTATGCCTATGTTTGACCGTCTTATAATTTCTTTAACCATTTTATCTACAAAAATGGAAAGTTTGTTTAAGCACGAGGATATGTATCCCACATTGACTTGTAACTAACTTTTACATACACAATATCAAATAATATCCACAATAATGGCGCATATCGATGTTGTAATGATGTCTGAATGTGGCACGAGTAAAATAAAATAACTTATTCATATTTGAAGTCTGAAAGTATCTAATGATTGAGGATAAATGATGTGTACTGGCAGGTATAATAAAAGAGCAATAACAACGAAGACAATTAAATAGCTTTCAGTGGGTAGGATAGCAGTCGAACATTTACCGGATCCCACGGTAAAAAAAGTTAAATGACTCATGATATCACCGTCTTTAATATTTAATTATTTTATTACCGATTACTAAATTATTCAGTCAAACATCCCATCACTGTTGTAGCGTCCTACTTATTAATAATAGCTAGTGATAAACTTACTAACGAAATTTCGATAATATTAGAAACGAATATTAATAATAATCAATTTATTTGCAATGCGCGATAAAGTAATATTCTGCAAAATGAATATCACGCGTTGAATAGGGAAATGTTACTACATTCGGACTTTCTTTCACATTAGTGATGTTAAACAATAAAATTGAAGTATATCTAAGCGTGAAGTATTGCGTGGAAACGTACATTTTGGAGGAAACATGAGTTTAATTACCAAGAGCCATTGGCGGCCAGGCGAGACTAATTCTGGCGAACAAAACGCTATAACCGAATTCTGAAATCATCCGCTTGCCTTACAAGACTGTTAAACTCGACATTAACATAACGTATTCATTTAAAGCATGACATTTCACATTTTGTAATAAATTGCTTTTTCTACGGCGCATCAATTAAGAACCGAAAAAAATGTATAATTAGCCCTATTAAAACAATAAAAATCTTAATGATCCCGCAACACTCGTAATATCCGTTCGTGAAAAAAAATGTGTAATTATACTCATTATTTAGATAGGTTTTTTCTTCCATTACGGTTGGGTTTAATAGCTTCGGCTGAAGCGGGGCGCTATCGTGGACTCATTAAATCGATTAGATTCGGTAATCACCTGATTACCGATTACGTGATTTCCAAGTTTAGACGGTTTAATGCGCTAAACGTGTAGCCTTCGTAATTACTAGCCGTCGATTCACCCTTTATATCTGTGAAGGAAAGAACCGTATCTTTGTCGGGGAAAAATTGTACCCACACTTGAAAGAAAGAAAGAAAGAAAGAAATAGTTTATTCGCCTTCAAGAATACACAACATGGAAAATCACATAACAATACAAATTAGGTAGGTACACAGCTTATACATTAAATAAATAAACAATATTTTATGGTTGCCAATCTCCATGTCGTGCACAGTGATAGCACTTGAAACCTAGAGCTTTTGTTGTTGAGCGGTAGGCCTATATGCAGTTAGTTTTCAGTGTTCATTGACATACTAACTACTTATAAAGAGACTTGAAATAATAAAACTGATAGTGACACCATGAGAACAAATAATTTCGAGGAAAATTATTTTAGATTTGAATTCCAATGAATACCTTTTTGTTTTAAGTAATTATACATAAAATGACAATTAGGGCAAGAGAAATTTGGTATATCTTCGAATAATTTATAGGAGTAGGAAGAAGTATTAAATTATTGACAGGCAATAAACTAACTTTTACGTGGGATCCTTTGAAGCATTCAAATTCACCATAATAGCTCATTAATTTGGTAAAATTGCTGTTAGATACTACAATAGAATTTATGAAATACCGAGCTCAAGAAATGTACAAAGTGTATCAAATAGAACAATACGATATTTATCATTCCAGAAAAACGATGCCATATATTGAAAATTATAGTTTTTAAGAGTAAGATTATTGTAATTGGGAGAGGCCTACGTCCAGCAGTGTACTGTTATAGACCGATGATGACAATAAAGTAAAATGACATTTTACCATCCAAAGGTTGTCTGGCAGAGATTGCTATAAGCAAAAGCCGCATTTATGTACTGTATTTATTTTTGTTTTTATTTTCTGTTTTGGTGCAAATAAAGAGTAATGTAATGAATTATGACTTCTGACACTTACCTGGAGCACTAACGCTAAGATTAAGCGGCGAGTTGATAACCGGATTCGAAGGCATGGAAGTCAGCCCCTGCAGGTTGGCAGCGAGTTGGGTCATCTGCTGCGACATCTGCTGCTGCAGCTGCTGCGACATCGGCGGCATGTTCTGCTGCATGTTGGCCAAGTTCTGCAGGTTTTGGAACATCGACGCCACTGCGGGTGGAAGGATTGGTTAGAGGTTGTCTGGTGATTATTTGTTTAAGGATCGGGGCTTCTTTCTTACTAAATCTTAATGCGTTAAACAACAACTACATAGATGTCGCTACTTCAGATCGGGGCTTCTTTCTTACTAAATCTTAATGCGTCAAACAACCACTAGATGTCACTATTATCTATGCACCATTATCCAAGATTGACGCATCTGCGCGTATGAAATACACATTAGTACTTAGCTCCTTCAAATGGGGGCTAACGCGTGTGAATTTGCCGCTAGGGGCGCTGGTGTTGACTCAGGTCGAGTGACATTTTACTTTTCATATAATTTGTTTGGCGGGCTTCGTGATAAATTATATTTTCGTTCATTTCCCTGTTGAAAAGTGATCTCTTTTTGCAAAATTATCGCAAATATGGATTATTTGTCGTTGAAAGCTGAATAATTAAGGAAAAGGGGCGCAAAAATAAGCAGTCTCAAAGAGCAGCTAATTCCGAGGTTAGTTTGTTTACTGTTTACAAACTTATTTTTTACGAAGTGTATGCTTGTTTGCTTAGGTAACAGCTATGTTTTTTCTTTTTACAGACACCAAGACTATGACCGTAACAGTAACTTGGTTGGAAACGTAGAGGACAGCATCATACAACAAAATGATTCAGTGTATACTTACTGTTGAGTGGCCTTCAGAAACTTTGTATAGTGTGAACACTAATAATTAAACTCCAGATCTAGATATTGTCACCAATGAGTACTTTGGAATTTATGTACAATGTATACCATCGCTCTTACGGTTAATTAAAACATCGTGATAAAACCTGCACATCTAGATTTTCGAACCCACCAACCTGCAGAGGACCAGCGTGGTAGGAAATGGTCCAAGCTTAGGAGTGGAGTTTAGACCTTAAGGCGATATGCACAAAGGCTCCATTCGAGTGAGCCAGGTGCAGGTACTGACACCCCCACAAATAATAGAATACTTAGTATACTATACTACCATTATTTAGTTTCAACTAACAACTCAACCAGCATTCATTGTGTGGATTACTAATGTGTTATATTTTTTGTATAGCAGTGTGTTTAAACGGAAAGGATAAATAAAAGTTAAATCAGTGTGTTATTCTTTTATTTTTATTGTATTTATTAAATGCCTAATCCTTATTTACATTATGTTCTTTCTGAAATTGGTTATAATGATTTTCACAAACACGAGATTGTCGGATAATAATTATTTCACAAGCCACTGTTTTAGAACACTTTTATCACTTGTTAACATAAGTCCTCCTTTTCTTTCCGAACATAACGGATCTACACTACATTGCGGCATACTAACTCGATGTGATGATAGTTAGAAGATTCAAAATTTTAAAACTTTATTTCGCGCCAATTTGATACAGTCTCCTTTGATAAGTTTGACAGCTATGGTACCTCTTGACCTCGGTCGACAGTGGCGCCAACTGGTGAGCAAAAAAACGGTAGTCCCCATTGCCTACATGGTTTGAAAACTATGATTCGTCGATAAAACTACATAATTAAGTATAATAAAAAAAAATCATCAGTACGAACTCACTGGAGCCATTCAGGTGCTGATGGTGCGGGGTGGGGCCGCGGGGCGCGGGGGAGCGCGGCTCTGCTAGCTGCGTGCGCGCGCCGCCCTCCGGCGAGCTGGCGCCGCTCGACCGGTCCGACTCCGCCTGCTGGCAGAGTAAATAGTTCAGTTGTGGTCGGGTAGATGGCGCTGATTGTAGTTTTATGGGGAAGCATGTAGGGACTGCAATGCCGCACATAAATACAGATCATCCCGCAGATGCGGGAATGCAGTCCCTAGAAGTAAGTATTGAGTTGGGTAAGGGAATGACATTGATATAAAATTCTACGCTCTATACATGAACACTTTTAGACTGGTGTAGTGTGGGAAAATTCAGCATGTATGTAAATAGTCTACATCTTATTTACCGATATATGAAGAGTAGGTAGGTATTCACAGGAAATTTTATAAGAAACGAATAATAAGAAAAATCCATAACGGAGTTTTTAACTAATACGGATACAGTTTGATCGTAGGTCGTCCTATAATGTGGCAAATCACGATAATTATGTTGTTGTACCTACCATATCAAACATAAAACTAGTAGAAAACCTTACTTAAGTAATATTTTTATTGATCACATAATGTGCGAAATTTTAATAAATATCCAACCGCTAATAATAGTACGAAAAAAATTACTTCTTACAAAAATTATATCGTTATAAGAAGTTATTTTTTTTCGTTTATTTTTTATAAAAAAAGTTTAATATAATTTAAAATGGCTACAACATACTTTTTCATTCATACATCATCAAAGACAATTCTAACATAATTTTTATTTTACAACTGTTGACAGTAACTTTACTTCTGCAAGATTTTCCGTGGAAAACCCCATTAATTATTAGGTGCTGTATTTCCGTACATCCAAATTGATCTATTAGCGTTTAGTCTAAGTATGAAAAACATCTTTCAGGTATAGTATAATATGTAGGTACGTTTTGGTTATTGAAGTCTTTCTAGCTCCATCTTTAAAAATCTTCAGAAATGGACTAGGTAGTAAATTGTATTTTAACTGACTTCTTAGGAGGGAAAACAGCCACGATTTATTAAGTTAATACAAAATATCGGCGATATAACTTAAAAACACTTTAAATTTATAAAAAAAAAAACTTCTGATAACTAAATACGATATCAAATAAATAAGCCGCATATATCATACTTTTTCAATAAGGCACTTATATAACGACAGAATATTCTTTTTCGGAAACTTTAGCTTTCAGAAAAGACATAATTTATCACTCAAAAATACTTACAAACGACAATGTCATATTATCCGCAGCTTTTTAGTCCAATTCGCTAAACTTCACCAAATAACTATTCACTTTTACGTTAAAGTCATTCTGTCCGTATTCCGTACTGGGGAAGCCCCGAATCGCTAGCCCCGCCGTAGAGCGACAAAGTTCCAAAGTTTCACAAGTCGCGGCCGAGATCGACCAAGTTACGCTAACCCTCGCGCCTCTACCACAATCTATATAATACAACCACTCATAAACAAAACGCATATAAAGTTATGATATCTAAACTCGCCACCACAAAAGTTCACGACACAAAGTATTATTTCCGAACTTTTTTTAAATGCACTAGTAGTTTAGAACGGAACGGAACTAGACAGCCAGCGAGATAGCCGCGCGAAAAAGGAGCAAGCACTATCGACAAAGCGTTCACGTTTTTTTTTCTTTTCTTTTTTTATTTATCAACGAATGGTACACATACAGCCGCGCGGGCAAGTTGCACAACGCGGAATGAAAGCGCGTCATCAGTTTAAAAAATCAACCCCTTCGTGGTGGTGGAAAAAATGCGGCCGGGGGTGGGGGCCGAATCCTTGCCAAGCGAGCCGCCCGCCCGCGAATTATCATATAAAAAAGTTAACATTCATTCAAGTGTTTAAACAACCTTTAATTAACCTAATCTCGAATTAACATAAAGTACTTGGACCTGATAAAACAAGAAAAGAGTATTCTTGGCATTTTTATGAGCCCGCTTTTTTCGGAAGGTGCTCATTATTCAAAAATATTTACAACCATGTTGAAATGTGATTAATTAAGATACACATCAAGCTGCTGTTAATGGTAAGAAGTTCTATAAAATATGTGGAGTGAATTTATTATTTACGCGATCTGACATATTTTGTGGTTACAAACTGCATGTTCGATACCCATCTACATAATAACATACATAACTGAATAAGTGTGTAAGTATACATAAATAAAAGTAGATGCGGTTTTCAAAAGTTTAAGTGCGATTAAAAGTTTTTCATAAGTTTTCCTTCTTAGATTCAAGCTCAAGCTTGTAAGCTGTTGTAAAGGTAGTTAAACTTCAAAAGCCTTCTTTTAACAACAATTTTGTTTAACTTGTAATAAATTGTATGTGGCAAAAAATAGGTACGTATTAAAATATATATATTTTCAATCAAGTCGTAAATTTATTCAAATTCCAACTTTTGAATTTCTGATTACATTCCGCTACATACGTACACATACGTAGCAAAAAAGTTGTAACTGGGCAACATAGCTACCTAATGAACAAAAGTCGAGGAATTATCACCAGCACGTAACATTCGGAATAATCAGCGGTACACGAAAAAAAATCACTAATTATTCAGATGAAGTTGGACGAAGGGGGTGTGGGGTCCGCCGGCTGAAATAAAAACGGTGTTGCGTAGCTCCCCCCGAGCGCCGAACAAATGTTATCTAACTGCGTTCGCTTCGAATTAGCGAGCAGACCAACGAATTTTCAATTTGGACTTCCAATTTTTTCGACGGATAGTTCATCCTAATGGAAAAGGCTAGGCGATCACGAATTCTGTTTAAGAGCCGCGCCGAGACCGATCGTCGGCGGCGGCGTCCGGGCCGGGCGTCCGGCGGTCCGGTAAGTATGATCATTACCGTCCGGCCGCGGACACACACAGTCGCGTCCGCGCCACGCGTATGTGTGTGTGGATTTTTACTCATTAATTTTAAAACGCTCCGGATTTTTTTTCAGGGCGGGTGCCGGGGTGTCTGCGGAGGGTGGAAGGGGGTGAAAATTGGCGATGGCCGCCGGCCGGGGTGTCACCGGCGGGGGTTATTAAATAGATTGGTCCGCGGCCGAACGGAGCTGACGATCTGCACTTGTACTCGCGTCATTAACGGGTTGAGAAGCGATTTTAAATCGTGAAATAACAGCTTGTTACAGGGAAAGTTGAGCGCGACTTGTCGTCGGCGCCTTGCCGCCCGCCACCGCCGCCGCCGTCGCCACCCGCGGCCGCTCCAATTTATGATTGATTTTCAACTCGCTAATTGTCTTACTGTCGCGCTCACCCCGGCCAGAACCAACGCGCAACGGCTTACTTAGGATCGGTCACGTGGGAAAGATATCGAGTTGTACCTACATAAATGACGAATAAAATGAATGATGATATTAGACATTCATAGAAATTCAGATATTCTAGTATAACTTTACTTAGGAAAACTGATCTAAAAATACCGATTACAACGGTTACACAGATACCGGATTAGCAAACCGAATTAAATAACAAAACACAACTCTAAAAGGCAGATCAAAGTGAAACTTATCCCCAGAATTTCGCTGAGCAAACAATGAGCCGTAAACAGGTACATTCATTATACCCTGGTACCCTGTAACTACCGCACACAAGCGCGCGTGTCGATATGTAACACACGGCCGCGGAAGGTTTTTTTTTCCTCTTCGGCAGCGGCGCGGGGGGTGTCCACCCACTCAGGACAAAATGTGAAAAATACTCGAAAAAAGGCGAAATTGTAGCAGATATATAATTAAAGTCCGACGTACAGTACACGGGCGTAGCGGGCGCTTTATATTATGCATACACGGGCGGTGTCGCTAACAAGTACGAACAACCGCGCCGCCAAACGGATGAGAAAAATTAATTGAACAGATACAAATGTGGGTGTGAGCAGATAAATCATCCTGTTTAGTACTTTTAGTAGCTGTGCGTGGATTAGCGTGATGGAGTGGCGCGGACTGCGAGCGGTAGGCACCTACAGCGCAAGACGAATCCAAAATGTTACAGGTGGGAAAATCTTTGCTGATCAGATATTTTCTATCGAGCTACAAATCGCTAATGATAGGGCAAAAAATCGGATTGAGATAAAATTGAATAGTTTTTTGTTACAAATTGTGTATTCTTATTAGGTGCACACAAGAATCGCGAAACGTTTATCGCAAAGAGACGGCAGATATTATTGTATTTGGTCCCGTGCAGACCAAAAGTTGTTCACCAATAAATTTTAAATAGAAACTTAATATTTTAACATTTCAATAATCAAACATCTGTTTGTTAGATTTAGAATACCATACTTGATACTATATTAATGTACCAACATACCATCTTGAAACTGATGAAAATATAGCAGATTTGTATTAGGTATAGATAGGTACTGCATATTTATTTATGTATATAAAACTAAAGTATATGAAAAACAAAACAAACCACCATACACGCTGTGAAGTGAACTATTGAAGAGCTATAACAAAATAAAATAATAAACTCATTTTAATATAAGTACATGCACCTAGAGAGAACATCTCAACGAAAATGGCAGAAGGGGGCTATTCGACACACGACAGATGGTAGAAGGGTTCTTTACGATTAATTTAACATTAAATTCAATAATAACCTCCCATTTATTGCGTAATTTCCTTCCAATTACATTTCATTTATCGCTCAGTAACTAGATTATGAGCGTGATGAGCTCTTCTATTCGATTGTAGGGAGACGATCCGACTTTAGGGACGATATTTAGAAACCATATATTATATTATTTATACATTAATCGTATATTTTTCTTCAGCTTATGTCACCAACTGTAGGCCTCTTCAATGCTTAACTTATTTCCACTTTGGTCCAGTTACAGGTCTCAGTATGTCTGACGTTTAGATCGATCTGTTGGAAGATAGGATCGGTGGTGTCCGACTGTTTACTGCCCTTCCGTCAACCATCACACCCAAAATGTCTTTAATTTTGCATTCGCTTATATCCGATAAACTAGGAATTTTATGCAATACCTTATTATACTACTTATAAGTAAATCAATAAATAATTCAATTATCTGCACGGATTTTGTAAACTAAATATTTATAAAATTTATTTTTTAAATGCAATAATTTTTCATAAAGGGTAAAAATAAGTCGCAAGGGCTGACTCCTGCGGCCCTGCGGCGCGGCGCGTGGGCACTCGATCTCATCGTTCATTCACTCAATTGTTCGATTACAATCGTTCAAGTTCGAAATTTGAATTTAGAAATTCGATTGTTCCGCTCAATTGTTAAATAGGTTTTGAAGATGTAATTATTGACCTGTTGATTGGTGTGCAGTCTTTATTTGAAAAAAATATAATTGGAATCTAAATCACGGGGTGAATGTGATTTTAAAGTAGGGGCACATGGGTTGGCATGAAAGGTGGTGTTCGCTCATTGTTCTCTTTATGTAGTTTTATAGTTGTGGCCTTTGTACAAACTAAGATTTGATTTACACAAATTGTATTCCTAGTGATTTAAAATGAAGCAAACATCAATACTACATTGAACAAAACTCTTTCGGGAATCATCAAAAAGTCCATTCGTTCAGACCTCTTCTCATGCTACCGTCCAAAAAAAACATGTTGAAATTTTTATTGTGATGCGGAGCCATTCTCCTGACGCAGTGGAACACGGACGCAACCAGTAGTTTTTCAAATATACAATTTACTGATTTAAAAAAAGACAGGATCGAATGGAGAACGCGCCTCCCACGCGCCCCTGGAAAATGGGCAAAAAGAACGAAGCAAGTGAAAAAATAGTAGGCCCCATGTATGGTAAATAGCCGCCCCCCCCCCTCCCACCGACCCACCCGATAAATTTCATTTTTATTGGCTTAAAATTGTCGCCTTACCTCTAAATGTGGCGTTTTTATGCATTCGCATATAAACACCGGCCGATAATTTCCCGCTCAAAGTGGGTCCGCAGTTGAACGAATGAATGTCGATTGATTTTGTTACGTTCAATCCCCGAAGAGCTTCTCGGAGACCGAAAGTAAAATGCGCTCATCTAGAATGTGGGGTACACATCTAGAGTCTGAAAATGCAGGGTCTTCACGATGTTTTTATTAATCTTAACTTTAGTACTGTTCACCTGGCTTACATATTGTTTGTTTTTTCTTTTCTTTTGGGTTCTATTAGTTATCATTATACACGCACTATATTATTATACGTTTTACATAGTATACGATAATTCGTATAATGGACAAGTTATTAAACTTTTCATATAATATCAAGGCAATGCGTGCATAATTTTAAATTGTCTATTATCTATTATCTCAGGTGTTCCTCCAAGTAGCTCCGACCAACTTTCTTTCAGATTTTCTTCATCTTTGGCAGAACTTTTGTCACCAATCAGAATCTTTCCTTCCATACTCATTAGGACAATTTAAATATTAACTGAAAAGTTACACTCCATAGTGTTTAAATGGAGGCTATCCAGCGGAACGTAGCGATGATTACCAGTCATTAGTGGAGCAGTCCCATACATTTCACTTACAACTCACAATATATCCACGGCCAGCTACATTATACTTTGACATTAAAAAGCTGGTGGAAAGAAATGGAATCCACAATTATTCGCCGTGTACTGGTAATTAAAATAATGGCCGTCACACCTATAAGACAATTAGGCGCAAGAATAAATTCTATGTTTTGATAGTTGTGTGCTATTGCGACTTAATTAGGGCAAATAAAAAAAAACCTTAATTCTCAGTAATGGTGTATAATAGCCGCAGTTTCAGGGTTCGGCGGCGTATGGGAAATTAGGGAAATACATAATTGGAAACATATTAGCATAGGTAATTTGACTAGTAGGGCTTTCCACTTAGCCACTTTTCAAATCAATCTCGGATTATTTCTAGTTATGTTGAATAGTTATTTACTATCATTCACTTAAATATTAGTGGCAAAATAAGTGTATAAGAAAATTGACACTACAAAAAATAAGAAAATATTTAACGAATCCGACATACCCTCTCTAGACAAAGTGTATAATGATGTCGTTATTAGGGTTGCCAAAACCTCCTATTGAAACCCTGTTCAAAGTTGCACACAAAGGTGAAATACGCAATTTAGAACCCGCAGTCATATTCAACCCGGCAATTATTACCAACGGGCGATATGATGATAATCATGACTAATTATTTACGTGCGCGTGGCATTTTTCCGAATACGGCCATTGGGGGGAAAGGGGGGTCATTACGTTTATTTACATTTCGTAATACTTTTTTTTTCGAAAAGCTGTAATTTCTGACGCCATCATGACTGTGTGTTGTGTAAATTAGTATTGAAAATGTTTCTCATCCGTCTCACTTACGCTTTTTTTTCTTTTTGGATGACTGACGCTGAGGACTCCGCGAATGTCGTCATTAACTGTATTGCTGTCTTGCTTTGACGGTATACTGACAGAAAGAGACAGACAGAGATTCAATGTCGACATTAGCTCAAAGTTCCTTTGTGCAACTCATCATGAGACTGTCTATACAGCTTGAACAGTTAAGATAGGATGTAAACAGACTTTAGTCACAAAAAAGAATTTAGATACAGTTATGTAAATAATAATGTTAGTAATCATATTTATTGGGCCGAACAGAATTCAGGAGCTTAAAGAATACACTTGAAATTCAAGGCTCCCCTAACACGCGATGGGCTTATCAAGCCAAATTGGTTATTTGGCTATTCCATTTTAATTTTAAATAGTAGTGAAAGAATGAAGGAAGATGAACGTTGATGGACTGGAAATTCATTTGTAGCTAAATCTACTAAAAATAATATGTACACTCGTACAGACTCGTACTTATACGAACATTAGTATATGTAGCTATATTTTTAACGAATATAATACCTACTCAAAAATTATAGTTTGAAAATAGTAAATTGTTGTCACATGGACTGAATACGACATATTTTAATACCGTGAAAATTCACATAAATTATTTATCTATTTTGTGATAAATATGAAGAGTATATTATATTCAGTTATATTTATCTGTTACAATTTTACATTCAAAGAATGAATGTGTTATAAACTTGTAGAGCTTTCTATGTTTGCCTACCCTTACTGAAAATTACGAATAGAATCTGCCATTGACATCTAATCCACTTGCAAAACAATAAAGTAGTATAATTAGTACCTCGACAAAACAAAAAAAAAACTCTCCAATCGAAAAAAGTCCGTCGAAAACCCAACGAAACTTATCGACCAGTTTCTAATTGCACTGAACGGTCTGTTAGTGTTTTTAATCGAAATGGCGGGCGTCAGCCGGCGCTAGTTGGAAGGGAAATCAGTCAATAATGTACTAATTTCCTCCCTCCTTAATGGTGCTCGGTGCAGCCCTGTGTAGCAACTATGACTCGACACACTCGTCCAAGGCTAGTGTTGGTTGTAACTACTTGTAACGTGTCAACTATTTTTACACGCCGGAAGAAAAGTGTGTGTTTTACACGTTTTACAAGAGAGATTATAGGTGACCTTACCGGTGTATCTGTGATCTTAGATTAAGGATGTATAATCAAGATGGTGTGTCACTTACAATAAGAAAAGAAAAACTGTTCGTTTATTGATTCATGTTAAAGCGTTTTTGTTAAACCTAATGACAACCATTGTACCAAATATTCTAAACGAACTAATCCTAACTAATATTATAAATGCGAAAGTAACTGTGTCTGTCTGTCTGTCTGTTACTCTTTCACGCCAAAACTACTACTTATCTACTACTTTTTATCCCGGAATTCCCACGGGAAAACTTTTTAAGGCGGAGCGAAGCTCGCGGGAACAGCTAGTTCAAAATAAGAGCTCTCTGCGTAGAAGTGTGTTACTTGTCGAGACGTTTCTTTTGCACTGACACTTCATCTAGTTCTTATTAATTAAAATATGGTTGTCTGTGATTTAGCACGTGGTTACGTAGCACGGATACTGAGTATGTTTTTGGGGGTTATCTATAGTTCTCTACATATTTTCTATACTTAATTTATAGAATTAAAAGGAAGTTTAGTAGTAGGAGTAGGCCAGGCCAGATCCCGTCCCGTTATTGAAAAATGGAAGCATGCAGACTTCTTGATTTGATACCCTTAACAAATTATTAAAAATAACATAAACAGACATTAAAAAGTACATAATCAGTATGTAACGTGAGCTCTAATTTGCCCAACTCACCTAATGGACATAAGTAATAAAGGAACTATTATCATTAGCAGTAATTGCCTTCTGTTATATTTGTATGTATGTGTGTCCGTACACAAATGAACTCTTTCCGAGGTTTTAACTTACAAAGCGGTTACAAACGAGTGATCTTTGTTATCTTCGTGTATATTCATAAGAATATTAATTTATTTTAAAAATGTATATGTATCATTTCTGCCGAATAACCGATTTTTGTTTTATCTCAAGCGGTCAAGACCACGACGGCAGATGCAGCGTGGGAAATTAAGTATCTTCGTATGAAATATAGAAACTAACATATATTTAGAAGTTTTGTAAAGAAATAATCTTGTTAAATAAAAAAGTGAGAAACTAACCTAATTGGTCACGCGTCCTAACTCCTAACTGATCATGTACCTGTGATCGGCTCGGAACTACCCCGCGACAAAACAGCTCCCAATTAGTTTTTATAACACGCTTCATTACGGCCAGTGTTAATTATTATTGTGCTGACAAACGCCTGTTCTCACTCGAAGACCTAATTAATGCTGCTCGTTCGATATTTTTTTCATTTCAGTTTTAGGGATCCGTCTAAGGTGTTGGTTCTGTTACCTCTGTTATACTTAGACTTTTGTCTTTAGCCAATATCCATGCCTATAGCTATGTACTTTTACATCCTTCTTTATACCTCTAGAATCTGACCAACTAATTAGGAGTCATGGATGAAATTCTGAAATATGTATTCGTTTGCAATTAATGATATAAGAAAACTCTTAATTTTTGGTATCGAAATCATAACAAAGACGCCAAAGCCCCGACCATATTAAAGGAAAAATCTAACAGAACCAGACAAAAACAACTACATAGGTACACCCGACAAAACAACCGGCAATTTTAAGCACATAAGAAAAACAACGGAACCCACGCAAATCTGACGAGAGTCGGTAAAACAATTTCCTCAACCTGTCAGCAAATATGAGCATTGGGGTGTGAGGAGCGAGCGCGCGTGGCGTGCGGGGAAATTAAAGCGTTTTGTTTTTGGATTTTTTAGTCTCCGAGACCTAATTAGGGAAAACACTTGTATGTGAAAGCGTGCTCTGTTGTACACCTCTAGTCTAGAGGCGAGCCAAGTAGCCGTGCGATGTGTGAATGCGGGTGCACTAATTATTAAATGCGGCTCATTTCGTATTTATAACGTTTAGTGACAATAGCTTAGCTATTAATGTTATTATTATTGTATGTGTTTCTTGTGTAAAAATAAGCCTAGATTGGTTCACATATCGTTATATTTCCAAGGATTGATCAGAAATATACGAGTAGGTATTATTTGTAATTTAATACTGTAAATGTACATATTGTACGGTCAGCTGCATAAGTAGCTATACACTATTGTACCTTGTCAAACTTGCTACATAACAAACTGACAATGTTTTAATAGGCACTTTGTGAGATTGTCAAGGTACAAAAGTGTACAGCTACTTATGCAGCTGACTGTAGATTGTATTGTTTTCTATCGTTGGTATAAAATGTTACTGCTATTTTACTAATTTCCTTGTGAAAAACTTAGCTTAGAGGATAAATTATTTGTGTATCGGACATTAACAAAATAATTAATAGAATAAAATACTAACATTTAGAATCAATTGTAATGCTGTTTGTGTATCAGCCACTATCGGTACTCGGCCCGTATGCTTTCAATTAATCGTTAATAAGCGAAACCATAAATTCTTCAACTAATTGGTGCGATTAGAGACTTTAATTATTTTTATTGATTTCTTTTATAATTTTATCGGGCTCTTTATAGTCGGCCGATTAGTTTTCTCTTTATATGTAGTTTTACTCGGAATTGAATGTTAACATGTTATTTTGTCGTTTTCCCCAATTACTTTGGATTTTAGTTTTGAAGTTACCTATTCGAGTTATGCATAAAATATTTGCTATAATAATGGCAAAGATCAGCTTTTATTTCGAACTGTTCTATTTCAATTGAAATATATATAATCAGTAGGTACAAGTATATGATATTTGTAAAACACTAAAAAGCTAAGCGCTTATGAACTAAATAAAGTAAAAAGTATACATTTTATACATTATGTTATGATTATGATGCAATGAATTGAAACCGCAACCGTTAATCATAGACTTAAGGATATATAATTATATAACCTTATTATAGTTTTAATGATGCAGTACTTACGTTAATATCAATGGAAGTTTCTACTTTACTCCTAGAATAAGGTGCATTATACACAATTAACTCCAACAGTTACCTATAAAATTTATGTTCACGGATACAGAGCAAGATGTAATTAATGATTTAAAATAAATAGGCGCTTTAATGATGATGTTGGCCTCAATGTGAGATCATGGGCTGTTCCGAACCGACACACCTGTGACAAGTGACTAAAGATTATTCTGATCTGATCATAATTAAATGAAACTGATGAATATATTTTAAGCGCGACATATTTCATTTCTAAATAAAGTTAAAGTTAGTATGAAATAAATCTGACATAAAATCTCATTACAAACACAGTCAGTAATTTATTCTCACTTTTCAAGCACAGACACGAATTTTAATAATAGGTCCTATAGGCAAGCATAAAAGTACATGTAGTATGCAGATCCGTTAGGAAACCGCCGTGATCATGGCTTGAGCGGTGTACACACTTGATTTATTCGCTTTAGCCAGTGACTTGACCCAGTTGTGCACATTGCCACTAATTGTTAATAAGCATAATTAAAATGCGTGCCAACGACATACGCTGAAATGTCTTCAAGAATGCAGCTTTTTAGCTCCCCGATGATGTCAGCCTTAATTGTAATTTGCCGCGCAATTATTATGTGTATTTTAATTTATGATGGCATTTTTATGCGCGTCTGTCTCTTTATTAAAATAAAGACATGTGCTCACATTAATATGAACGAATAGGTGTCTCAATCATGGTACCGGAACTATTAAAATTATTCAAGATTTGCGTCTTAAATAAGTGATCGAGCCGGCTAAGTTATTGGCGATATTGGCAAGCACATAAAACGGGTGCGGTGCGATATAAAGGCAACATCACACTGCGGAACAAGGGGCCCGCCTTGCGAGCATGCATTAGCGGCTAATTACACTTCGATTATGATCGGTTTGCACCGCGCTGCATATTTTATCGCATCGGATCGCGGCGACGACTATGTGACTATTGTTTGCGTGTGTACACACCTCTATAATGGGGTGACTTTTGGTCGGCTGAATGAGTAATGTGATGTATTTGTTGCGAGGTAACATCGTGTTATTAGTTTGCGGTAGAAAGCCACTCTTGCATGTAATTTAAGAAAACAAAATTGTGAATGCATGTTATCTTCATTCAGATCGGAAAAAGCGCAAATGGCTACTAAAAGAACGCAAAGAATTATCCGTATCAAGATTGTTTGTACCTTGTACACACAAACAATTCAAAGCTAACTTAATTTACATTAGCACTTGCCAGATAAGATTGATACAGTGCTGAGAAATCTCTTTTGTAAATGCCGTTACTTTACAAGCTTGCAAGTCTAGGCGCGATCTAAAAAGCCTAATTACGGGTAATGACTGCAACATATAAACAAAGTATTCTATACATAAGTGTTCGCTAATTATACATCATTACCACTAATTGTACAATATACTGCTAAGAAGTATTCGCTAGTATTAATGACAAAAGTAATTAGGGCTCACGCTCACTGACACAGAGTTTTTGAGTGTGTGTGTATATGTGTGTATTTGTGGTACTTATGTGTGTGTGTATTTGTCAATGTGTGCGTTTGAGTGCAAGGTTACTAGTATTAGTAATGTAATGTTCCTTTGAATTTTTAATGGAACGTGGAATATTGTGATTTTCAGGAATAACTTTTTAATGGTTATACTAGAAACTTGGTTTTATGTGATCCCGTTGTATGAAATATGTCCTTGATAAACGGTGCGGATTAGTATGATCACCGCTTGCCTAAAATCATGATCAATAGCCAACACTTTGTACTTTGTTGTACTTACAATATTTCCTTCCAAGGACGGTCATCATATCATTCTATATTCTCCACTCACTATTTTGTCCACTTTATAGACTATCGGTAGTTGTGAACACAAATTCCTAGCTCATTTTATTCATTCATCAGGTCCTGGGATCCCTAATCAGGGACATTTATAATGTATATTTTTTGCATAACACTTCAATGAAATTGACCTATTCATCAATAATGAACATGGGCAACAACTAATTAAAAGATGTGTGTGTGTGTGTGTGTGTTACATGTGTGTAGGCAGTGTGTAGGTGTTGGGCTAACCGACACATCATTACAGCCCATTAGCGGTACATAAGTTAATGAGCCAATTAATATCACTTGAAGAGCACGGAAAAGACCATTGTTAATTGTAATTGTAACTGGGAGCGGAGTGAGCGTAGAATATCGTTCGATATAATTACACAAGAGTTTTGAAGCGCACATTTAGATTTTTGTCATCATCATCAGCCCGTAATAGTCTAGGAGGAGGCATCAAATGAAATCAAATCAAATGTTGTTTATTCGATTTGTTAATATTTAGTCATTTTACTATATCACTATTTCAAAAAAACTCCTTAAGCCTCTTTTCTAAATAAGCAGAATCTCTGAAGGAGCGCCCCAATACTTTGTACTCAGCCTTCCTCATCCAATAACTACTTCGATTTAGATATTAGGCCGGCCAAAACTTTAGCTCATTTCTGCCCTAAGCAATATGCTTATCTTTGTTTAAACGAAAAATTAAATACTGACACAAAAAATCATAAAGTAGTTTTTTACCTGAAAAATTTACGTCTTTAATATTTGAAGATGCTTGATTGTTATTTTTACATTGGATTTTGTTTATGAATGATGATAAAGGTAACGTGCAGGGAAGACATCGAATGATTGAATTAGGATTTTCATATATCTTGTTGTAATGTGTAAAAAGCGTCCGTAGTCGAGCGGGCCTCAGTGATCGTAACTGATCGCTGAGGTTAAGCAACGACTGACACGGTCAGCCATTGGATGGGTGACCAATTTCAAGTGGTGCTTTTCTGGACGCTTCCGTGCTTCGGACGGCACGTTAAGCCGTGGGTCCCGGTTGCTGCTTCGGCAGCAGTCGTTAAGCCTAGTCAGAGGCCTTCGGGCGGCTTGAAAACATCTGACAGTCGGGTTGCCCACTTACCCGACAACTCTCTCAGCACAAGCTTGCTTGTGTTGGGGTCCACCAACCCGCACTTGGCCAGCGTGGTGGACTAGGCCTAAACCCTTCCTTCATTGGAAGGAGACCCGTGCCCCAGCAGTGGGGACGTAATGGGTCGTGATGAATCTGTAAAAATAGTATGAAAGTACCTAACTACCATTGATGGGTACATAAAATAAATGAAACTACTACCTTCGAAATATGTATGCTGGCTGTAAGTGACTAAGTAATTAGTATTTCAAGCGATCGTTTAGGACTTGGTGGGTTATACACATACTTACGCTTTTAATTCTGGAACTCATTAAGTACATCAAACTCTACCCTAACTCTAATCTATAAAAAAAGATGTTGTAAGTTTGACAGATAAGAGTGTGTATGTTTGTGTTTATGTGACTGTGACCATGCTTTAGAAAATGGGCTAATATCGTAGTGCACTATGCAAGTGTACACTCTACACAGTAACGTGTGTTAGTGTATGTGTGTGTGTGTACAGGTGTGAGTGTGTGAGTCATCAGGGTTGCCATTAGCTGGACTAATGATACTAAGTATGCGGTAAGATCGGCCATTGCTGGGAGCTCTACCTTATTGTTGGGTGTGTTGCCAAGTTTAGGGACGATACGGTAATTATTACGGTACTATTAAAGATTATGTTAAAAAAATATGTTTAGGGTATACTTATTGGAAAATAATTAAGTACCTATGTATAGTTAAAATCTTTTCAAAAAAATCTAGAAAAGTAATAATAGAGTAGGTACGTTATCTTTCATATTTATAATTCTTACATTTGACACGGCACCACCGGCACCGCGTAAAGAAAGTTATTTACTTGAAAGAAAAAGTATTTGTTTCCTTCGGTCACTGCGGTTTTGTTTTGGGTCTCGACCAAACTATTCACTATTAAAACTACTGGCGAGACCTTCGCTACGTCTCGATAAGTCGTGTTGAGAGTTTGGAGCGCGCAATAAGTGCGAATGGAATGGAAACGCGCTCCGGCGGCCGTCTAGACCACCACACCGATACGTTCATTACAATAACTAGTACTTAATCTCACGGCACGCCGCCGGTAATGTTGCATTTGCTATACCGTGCTACTATTGTAGAACCAATAGGACACAATTGGTAGTTGTTGACAAATACGGCCATTTATTGGCGATACAATTTCAAATTATAACTTTAGTTAAAAGCTGCTAACTTAAATAGTGTCACGTAGTTGGGGCCCCATAGGTAATTTATACCACCCCTAATCGTAGGAAACTTAAAAAAAAAAGATATTTACCTTCTCGTAAATATAAAAATAATACTTACTAATAATTTCAGAAAAACAAAAAAAACTCAACATTAGTCAGTGGCAGACAAAAACACTTTCGAAACACCCCAATTCTTAGCACTGGCCGCAAACATCACTAAAGAGGTCACAAGTCACCCCCAAGCGCGAGCAAACAGTTGCTCTATGGTTTCAAAGTGGCCAGTATCATTCTGTATTGACATGGAGCGTCTCACGAAAGAGGTCGCTCAAACGTTTATAAGCGGCCGAACTAAAACAAATTAAAAGGTATGCCAGCGGCCAAGCGCCCGGATTAAGACTGAATAGGGTTGTCGACGTACGGAGGGAAATCAAACTGTAACACATATTTTTCAGCCCTCGATAGGCCTTCTTACAAATAACTCAAATGTTCAGGTGCTGTAATGTTTTCCAAATTTCCTAGTTTACGTAACTAAATTTTAATACAATTTATATACCATTTTATGTGTTACATTTCTCTACCTCCGGCGCATCCCTAAATATACCCACACGTGCACAGTACAAGCTAGACTTGAACACACACATACACCCAAAAGACCTAATCAACGATACGGATTTTTCAACTCGCAATCAGGCGTACATATTTCCACGGCCCAGAGGCAATTGGAAAAATATAATTACCAACATAATCCTCAACAAATTGGATTAAAAAATTGGCGAAAAAAGTAGAAAGTGTTTTAGGGCACGTCATTATTTTTTGCGCAGGAAGGGTACCCCCTAATTACGACAGATGAATCGCTCCACGGTATGTAATAACGCTAATTAATCGATCCCTAGCCTTTTTGACTTTAAAAAAGATAGGATGCGTCTGTGTTTTGTTTTTAGGTATGACTGCGACCAAATGAGAGGTTGAATAAAATAATTAAGAACCACTAATTAACAGAGATACAGAGCATTGTTTGTTGAACAGTATAAGTCATCGAGAGACGACCGAATGGCGTAGTGGTTAGTGACCTGACTACTGACTCTACTGAGCCGATGGTCCCGGGTTCGATTCCCGGCTGGGGCAGATATTTGTTTAAACACAGATATTTGTTCTCGGGTCTTGGATGTGCCCGAAAAATGGCAATAGGCCCGCCCCCTATTACATTGGGACTAACATAACACTCTGGCGAAAAGTGGGTGCAGCAATGCACTTCTGCCTACCCCGCAAGGGAGTACATTAGTACAAGGCGTGAGTGCGTGTGTATAAGTCATCATCATCACGACCCATTACGTCCCCACTGCTGGGGCACGGGTCTCCTTCCAATGAAGGAAGGGTTTAGGCCTAGTCCACCACGCTGGCCAAGTGCGGGTTGGTGGACCCCAACACAAGCAAGCTTGTGCTGAGAGAGTTGTCGGGTAAGTGGGCAACCCGACTGTCAGATGTTTTCAAGCCGCCCGAAGGCCGTTCGACTACGGACGCTTCTACAACAGTATAAGTGTAGAAAAAGAATTCGTTTTTTAGAAATTTCAATTGTAACATATTGTGATAAATACACAAACAAAAGAATATAATGTCAAAGATTTCTTCAATATAAAACTATACCTATTAAAGTGCGCTTCAGCCCCGGCAAATGTATTTGTCATGAAATACATAGATAGATCCATAGACAAAAATCCCTTTTCTACTAAAACTGTGTAGCGGATAATCCGAAACGGACAACACAGACCGCGTTCCATTTTCAAACAACGGAGGAATAATCGGTAAAATTACGATCACGATCACTTCGCGCCACGAAAAGCAAGGGTTGTTCCCTTCATAATTATCTGCACACACACAGACACAACTACATTAACATCGATGAAGATGGGCGGCTCCTGTACGTTTATGGTTCCACAACACTACGCTAAATAACTAAACCATTTTGCTAGGGATCCTATATCAGTAAGTGAGACACTCGTGTGCAATGAAAAAGTTCCAGAGACATACGTAACGGCAATGGCAGGTGTAACTTTTTCATAACTAGCGAGTATGTATTTTTTAAGATGCCATTATGTCTATCGTTTTTTATGTGGTTGCGGGTTGCGGGCAAAAATTTTAAACATATTGATACATAAGTAAAAACAAAATACCTTTTTAATTTCAAATTAAAAAAATAAAAATAAAAAACACGCACTCACGCCTTGTACTAATGTACTCCCTTGCGGGGTAGGCAGAGGTGCATTGCTGCACCCACTTTTCGCCAGAGTGTTATGTTAGTCCCAATGTAATAGGGGGCGGGCCTATTGCCATGTTACGGACACATCCAAGACCCGAGAACAAATATCTGCCCCGGCCGGGAATCGAACCCGGGACCATCGGCTCAGTAGTCAGGGTCACTAACCACTACGCCATTCGGTCGTCGATCAAAAAATCTTAATTTTAAAAATACCACTAGTACAAATAACAATATCCATGCAAGCATGATCGGACGGGAGCTCCTACTATAAAACAAGGCAACTACTTAGCGTTTTCAAATTAAACACAGTAATGACGCACACACGCGCACTCCCTATTCACACACACAGCGATCGATAGTGCGCGTGTGTGCGTGGTGATTATAATGAATCGGGGTAGGTAGAGGGTCGAAATTAAGTGCCTTCAGTCAGTGTACCCTTTGCCATTGCGAACTAGCTGCAAGTCGTTCGGAAACCAATAATATAGGCCGTCTCTTGTTCTGAGGATTCGACGTGTCTATGGGCACGGGATGAAAAGTTGTCCGCTTGCTTGTAAATTTTTGTACGCAGCTCAACAAGGCGAAATTTAGAGGTGTTAGACGTTTGACATTGTGTGTGTGTTTGCCGCTTTGTAGCTGCAAACGACAAAACTTATTAGCTTCTTAGCTTTAGTTGTTTTTTCCTCGGACGTCCACATACAACCGTTAATTTTATTAGTAGGTACCTAAGTATTACACTTTTGTACCTTGTCAAACTCAGAATGCCTTCTGTGTTTGACAAAGTACAAAACTGTAGGTATAGCTACTGAAGAAGCTGGCTGTTCATAAAGCTGACTACCTAAGGAGGTCCTAAGTACGAAGCCCAATGAGCAGTACATTAGCAATTTGCAACAACACTTATAGCGGAGTAATGGCTCGTCTGTCCGTATTATCATAGAACACTAGTTATTTCGCCCGACTACGGCGACCATGGGTTTGCTAGTAATTAGTACGGAGTTTAACTAGGAATTTTAGTTATTTTTTTATATGTTTAGAAGTACTTAAAAGGATTAAAAGAATGAAAAGTATGTATGAAAGAGTTTAGTTGATTAATTAATGCAATCGCTGTTTTTATTATACCTACTAAGCTACTAACCTCATGAGTGCAAGCTAGATACTTACAATTTTTTTAAAAGATCGAAGCTTTATACCTATAAAATGTATGTTACATAAATACATAAATGGTTTATACATAACATAAAATCTATAAATAAAATGACAAGATCATTGAAATTCCTTACCCTGTTCAGGTCATCAAATTTAAATATCAATTACGTTCGCAAAAAAACTGTGTACGCGGTTAAATCATCGCGCCATTATCTTTCAAGAAAATTGTCCCAACAAGGCGGTGCTTTCTGGTCACCTTACGCCCGGGGGAGGGCCTCTACAACATTAATTTCACGAAATGAACCTAATTTACATTTAAATAAGGACTTGCCTTAGCAGGATAAGTTGTGAAACTAGCGAGGGGGGGCGGCCGCCTGCCCAAAGCAACGGGGTATTTCATTACTATAATTGAATTCGAACCGTTTGAATTCTATTTATGTACCTAAATATAGATATTTGCATTTTGGGCTAGGTACGGTCAAGTGCAGAGAAACCTGACCCCCCTCTCATAGTAACAATGTTTCTGAGAGGGGTCAGGTCTTTCTGCCCTTTACTGTACGTATTTTATAAGCGGACACCGAATATTCGGATGCATATTTGGGAAGTCAGTAGACACTTCATTGATACGTAAGATGTAACCTCGCATCACACGAAGGATAAAAAGATTATAATCTCTTTTGTTGTCTGTACCGTTTGTTAGCGAATCTTTGATCCAAGGGACAAATTAAAAAAACAACTTCTCCGAGAGGTTGGTAAGTAAGTACGAAACTAAATCGACTTTCCATCGTCTGGCCGGGTCAATCAATAACAATATTAAAACTCCCGAATTCAAATTTTAATTACGACAGATTATAATCAAGAAGATTGAGAATTACAAGCCCACTTATCTTGCTGAGGCAGTTCGGAACATCGAGACAAGGAGATGAGAACTGCTACAAAATAACGTATAGGTACCTACATAATTTGATAAAAAATACACACAATATACAGGTTGTTTTGATACTGGCATTGTAAGCGAAAATGGGGGACTCTTTTCGTGATTCTGAACTTTTATTCTAAGACAAGCAAAATAGGAAATTCGCGGGACCATCAAAGTTAATATGGTAAGCAAAACTTTCTGATTTTTTGGTCTTTTTTTAACATCCTGATAGTGACAATATGACTTTTATCACACTGGTAACGTTTATCCAGAAATCTTGCATCTTAGAGGCTGTAAAGTGCAATAACTATGTGACCAACTGAGCGTTGTTATCAGAACGTCATGTAATAGAACGACGGAGCGTCACAGGGCCACCGCTCAGTCGACGCAGCGGCAGCGCTAACGCAACGCACACACAACGCAACGCATCGCATCGCTCATAATCATAGCATATCTCCGTTCATCCAGTGTGCTTGGCGAGGGGGAGGCTCAGAACTTTTAAAAGGGTTAAAGAAATCGGTCAAGTGTGACTTCTTTGTCATCTTTCAGTGGGGTCCGCTCTTTGTTTATCTTCAGGGCTGTGATCGTGACGAGTTCATTATTCTGCTTATATTGTTTTAAGGCTAAACAAACAAATGCAATGGTACCTAATTATCAATTAGTAGTAATCCATACATTCATTTGATTGTATTCTTGTTTGACTGAGTAATTTGCAGTGAATACATAAAGGTACCTTTCGTTCTTTTAGTTAGGTAATGCACGAAACTTTCACTTATAACGCGTACAGAATCCCCAATTTTACAGCTTGGGTACCGTGAACATAAGAGACGGTACAAGTTTTAATAATAACCTTATGTGTAAAATTAGTTCTTTTTGTGCAATAATGTGTTTATAATTATAAAAATGGGTATAATGTAGCGTTCCCAGTAGGTTAACTGTTATGCTGTGAATAACATAGACTGAGCGTAAAGCTAGCAAGTTGTAAACATTCTGCATACTAACCCTCTAATCGCTAACTCAGTCGAAGGCTACTTGTTTCCCTACTATGACCGCAGACTAACTCACTTTTCAACACTTTAAAAACAGTAATTTCAACAAGACAATTATTTACCCTTTCTTTCCATTCAGCCGACCTCTCAATAAGACGGAGATCCTAAATAATTCATCGCCCAAACTTGGTCGCACTACCGAGATCCAGGGGTTGCAAGTTTAATCCTTATAAATTTCCTTTTTACACAAAGCAATATAAGTAATTAGCATAATTTCGTTGAGTAAATGAAATATGGTAATGAGGGGGTATCTAGGCACCCCTTTAGGGGGAGGCGGCCCCCAGGGGGTATCTTGTCGCCCGATGTAGTGCTGATTACAATTAAATTAAACGGTATTCAGAACGTCTCGACCGTTTTGTTTTGATTTGATGCTTTCGTTGTCTTCGGTGGACGGTGTTGCAACTGTTGGATTTTCTTTACGAGTTATAAGATGGCGGTATGGGTTAGTTAGGATTTCTTTATCTTCTTCTTATAGTGCCTCTCCATCATTGGAGGTTGGCAGTCAGCTCTTTGTAACTCTAACGTTTTTGAATTTTTTGTTTTTGTATTTTTTTTTGTATAGCTCTTTGCAGCGCTGCGCTCTTGGCTAGTTTAAATATTTCTTGCACGGTTTTTACGGTTTTCTTTATAAAAGTCACAAATCTTCCAACCGAAAAAATTCAAAATTAGTGCTCAGTGGTGACAGTGGTAGAAGAGGGGTGTTATTTGTCGAGAGACGTTTTAAAATATCGTTGGTCTCGATAGATGGTGTTACAAGTTTGGCAGGTGGAGGTATGTTGTCTGCCTGTGCCCTTGTAGCGTGGCATAGATGAACGGATATTTTACATTTCTTCTGTTGTTTGAACGATGAATGCAAGGGTTCTTCAATGATGTTGATTCTGAAGGCAGAAATTCTAATTTTAACGCTGTCAAACTAAAAAAATTGCTAGCATAAAATGACATTTAAGGAAACAATCATAGAGTCGAATTTTAAACAAAGAAATTAAGGTTTTGACGTCTCTAAATTTAAAATTTCCGCCTTCAGAATCGATATCAATGTTACGTCTAATTTGGTTCATGTTTGAGTATTAAAACTTTGTTGTGGTATTGATGCTATTTATCTTGGTGGATCGCTACACTTATTTAAAAAAAACCAACACTCACACCTAGTACTAATGTACTCCCTTGCGGGGTAGGCAGAGGTAGAGCTACGCTTATTATAGTAGCTATATCAACTATATATTGAAGTCATATATTTCTGCTCTCGCTTGAAATGGAATTGAAACTATTCGATATCTATGATGTCAATTAGGTACATTACTCGTATATTCATAATTAATCAGCAGTTTTATAGAAATTCTGATAAATGTTTGAGAAAAGTATTTAATAAATGGTAAGTTATTAAGTTACAATCATTTCTGAATCATAAAAACTAACATAAACCTTATTATAATTTAAATACTAAAATCTATAAGTTACGATAGTTCACACTCTGCTCACAAATATCTGTAAAACGTAATTCAATACAACATCCAGATACCTGAACGAAGCATCTAGTTAAATACGAAACTAAACAGGCAATTCGCGTAAATAAATAATTAAAATACCCGCCCGTACCCGAACACTCAAACTAAATCAGTTATAAGCTCACAGTATAATCAAAATAGGAACAGAAACAGAATATCTCCTCGATAAAAGGTTTTCTAAAACAACACCACATTTACCCCCTTTAGAGAGGGACAGAGATACAGTATCGGGAGGGGTGTGAAAGGGACAAATGCCAATTGGAATTAATTAATTATAATTAAGTTTTAAGTTGACGCGCCGCCGGTTACGGCTAAGCGTAGACTCAGGTCTGTTTCGTTACGGCGTTTTTGTTTACTGTCGGCATCAAAAGAGTATAATTATAATAATTATAAATATTATAATTATAATAGGTTGATATGATAAATAGGGGTTTTAGCTGGTTATTTTTATCTTTTTAGTACTTACGGATTGTCGAAAATCTTTGTAGTTTTCATGGAGTCTTACCTGAAAGCATACAATTTAACCAATTAAAATATGTCTTTGCCTCATAAAGGGTAGAATCGGGATGATATACATTTTCATTTAAAAAACACAACAGAACGTTTTAAAAAAGACAATAAATTAAACATTAAAAATCACTTTTACCACATATCAAAAATCTACCGAGCATTGCCTGAAGTAATTTCTAATAAAACCGAAATGAGAAATTGGTAATACGTCACAAACCCCTGTAGACTTTCGTTTGTTTTCTGTAAGTGTGCATTTATGTGTGTGTGTGTGTGTGTGTGTATGTGTGAGTGTGTGTGTCTTCTTCTTAGCCGTTTTCAACCTCAAAGGTGTAGGCCTCCTTCAGTCTATGCCACTCATCTCGATCTTGGGCTATCTCTATCCATTTGCTACCAGATGTTTTCCTTATATCGTCGGCCCATCGCATTTGTGGTCGACCACGAGGGCGTGTCTCACCATACGGTCTCCATTCCAGCAGCGTTTTGCACCACGAGCCATGTTTTCTGGCGACGTGACCAGCCCATTGCCACTTCAGGTTCGCTACACGCTTGACGACGTCAGTGACTTTGCTTTGTTCTCTGAGCCATTCATTTCTCTTTCGGTCCCTCAGTGTCACTCCTACCATTTTACGTTCAATTGCTCTTTGTGCCACTCTGAGCTTGGAGAGAATCTCTTTTGTAAAAACCCAGGTTTCGGCCCCGTATGTAAGCACAGGTAGGATACACTGGTCATGTATACGAGCTTTCTGCTCAGCCGTGATGTTCATCTTTAGAGCGAATTCAATTTTGGAGTAGGCTGCCCACGCTAGTCTTATGCGCCGATCAATTTCATTGGTCTGGTTTTTCTTTCCCATGACGACTTCTTGACCAAGATAAACGTACTTCTCTACCCTTTCTATGACGGTTTGGTTTATTCTGATGTCCATGGTGTTGTTGGGACAGTTCGTCATGACTTTGGTTTTATCCAAGTTCATCTCAAGCCCAAACCGCCCTGAAGCATCGCTAAGTTCTTGTATCATGGTCTCCAGGTCATGTGGGTTGTCCGAGAACAAGACAATGTCATCAGCGAATCTTAGGTTATTCAGCCTGTTTCCTGCTATGTTAAGACCCCGATTTTCCCACTTTAACAACTTAAAGATATCCTCAAGCACCAGTGTAAACAACTTCGGAGATATCCTGTCACCTTGCCTTACTCCTCTCTCTATCCTTACTGGATTCGTTTCTGGTGGCAGGTTTACCTTTAAGGTTGCGTTGTGGTAGATGTTTTCTATGAGTTGCGTATAGCGGTGGTCAATTCTGGCATTTTGTAGAGACTGAATGACTGCCCAAGACTCCACACTATCAAAGGCTTTCTTATAATCTATGAATGCCATCCATAAGGGTATCTGATATTCTGTAACCTTCTCGATTATTACTCTCATAGATAGTAGGTGGTCCATGGTGCTAAATCCGCTTCTGAAGCCGGCCTGTTCGACTGGTTGGTAAAAGTCCAGCTTTTTTGTCAGACGATTGGTAATAATTTTTGTCAGTAGTTTGTAGAGCTGGGATAACAAACTGATGGGTCGGTAATTGTTAAGGTCTGATTTGTTTCCTTTTTTGAATAACAGGATGACAGTGGCACTTTCCCATTTTTCAGGTATTCGACCTTCTTCTAGACACCTGTTAAAGATTTCTTTCAGAAACTGTATGACCGGATCACCCCCCATTTTTACCATTTCTACTATGACATCGTCTTCACCAGGGGCTTTTCCATTGTGCATCTTGCTCAAGGCGAATTGTATTTCAGCTTCTGTGATCTCTGGCACATCTTCGGATCCAACGTTTGTTATTGTCCGCGTCACTGGTATTTGTGGTTTAGGGTTCCTAGACCTGTATAACTCTCGGTAATAACCCTCTACAACTTGTAATAGCTGCTGTTTTTCAGTGACTAGGTTCCCTTGTTCATCATTAAGCTTGGTGACTTGCTGTGTACCAGGTTGTAAAGCTTTTCTAAATACTTTAGGACCTTTATATTTATTAATGATCTCCTGTACTACTCTTTCGCGATATGCCTCGAGATCCTTTTCGACGTGCCTTCGTGTTTCCTTGCAGATGTTTTTAAATAAGAGTGTGTGTGTATGTGTGTGTATCGATTCCAAACTATGGTCGAGATAATGAGCTAGATGAGGGATAGCGTGGGGTAAGTACAATAAGTACCTATTATCTTTGATCCACGACAGAAAAAGAGGGGTGTTGATAGGACATGGGCCCCTTCCAAGTTTGGCAGGATTTTGGCCATGATTCTCACTATGTAGATCACCGACGATATTTGTAATATTTTTACAATAAAGAGTTAAATAAATAAATAAATATACTATGTATGTATGTATAAATGCTAGCTATGACCCTTCTTGGCTGGGATTCTAACTTAAAACCTGAATCATAAAAGCCAGGTTAATACGTTTTGAATATAAATTTATACTTTTATTAAATGCACTATCTAAAAAAAAAATCAATCATTTTATTGTTTTCTAAATGTACCGTAATAAATAAAAAAATAAACCGAATATCGTAAGAAACTACATACACACACGCACACACTCACCAAACCCATCCACTAACCCAAACAACTGCACCCCAAAGAAAACAAAGTAGAGCTAAGCACAACCAGACAGGACAATCGAAAGCTCCTCTCGTATGATTCTTAACACCTGCCTAGACACAAAGATCAGGCATAGGGCATACGTGGGGGGGAAATTAGGCCCGACGGCCGTCTCCACTACAACAACAGGGGTGGGGGGGGGTCACCCCTGCCCCCCCCACTAGCCTCTATCGATTTCGGATGAAGGAAACTGGACTAGGACATGCAGCTTAAATATCAATCCTGATCGCCTTTTCGGGGTAAGGATGTTTAGATTATTGGAGGTTTTGTGGAGGTTAATGGGGGGAGGTGTGAATGCGGTGTGTTAAAAGTAGTAGACGAGGGTAAAGCTCAGCAATTGAGTTCTTAAAAAAAATGGACAATATAATTATATTGAAATGATGTCATTGAGTAAGTTTTCAAGATCTTCAGCTAAGTAACTACAGAATCATAATAACTCAGTTATAGAAAGCGAATATACCTAAGAGTTAATCTCAACCATAATTAATTTACAAAAACCCATAAAATAAATAACAGACACTGTAAAAGTTTACAAATAACATTTTACAGGCAAACAATACAAAAAAAAACAAACCAAAAACATCTTAAAAATAATGATGGTTCTCATCACCGAAGTAAAGTGTTAGGCGCACTTAGCACCCCTTCAAAATAAAAAAAAAACCGATCCGCCCTCCGTACATAAGTAAAAGACCCGAATTTCCCTTCAAACATTGAGTCTGCCAAGGTTCCAAGTGGCGCCCGGGGCGTCACACGTTGGCGTTGAAACGGAAAAAAGAAAAATAAACAATAAAAAAAAGTTTCAAAGTTGGTAGACGAAAATGCGAAGGATTTGCCCCCGCCCGGCCGCGGATTTGGCCCGATTCCACCGTTTAAGTTAACTTTGAAACGGGTTTTTTAAATGAAGGTTTATTGGGTTGAATAAGTATACAAACTTACTTACCTATCATAATGAGATAAAATAGTTATATGTTAATATAAACTTCCAACTTTTTATGTTTTCTTTGATAGGATGTAGGTACTTTGTTAAAGTTTATTAAGTAATTATAACGGCTGCCACCAGATCTCGAAAATAAATGCAAATCTACCATCCTAGCTTATGTTTAGATAAAACCATACCATATACTCTTGATGTAAGTAACTTTTACTTGACAAATAAAACACCAAAGCATTCCATACACATTCTCCACCAACCATAACCTTCATTCTTGAAACACCAACACAAAAACCGAACGCCAAACATCAACTTGAAGCACAACACTCAAGCAAACATCGCACAAAAACGCGCAGTCAACAATGTTAACCCGAAGTTAAACCGGAGCTAAGCCGTGGTGTAAGCGGCCGCTCCAAAGCACATATTTGTTCGCGCCCCGTCCTTTTTGACATTCCTTCTCGCCTCAACTTTTCTTAGGGCTGTCTCGGTTGTGAAGTGATCAGTGTGGTTAGGGTTGCCACTGTTTTATTTAATGATGAGGTTCTTAAGCTTGTTTTCTTGTATGTATTCTATTTGTGCAAGTTATAAAGTTTAAGTAAATAAACTAGAATGTTGTAGGTAAGTGTTACTGGAAGAAAGAATAGGCTAAAAGCTAATTTTAAGTAGCTTTTTTGTGTCCTACAGTTTGTAGCTAAAAGCCTAGCCATGGCAATACTTAAGCTTTACATGACCTTAAAACATATTGAAATGTCTCTACTGCAAGTTAATACTAGGAAATTCTAGCGCTCACAATAGAAATAGTTATTACTTCTGTGTAAAATTGAAATCAAAGCTTTAAGTTAGAGTTGCACAGAGCTGCATCTAATCTTAACTATTTGCCCATTTACTACTTCAGACGAAGCAAAAGTAGACACATAAAACTAATTTAACAACTGCGTAACAGGCGAGCGGCAACCCTAACAAGGGCAATGAAAAGTCGGTTAAGCTAATGTTATCGCGAAATAAAAATGTATAATAAAATACAAACACGGCGAGGAAACAATTTGCCGCCGGAGACTGGAAGATTTCATGCCTCCGATATATTAAGCCTCACTCGAAAAGCCACTCTATTACCACTTCATAAACTCCTAAATCAAATGCGCGTGCGGACCAGAAAATTCCTTCAATTTTCTCGACTTACAGCCAAGTGAAAGCTACCTTGTTGCGGGTGGATTAGGGTTGGTTTTGCCTTGAGGGTGTGGGGTGGGCAATTCAGGAAGAAAAGACAGTTTTCCGGGTGGGTCGTGACACTCGTGTTGAGCCCCCGGCCGGGACGCCATTCATAATGTTCAAGCTCCTTGTTGCAAGTAAACTTGTTCACGTACACACCGGACGGTTTTTTTAGTTTTCCCCGCGCGGTGTCGCTGACGTTTTTACAGCGTCGTCTTTATTATTTTTTGTGTTTCAAGGCGGAACTTTTACGAGATAATTTCGCAGTTAATGCAAGTAATTGCTCGTGTAATTATAGTTTTAATGACTTCATTTTAATGTTTTAATGCAAAATGCTAGACGTAGCGCTTGTAAAAAAGCTTTAATAATATGTTTAGAGGTACTTACTTACTAATACTTATATAGCTGTAATTTAGGCTCTTTTATTTACCGTATTTTCCTGATTCCTATTCCAACGCACGAGCCAAGATCACTTCCACGTGTCGAAAGCTACAAAAAAAAAACAAAATTCGTAAAAGGAACAGTTTATTTTTTCTATTTCTCGGCGCAAGGACGCGACGGCGGCGCCACCTGTTGCGCGCTCACGTGACTTTTTTACTCAAAGGACGTTTACCTCCTTCGCCCATTCACGGTTGCCCCCGCAAGGAGCGGGGCGGGGGCGGGGGGTATTTTTTGTTCCCCGACAAGCCCCGAGGTGCTCGGCTTTCACCTAACCTACGTGCATTTTCGAGGTCACGGTGAGGATGTTGCGTTTTGTTTCCTTTTTTCACGGATCGGTTAACTTTCGTTTAGGTTTGTGGTTGAAGCGGGCTCTTTGGGTTTTGCTCTTTTAGCCGACGGTCTTTTGTTGACATTAGCACGGTAAGCGTTAACAATACGTTTATTATGACATTCCTTTGACTTGTTAAATTAAAGGTAAAGTGATTTACTTGAAATATTAACACTTATTTTCTCAACCGCAATGTGTGGTCTGAAGTAATCTTTTACACAATCACATAAATTTTAAGTTATTATCAGCGCTACGGAATATAAAAATTCTTCAACTTCACTCACCATAACGCAGTGGCTACCAACGAGTTAATTTAAATAAGTACATAAGTAAGAATTTATTTCATAATGAGACTTGATAACATGTTAATTTATTATGTCTTCCAGATACCAATTCATCAATTAAGTATACTGTTTTTTTATGAAGCTATTGTAAGCTATTCAGAATTACCCCCTGACTTTATACCTTTTTGAATTTTCTGAAGTCCCACTCTTTATAATCAGTAGATTAAGTATAATTTATTTTTTACTTTTTCCTTACAAAGAATACAGACAGCTTATCGTATAAGTGAACCATGGGACATTAGCAAACCCAGATAGGTAGCTAAAATATAAAACGATAAATCTAAAACTCAGAAAACCGTTTTACAAAAACATCTCCAAGCAATTATCAGATGATGCTAGATCGTAATTAAAGTGTACGTTCGATAGTGCACTGTAGACGGAGTAATTTACATTAATCCAATAATTGCATGGAGGTTTCCTAGTTAGAAATTCAAATGAGATGATGTAAGGGGGCGCTTAGGACGGGGAGGCGGGCGGTTCAGACGCCGCGGTTTATAAACGCCTCGCACAAGAAAACGCCTGGGCCACGTTGCCACAGAACGATACACAGATACACTGACACGTTAAACTTTTATCCCCCCCTCCCCCTCTTTTACTGTAAGGGGTTAAAAATAATCAACATCATGACTGACCTCTACGTGTATGACAGAAGAGTTGTGATAAATGTTTACAAGATCAGACTGTGTTAAAACTATGAACTAAGTTTCACTGACAGTGCTAATACTGATAATTAAGTATCAGTTTTTCTTATGTATCTAGTTTTTTTTATGGTAAGAGCTTTCGGCTCACAAATAAGCTTGAATTTAAAGATATTTTACTAGAACTTTCTGTAAACCTTACCTAGTCCAAGCATTGAAACACTGAATTAGGTTTATTTACAATTCGCACATTATTCAATAAATTTGCATGGCCGTAACATGAGCTTCGCTAGTAACTTATAAAACGACTCGGTTTAAAATTACACTGTGTTTAGAATGTAATTAAGTAAGCGACTTAGGACATAATTTATAGGTTGACGCGACATACTAGATTGTGCGATCTAGGGCATATACATCTTAGACCGGCCGATATTAAAATAACTTTAATCTGAGCTATACCTAGGTACTTTGTAGACCTAAGTTTGATTAAATCGATATGCCCACAGCTCTAGATGTTGATGGTTGGTAAATACATATATGAATGAATATGTACCTAATTTAAATCACAGTTTTATTCAGAGTATGTACCTAATACCACGTAATAGTAATATGTATCTAAAAAATATTTTATAAACAAGGTATTTTAGACCCTCTACATAATTCATTCAAATTTTAAGCATATTATTAATTACCTAATAATAATATTTAATCCTTTTATTTGCATCTTACAGCACTCTTTCCGACACACGCCTACAATAGTTTGCACTTTCTCGTCTCTCAGTTAAGGGGGAGTTTGATTAATTAAATTATTATGCTAATACGGGGCCCCGAGATTTGTGGTCGATACCGTCTCGTCCCTAGCACCCAGTTGCGTCTACTTAAAACTAGCACCGACTGGAGTGTAGCGATTATTTATGACGTGCTGCTACCGGTTACAAAATGATTTACTTGTGTATTAAAAAATAAATTACGTGTCTTTACCATACAGCGCATGTTAAACACCTCATAGACTACTCTAGTAGTACGAAGGTATAGTTATGCTACTTAAAACAATTTATAAGCATTCATCAAGAGCGGACAACCAATAGCATCAAGTCAGCCAGCCACGCACTTCTTGGGCTTCAATTTATGCCGGCGCACGCAGCAACAATGCATAAATCAAAATATTGCAAGTGGACACATTGTGTGCAAGTCCGCCGCTGCAGTAGGGTAGACGCTACAGTTTCTGACCCGTCTACCCGGAGGGGGGCCCCCTACGTCGACGCCTTAGTAATTTCCGAAATCGCTAGCCGACAATCAGACTAGTGCTGCGCCAGCACGCTTGGAATAATTAGATCCCGATCTGCATCTAATTGGGGCGCCTGTCATTTGTTGAGCTGCGGTCTCGTCTTGATTTATTGTCAACGGTCGACAGCCCCGACGCAAGGTTCTTGATCCTGTATTTTTTTGTGAATTTTATACATGAGATGCTTTATTAGTCTTTATTCTACGGTTTTTAATTGGATACAGTAACTGCCAAATTTGTGAATTTGTTTGAACTATTACAGAGTTTCTATTTCGTTATCGGATCTGTGAAAACGTTTAGGGCTAACTGAAAATTTTACAAAATATTCCCATTTTTTTCAATTAACACTTCAATATAAATTTAAAGTGATTTCTATCGATAGAGGGCGACCGTCACCGTTCCAATCAGAAATATAATTAGATTCAGTCGGCTCCTAATTGCGATAGTCTCAAGTTGCGATCCGCCCCATGGTCCAGACATTATGTCTACCGAAATCTGATTTAAAATCGATAGTTGCTGCCCTTTACTATTTGTTTTAAGCTTAGCTTAAAAGATTTTAGTAAATTTTATCCAAGTTTATAAATACTAAGTGCATAGTTAAGAATTTTCATAATTCACTTTGGGTAGGTACTAGTGTTGCCCAAATGCAAGAACAAGACGAGACTTAGCCAGTCTTGGTCTTGGTCTTGCGCCAATACACCTGGTCTTGGTCTTGGTCTTGGTCTTGCGCCAATACACCTGGTTTTGGTCTTGGTCTTGGTCTTGCGCTCCCAGTCTTGGTCTTGGTCTTGGTCTTGCAGCAAGAGTCTTGCAAGTCTTGCAATTACCTATTAGTCTATTACTATTTATTAAAGTTTACTTTTTGATTTTAATAGATATTTTTTTATTCGCTATGTTTATGGTATTAGTCGTAATGCGCATAGGTCCAGTTTTTCATTTTCTTTGATACAGTTTTTTGCATCTCATAGAATTCCTAAGCGTACTTACATATACACCGAACTGTTACACCTAACTACTCAGTGAAATAGCGCTCTGCAAGACGCAAGAGTCTTGCAGGCTATGTCTTGTTCTTGCTCAAGTCTTGCACGGTCAGTCTTGGTCTTGGTCTTGCTAAAAATACGCGGTCTTGTTCTTGGTCTTGGTCTTGCAAAAACGCAAGAACAAGACCAAGACTGCAAGACCAAGACTGAATTTGGGCAACACTAGTAGGTACTTAATGAATACGATACGATTGGATCGTAAGTTTAGCTTGAAGACATAAAAATCATAACGAGTTTATCTATCCACCGCCATAAAATCAAATAGCATCGAGGCTTCCAAAATAGCCCGCGTAAGTTGATTCAAATAGTTAAGAGAAGAGCCATAGCAATAACTTAGGCAAGTTCGGAAGCCGATAAGTGTAAGAAACGAGGGACCGAGCCCATGGCCACTCTTCATAACTCCAACTCAAAAAGTAATACCATCCTCTCCGTGTTAACTTAATTTGACTCACTTTAACAAGTCCAATTAAAGGAATTTGTGTTTCTCTTATCTTCAATATAACATTGAGCATAATTTCAAATTATATTTCAAACTTTCCGATAATGAAGGGTGGGCGAATGGGGTGCGGGGTAGGGGCGCGGGGCGCGGGCGGGACGCCACTTCGCTTATTACATTAGTTACATAAATTCTGCTATTGAGGATGGCTGCCAGAAAGGGGACGGTTTACCCTTATTACGAGAGTCTCCTTATCAATACAATTATTAATGTAATAATATTATTATTGTAATAATTTGGGCGCAGAGTGGAAGAGGAGCCGTGGCTTATATTCGCCGGCGGTAAGGGGCGGGTGGCAAGATAATGGAATGGAAAACAGTTTGAAGTTTTATTGGAAAATTGGTAGCAACTAATTGGCAGTATTATCGATCCGATCGCGAGGTGGGGAGGCAAATACTTTCTTTAATTATATTTGGCGGGAATAGTGTTGCCAAGGGGTTAGGTTCAGGAGTTCCAGCTATAAATTGCTTTTGTTCATAATAAGATAATATCAAAGAGGCACTACCTCACATGTATCGTATATCAAATAACTGAATCAAATAAAAAATAGGTGTTTCTTAGGTGAGCGTAGAGATACTCATAAAGAGTATCACTATAGAAACGACAGCCTACCTGCAGACACAACTGAAACGAATTATGGTTGGATTAAATCTTCCATGAAGACGTTGAACCACAAACATAATATAAAGCATGGAGGCCCGAAACCACGGTACATATTTAGATAGAAATTGAAACTACGTTAGGGTAATCCTCTACCCTCGAGATCCACAAGTATACCCATAATTCCTAAGGGCCAGGACTCATTATAACACTAATACAAGACTCATCCCAAAGTTACGGTGAATACATTAAAGGGTTCAATCCTTACTGATGAGACATTGGTCGAGGGGGTTCCCCCTAAGGGGGCCACCCGGCGGGGGGAGGGGGCATTATGGGAGATAGCCTTCATTTACATTGTCCAATAACTCCAAGTAGTGTCCGGGCGTATTAATTTATGGCATACGATATTGTCTACAATGGTTTTTAACGACGGCTTGTTCTGCTTCTAGATCTTCAGCATAAATATGAAACAGTATTTTTTTAGAAAGAAAAACAGAAACATTCTTATGATTGAACCATGACTGTAGATACCTACCTACGTTAAAAATAGTTACTTCAATGGTAATCAAAAGGGAAACCCAAAGACAATTTGCGCATCTTGCCGCCAGCGTCTAGCTTGTAGGGTGAGTGCGCCTGTTTCCGTCCAAATGCGATAGTGACCGGCCAAAACGTAATAAGACAGGGCAACGCACGCACCGCCGGCAAATATACGACAGTACTATCAGAGAGCGGCATGCAGAGGACATGCCCCCACGCCGCACACATAAATATACACTGCAGAATCAAGATACACACATAAACGCACTGCCACGGGGTTGTCAGATGGCCGTCCGTCTGCCTAGACTACAGTGACTTGACCTTTCACAGTCCTTTATCATACGCTGTGGCCAAATTTATTCAGTGCAGTCTGCTTTTGTTTTCAAATTTCAACTTCATAATTTCCGACAAATCTTAAAATGAAAGTGTGTTTATAAAATATCTACAGAGACAAAAACACTTGATTTCATTACTTTAACATTAATTTTCATTAAACATTGTCACAAAACAAAGTTGCGGCTGGCAACACCGGCGTCCGATGTGTTGCGTTTTCCTTCACCCGGCAAAGGGAAGGCTTTATTCTCAAAGATAAACGGAGGCGAGGCACTATGCTAATTATTGAGTAACCATGATAGGCGAAGGCGAGCTCTGTGGCTACATCTATTGTTTACGGCAAATGACACAAGCATTGTGATGTGAACACGTAATTGCGAACCGAATGACCCTCATCTCTGTGTGTGTAAGAAAGAGATCGCACTGATACCGCCACTGAATAGACAGGGAAAAGGATCACAAAGCTATAGATAAACTATTAACACGTAATGCAAAAAAGTTATAAATTTTGTTTGTTTAATGAAATTTACCTTAAAGGGCTCACATTCCGGTCCCTCCGACCACATTACCGAGACTGCCCTCTTTCCTTCCGGCTGAGCCGCTCAATAATTCAATCACCATGTTTATATATTAAACTAATCCGGGTCCACGGCAATACAAAATAGTTCGTGCCCATACGTTTCAATACGTGTAGGTCTGTCTTGATTCTGAGTAAGGGGGTGGCGGGTCCGCTTCGGATTATTGTTAATTTGTTACGCCAACTACCCGGCCACCGGGACGATAGGTACACTATCTAGAAACTGGGTATGTTACCCTATATTCTGCGTCTACTAGCTAGCACTACAGGTGTGGCGTAACTCCACGGGATACGGTCGCGTTTCGCTCGCCGCGTCTTGCTGCACACAATGCCGTTGTGTGTTTAAGATATCGAGTAGAGTAGAGTCTTGCATGCACGTTGTGCTTAACTGTCGATTTTATGATTTATGGGGCGCTTCCTTATGATATTGTTATTACGTATTGAAAATTAAAATGAATGTGTTTGATAGCATACCAAATCCGTTATCAAAGATTGAACCCTGCAATGCAGTTTCATGAAACTGAGTTTTAGCGTTTGAGTGACGATACAAAACTGGCGACGCCCACCTCTAGGCCCCAGTCTAATCAACGTAGCCGGCCAAACAAGTCCGTATTTCAGAAACAGCATGCATCTTCAGTGTTGCCATACGCACCATAATTTCATTCCTCTGCCGGCGACCCGGCATAAATTCATACATGACCGAGCGCAGGCCCACCCGACCATCAAATAAACTGACAATTTAATCAAAGCCATTAGATATGTGATGCAGAGCAGCGGCCATTGTGGGGATCTAAGGAACTCTTCACGAGCGGGTGAGGCTAATGAAGTAGCTGGACATTCTACTATTTCGAATTCAATCTGGCTTTCGTTTAAACCGCCTTATGCTGATAATTGAGTATGGTATAGATGTTACACTTAGCAAGATTGTAAGCCAAAAATTTATCTCTTTAAAATAAAATATTTGAGTAGATACCTACATAATTGTTTCGACTAGCCAGCAGCTTAACAGAATAGAAATCTGACGCTCTAATAAATCGGATCGATTATAAACTTTCCACGAGCAGACGTAAAACAAAACATTACCCGGCTATTAACCAGTTTGGAATACTAAATTATACGTACACAAACAAAACACTATTACCGCACTCACACACAGGCGACACAATCAAGGCAAGTCGCATTTCGCAAACAAATTATCAGTCGTTCCCTTCAAATTGTGGGGGGTGGAGGGGGGATAATTAAAATCCGTTGATTAATATGTAAATGTAATAAGATTACTCTCCCCTGAATAATTTAGACGGGAGACTGGAGATGAGTTATATAGGCGTTGGACTCTCATTATGGTCGGTTGTATCGGTGTAATGTATAGGTGAACGTCGCCGGTGATAAATGTCGGCGACTGCAGCCGGGCCTGGCTGACGCGACGCTTCTGGCATTATTGAATCTTATTCGAATTTCTAACACTCATCCTTCGTACTGGCTGGTTGGAGGCTGAAGAAGAAAGAGTCTAAACGCAAATACTCTTTGGTATGATTCAACGCAATTAAGTAATACTTTTTGGTTATACTTTTCTTAGGAAACAAAACAAATAACCCCTCAGCGGCCGGCAGCGGGCGTGTCCACCATTTCGCATCGGCCGCGACTTACCACATTACCTTTTTCAATATAAATAAGCGTTCTCTCATTCTTAGCCGTATTAACATACTTTCAAATTAATTGCTGCCTCTGGGCTTGGTGGTAGCTCCTTATAATATTTCTCCCTTGGTTTACGAGCTGGGCCCGCCCCGTCGAGATGGTTCCCGGATGAAAGAAATTAATGCACCGAGCTGCCTCTGTACCGGACAAATGAGTATGCTGATTAAACGAGCGACCATCGACTCTTTTATTGATGTGTTGAGAATAAGCACTGTTGTCTGTGGTCAGCGAATAGCCGCGGAGCAAGGAGGCTGCGCGGGAGTGTGTAAACTTTTTACAAACGTGTTCGACATTTGAAACAAATAGACGTACTTACTTATGTCCTTTTTAAATACCTACATGCGACTTTAAGTTTCAAGCAAAAGTTTTGTACTTGGAAAGATTTGAAATTAAAATATAGCTTTTAATCTAATGCTACTTTTGTTTAATCTTATTCAAGCAAAACATGTTGCCAAGCCGAGAAGCTATCTGTTGCATAACAATTTCCAATGTACCTCTAAAAGGACATGTTTAATAAGCTATGGCTACTTAATCTAAATTGATCGAGAATGAATCTGGTTTAGAATGCTACTTACATAAAACGGGCAGCGAAATGGATATTCAGTATAATTAAATTTTATCTTGCACGCTTGAAACGTGATTTAAACAAACATCTTGCATGCTTGATTAATTCCAATAGTTTATTTCTTATTTTATTAACACCCTCGAGATGTCTAGGTGCAAACTAATATACTAGATACATAAGTTAAGTTATATAAAGGTTTCATATTAAAATACTATATATAATATAATTATTTTACAGGTTAGGTACTTGATGTTCGGCACATCGAACGAATAACCTTTTTGTTGGTAAGCAACTTTTGTCAAAACGAAGTCGTCGTTTGTTAAAATCGCGAAAAACATGCTTTTCCTATAGGTATAACATCTGTGGTAATTTTACTTGTTTATATGCATAAATTCCCTATCAATCAATGTAGCTTAGAATTATCTTGTATGATTAAAATCAACGGCGATTTTTCCTAATCTATTTTTTTTCTCTTTAAAAAGTTTGTGTAGCGTCAGAATACTGTCCATCGGTCAATGCATTCCAGTTCCCCCTTAACGCAATCTTTGGTAATGGCTGCCAGCTTATTAACGCGAATCATGCGAGGAAGATAAATGCGTTTCGAAATTAATTAATGAAATTGCATTCATAAGTATGATGCATACAAAAAGAATTAAACCAACAGCCTCTCCTTTGATTGCGTTTATTATCTTTGCTGCATCCGTTTTTCTTAACAGTTATTTTTACGTCGACATTTCGCGAAGTTTACCTAGATACTTGCTAACGTTTTTTTAAAAAAGGGGGAAAAACTAATGTTATTTGAAGTTACACTATTATTTCCGCCACTGAGATTTCCCATACGCAACTACTAAGATATTTTTTTAATACATTTAAATGCTGTTTTAGAAACACTTGCTAGTAACCTCGGGTTCTATAACAGCTAAGTTTTTGTGCAATTGCTCTGTATAACCCCCACAGCTTCGATAAGGCAACTTACTTTAATTGCACTATGATTTATTCACGGTGAATTTAATGATAATTAGTTACTGAATAATATCCCAAGAGAACGATGTTGTCTCAGTAGGTTGCAGTACTTAGTCTATCTTATCTTTGCCTGTCGATTAGCAAGTCTAGACTGCATCACGTTCATAATAAGATCATAGATTATAATATATTAATACTGTTGTTTTACCTAAATTTACAGTGATGAATTATTTTGTATTAATCTGGCGAAGCGTAGATGAAATATATCATCAATTATCATTATCACCATAATACCTATTTCCCGATGTTTAGATAATCTGAAACTTTTATTTGACGTCATACTATAAAAATATACTATATGCTTGAACATAAATATAAGGTAAGAAATAAATACGAAAAAAAGTTATAAAAAGACGTCATTTTTTTCTACAAAGTCATATCAAAGTACCTACTGTACTCCAATTATTTTACACATCAAAAAAAAATTCGCACATACCTCAACGCGGGCAGTTCAACTAAACACTACATGAACACTTAGCGAAGTGTTGGCGGAATGCTGATCATAACCAGTATGCACTAGATCGGGAGCGGCGGTAATAAGTCCGCCATAATTTATGCTTCTCGCCATTAATGTGAAATTGTTGTGGACCCCTGTTGGTAGTGGAGCTGGGCTTGGTTAGCTACTGTGCTTGGGTTTATACGTACGGTTTGCTTGCAAGAAACGGAAGCTCCGTAACAAGCTACGTGGGGATGGATATGTGTGTGTGTTATTAAAGGTTTGGCTAAATGAAAAAATATGTAGGAAAATCGTGAACAGTAAGATTACGAACTAGGTACTTTGGCACAATTACTTTTAAATGTAGGTATATTTCTGTAACATTTTAAAAAATATGAGGTAACCTGTTTTTTTACTTACCTTTATTTATCAGCACCTCTACTATCTAGTTAGGTATAGGTTTAAAATAAAATAATGAAAAGGATGCATTGTGTTAGAAGAAATTTATCATAATACCTTATGTGGCCTACATTCTTATTTGGAGGAACAAAAGACAGACCAGAAGAAAGATGTCTATGGTGTGGGCGGTTTTTGACGTTTACCGGCATCTTGTTCTCTAGCATGAATTGCGCATGGCTACATTATTTGAATTTCATCGAATCCTAGAAATATTAATACAGTAAGGGATTATTTTAACGTTAAAAAATTGCAACATTGAGTGCCGTGTATTAACTTTTAACATCCAATAAAGTATTTAGAAACCTAAAAAAATATGATCTAATTTTCTGAGTAACGCGCCCTCAGCGTTTTTTTTCACCAAGTTGAGGTACCGAGTACGCACCCCAGCCTCCGATAATACTTAATCAATATGCAAAACGCACGGATATGGGATCGCGTGTGGATTCGATTGCGTTCGCGATTTTTTTCGCTTTATTTAATTAACTTTACGATTAATGTTTCATTACTGAGGCAGAGGGTTTAATTGGTTGGCGCGAGGTATGCTTGTCTCATTAAAATTTTGATTTTTTAAAATTATTTTTATAGGGTGCTGTTTTTCTGGCATGCGTAATAATTTTTAGCTTCAGCACTTAAATTGATATTTGTAGGTCAGTTTTATTTTATTATTTGAGATCTTGGTAATACGTTTTTTTATAACTAGATTACTATCTTCTAGTTTGTAAGTTAAGATGAGGATAAAAAAAAGACAAAATAGTAATCCATGTCAAAGATTAAATTATAATAATATTTTAAATAACCCTGTGATTGTTTTGTAGATGCCACTCAATCCACGCTCTTCATTACAAAAAATAGTACTTAACAAAGTAACGAAATATATAAAAAAGGTTATGCCTAAACAAAACTTTTAATATCAATATTTTTTCAATATGTTTTTCTAAAAATAACAGAGTTTGGAGTATTTCTATACAATAACTAGCAGTTCCCGCGAGCTTCACTACACCTTAAAAAGTTATTTCGTGGGAATTCCGCGATAAAAAGTATCCTATGTGTTAAGTAAGGGCGTTAGCTATTTCCATACCAAATTTCATTAAAATTGGTTTAGCCGTTTTTCTGCGAAGAGGTAACAAACTTTCGCATATAAAGATAAACTATGTATTATAAAATAGTTTAGTAGGCTATACCATTTGCAGGCGAAAAATCTGTGGAAAAAATAGGCTAAGATAGCTAAGAGTACGTATTAGACGGGCTCGGTCTCGTCTGACCGGCGAGTGGGCCGCAATATTAATGTGCCTCATTAATCAACTGTAATTATATTATTACCAGGCTCCAGTTGCGCCAACCCGACACCACTTGGGTACAATCTTTTGTTGTGTTTTTTTTGTTAAATTGTAATTAATTGATTGCTAAGTTTGTTTACTTACTTGTTATTTGTACGCAAAATAAGGGATCAATTGACTCAATTTACTACCTATTTATTACTCGATAATACCCAATCTAGCTCCTGGTTGGTCCCCGGCACGAAGATAATAGACCTTTCTTTAATATTTCTGACTATATGACCCGTTTCAGAAATATTCTGCATCTATATCATACGCTGCCCATTGTATCGTTAATATACCGAACCTGCTAAACAGTTGTGCTCTACAATGGGGAGAACTAAAAATATCCATGGTTATTATTTATTTATAACAATGACTCATAAAGTCATAACTAATAACTACCTTTACCAAATAATAAAAAAAACAACTTTATTTCACTAACCAAACATCTGCGATCCCTACTAAAGCAAGATTTATGCGGTATCTACAGATAGCGTATCTATGATCAGACGCGCAGCACAAAAAGGGCCGTCACACACACAAACACATTTATTTTTGAGGTTATCTTTAGTTTTCGATGCAGTAGTCAGTAATTAGAACATTATTACGTGTGCATTTTAATTATACAGGGCGTAGCGACGGCGGCGCCCGCGGCTCGACTGCTGCAACTAGAATCGACTGTAGTTTTTTTTGATAGAATAATTGGTTTTGTTTATTGCGTTGATTAAATTATTTATGGGTCCAATCGCGGGGTCTGCGAGTTTCCTGTGTATATTTTAAATTTGTTTATCAAAACAGATACGCTGAATTTGTTTCAAAATGCGTTACCCGTATATGGTGTAAAATACTGTTATTAAAAGATTCAAAATACGTATACGTTACATTTGGATTAAGTATATCAGCAATACAATAAAAAAACTCAGTAAAAACACGTAATTATCACGCTCACACCCTCACAAAATGTAAATACATAAGTACATAAAACGTGTAAAGCGAGTGGTTCACTTTATTGATATTTAAACCGAGCTCCACAGTCGCGGTGGTTGGACCCACTCCTTGTGATTACCAGTCGCCGCTTAATTATCGTCTTGGCAATATTTATAGCTTTTCGCTTGCTAATTATAAGAGAATTTTGATACTTTAGTTATTGTTGTTACGCTCAAGCTATTATAATATAGACGCTATGATTTAAGATGCTTGGCAAGAAGCTATTATTAATAAACATTTTGTGTTTTTTGTACATATTTAAAGAAATTAACATGGAAGGTTGTTCTATAAGTATGAGATGAGTATGGTGAAAAATTCAAAGAAGAAAATGAATAACAACACGAAAATGAACGATAGGAACATAATAATGTCGTCTAAACCCGATTCGAACGCAACGGAATTCGAAATTCAAATTTTCGAACAAAGAACGACGACGTGAACTTACCGAGTCGGCCGCGGGTGTCGAGTGCGAGTTAAAGCGCCCTCTTCGACAGTTTTATTTTACACGGGATTTAATTTCCGCTTCTCACGTGTCGCGCACCTTAAAAACTATTGCGCATCGCTCAACCGGTAATATACAAAGCAATCTAAATTGGAAAATAGGCAACGCGCACACACTGTGTGCCCAAAAACGAGCATTGTGAAAACGACGCGATTAAAAAAAGAAGGCCTGATGTCGATCGCGCTGCGGCAGGGGGAGTGGGTACGCCCCCCCTTTTTGGATTTTTTCTTTTTTATTTCGGGAGGTAGGCGAGGCCCGGGTGCATGCCGCCAGCACCCACCTTTGTTTCGCATAAACAAATTAATTTCGGCCGCTCTTTTGATGATGACTAAACGGGTTGGGTTGCCGGTAATGTTCGATTATCTTGTGCTCTGCCCCCGAGCCCGCACGCTACTAGTGTTGGCGACGACGGCCAAGCCTGCACGGTTCACTTCAAGGAGTTTTGAGAGCGAGTCTAATCTTGCGAGAAGTTGAAGGACTCCACAAGGCATGGATACAGAGTTAAAGAATTGATAATACAATAGAAACTACACCATTGTAAATCCTTCACAAAAGCCACACCGTATAAACAGGAGTCCCGTAAGAAAGCGCATCGGCTCTCCTCACCTCTTAGGAGAGCAATCTCATTACAGGCTCCTTAGGCGGCGGGCCGGGCGCCGCACAATGGCACTCGGCGATCTGCGGAATCAGATGATAATCTGCGACACAAGCACTGCGTATCGCCGCAGCCGGCAGACGCTCCGATACCGAACACCCCACTCTCATTAAGGGTGGTGGGTGGTCAGGACAATGCATGTTTGTACTGCTTTTTGCCCATTTTTTTCATTATTTCATTTCATTTCGCCCACCTCCCCACACGTCCGCGCTCGCGATTGTGTGCCTCCGATTTTTTATAATTCGTTACCTTTTTTATCGGCCGCTCCATTTTCAGAGGATGGGCGGCGCGGCGCGGGCCTGCGGACGCGCGGGCGGGACGCCGCGGGCCGCCGCGGGTGTTTCATTACTATATTTATCAAAGGATAAAATAGTCTCATCGGTAGGAACTATAAAACTTTACATGAAAGCACAAAACCAAAATTTAAGGGATATCTAAAATTAGGCCCACTTTATAGGCTTCATAGATTGCTGTCAAACACGACGCGTTCTCAAAACCGCGGCTTCAAAGCCGCCAGTCTGGCGCGCATCAGATGGCAATTCGATCTAAGTTGAGCATTACATATTGTTAATAGCTCCTTTGTCCGGTGGGCGCCCGGGTAGGCGCTGCCATATTGCTTGTCGCGTGAACTGGGATAACTTCTCTGTGGACGGCTGTATGAAGCGGTATCTATGGGTTTTCAATGCTCTGTGACCTCTTATTGGAGCTGACCGCCTGGTATCTCGCCGCTTTTGTATGCGTTTATTTTGCTGATTGAGTTAAGATTGGATTTTATTTTGCGTTTGTTCTGTGATCGCTGCTGGTTAGGTGCTCCAGTTAAAATACTTACGTATAACCTTATAGTTTTTTGTTAAAAAATGTTTACAGTACGTACGTGCTTAGGGAATATAATTATTACATAGACACACCTAATAATTATCCCATTCACTTAACTAACTTCTTTAGATTATGCGGCACATATTTTTGTATACTTTCAGAAAATAGTCCCAATATTAAACATAGAGTTTAGTACACACACAGACACACCGAAGAAAACCAAAAGTGAGACGGCCCTATCGCGAAGTCAAAACTAAATAACATTTACGAAGTAATTAATGTCAAATTCAACTCAACAATCATTTTCAAAACAAGTTCGCGATAGGTTTACAAGACGCTCGACCCCAGAGCCCCCCAGCGGCTGCAAACAACACTTAGCATTTCACACCGCGCAAAGTACAATCAGTGGAAAAAATACATTTTCTAAAACAAACAAGCGCCAACCCATTCCACTCATTCCGATGCCCACAGTACGCATTAAGTGTATTGAAAAAAAAACGCCCGAAAAAGCTGTTATGTACGTGATTCCGCATTTAAATTCGTCAGTAATGACATCTCCCTTTTTAATGTTTATTGCCTCGCGTTTTTTTTTCTTTAATGTTATTAAGTGCCAAAGCACAACCGATCGTCCCCACGCATACACTAAAGCATTTTGCATTCATAAAGTCCGTTAAGTAAGCGTGATAGATAGCGCATAATTTATTAATAAACATTTTACTGCCGAAGATTGTCGTCTCGGAGGATGTGATGGGCGACGAAGTGATTTTGTTGGGAATAAATGGTGTTTAAAAAACAATAGCCAATGTCCTATAGTGAATGTGAAAAATAAAACCACTTTGTTTGGACTCCGAAATGCTAAAATGCTTTTTAGAGCCAACAAGTTGACGCTGCATACTACATAATAAGTATTTGACACTGCCGTCCTTCAAAACTTCCATCATATTCATGGAATTTTGTATATAATTTAAACATTTTGTTATTCAAAAACTACTTGCTGAATCTATCATAAGGTATGCATAAACTATGCATCTGCAATCAAACAAGTCAAGATCGAACCTCATAGCGCTAAAATAAGCCGTCACAAATACGTGCCCACGACGCGTTCAAAATAGCCACCCCTAGTTATGAATACGTGGCCAGGGCTGCCGCAAGGACAGCTGATAGATCCCAAGTCGTTTGTCAAGCTCGTGTGGCAACCCTGCCGGTACATACGACGCAACGGCCAAATCTAATGTGCCCATTTCAGTTTGCAACCTACTAAATAGACCGACCCTTATTTAAGATGATATTTTTAGGTAATATAAGCAAGTTATACATATCTTTCTTATTGAAGATAATTGAAATATGTTAACTGCGTTAGGGTGGAAGGAGTTAAGATGGTAACGCATGCTGTGGTAATTTCGAGTAAAAGACATAGTCACTTAGTGCTAGTCAAGCATTTGCTCTTGAAACAAAATCATGTAAGTGTATTAGCTTCGGATCTCCTACAAATAAAATTGTTATTGATAAATTATTGGGAAACCAAATATTGTGGAGCATGTTCAAACTAGATATTCCTGTGTGCTTCATTTTATAAACCAAACATTAAACTGAAACTACTTTCATTAACATCATCATAATCCCGGCTTCCCGCTTCTGTACAAATTTGCATCAGATTTGAATTATTAGGTATTTCTCACAGCGGAACCCTAAACGCCGGACCCTCCGCTACCTCTTTCATTATAATTTTTGCATTTTTTAATGACAATAAATTAGCATTGCGTTTTTATTACGCTTGTGGTCCAGGGAGTCATCAACTTTATTTATGTACATGGAGAATGAACGACGTTGCGGCCCTGGACTAGCATCCTTTCAGATTTAAATAACCAGCTTATTTACTCTCAGGTAAACCTAAAACTATACCGTCATGATTATAAAGTGGTAATAAATCTAAATCGTAATTGATACGATCAAAAATCGGATCCGAAAACCGAACTCAACAACCCTAAATCAACCGATACTTTAAATTTTTCCAGCGCCAAGATACTTCAAATTTTAATGAATAAATTACGATGGAAGTTCCGCTAACATTGAAGCACGGCCGATGTGCGACTCACAAAAAGCAGGTTGGTTAGTGAAAAAAACTACATGCAGTTCAATATTTGATGAGAGCCAATTTAAATGTTCGTGCACTTGTAGACATGGTATAGTTGATGCGGCTCCGCATAGTGCGCGCGTATGGTGGCAACCCCACCGCCCGCCAATTTCACCGAAAAAAAGAAAAAACGAAGAAAAACAAAAATGGCGTTCGGGCGGCGCGAGGCAGGACTGTGTGCGTCGGGAAATGCAGATATAATGCAAGTGATAATAATAATAATAGGTGATCGCCGCGCCGGCTCGCCCCCACCCAATTTTCATTCAAATGCGTAAGCTTCTTTTTTGAAAACTATTTTTTATCGCGATATTTTTTCGGGATTTCCATTAGCGATGTGACTGTCGGAATAGTTGGTGGTTGCGTTGTCCGGTTTGAATAAGTGCTTTGTCCCGCGGCCTTTGTGTTCTACTTGTCTAGCGATGATAGTAGATTTTAATAAAAGTTAAACAATATATTTATGCGAGCTTTATCTCGCGGCAATAGTTAACATTGTTTACAAAAACAACGGAACGAATTTGCTACTAGAAGCGAACACGAGCGAATATGACTTCTGATTCATGTCCTAATTATGTGGGGGTAAACTCGAGAAACAAAGGTCTGGAAAAAACGCAACTGAAAACGGAATCGAACGGGAAAAGTTGGGGCCGGGAACACGGCGACATGACATTCAATTTAAACTCTGACGACGGACGCAGGTACCGCGCGCTCAATAATTAACATAATACACTTTTTCTCCTTTTGCACTTTCCGTTTGACACTCCATCACTCATGGAAATTCCATTTGCAATGGTCGTATATGTGCGGGCGGAGGGGGAGGTCTTTGCATCCGCGCGATGGACGCGGCGGCCGCGGGAAGGGGGGGGGGGGGGGGGAGGTTGGACGAAAAAAAGATTGTTAAAAACGTGCCCCCGCCGCGCCCGTGTGTGCGTGCAGTGTGTGAAACGGAAAAAAAGCGCGGTACTAATCGATACTATAGATTTTCAGGCAAGTTGAGGCGGCAGGTCATTGGTTCCGTTTGGAGTGGACCATCAACGGTCGGCTCCCAATTTGGACTTTTTAGGTGGATGTAGATGGTGCTTTAGTTGCATTCCCTTAAAAGTTATGTGTAAAAAAACCTAGATTCGTATGTAACGATTGATATAACTTAGGTTTTGTTACAAAACACTACAGTATTTCTCTGGAAAATATTATAATTGTCATAATAGACGGTCTAGCTAGCGTTGAATGAAACATGTAAGTACAAAGCAATGCTAAGTAAGAGCACAATGCGAAAGTAAACAACTTCAAAATACGTGATTCTTGTTTCTTTGGACCTATCTCAACGGTTTGTCACTTGAGGTTGAGGGTACTCTGATCCCCGAATATAGGGTATTTCACTGAGGCTTAACCTGTCTTCGGTTAGGATCCTACTATATTATTATGTAGGTATGTTATTATATTCGCATTTATTTTCCTAACACGATACATGCAATGCATACGTAAATAAAATACAATACAATTCTAAATATTATTTAAATGACCTCCTCATAAAAATCAACCCCCAATAAAACACTCCAACAGCCAAGCATTAAGAAAACAACAATCCTTTATGAACTCAAACATCCTACATGAACGCAACCTACAACAATACAACTGGCACGAAACAAACGTAAAGAAAAAGAAAGGAGTGTGAAAAAAAACAAAGGTCGTAGCCGGCTACGAGTGCTACGCGAGTCTCAGCGTAGCCCGTAGCGGAATTGGGCTACGAAGTTTGTTTCACTTTAACTTTAGGACTCGTATTCTGGATCCAAACACGAGATTGAGTAGAGATTCAAGTCTTTCCTGAAGGCAGAACATTATATTTGAGTACTGTTGAAACTTTAAATTTAGAGTATGGAAATGAGCCATATTTAGTTGAACTTCGATCAAAGATTTTAACGTTTTACGTTAACTAGCATTGTGGATACAGTAATATAGTATTTATAATAAACTGGCGACCGGCCCCGGCAGCGCATGGGTACAATGCTTAATACACTACAGACTAAACTGTGATTTATTACACATAAACATTTCTCTTGAATCAATCTATCTATTAAAAAAACCTCATCAAAATGCGTTGCGTAGTTTTCAAGATTTAAGCATGTAAAGGGACAGAGAAAATGACTTTGTTTTATACTATGTAGTAATGATAATAACTATCTGACATGGGTTTATAATAAGTGAATTAACTGTATCCAACCTGTGTTGTCTTGTCTGTCTGTACAGACAAGACTTCGTAATGTATGAAAACAATTATACATAAACCGGAAAAAATAATTACACGGTAGAAATAAGTGCTAGAATACGGCTCTGTAGGTGTTGTGTGAGAGTCTATAGGGTCTCATTCACTTGGAAACAGGCAAGATATTCGTTGCGGCTTTTACACAGCGGTGGTTGAACGCGTACAGTCAGCAAAAGAGATATGTATCCAAACACTTTAGTTTTAAACACTTGATAGGGCATGAAGTTAAGAATGCTTAATGAAAAGGGTTTGTGCGTATGTCACTGAAGGACCTGTAGGTATGGATGCAATATTTTGTCTATGTCTTCTATATTTATTGGCTACAACGCTCGTGGTTAAAATCAACCAAGTTTTGAACTGTACCCTATAGAGTAAGCGACATAGAATTGGTTAAGGTAGGTTAAGGTTATGCTGGCCATTATATGCTATATTTATACCAAAATGAACGGGGACAAAGGTCGCTGAACTAATCAATGTATGTAGGTACCTGTGGAAGCACATACTTACCTAGTTTTTAGGGTAAATTGAAGAAAGCTACTGGCAACATCTTCCAACCAGTTGCTTTACCATCACAGACACAGTATTAAGACACATATTACACAGACATAGATTAACAAAATACGAACCAAATGGAGTGTAAGTGCAAAAGAAACGTCTCGACAAATTCCACCCCACTTCTATCACTCAGCTCTTATCCTAACTAATATTATAAATGCGAAAGTAACTGTGTCTGTCTGTCTGTCTGTCTGTCTGTTACGCTTTCACGCCAAAACTACTGAACGGATTTGAATGAAATTTGGTATACATACGGTCTAGACCCTGAGAAAGAACATAGGCTACTTTTTATCCCGGAATTCCCACGGGAAAACTTTTTAAGGCGAAGCGAAGCGCGCGGGAACAGCTAGTTTTGAATAATTTCAATTAGAAGATGTGTGACTTATTCATTGGAACTATGGTTGTCATTAAGTTGAACTTAAAACAAAATTAAACTTTAAACAAAATGCGGAAAGTTTTTTTTTCCTTTTTTAACAAACCATCTCGTTCGTATATTGCTAATCTAAGCTGTGGTGGCCCGGTAGCAGGGCTCAATCTCTGTGTTTGTGACTCACCTCGGCCTTAAGGTTGGACGCTTTACCTTTAACCACAGCAGATGCAGTAGCAGGGCACCTCTCAATCTGACAGCACCGTAGCTTAGGCGGTAGTGAAGCTGCTTCCGAAGCTTGGGGCCGCGTAGTTTGGGATCGGATGACCGTGTGTAAGTTATACCCACATATTCATTTATTTATTCATAAACTCTCTCTGCAAGTGACTCACCTCGTTCTTAAGGTTGATGGGCTCATGCTGGCTGCGAGGCGGGGACCGCCGCGCCCCCTCCGCGCCCTCCGACATATCAGCCTCGCATCCCGACTCGTCTGTTGAGGATAAGGAGACCACATGTTAGTAATTTTACCAGCGTATAAGATTCTAGATTTTAGGACCGGCAGAATTGGAGTACAAAAAGGATACCCAACAGTGGACGATGGTGATGGGATGATGATAGAAGGGTGATGATGATGATGAGAAAATTCTAAACTATGCTTAAAATACTCGGTATTTCTATGAAAAATACCGCTTGAATGCGGGGAAATCAGACACAATATAAATCTATTGTCTTCACACGCGATATCGCAACTTCGGAACGCAAAAGATACCAAATTTAACATGTGTTAAGTAAGAATGATATTGGACCGCTAAAGTAAACATATGAAGGATAGTGACAGAACTCGTCATTCTAATCAACTTTTGAACTAAGACTTTTGCGATTATTTTTTATTAATTCGTAGATACTTTATTGGTCATGTGATTTTTTATTATGGTAGTTTATTTTTCACGGATTTCCAGGTCCCTTGGAAGCGTTTAGCATGGGTCAACGGTAAAGCCCCAAGGGAGGTTTAATAGTAAGCTCCCTAAACACCACACATCATAATTTGATATATCAAAGCTGCTACCACACAGAAGATTCACAGTTCTTTCGCTGCACTGTAAATTATCTAACGAATGCCAGAAGTTATGTCATTTTACAGATTTGTTATTACGATACGAAAATGTGGAGCTTAATTAGTAGAGCTTATATAACGTTAAAACCTGTTGCTCAATAAAACCAGAGGCTTTATCCCAAAAAACGTCCCAGCCTCGAAAGAGAGACCCCAGCTCCCACACTTCGCATCTTCCCATAATAAACCGATATGTATTACTAAAACTGGACGGAACTACCCCGCACTACATAATCACCCCTTTCATAAACACCCATTTACGAACACAGCGCCACGACACTGCGTTAACACACACTCCATCGTATAGAATCGTCTGGTGTCGGTAAATTTTCGCAGGCGATCTGAGGCCGGTCTTTGTGCTATTAATTTGTAATGTACCCCCCTCTTGCCCCTTGTCCGCCCCCTCTGATGCACTGCGGGGGGGGGCAGTTCGAAGATACTGATTTTGTGCGGCACTAGGCACGCCCGTTTTGTTGATGTGAGCTACGATCATAAATGATCGAAGGATGTCGGGTTAAATATATTGTTGAGAGGTTTATTACTATGCATGAGTGAGTTTACATCAGGTTATAGTTATTTGGGAGATCACCAGATATATAAAAGTTTTTATAACTTTCTGAAACAGTTTCAGAGTGTCCACTAAAAAGCAAAACCAATTTTCTACGTTTTTACAGCATTCATTTTCATGAAAGAAAACATCACATTCACAAGAACCAATCAATCAAGAGTAGTTAAATCAACATAATCCTAAGCGTTCTAATTTTTAATTCAACCTCATCCCAACCAAGTTCAGAAACCTAAAAACCAAACTTAATAAAACTATGCTCAGCAGCACGCGTGTGTTATAGCCTACAATCTTCGATGGGGGCTTCCACTGTCGATAGGATTAAGGTAGACTTACTGCTCGGTCAGAGCACGACGCGACGCATCCCCCCCCCCGCCCCCCTGGGGGGTAAGTGTGGGTCGAGGGGGCCGACGCATTAGGAGCAATCATATTCGACGCCTGTTAGGTTTTGGCATTGGTCCGTAGCTTGGCTTAGGAACTATTTGCGGAGGCCGCCACGTCGATCATCTTCCCCGTATGCAGATATAAGGATGAGCTTGTGTATGTGTTTCATAAATGGAAGACGATATACCTAATAGGTACAAGAGATGATTAAAATGGTCGATACACTCGTTAAAAATGCACCTACTAATATCACTTATAAAACAGCCGGCTAATTTAAGCATTAGAAAGTATAAACTTTTTTCAGTTCAGATTTAGTACCAATGATGGTTAATCTTCTGTACCCCTCGTGTAAAGGTCAGAAAGTCAAGTTTGTCAACAAACTTTAGAACTATTCATATTTCTATTAATAAATACTTACAGGCACCAAGTCCTATACCTGTGTCTTTACACGATACAACCTTACTCCTACACACACGCATAGGCTACTTTCCGTACGAAAATCAGGCACACAACTATCAAAATGAAAACCAGTCTAGGAAGAGCTATCTAATATCACGTTATGTTTGATCCGATGGGTCCGGCCGAGGGGTGTGACGCTGCGAGGGAGGTCACGGCGCTGGTCAGGGCGCACGGCTGCGGACTAAAGACATGACGTAGCTAGTCTAGATAGTAAGGCCGATTCTGAAGGCACTAATATTAATATAAGCATGGTAGAAAGTTAAAGTTTGATTTAATTTATGAAGCCAATCATAAAATCAAAAAAATATGATAAATTTCATCTGAGCAAAATTTTATTCGCTACAAGTAATAGCGAATCATAATGGAAAAGTTCCTTCATAGGTCCTTCGTGTTAAAGAAAATTCTAGAGTTGCACTCATTTAGTGCACGAAAGTAGCCTCTCTCTCCGAGTGACGTATCAAATATACCGTGTACACTTGTCCAAAATTAATAATGCACATGCAGATCTTCACACGCGAATCATTAAATCGTAAGAGCCTTAAAAATAACACTTGCATTTTGCACCTTGTTCGAAAGAAATAGGACTCAATATCATGTGTCAAACAACCGATCTGTCAAAGATTTCTATGCGCATTATCAATTTTGGAGCACTGTACCCTATTACGTCCAGTGCACCCTGGGCAGTCAGCTAATGTGATTGTTTTATGCTTTCACTAGAAGTTAGCGTTTATCGCCATACTTGGTTCTAGTACTTGTCACAGATAATTTAAAAAAGGAAATTAAATTGGGACGTAAATCTAAGACCAAATTAAAACTACAGTAATTTTAACGTGGACACTTGTTTTTCATCTAGTTAAAAAGTACTTACAATCCTTCCAAACCATTGTTTTCCTAATCGAATACCTTACTTACAATTCGCGGACGCTTAAACGAATACCTCTCCACAAAAGCAGGCGAGCAAATTGCTTTTAAAAAAACAAAGCCGAACCGGAAAAATTCACAATCGCACGGAATCATTAATCTCAGAAACAAATGGAAATAGGCCGACATCTGCTATACACTCGCTTGGAAAAAAAACCCAGCCATAGTCGACAGTTGTCACGTTATTCTCAACGGGATTAATTAGAAATGCGATTAAAAGCAAACAAAACAGGGAATGGTGAACTTAAATTAATGAAAAATTACCACCCTCGGCGTGCTCTCGTCAACTCTTTTTTTTCGGGTCGCTCCCGCGCATTAAGCGGCTTTAATTTGAATTCGAAATTAGAATTACTCTCGCTTTATAATTATTGTTTTCGGCCAGCAACTGGCGTGTTGATTTTTCCTTTTATAATCGAGATTGTTCAAGTGATTTTCGGTAACAGTGACCGCTTTCATTCGTTCTGAATTTAAATTATAATTATAACATATTGCGTAGGTATTCCACATGAACGCCGAATGTTCAGTTTTCTTTTGTTTAATCGGCACGTGCTTAGGAACTGTCAGTGTCAACGTGTCAAGTCAGTTAGCGCTAAATATGAGTGGAAAACAATGGCGTTTGAAAAATAAAGTAATTGGTAGTTTCACACGGGTTCAATAGTACTAAACTGAATTGATTTGAACAATGCCGTGTTATGTGAGAGGAGGGAGTAGATTTGTTTATTGAATAAAATATTTTGAGTTATATACCTAATGATTTAAGCATAAGCATAATCATTTAGGAATATAAGCAACGGTGGACTTTACTGCTGTAAACATTTTCTACCAGTCAACCTCGAGGAGGAAGGATTGACGCTATTGCGTAGTTCAGTAGTTTTGTTAAATTGGTGGAATGTAATGGTCAAGTCTCTAGTATTCAGCAGTGACTAAGAGTCGACTTTTTTGTTTCAAATCCAAAAGGGAAGCCGGTGGGAATCATTAGTTTTGAATTCAAACTACGCATTCAGGTTAGTACCGTTTCTTTACTAAAGACTACTTTCTTTCAGTTTGAAAAATATTTCGCCTTTCTTTGCTAGCTTCTCTTACAGTTTAAAAACAGGCCACCAATCAGCTATCAATTAAAATTTGAATAAGGAAATCTCGCCGGCCAATCAGCTCGGCCCGCGGTGCGCGTTAAAACACACAAATTACCCGCGGCCGTGCGAGTGCGTTTGTTTACAAATATCGGTCAATTACGGCGCGAGCGAGATAACAACTGAAAACGGTTTCACTTTCAGCGAGACCATAGACCTGTGATGACGATGACGAGTGACGTCACAGTCATCGCGGCCGCGGCCGATCGATCGCAGTGCGATTGACATAGACTGGACGTTTGGACCGTGTGAACTATTATTCTAGATTTGAATTTTTTCATTTTCGATGTCATCATCATCGTAGCTATTACATTTGTAATCGTTACTTGGAAGTTAAGATTATATACAAATCTGAAAGATGGCAATGTTATCTAAAATATATGGTATGCAGGTAGGTGACAAAGGTTTTGCCAGAGGTAAAATTGAAGATTAAAACAATAAATAAAACATTGCATGCACAAAATGCAAAGTATTCTTTTCATAATATATTTCTGCATTATTTTGCTACATTATATTTGATGTTATATACAACTTTCTATCCCACAGGCATCTTTAAGCTAAAAGCTCGTGTAGAAAAGTTTTCTATACTTACCTAAATAGTTTATTCTATCTTAACTGTGAACAAACCATACAAAAACCAGTGTTTTTCGTTCCACATTTTTTAAATAAATCTCGTCAACACGTCATCAAGTCACCGGAATCATCGGCCAACGCATCCCACCTCTACTTAGCTCTATGGAAAACATACACGGCGAACACACGCATCAATGGGCTTCGACGCTGTGTTTCGAACGCACTTTCATTTTCCCGCGGAATTTTCGCAAAAGCGCGAGCCCGCGACAACGCGTGACGTCATCGGCCCATCTGTATTATTAATTGATTATTTGAACCGGAATCGCAAGGTAAATAAATCAATTGTAGAGCGGACTTTTAGAGCGTGGCCTACGCTCGGTAGTGGACGTGAAAGGGTGAAAAGTTGAGTGAACGTTATCAGATGGTACTACAAATGTAGTTGTTTGATCAGCTTCATAAAAAGTAGTAATACCTATTTCTTTAATCAATAAAGATTGCACAAATATTTAAATAAGTGTACAAAAATGTACTTCATGCTAAAAGCATTTTGTACCAGTCAACCCACAGGAAGTACGAGTACAGGAGAAATCACGTTAAAAGGAGCGCAAAAAATTTTATAGAAATAACACTTTTGGGCCTTGTTCAACTAACAAACCGTCAAAATATGAATAATTAAATAAGCGATTTGTGAGTTTGACAAAGTGCAACCTTACATTACTATTTAAGTTTGATTTAATATCTATATCTATAGGGAAAAGTGTATACTTACTAAGCAGAAAGGAGGTGACTCTGAAGGGGGTTGCTCAGAATGACCCCCACAGTCACTCCTTTTCGGCTTATACCCTGTTTCACGGGGAAAGACATCTGATACAAACAGCAACTACCCTTATTCGAATGTACTAAGGGTCCTGTCAGATGTCTTTCCTCGTGAAAAAAGGTATAGTATACCACTTTTGCAACTCTCTGTTTAAGATACCCCTTACTCCTAGTATAACGTGTAAGAGTATAACAAGAGAAACCTAGCATTTAAATTCCAGCACAAGTTAAAAACTAGAAAAGCGAAAAGTTCTTGGCGCGTAATTCGCCCGATTGAAAATCTCCGCACTGAAATGCCAATGCCATGATTAAAACCCACCAGTGAAAGTGAACAGCGAAACCTGCAAATGTGCGTCGTGAATTTTACAACAATATTGTCCGAATAATGTGCTGATTAACCGAAATGCAATGAGCGCCGCGATCCCCACGCGGGGGCTACTCCGGCATTGCGAATACGGAGTGGTAGCATGGAAAGCAGAGAGCGCATGACACGACGTGATAAAAGTTTCATATGTCCCTATGTCGTTCTCGCTCACATCGTACTGCTTCGAGAGGGAGGAAGACGTTTCCTTTTTTATCGCTCCACAGAATATATCCCCGTTATCCGTGCCTTATAATAAGAGTTAATACAAATATAAACATTTCTTCAAAATTTACATTCTAAAAAGGGCTTTCGGGGACACTTAGTTTTTGTTCTTATATTTAAGTACCTATAGTTTTAAGTTATTCTTAAGTTTAGAATAAATTATTTAAATTGTATTATAAGACTGCATTTTTGTAATAGTCGCTAGTTTTTAGTAAGCCTTAATATTATTATGTTATGTAGTTTAATTAAATAAATAAAAGGAATAAAAAAGGGCTTAGATATAACATGCTCCACAAGTAGGTTTCAGCTTAGCATATAGCAGAATGGTTCTAGATATATAGATGGGGTGCTATTATTTCACTCGAAAACACTTTGCGCTTAGACTACTAAGGTAAGGTACAAGATGATCTGGGCCGTCCTACATCTAGGTTTCACCGATTTATATTTGAAGTAAAAAGTTCCTGGCTTCATTCGAAGTAGGTACGAAATACCTACTCAGTTATCTACTTTCTCAAAAACCTATGGTATGAACATTGGGATAAGAATATAGACTGGATCTGAAATTTTTAAACCTTGTGTCAGTAGAACCGGAGTAGGTCCCCGTGGCTGCCCCATTGACGGAAATTTGGCGCGAAAAGCATCCGGTATAATTGCTTTAACATCATGCATTTTGTCATTATTATTTTATTTATCGATGGAAAATTGTTATTGCACGACAAGCTCGGGGCTCGTGAAGATAAAACCGCATCGATTTACTATCATATTATATGAATATAGTAAGATTTGAGGAAAGAGTATTTTTTGTTTACGGAAATAAGGATATACATTATACACGCACGACCAATAAAAAATTTACACTCACAGAATGCTGACACCACACACCCCATTTTTTCAAGTTACACGTTGCTCTTCTAACCGAACTTATTCAAAATAATAGTACGGACTCATTTTCACAAAAATATACAATATAATTTGTACATACTCTTACGGTAAAATAAAAAGATCCAGTGAGAAAATCACCGATTTACTAAGCACTTCACACTTTTAACGGTGCATCAGCATAATTACAAACTAAAAACGTAAATATTTTATTGAAATTTCCCATTACATATTTTTTTTAAAATGGGGCCAATTGGTGTCTGCATTTTGCAAGTGGAACTGTTTCTTTGCCCGTGAGTGTACTTCAACAGCCATCATTTGAAAGTTCCACATAAAATCCTAACTAATCCTAACTAATATTATAAATGCGAAAGTAACTGTGTCTGTCTGTCTGTCTGTTACTCTTTCACGCCAAAACTACTGAACGGAATTGAATGAAATTTGGTATACATACGGTCTAGCCCCTGGGAAAGAACATAGGCTACTTTTTATCCCGGAATTCCCACGGGAAAACTTTTTAAGGCGAAGCGAAGCGCGCGGGAACAGCTAGTGTAGAGATACATTATAAAACCATCGTTCCTTGGACAAGGCATTAGCAATACAAATACCAACATTCATTTTAGAGCCAAGACTCAACATTATTTCAACCTAAGTACTTAAAATAAATTATACAGACGCATTAAAAACACAATACACATAAAATGGGTATTAGATCATTGATCACAACTTAAGTTTGCGTATTATAATATCTAAGCCATTGGACACAAGGTCGTGATTCCTTTGGACCGTAGTATAATTTGAAAGGGTTAACAAATCCGTGCCCTATTGTTAGGGGTCACGAGTCGCATTTCGTACTTACAATAATTAAAATAGTTTTTTTTTATTTTTATTTCCGTTCGTATAGAAATAGAGTTCTCTATTTAAATTACTAATGGACTTAATTCCGATTTATAATAAGCGGGTATTTGCATTTTTTCTGAGCTACGTACGACCCAGTTTGTTTAGTTCAAATATTAATATGGAATTCGAAGAAAAGCATTTGTATGTATTATTTTATCTACTTCTGGTGTTTCTTTTTCTCCTTTTTATATTTTGCAGCTCGCTCTTGTGTCTTATGGAAGCGATTGCGTAATATAGTACAGTTATTAGAATTAGCGGGAAATATACCTATTGGTTTTAAGTGAATTGGTGGTAAGTTCTTGGAAACAAACGAACAAATGCAATTTGAAAAGTACCTTGTACGTGCGATAGCTCCATTCACCTATGATTAAAATAACTAATTAAAGGGTGTTCGTTAAAAAAGCCTTAAGGGAACATAATTAAACAAGATTGCACATAAAACTTGATGTAACAATAAAAAATCGTCGAAAAAATATCTACTATGACAACGTTGACATCTCGTAATGTTGAATCTAATAATGTTTAATGTCCACTCAGTTGTTTTTCGAGTTTAATGCGCTCCCGCTATAAAAAGATAATTACAAAAATAATTGAAACGAAATAATAAAGGCTAAGAAAGGGGAGGTGGGGGCGATTAATGACGGGGTGGGGGAGGGGGGTGGGGGATAGTCGCGCATTACGACCGAAATAATCAACATAATTACACTTTTTACCCCGACTGCCCCCTTCCGAGCTATAATGACAAGATACTGTGGCGATGACTAGTTTCGAATCGAAAAGTTGCTTTAGTTATGTTCATACATTATTATCATCCTAATCCTAACTAATATTATAAATGCGAAAGTAACTCTGTCTGTCTGTCTGTCTGTTACTCTTTTACGCCAAAACTACTGAACGGATTTGATTGAAATTTGGTAAACATATGGTCTAGCTTTAGACCTTGAGAAAGAACATACGCTACTTTTTATCCCGCAATTCCCACGGGAAAACTTTTTAAGGCGAAGCGAAGCTCGCGGGAGTAGCTAGTTATCTATATTTTTTCTAAGCACTTATACTTTGTAAAATATAGCATGAGTTCTATGACGTTTGATTGACAGATGCTTATGCCTGGTAAATAAAGATCGTTTTCCGTTAAAAACAAACAAAGGACAAATAAAATGTATGGATTTGACAGCTGTCATAGGACTAAAGCTATATTTTACAAAATACAGTTTTGTTGTGACAGCTTTAACTGCTAAAAACTTAGTAACGTTGGTTTCAGAATCACTCCTATTATTAGGTTTTTAATAGTGTAGCACAGACTAGCAAATAAATAATTATATTCCACCAATTCTGCCATAATGATGCACTGAATTATATTGTTCTTTTGTGGATGGAAGTTACCTTCATCTGAGTAGCATTTTAGAATTATTCGAAAATGATCGCATTAAATTAAACCAATTACAAAACATTACTGCCTTATCTTATGGAATCATCTATCGTGATGACATCATAATAAAGTTTATGCTGTTAGTCCATTGGAAGCTATGAAAACCAGAAAATATGTTTTTTTAAATATATTTTTTGTCACAAATATATAAATGTATACATACATGTACGTTTATTTATGTAATATATAGATTTATATAGTGAATTAGTTAAGGATGTAGAAATATCCAAACGCTGATGCTAATAAATACAGCAAATATTGATCTTTAAAATATTATAATAAAATATTAGCTTCTCAAATACTGTAAACATAGTATTTTTCGCCTCATCACTACTGCGCGTGAGTCGCTCATACCCATACCTATACCTAAATACACACACAGACAACCAACCAAATTACGAAGAATCGCTACAAAAGTGAAGTACAAATTTCGGAACCAAATTTAAATCGCAAACGGAAATTCGAACGCACGATCTTATTAAAACTACCTACCCACCTCATTATCTTTAAATAAGTTTTTTTGTACCGTCAGCTGTGCCAGCTCTGTCTGCTACAATAAGAAAGATGAATCGTCTCTTATTAAAAAATCAGCTGTACTGTTTAAGTAATAGGGTGTATTTTATTTTCTGGATGAAGGATGGCTATATAATTAAGGATAATGTGGGCCTATTCAGTTGTCCGTCGTGTCGTGGACTCGCGATTGATAAGAGATTTTGAGGTTGACTTCCACGGATCACTCCGGATGGCGCTATAATTAATGAAATGACCGAAATGTTAAAATGTGTACACTTTTTACTTATATAAACGCTATAGGACCCAAAGGTAAGATTGAGGAAAGTAATAACTAAATAGTCTGTATCAAATCTACTTCCCTAGTATGTATAGAATGACACTAATAAACATTTACAAACTAAGTAATTTAAATTCTAATGAAACACTGACTCCTTGTGCTGGTAATGTACTTACTTAAAAGAAAGTAGAAAGAAAATCCTTTACTCAGCGTAGGTAATTCAGTTATTTCGTTTCAATAAGAGCTCAGTGGTAGGATTGGGGTGTTATTTGTTGAAAAAAATATTTTGCAATGACACTCCATCTAGTTAAATACCGTTGTGCTTTGGGCGTTGCACCAATAGTTGTTCACTCACAGAACAGAATCAACTCACACTGGGCATAGTGGCCACGCGGCAATGTTCAACAGAACCCAAAAACGAAACAAACAAAGACCAAGCCAACCGTTGGCCTTCTAATTAAAATGATTAACTTAATGGTCTAAGTCATTAGCGATTTTAATTCAAAATACTATTTATTTATTTTTCTTTCGGCGCAAATTATAAGTCTCCGCCATTTTATGGGTTTCAAACGCAATTTTTAACTTTTACGAGCGATTGTAATACTTGCATTTCTCTCTTATTATTTGTACTTATTCTGGAATTACATTATAATTGCCGGCGGTCCACTTTGACAAAGGGGTAGTGAGTGGGCATAATACGGATCGTAAAAGTGGCTCATAATCAACGCTCACAATTTGATAGGTTATTGTTGGGCAAACATTAAGAATTGTAATAAATGTAGCTTAATTATGTCGATGTAATAACTTTGATAATGCTTAATGGGTTCTGATATTATCATTGATGTTGTAGTTATACATATATTCACATCTTTTACTTACGTCTGAGTGGAGAGAGACATCATCAACCCATTGGGCATGAAACTTTATGGAAAATAGAGACGAAGCCTTATCTGTTATTTAACCACGGCTCATGATGATGATGCTGGGTTGATGTTAGCGATATCTCCCATGTCGTATCATACTGCGGCCGCTACACGGGTGCATTATCGATGTCGATAAACTCGTTTAATGCGTGTTCCACCAATCACAGCAGCGCATTTATGGCAAATCGCGATATAGTGACGTTTACCAACGCCAATAACAAACCCGTGTAGCGGCAGCAGATGCGGTATGAAAACCGCGCGTCAGCGATATCGATCACATATCTGTACATCTAGTATAGGTTTTGCAATTTTAGAAAACTATAAAATTTTACGTTTTCTTCTGTCATCTGTATACATTATCTGTCTAAAGTTGCATGATAGATTCCTCTAGAGGCGCCACTTTGTATGCGAGAACAAACAAACCTGCACTAGACCCTCTGAATAGGCCTTTAATCGGACTTTCCACACAGGTGTATAATTAGGTGAGAAAAACGTCATTAGTCTAATATAATCAGTTGTTTACAACATGATGTCAAGGGTTAATCTTATACGCAATTGCGTACTAATTATAGTCTCGGTGTTCACGTGACGTAAAGCATATTTTAAAGAGTATGTTTATGATAACATGGTAATAAATAGATCATCTATTTATGTTTACCCGCCTAATGCGAAAAGAAAAGGGTTTTATTTTAGCGTGTCTGTTTATGTACGTACTCGTACCTAGTGCTATTTGAATGTGTGGCCGCCTATTAGCAAACGCTAAACGTATTTGGTTGCCTGTCAAACGTCTGTCAGTTAGTACAAAATATATTTAAAAAATGATTTAAATACGTTTAGCGTTTGGTAAAAGTGACCCTATTGTAGTACACTCACGGGCAATGAAAAGGTTCCACTGAGAAAAACACCAAATTACTCTTTAACGGAAAATGGTAGCTTAATGACGCATTCTGCAACATTGAAGTACATTTAACAGAGCATCAGGATATTACCAACAAAATACGGTAATATTTTGTACAAATTTTAAATTAAATGTTCGAAAAAATTGGGGTCGTTTGGTGGCGGCATTTTGTGAGTGGAACTATTTCATTGCCCGGGAGTGTATTAGCTCAATTACAATTTCAATCATTCATTGATACATTTTAAAATTTACACGTCATAGTCGTTACACCCTTTTTTAATCCTCATCATCATCAGCTGTCCACTAACAGTCGCCCACTGCTGGACAAAGCCTTTTCCAATAATAACGTTAGTTAAAGTAACTCATACCTCATACCAGAGATTTTGGGTCTATTCCAATTGTGAATTTAAATTAATGGATTGATTTATACTTAGTACTATAACCACATGTATATGATCCCATCAATTAGGTACTAAGTAGTCGGCTAAAAAGGAAAATATATATTTAGAATCATTTTTCATTAAGCACAGTTTCGTCAAAAGGGATATGAGTACTTATGTTTAATTGTGAAATTGGCCCAACCATTGAAACAATAAACAAGTACCTATCAACCGAGTGGGCCATCCACTGTAATTACTAATAGGAAAATACACAAGACCGTATTTACTTTAATTAAATGATTTGAGTCACTGACTTTTATTGATAAATAAGTGCTTAAAATTTAGAGCATGAAATCGCGCTCCGAAATCGTCCTCCAAAGTGCCCGCCAAGCGTGGAGGTTATAGCTAGGACAATCTATTGAAATAACCATAAGAGGAACACCGTAAGATACTGTATGAGGTGTGACCAAAATATTTTTGACTATGAACGTACGATTTGTATCGACTTTTAAGGGTTTCCTGTATGAATTTGGGATGATTGTAATGGTAAAATGTTATGAAATAAGTCAAGTAGTTTTGGAGCCTATCCCGGTGGGCCGGCCCTGGTACCGCTGGTGTGACGCGGTCGAGGCGAACCTGCGCGCATCTACAAGCCGCAGACTGGACCGTCAGAAGTGACGATCTCTTGTATCGGAGGCCGACTCACTTTGGGTCCCTGAGCCAACGGAGTAAGTAACCAATACAAACAAATAAACAATCAAATCATTCCTCTCTAAGTATATTAGTCTAGCTAGGCGTAGATGCACAAATTTAAACGCAACGAACGCCACCCGCGGTTATCTATCAAAATACCAGGAGGGTGACTCTATACTGACGAAAAACGAACGAACGAGAGCTGTCGTGCAATCGGCACGTTTAATACAACGAGATAGAGTCGTGGCTCGCGCAGCAGCGCAGCCGAAACTTCGCCTTTTCCTTTTAGAGAGTGACCCCTCACCAGCCACGTGACGACGACACGTTAAATACCACCTATTAACACTAATGGCTATCGGTTTCCCACTACAGCTGCAAGAAATAATATTAAATAGAAACACTAATAATAAACCGAGATCTACGCACTGAGCAAACACATACAACAGAAAACAGTGTTTGGTCTGCCAATAGTGCTGGCTGGCGTTGATAGTTCAATACAGTATATAAAAATTATATTGAAATAATTAACAATAGATAGATATCCTCATTGCAATCTTCTTTTTTTTAACGTGTCAAGGCTATCACTAGAGTTGGTTTATCACCGTGGTGAAAGGATTAGTCAGTCAGAATAGCGGCAGTCGCTAAATGCCCAAGATTCGTCAGTGGTATATAAAAAGTACATTAAATTTGATACGTCACACAGGCTCTTTTCGTTCACCCTATTGCAATAATAAAATACTATCTGTACTACCACAAAAACTTTAAACACTGTTTAACAAGTGTTTAAAACGAAATTTGTCAGATTTTGTAGGCGTTTGACAGCGCTAAACACCTGTTAAATACTGTCTTAGTTTTTGTGGTAAGGCCCCAAATGTCCAATTATAACGCTCACACAATAACTCTCCTATCAGAATAAACGTGAAAATCTGCAAGCAATTCCCTACATTTCTGGCAACTCGCCTTCTCTCGGTCACATTCGACAGTCAAGACATACAGTGTGTGCTCAACCATTAATCTATCAACCAATAACGAGATCGTTAAAAACATTAACTGAACTGTTTAAGAGGCGATAAAAACTATGAATTTAACTATCGGGCGTATTTACGATGACTCGGTAAGCTGTGGAGTCGTGGCTAAGCGAACGGTAATACGATGATCCTAAAAAGCATACTTGGAAATACGATTATGGTTGGATCTGTGTCTATACGTAATGGTGTTTTTTTAGGCGGAGATGTTACAGGAAAAACTCTTTTTGGTTTACTTAAGGTGATCATAATATTGAATACTTACATTGAATGGATAAATGTAATTTAATGTTGTTAGTATAATAATACTTGATCAAATGCAATACGTTTACGCCTTCCATTTGTGCTCTATAAGTCGTTCCGTTCACGCAAAGGTTGCCTGGATGATATTACTTAGCGATAAGGTAGCCTATTGAACTTATTCAACATTACAACTGTTATACATTGTGTGTTACATCAATAAAGTTATATTGTATTGCATTGTGTGACTTAAAGTTGATAAAACCACAATAAGTTTGAGAGAAAGGTACCCATATCCTTTAATCCACTTGTCTAATTGTCTGAGTTTTTCTTGAGGCTTACATGTTTTTTTTGCTGACTGTACGTATAAATAAACCATATAAGAAGGAAATATTTCACAAGGTAAAGCAGTAGTTAGTTATTTATTAGTAAAATAATTTCCCAAGTATTATTTACACGAGCGAAGGGCTTTGCCGTGGATACTGACTAAAACCCGACCGATCCAAATTGAGTTCGCCAAAACATTATATTTAACCCTCTCCCAATCACCTTAAGATTTCCCTCCCCGAACCCGATTTATTAACGATTCTAAATACGATACATGAAAATGATACGTCCAGGAATGTTGGCCGATGGCCGGCCGCACCCGTATTACATTGCTCCGAGAACTCGTAAATCCTACCCTAAAACAACCAGTCTGTTTAGTTTGGAAGCTCCCATCGTAGTAATTATACAATAATTCATACTTTAATAAATACTAATAAATCCTCCTATACGCTCGCATTATCGACCATTATTACACGATGTAATTACAAGCAATAAATTACCAAATAATACATCAATCAGATGTGTTATAATTTTCTTAAATTTTTATTGTTTTTATCGGTTAAGGCACCGGCAATTTTATTATAATTATCATACGCGGCGGCCGGCCTAAATTGGGGTTGCTCCGGGCTAAGATCGACTTAATTATATATGTAATGTTTAATGATATATGCTTATAATAAGCTACCTGATCCGAGAGACGGGCATAAATCAAATATTTCATTAAAATTCGTTTCGATGCAACCCTTTATTTCCGAACTGTTATTAGTATCGCAGCGATTGCTATGTTTCGTTCTAAAACGCGTGTTTTTTCGAAGAAACACAGTTTTGCCTTGACGTTGATTAATGAACAGATTTTGTAAGTTCGATTCTGATTTCTGATTCGCGCAATTTCAACCTAAGCTTTTTGTAAGTGTAGTCTAAACTCTAATTAACGTAGATAAGGTAAGCTTAATGCTATTGTGATTGGCTTGGCTGATTAAAAATGTAGATTGTTATCAGAATGTGCCATGGAATAGGAACCAATATTGAGAACCATTAGTAGAATTAATTGAACCTAAATTATATATGTAGGTGACATTGACAATATAAATAAATTACCGTTAGTACAACAGGTTTTGATAGGTTTAAAATAAGAAAAAAATATAGGAACAAAAGTATGTAAATAAACCTTAAGCATTCAAGCTAGCTCTATTTACCTACTCATCAACTCATCAAAAAAATAAAACTACCTTTACCTATATGGATAAAACATACCAAAATACATTGGCCAAATGTACCGACCTATATATTATGCCACCAAGATACAGAGCAGAAATTGATGATACCTATATAAATTATTATTATACTTATGTGTCCGTCTAGGAATTCTCACCACGGTTGTCACCGTAGTCGCACTCTATACTTTGTTATATATTACATTGTGTGTACAAGTGTGTGTGTGTATCTGTAATATATAGATTTATTTATTTATTTATTTATTTATTTATTTATTCATCATCACACTACATAGCATTACAGTTATAAAGAAAAACCTTAGCGCTACATAGAGGCACAATAATAATAATACTTATTTAGTTATATAATAATAATTTATCCAACAAACTATTCAGACTCACAAAATTTCAGACATGCCTTTTTTAACTTTGGCCAACCATCCGCAAACACATCGACTTGTGGTGCCGAATCTATTATGGCATTCACCATCGTAGTGGCCCGAATTAGAGGCGATTGTTGCCGTGCCACCGAGCGCGCTGCACCCACCGCCAGCAGCCTGTGAGATCTGGCTCGCAGATACTTGTTAGGGGCAAACAGGCAGCAAACCTCACCAACCATATGAGGACATTCCGTCTCTCCTCGCAGGGTCCTACATGCCATTATCGCTAGGTTTAGATCCCGTCGAACTTCCAACGAGTTGAACCCCAGCATTCCCAGCAAGAAGCTAGTTGGATAGAGGTAAGGATAGTATCCATATTTTTAGATGATGCCTATGACAGCTGTCAAATCCATACATTTTATTTGACATTTGATCCGACGATGTGCGGCGTAGTTGCTGAAAAGTAGGCTTGCACTAAAAATTTAAATGCAATTAAATCAAATGCTGTCTTGCTTTGACAGTATTATCAAGTATTATGTCAGAGGATGAGATCATAGATTTAAATTTGATTAACTTTTTGGTGCAAGCCACCCTTAAACTGGAGATAATAAGGTAGAGAATGGTACTGACCAGAGCCACTGGCAAACAGGAAGTCCCTGTGCAGGGATGACGTCTTCAAGTAGGGGTAAAACAGCTTGCGGCCGGGGGTAGCAGCACACACAAAACTGAAAAAAACAACAACATTGTTAGTTTAAAAAAAAGGGTGAAAACAACTGAAAAAATAACAATATTGTTAGTTTAAAAAAAAAAGGTGGAAACGTAAATTTAAAGCAAAGTTTAAAGCCTGTTTCACAATCTGGATAAATAATTATTACATAAAAAAGGTGGAATCAATGCTAAAAGCATTTTCTACCAGCCAACTTCTAAGGTAAATGGAACCGGGTTGATAAAAAATATGATGCAACAATGTATAAAGATCGTTTTACACATAACTATTCTATCGAGTAGTATCATAATTAACTGTCAAGCAACTAAACTCGCTACTGTATTTTTATTGAAGTATAAATCGCACTTAAGTACTGATGGATCGTATCAGTTATCCGTCAGAGGACTAAGGTTACCGACATAGCTGTCAAAATATGCAAGCTGAAGTGGCAGTGGTCATATCTGCCGAAGAACCGATAACCGTTGGGGTAAACAGTGTACAGTAGGTAGAGTTCTTGAGTGGAAACCAAAAACAGGCAAACGCAGCGTGGGACGCCCTCCTGTCCTCTGGACTGACGACCTTAGGCGGGTAGCCGTAGTTGTTGGATGACGAAGGCCGAGGACTTTGGGAGAGGCCTATATGTCCAGCAGTGGATGATTATTGGCTGATGATGATGATGAAATCGCACTTAAGACGTAATTAGCTAATCCCACAGCTAAACCAAATAAAAAGTAGGCAACTTCTTACAGTATGTGAATGTATTGTAATCAAGCATACTTCTAGCTGGTTCTAGTGTAAACCTCGCCTTATTCGGTTGCACCATGGCAGTGGAGTCTTATGTTCAGCATTAGACAATTGTTGGTTGATGATGATGATTCTTTAGTTGTTACATGGTATTTAAGAAAGAATTTAATTTGTTGAGCGAATGAAGATATTATAGAGACTGACTGTTAAGGCTTTTTTAAAAACCCTGTACAAAAAATTAGCGTGTATGTTTTTGCGAGAATAAATCAATGGTCATACGCAAGTCATAAGTAACATTATCATTTCCCGATACAATACCTACATCTCAGTCATATAGAGTTCATCGTATACATTGGTTGAATGCAAAATGATCTCTACTCTGAAATAATTAAAAAAGATGAAAGGAGTTAAAAAAATAATCATAGGAAATAAATTATTAAAAGCCTTTGGACGTAGTGAAAGAATAGTAATTAATAGTTTCGTTGAACAAAGTTCAATTATCATCAAACCAGACCTAAAACGCGTCGAGTGGTTTAATGTGAGAAGTATGCGGCCAAAATGAATGTTTTTTCATATCTCGAGTATAATTATCATTGCATTCTCGATTATTTCGAGAGTTCATCAGATACAACCATGAAATATTTTATTGCGGCTTTTTTATTAAATAATTATACTCAATATGGACGAAAGATAATAGACAATCAGTGATGCATCATTAGCCGATAATTTGATTCTCAGAAAAAATATTTCATAATTACTTTTAAAGTTTAAAACTATTATTTAGGCGTTTAGTGCGATCTCCGACGCTCATTATTGACAAGTCGATTTGAAATTGGAACGACGCGTCCGAACTTCAAGTTAACATTTAAAAAAGGAACAAAATTTGTGCGACCGGCCAGCCAGCAACATAAAAAAGAAGGTTGAGAGCGGGGAGTTTGAAATGTAAGCGCGGTTCCGTAACCCCGATCTGGTGACGTACGTTAGAAGGACTCCTCAGGAGCGGGCCCACCCCCGCGGGTGCGGCGCGGCGGGGCGAGGGGGGGGGGGTACATTTTTCCCAAGACCACGTGTTCGACACGTGTGCGGGAAACTTTTCGGCGAAGTTTTTCTCGTGTCTCGTGCGAAAGTAGGCGGGGCTTGGTTTGTTACGTTTTGGTGCGATGCCACGTTTTTTCATAGGATCTTGTTCTTTAACCATGTGGTTAGTCTTTTTGTTAGTAATATTTCATCAAACACCTGCCTACTGTACTAATGTCTGTTTAAACGGTGGTATTGTGTCGATGTGGCACATACAGTCTATCTCACTTCCTTTCATAGCACATTTATTGTTTCTAGATGGTCTTTTACCACGTGTTAATTTGATATACGTATCTCATCACGCCATTCTACTGAAGACCAATTTGAGATCACGATTCAGCCACACATTTGAATACGTAGTGATAATCACAAAATCCAAATTACATGGAACCAATTTTAAATTATCTGAGAACATTACACCGGAATCGGGCAGTATCACATCTCTTACCGACAACACTATCACAGTTAATTTTAATCGATACCGATATAACCCGTGCCTAACACGTCATCATAAACTTAGAATGGCCGCAACCAAATGTTACAGAGTTCTAGGCAACCATAAGTTTGAAAAACCTTTCGTAAGTACAAATATATCTCTAACCGTATCGCGGACATCAAGCAAACGCCGTGTCTAGAAAATTCTTTAATTGAACTAATGAGAAGAAATTACAATTTTTATTACGGCCATAATGATTACGATGCCTTAAAAATAATAAAAGCAATTAGAGATTGATAGCTGTGCTCGGAGCCGTCACGTCATCCTTGTCTCCCCCGCGACTGCTTGCGAGTGTGAAAAGAGACATAAAATGTCTACTGATTAGATGTAATTGCTCAAATGGTTAATAAAAGCTGTTGTCAGGGTTCTGTTTGTCATAAAATAGCAAGTCCCGGTTTCTGTACGGTGTAGGCACATGTTCAATCTAATCGCTAATCTTGCCTATCGGACTTTTTCCTACCTGTGATTCTCATATTTCCTTTACAGTGCGTTTAGCGTTGCGTAGGTGTTACATCTTGTTCCTCATAATGACGACAGTATCAGCAAAAAATAATACTATTATTGCAGTTGAGATATCCTTTGATTTGGAAAGCGTCTTCATTTGGAAAGTTCACATATCTCCGTAATGTGTCCAAAACTGAAGATACATAGATGTATATATAATATTTATTTATTTAACTCTTTATTGTAAAAATATTACAAATAAAAGTACAAAGGGTGGACTTTATATTCTTTATTTGTACACGGAAAAGAATAATTACATTAACATGTTGTCTAATTTAGTTTGTAATTTGGCACAAAAAAAACTTATTTCGTAACCTTATCGTATAAAAATAAAATATGGACTTACAAACTTCCTACAATCCTCTTATAAGTTCTATTATTATGGATACTTTCAAAATCTGACAATCATTTTTTTATCGCTTTTGTGGGCCGCTACTTTTCTTCATAGGATTTCATTTGTAACATTTTTTAATCAAACAAAAAACAAACTATAAACATAGGCTCATGTTTACATTGTGATTTTGCTAATTAGATTTATAATTATTAATACGATAGTGTGTCCAATTATAGCGTTATGACGTCAAATAATAATCTACATATCATTATGCTGATGACTTCGTGTCCTATACCTATAGTTGAAGCACCTATAGTAGAGTTAGCACTAAATAATATGTTGGTATAGTGTGTAAAATTAATTAGTAAGTACTTAATTAATAAGTGGTAGTAAATAAATGCATTATCCATCTAAATATCACCCTTATAAAAATAGTAGGGTATCTACACTGTCTACCTACGTATTTTTGTTTATTGTTATTAAAAAAATATAAATAAACCTAATATATCTGAGGGTCTTTTTAAAAAATTCAATTAAATAGCTATAATTTCTTATTAATTAAGTTGTTAAGTACGTTTTTGAATATTCAAATAATAATACATTGTTGTTTTCTTCAATATTATTAGATAAGTTTTGTTTTTAATTATTGTAATAAATCCGTTTTTTATAGGTACCTACTTCAGTATACTTATTTAAACGTAAAATTGTAATACTTGAGGTTTTTGGGATGCTATTATAATCATGATTCATTTATTAAGGTTCAGTGTGGGCTTTGATAATTACATTAAAATACAAACATGAACTTATTTAGAAGCAAAGTATACTGGTAATAGCTGTGATGGGTACAATCAAATATGAATCATAGAGTGAATTATGGTAGTAGAGTAGGGCCTCACTAATCCAGACAGGCTAAAAATCGACCCTTGGCAAATTTCGTATTAAGGATTGTTGTCTACAGAATATAAATAATACCTATACGTAATTTTTCCTTTAGAAAGTAATGAATTGAAACCAAGGAGATAATGTTCACTATTCCAACAACCCAAAACAACAGGATACAGAACATAAAAATATAATGTAGGAATATGTTATTATAAGTATTTTATATTATTATCATTTTTATTTGTAAAATATATAGATAGTTTAGTTAAAAATAAGTACTTAATATTTTATTTTAATAATTACTTCATAATGTTTAATTTAAATAATTACCATGTAGGAATATATTTATATATGTAGGTATATAATTTGTATAAGTAAGTATATCTCGGTGTTTCGTTTTAAGTAGATAAACTTCTCTCCTCTCAGCCTATCGCACTACCAACCAATTTCTCGACATCACCAAAGGTTAACTGGTAGAGAATGCTACTAGCATTAAGTTCGCCTTTGTACAATGTTTTTTATGTGAAATAAAGAATTTATAAAAATAAAATCTGATAAAGACGGAATGTCAATGGCAGTTAAAAAATATTCATTATTTAGACATAAAACAAAATGAATACTTTTTCCTTTGAACTGAATGTTAATGAATAAAGGTTTTCGATGCGCACGCGACGATAGTGTAATTCTTTAGACAATTGTGTAGTTTACCTAGTGGTCCTAAACTGTTTTTATAAGTACTTATAAATACACACCATTGTACGTAATTTTCAGTTCTATATTTTAAAATAATTCTCAGGAGTTTCTTTTGCCCTATTTTTCTCCAAGGATATAAGAGACCCTTTTTCCGAATGGGGCGATAGTTTTTAATAGTTGTCTTTCGTTAAGAACGTTTCATTTTTACAATGAAGAAAACAGCTTTACTTCTTTCTTTCTTTTTGAAAATCTTCCTCATACATATATTATCACTGTATCGTTGTGCAGGTCAATTAATGACAACCCAACAACAGTATGGCAGTGGCCAAGGGTAGTCTCCAGTTTTCCCTCAATTGTCCGTATTTTTGTTCGGATTACAGGGATCACCGAACTAGCAGGGGTCCGGATTAGCAAGCATCTGTTGTTCATTCGAAATTTAAGATCTAGGAAACCGTAGACATTCTGTTATATTTAACTTTAGCAAATGAAGTGTTGATGTTACTGAAATAAACAGATAGACCCTGACATTTTTAATGATTAGATACGGCAGCCAGAGCTGAAATGGGGGAATGTCAGTACGAGTATAGCAAAAGTTATTGGCTATATGTGGCCGTCAGCAACTGTGGTTTGTCAATATTTATGTTTGTATATTATGCGTGTGTAAGTTCATATATCGGTAGGGTTGCATAAAGCTGTACTTTGAGCTTTGCAACTAGTTTTTTTGTTGTTTCGTCCTTTATATAAACTCTATAGGATTAGGAAGTGTTTAGTTTAAACCTAGCCTACTAATACCTGCTAAAATGATGTAGTTTGGTAAAAGGTGTATTATTAATAGGTAGTTGTCATTTTCTTGGTACGTTTGTAAATCTCAAGACAAGAGTACTACTGTTTCTCTGTTATCATTTGATTGGATTCTACATTAGTTGGTCATTTTAATAGTTTTTTAGACGTAATTTTTTAACATTAGGTAGATATTACGTTATCGTATTTCCTTTAATTTTAAGTGATCATGTGATTTTCCTATTTTAATATGATTTTAATAAACTTCTTATTGGTATTTATTGTGAAGTAATATTAATTGAAATCTGATTGCTTTAGGAATTATTAATTATTCATAGCCTGTATTGTGTAATTTGTGTATGATAGGTAATATGAGTCATGTTTATTTTATTTCAATTTTTAAAAATCTAAGTACACAGTTAATAATTTTACTCATCTAAATTATTATTTGTCACACATCACATTGGTGAGACATCTTTGGAATAAAAAATATATTAAAAGAGTATTTACTTACGTGTGTACCGTTTTATATGTCTTAATGTTTATTTCTTAAATTGACCAACAACATTTTTAAAGAAATAAGTAAGTATTTGAAAATCTATACAAATCTGAATCTTAACATTCTTAACCCTGCCGTTGGCGCAGTAGGATATTAATTCCAGGTATTTCAGAAAGTGTACAAAAAGGAAAAAAAAAACGAGCGATTAATGTTAAACAAAAATAGGCTCTCTTGAACGAAATACGCGTGTATCGGAACCAATCAGGTGTTTTGTGCCGCCACGCTCCGCCCATAACCAAACTTCACATTTTAAACGTAGTTTCGCGACTTTTGAAAAAAAATGAAACACGTTCTCATTTTATTTTGCCGTTCATCTGTACGTAAATATATAAGTTTGCGTTTGATGTAAAACATAACGTTCTACACTTATAAATTTTTTATTCTACATGTGAAATTAATAACCTATTTTTTTATTTATATTTGCTAACAAAAAATATTTCACCCTAAGGTGGAATTTCACCAAACGCTAAACGTATTTAGTCACCTGCCAAACGTATGTCAGTTAGTGCAAAATGTATTTAAAATTTGATTTAAAAACGTATTACGGTTGGTAAAAATTACTCGACAAGTATAGAAAAATATTTAAGTTATTAAAATAAGTTCTTCATCTACTGAGCAGTAAATATAAAAGGCAGCAAATAAGTATTAAAAAAACTAAATTTTATCCCCTTCGACAAATTAGTCAGGCAACTCATGCAGTAAAATACATTCTGAGAACACTTACAACTGTCAGATGTTTTCGCGATCGAAGACGCGGTTTAATTTGTTTTCGAAACAGTGACGTCCGCTAATTAGCCGGCACTCGCTGATTCATCACTTTGTAGCTATAGCGTCTCGACGACCAGTCGGCGATAATTACTGCAACACCGCAAATGTCTACGCTTCAGCAGCAAAACAATCCAAACACACGTCACAACCGATAAACACGTTACAAAAATTCGAACGCTCCCAAAAGTTTCAAAACAGAAGTCCGTAAAAGAAGCGCGAAATTGTTTTTTTTTTCAACTGTCAAACGCGACGCGGGAACTACGCTGAAGCGGCCGTCCACGCCAGTTCACTGACGTTCACTAGTCGGCGTAAGTCGAGGTGAAGAAGGCAGCGGTCTCGACCAACCCGCCTTTCGTTCGTCTCACTCTCGCGCGGCGCTGCCCGCAAGCACCATTTTTACGGTTTAACCGATTCAATTCAATTCAACTCAACTCAATTGTCGTGGCGCGGTGCCTTCGCGCCGGACGCTAGAGTGAGACGCATAGTCCAACCCTTTTCAGGAATAAAACTTTAAGAAAACTTTACAATTTATGAAAAAAATCTTGTATTAAATTCGTGCCACTTCGAACAAAATCTTGGATGCAAACGACAGCGTCCGGTGCGTTGGTCAAGAGTCAGCGATCGGAAAAGCGAAATAGAGCCTTAACGTTGGTTTAAGACGTGACGTATTTGCGGATAGGCTGTCCCGCTCGCGCCACTATCGTCCGGCGGGCGGCGCGCGCGGGTGCGAGAGAGAAATCCGCGCACGGAGAGGCGTTACCGTTTCTCTCGGCTTCTGCTTTTGGGTGTGTAAAGTTTTTAGGCCCAAACACGTAAAAATGCATCTTGAAAAAAAGTTATGTATTAAAAAAAGAAGCTTATTGCGCGGTGGGGGGACATTAACGCGAGCGGGAGGTGGCGAGTTTGGTACGTTTTTTCGCGTAGTGTTATTTTCGGGGGTGTTCGTAGAACTGGACAATGCATTATCGGCCGCGGCCCGCTCCATGCATCGCCTTGGACACACCAACTTCTATTCAACTGCCTAGTTCTGAATGAAATGTTTTGGCAGCATTCGATAATTGAACTGTTTTATAGGTCTGCAATGTTCGATGTATTGCTAGGAGGCAGTTAGTTCTGGATGGTAACGTGAAAAAGCGACTGTGGAAGTTTTCAACATGAGAGTAAATTTTCATAAACTAAATCAATTAATGAAAAAAAAATACCTTTAATTACCTGACATGCATTTTATAGGGTTAATCAATTGGCACCTATAACCAGCTAAAACAAAAGATTACACAGTAGCCGATTGACTATCATTTGTCAATCGAAAGGTTGATGAAGTTTTAATATAAACTTTTGTTTATATTAAATTTCCTCCTCAACCTTTCGATACCTAAGACACTATTTACCAACATCTTCTAGATTTTCTTTTCCTTCCTCATGATTCTAATATATTTTTTATTTTATTTATGCACTAATTATTAGGTGTACTCTATTTCTAGAAATAAACTGACTCATAGTTATTTAATATACCATCAGCAGTCATCAACTTTGTCAGTTGGGATCTCCCAAGCTACTGAACGGAATCACTATGGTGAACACCCATTTTCCTCAACCACTTTGAATAGCTCCAGTTTAGCACCACCAAAGAAGACCTGCTCAGCACGGATATATTAGTAACTAGCTGTTCCCGCGAGCTTCGCTTCGCCTTAAAAAATTTCCCGTGGGAATTCCGGGATAAAAAGTAGCCTATGTTTTCCCAGGGTCTAGACCATATGTATACCAAATTTCATTCAAATCCGTCCAGTAGTTTTGGCGTGAAAGAGTAACAGACAGACAGACAGACTAAGTTACTTTCGCATTTATAATATTAGTTAGGATATTAGTTAGGATTAATCAAACTTTAAGCAGCATCGCTGAACTGTCAAAAGCATCTGTCAATTCCTTACAAATTATGTTGCATAAGGATTGTCCGTTGGCAATGTGCGGAGTCATACAGCTTTGAACTCATTACCAACAAATCACAATATTTCTATAAGACGTAGACGTAGGGCTGGAATGGTCATCAAATATCACATATTTCGCATCGCTGAAGACATATTTATCATTGCAGAATCTTTTTCAGGAACCTGGCGAGATCCTAGTGACTGAAGGAATGCTTTCCACCGACTTATAACTGGTTCTGATAGACAAGATCTCAAAAGGAGACTACGAACAGCTGCCCTACCACCACCGCACCTCTGCAATCAACAATCCTTACGCAGCATTGCTTAATTATCTATCCAAATTTAGATAATTTATATGAGGCTAACATTTTTTTCACAGATTAGGAATGCTGTTGGCTTGCTTGATTGTCAATGTGCAAGGTAAGGCAACAGGCAAACGCGGGACGCCCTCCAGGTCGCTGAAACCACTAGGCCAGGAAGTAAGACGATAGTAGTTGGATAAGAAAGGCCGGTGAGTTTATATTGTGGCATTCTTTGGGAAAAGACTATTCTCATTAGGGGCATTGATGATGATAGTTTGTGGGAAAGGTGAGAAAGCACTGTCTTAATCTTCATCAGGCCCTGTGATGTCTAATCAGCTCGACCCTACCACCACCGACTCATTAACAATTAAAAATTGTTAATCGCTAATGTTCGGTGGTGGTAGTGGTATGGTGGTAACCTCACAATAAATTGCAATCATGGACATAATATGGGTCGAAGCGTAGAGCTTTACCTCGATCCTAAGACAATTAAAGCACTCGTATGACAAAAAATATACACTTACTAGACACTTTCATCGTGACAAAAACTGCAGCTTTGATGACAAAAAAACTGCTCACCTTTTTTGTAGTGAAATAAAAATATAAGTTATAAATGTAATTATCTGATATGAAAGAAGTGGCTAAAGAAGATCGTTTATGACTCTTTTGTGATTGAAAGCCATAGTTTTGACGGAACGTCTCCTATACCAGTCAGTATCGTCACGTGTACAGTGGAACCAATAGATATATCTGCTCACCATGTAAGATGCTCAACTTTTTGGTCACCCTGTTAGACAAGGGCATAATACAATAGTTGAAGGATATAACAGAGGAGATTGAGATTTCGCTCCAATAAGTATCGAGATATTATTAAAGAAGTGTTTGATCTATGGAGATATGATACCATTTTTTCCACCACAGCAACTAGCAACTGTAACACGTTACAAACTATTATTATGTTTTCCAAGGAATCAAAATAATACCTTGACTTGTATTAAAAATATACCAATTAGCCATACATAAAGTAGACAAAAAAGAGTAAGTAACTCCTACGTTTACTATTTTTATTACTTCCATATACAGGAATATCGAACAACAGTGATAGTAAACGGCTGCCAAACGGTCACCAGCCGATTGCCGAATTTCGTCGAAAGCACTTTAATAACTAATGAAAATAAATGAAATGGCCGTCGACAGACCATCGACACGTCGGACCAGACAAGACAGACGAACAACAGAGGCATTAAGTACAAGTTGTAAATAGTAACACTAGTTGTAAATAGCTGCAGTACGTCACGAGTTCGATTCTACCCAGTTTGACCAAGTTATAAGGAACTGGGAATAAAAAGATGTGACATTTGTATTCTGTGAACATCAAACTACTTTTTCCAAAACGGCGATATGGTTCACAACCTATCAGGTGAGTACAAATGTGCTGCGAAATGTGGGTGGCTCACCTCTGACTACCCCTTCGGGGATTACAGTCGTGAGTGCATAGGTATGAACATCAGAAGTCGTAGTCAAACGCCTTTTATCCCTTGCTGTCGACCTTACGGAGGCCACTGACGATCAAACGGAAGTCATCTCAGTGGATAAATATAAATTGAGTCATGCCACGAGTAAAATGGACTGCGTATTCATATGCAGCAAGGGCTATTTTGAACTTTGAAATTTATTGGAACACAATAATCTACTCCTGCGCAGTTGGATAGTCACAAAAGAGATTCCTTAGAACATCGCCTAAGAGGAATATACGTGAATCTTTAAAAAAATATATATTCAAGTGCCTGTAACTGTAATCAGACCACAGTTAATATTTAGTGGTCGACAGTCAATCGTACTACTGTATAAAAACTATTTATAATCTATTTCATATTTGTTGTTTATTTATAATTATTTATAATCTAGTAAAAACTAATATGTTTACATAAAGAAAATATTTGATGAAAAGATACCTTGAAACAGTTGGATATTCAAATTATTATATCACTTCTCTTTATTTAGTCTAAGGTTCCATTTGTTGTTAATAATTGATGAGAGCTTCCGTCTAGATGTGGGGCGGGTCAGTCTAAAAATTAGCGAAAACTAACCTAATACAAACTTATTTCAGTGGAGGGTTAACTGAACGTCTGACGTTGAACAAAGGTCAAGAATTGAGCTAAATATCGCGCTATTTTCTGAGACTGACGATGTGTAATTTAGGATTTATTAGATTTTTTGGTGACTTGACTTTTCAGTTATTCTTGTTTTGTGTTGTGTTTGTATTATTAAGAAGAACGAGTAGAGATACTCTAGATACAATACATATATCGCAGCCGGATCGTGTAATCCGCCGTATTACGGCTAGCTGCAACTTACAGATATATATAAAATTAATAAATTAAAGCTTTAACTCCTAACATCTTTAAGCTGAAGTGTCAGTGGTGTGGTGGGGTAAGCGAGTTACCGAGTGGAGACCACGAACAGTAAGATGCCCTTTGGCCCGCTGGACCGACGACCCTTAGACATATGGCCGGTAGCGGCTGGATGAGGAAGGCCGAGGACAGTGTTGTGGCGCTCCTTGGGATAGGCATATTTCCTGAATAACACGATTACAGTCTGATGCTAATGTTTTTTTTTTTTAAGTCAATAAAAATATATATAAGTATTTTCGTAAAAAACTATTCTTGCATAGTATAAAATTTTATCCTACCTACCAATTCACGAATGAATTCATTTAAATAAGCTTTAAATAGATGGCATGTTTCATCTCTTATAATTTCAGCAGTTCCCATACTGGTTGATGTAAATGGGCCACCCGGAATATCTGTGTATGTTCCAGACAAGTGTTTGTGGATAGTTTTTCCCGCGTCTGTCTAAGAGGGAGCGAGTCTTCAGTAGGTCAGCAGTGAGCTATTCTTACCTCATGCCAAGTCTGGCCCAAAATGGCTATCAATTAGTACTAAGTATAGGTTAACTCCTGAGGCCTTCGGGCAGCTTGAAAACATCTGACAGTCTGGTTGCCCACTTGGGGACACTGGGGTCCACCAACCCGCACTTGGCCAGCGTGGTGGACTAGGCCTAAAACCCTTCCTTCATTGGAAGGAGACCCGTGCCCCAGCAGTGGGGACGTGATGGGTCGTGATGATGATAGGTTAACTGATTAACTTAGCAAAGCCTACACGTATGAAGTCCGTGATCAGCTTTCAAAGTGTTGAGTAAAATTAAGGGAAATATCATCACCATCTGTTTATTGCAGGAGTCAGCACATAGGTCTCTCAAAAAAGTGCAACAACTGTCTATTCTCGTATTTGCTTCCGTCTTTCCAGTTTTTTTTAAACTATTAGCGAGAACTCTGTATATGGTTTTTAATAATAATCCAGCGTTGCAAAATGAGAACAAAAAGATTGCCAGCAAACAGCTCAGAATAACTCGAGACCACATAATAATGAATCAGAATAAACTTGAAAATTAAAGCAAATCTTCAAAACAAGCGCTTTTCTTCTCTAGGGAGTGTAATATTTAAAATGGCGTCCATCAGATAACGGCCTCGGATTTAATCCCCAAAGTTCGCCGTCTTATTATAATAAACTAATTAATGATAGAGACCAACAATTCATTATCGGAGCAAAATTGCCTTCCGAACAATAATGATAATAAGTGTAATTAATTATAGGAAGTTGGTTGAAGACGACCGGTGGGTGTGGAGGGGGGGAGGAGGGAGTTTCAAAGGAAGACTTTTGGAGAAGGCTTTTAAGGTAAGTGTTGACGACGCCTTATTATGAAGCCTATGCAATCTTAAGTATATAATGTGTTAATTTGTTCAAAGACTTCACTTTGTAAATAAAGCCTTCCAAACTTCAAACCGAGTATAATTATAATTCTGCACCTCTACATCAGCTAGCCAGCTGCCAGCATTAGTAAGCGTCCACCAATCGTTATCCTGCGTATCCCGCCAAATGGATTGTCATAAATGTATGGAGAAACGGCGCCAGCAATGCTTATGAAGTACCTAGTCGCATTTGTGTCAATTTTAATTCTACAAAGAATACTGAATTCTGTACGTCAGTTGCGTGCGATGCCGACAGGTGGACGCTTACCTTTAAACTTCGAGTAATAAATTATTGCTATCTTCATTGGTGGAAATTAACGCCAAAAACCAGTAGGAAGATGACTAATAAAATATGAAGATGTTGATTATTAATTATTAGGTAAGGAGATAATTTGTGTCTCATCCGACGACCACCATCAACCGCAGTTGGACCTAGGCCCGACTACCACTAACTTTTTACCATTTGCCATATTTGGTAACCAAAATTTCTATGGTTTGTACCAAAACTTGTCATATTTCATAACTAAACTATCCATATTTAAGAACCGCAGTTGCCACATCCATACATCTGCACAGCTCGTGGAACGTAAAGGGTGTGAGTCGGGAGGTCAGCGTTGTCGCGCGGCTGACGGCTTTAATCATTGTTACTGATAATTAAAATTTAGATGAAAATTTTATTCCGCAAAGAAAACTGATAATTTATGTATAAGAAGTTAAGTTTGTGTTTTCAGCCGTCTTGAGATTGCTTATTCATGTTAGAGGACATCGGATTGCGTAAGATTGTGGGTAGCCAATGAATGTAGAGAGATTTGTGCTGATCACTGGCAAAAAGGCCAGTAGAGCAGAGCCCTTTATGGGCCAGCATTGCGATTCTATAAAGCTAATTTTCAATACTCGATTCTGAATCCGGAGTGAGTTTTCAAATTGGCATTCTGTAATTTCCGTAGACGCATCGAATTTCGAGATTTTGACAAATAATGTATGAGATGACATATAATGTCATTACTGTTCGAACGTGAAGTGAAAAGGTGAAGGGAGAATGAAGAAGAGTCGAAGTGAGATGTGAAGTGAAGTCTGATTTTACAGAATCGCAATGCAGTAGTGGAATAATTTACTAATCCAAAGGCATGATAGCTGAAACCTCACTATTCTTTCAGTCTTGGGCGGGAGACGTCCGGCAAACACTACAGCTCTAGATAAAGGTTCATCACCGTGGTAAAACGAGTGTTCAGCCAGACAGTCGCTGACTGCCAATGTGTGATGGACGTAGGTATACAGATAAGGAACAGGAGAGGAGTTGGGTCATTCGGTAAGCCTCCTTTAGTGCTTGTGGCTCTTATTACAATGGGACTAATACTAGTATCAAAAATTCGATGCAGATTGTGCACCGGTACCTACTAATACCGTACCGCTACCCATAGAGTATATAATGAAGCAAAATAACCAACTTATCAACATAAACCCGCGCAAATTACAAAATCACTCTCCAATTCCTACCTGACCTCCACTCATGGCCATTTTAACGAGGTTTATCGGCCCAGCTGACTCAAGGAAGACGCAAACCGAGTTACCCGCGGCCACATAAAGAGGTGGACGAAGCCTCATTACGTACCGTATCGTCCATAAATACATTATCACGGGGGGCAACAGTGGGCCGGCTACAGGGCGGCAGGTTATCGAATTAAAACTTCACAAGCAATAGGTAGTGAGTTGAACACTGTATTAATACACCATGTATAATTCGTTCGTCGGACAAGCTTAGGTGTGCTCCGAACGGGTTAGGTGTTTTGGTTTTGAGTTGATTGATTTAATTCTAAATTTATGGTGAGCTGAGAATTTGGCGATTAATTTCCTTATTAGACGTAGTGATAAGTAGAGACAAAATGTCGAATGACTTACGGTGAAATGTTTTTCATTAACAAATGCTCTGAAAGTTGGTAAGAATTACCAGAAAAGGGCACAGAGACAGATGTTTCTTCCTTTAATGTACTATAGTTGTGTGTGTTTCTAAAGTTCATATTTAAAAAAAATAAAAATATAAAATATGTGGGGACATCTCACACACGGCCATCCGACCCCAAGCTAGGCAGAACCTGTGTTATGGGTGTCGGACAGCTGATATATGTACACAAATACATAGATAGATAGATATACTAAATATAAATATCAACACCCAAGACCCGAGTACAAATATCTGTCTTTAAACAAATATCTGCCCCAGCCGGGAATCGAACCCGGGACCTTCGGCTCAGTAGTCAGGGTCACTAACCACTACGCCATTCGGTCGTCAGCATTTAGCTGTTAGTTACAGGAAACAAAACTCATAGTCAAGTAAAACCTATATCTTGCCATCCGACTAAAACCTAACCACGACACAACAACCCATTTATCACTAATGTGTACATATCGCGGGCTTCATGGCAAAGGGGCGTAAGCGCAAAAAATCGATTTTGCGTTTTTCATGCCAATCGATTCCTATACTAGTAATACACGTTCTGTAATTTTTTTGAAATTTTCAGTAAACTAGATTTTGAGATATTCATAAATAACATAAAGGCGTATACGATGTATCAATAATTTTGTGTCGTGTCAAAAAGGCGTATAGACGGCGTATAAACATCAGTAGGACGCACTTCAATAATTTCGCCATGTCAGAGAGGCGTATAGACGGCGTATAAGAATCAGTGGGGCGCATTCGAAGAATTATCGCCATGTCATATAGACGTATGTGCATTTTTTTAACAAAATAAAATGACAATATGCTTTCACTGTTGATATTGATGCCTAGTCCTTTCCAGTCCAGAGTTTTAATACATCTTCCAATGCATCACGGAACAGTATCGGAGAACTTACGTCCTCTTCCCTCACGCCCCTTTGCCTATGGATAGATCTTGTGGCTGGTTCTATACTTGGACATTAATCGTTTCAGTGGCACTTCAGCGCCTCGATGTATCGTCAATCTATTGGACATATCTGCAAGGATGCCAGAACAGCCCAGATCTCGACAGAGTAAAAATTTTCGTAGTCTACGAAAGCTAGGCACAGAGGCCGATTATATTCTTCCTTCTTCTGTATAATCTGCCGAACTGTGTGTATGTGGTCTACGGTGCTATAACCCCCACGAAATTCGGCATGCTCCAGCGGCTGAAATTCATCAAATCAAGTCTCGTGATGACCGTTATAAATGTACATAAACATCTTATTCACGTGGTCAAGAGTGTGATCAGTCTATAGGTTTTTAAGAGCAAATTTGTCTCCTTTCTTGAAAAACAATAGACCTACACATCTGGGGTTCTGGCTGTTGCGCATGTGAAGCGTACAATCGTGCATTCCGGCTCAGATTCGACGATTCTGCTATGGCTGGTTGTCAATTTTTTCGTTAGGGTCCCTTCAAGTCGCCTGGCAAAGACATTCGATCCCCGGTTTTGTTTAATAGCTTCTTCAATCCGGAGTGTGTTAAACCACTGGAGGTCACGATGAAAATAGCCTTGCGTATCATCTTGTTGAGAGCCTCTAGTTCTGACGGAATGGTCCAGCACATGCCGTTTGGTCTCCGTAAGTCCAAGAGTCCCCCCTGAAAGCTTAGACTTCCTTCCCGTGTTTTACATTGCACAGAACCTAGTGCCATCTTTCTGTATTGCATTGATCACGTCGTTGCAGTGGTCTGGCGCAGAGTTGGTCAGAGGGTGGACTACATCAGTCGCCGTTCTTCAAGCTTTAGGTCGATATGCAGAGTTCCTCTGAGTATACGGTGATTGAACCGACCTGAGATATCTGAATATGTGCCTCTTAATCAGTCATGATGATGAAATCGATTTCATTTTTCGTGACAGAGTCCGACTTGCACCAGGTCCACCTTCTTTGGGGCTTCTTTTTGAAGAAAGAGTTCATCAAGGAAAGCCCCTGCATTCTGCGAAGTTCCAGCCTCAGCCCTCTGTCATTTCTTTAAGGAGTTTTTTGAGTTTATGTTCACTTAATTAAGAGTAAATTTTGTTTTAACAGTAATTCTTGTTTTATTTTGTACTCTTATTGTTTCTAATAAATTATTCTGTGTTTTTTACAGCTTTACTATGTATTAAATAGTTACTTAAATAGATTGTTATTTTTTTATAGTCGTATCATCTCTCTTAAATTGAGAACATCCGTTAAATTACGCCATGGCAAAGGGGCGTATGAAATTCGAAAAAAATAGAAGCAGTTACATTTTTGGTTATATTTTGCTATCAGTATATTAAATGATTTAAGTGTAAAACAAATAAAATATATTTAATATAATTGGATAACAAATAAAAAAGTTTGTTTATACGCCCATTATTCCTATACATAATATGATAAAAAAAGGATAGCAATACAATAATTTCCGTCAAGGCAGATAGACGTATACGCCATAAAGTGTACTTAAAGCATAGATATTATAAAAATTTAGTTTTAATTAAAACAAAAAATAATTATCTAAGGTATATGCAAAATTATAGCAAGCTAGATTACTTATTTAAAAAGTTATGATGTTTTTTTGCTCTCCTGAAAAGTAGGGTCGATGCGCATACGCCCCTTTGCCATGAAGCCCGCGATATATCTGTACTGTACTCATCTTATACTACCCCTATTTTTTACCAGTTATTAACACAAAAAGTGCACTTGATAGGAATGACCCGGCGCGGGCGGCGCGAAGGAGCGAGGTAAGGGAGTCGGCTACATAATTAGATTTCCAAAGTCCGAATACACTGTTCGTACTTGTCTTCATAATAATGTGCGAGGATGCCGTGATTTTGATACTTTTGTGGCGGTCAGACTCTCGGCTGCTCTGAAGACTTTCGCCCTCCATTCTCAGTTGGGTAGTGATGTGGCGGACTCTTAGCCATGAAGTAGGTCCATGGCCATCCTCTCCTGATCGACGTTCCTCCGCTGGTCCTTACTTGCGAACTTGCATAATTTTTCATTAAACCGCTTTTTAGGGTTCCGTATTTAAATACTATTTAGGTATGAAAGGATGCGCGCACGCGATTCTTTGAAATCTCTTTAAACTTGATTCTATACATATTTTTCTTTAAAGGGTATATAATAGTATCTATATCTACGCCTCAAGATCTAATTTCAGAAGCATTAAATAACAGAGAAATCCACCAGCAAGTACCAAACCGTTCCAGTCGCAGTGTAAGTTGGAGGTATCGGATATTTAGTTTGCTTTGGCCGCGGCGAGGTAAAGGGGGGAGCGCTTAAGTCCAACTATAATTTAGGAAGGGTACAGTTTCATTAATCACCCATACGCCGTTATTATTAATTAACCCCCCCCCCCCCACCCCTCTCTTCTAAATTCAAACGTATTAGCTATCGACCGAGCCCCAATGAGGTCGACCAAGACCGATGTCAAAAATTTTAAGTTAGTTCGGGCATTTGATCGGGTGTTTGCGATTAAATATTTAGACCTGTGTAATGTATCGGAGATGTTTTCAACTGGTTGAATAATGTAGAGTGTGTTCGGTAAAACGTAACAGCTTAGTGTGATATATCTGTCGATGTAAGTAGCGTATTATGGACATATAATAAATATTGGGACAGTGTTGGTCAACAGTTACAATAACACTGCAGTGTTTTTTTGGCATTAGGATTTTACAGAGCTAGTATTTGTAACCGCTACCCCCAAGTGCATTCGGAGTATTAGTAAATTATAAGTTTGTTCAATGTATTGTATATAGTAGTCCCGATGTAGTGCTGAAATAGATTTATAGGAAAGCGATTGGTTTTGCGAAATCACTTAGCCTTTATTTAGTTATGTGTGATGAAAAAATATATAAACTGAATTTCCGTGATTTACAGGGGGGGGGGTTTTATACATGTTTACTTATGTGTATTACAATATCTATGCACTTAGAGACCCAACATGGTACGACAACACAATCACTACAGCTAGTTGTAGATTGTGAATCACTCACAATCATCGATGCTAATTCCGACCAATCACAACGCAACGGTGACTCACGTCACTATCTTAGCTTCTAATTGGTGACAAATTGGTACAACACTACGCTCGTGCTGAATATATTTAGTAGTATTTACGTATGAGATTCAATTTAACTGAAGAAAACCTTGCGATTTTTTTATAAGAGTGCTCCAACTCTAAGTTGGATTACGTTTGTATCGAGTGTCCGAATTCATAGCAAAATTTGAACTTGAATCATCCCGGGGTTTCTATTCTAAGGACGGTTTTAGGATAAAGGCCTGTATCAGGATATGGTTAGTAGGAGCTCACAGCTACCGCAATTTTCACTCTTGGATGTCGTTGCTTTTCAGCTTTTTGCACCAAGTTAATTTATATATGTATTCAAAATAATAACTGTTGTTTTTCTGTATCTGGCACCCGATCCTTATTCACAGGATGTATTTAACTATTGTAGGCTCCATTACAATGTTGGAGCCATATACAGGCGCGATATGCGACGCCATAAAAGTATTAATTGTTCACCGGCGACAGTGCGAATGTTATTGTTGCTGATTTGTAGATAACGGCGGTTCTTCAGATGCCTATACCGAATTGTTTGTGTTTTGTGGTATCTCCAACCCGTCATGTGTGCAGACTATAGGGCTCCAGTCTTGAAGAAGACCCATGTCCTGAGGTAGACCATCTTAGGAGCAGTATGTTTGGTTGTGTGAAATCCGAAAAAATTAAGACGCATTTGCTCTTTTTCGTAATTTCAGAATCGGCCTCTTAGTTTATGGATAAAATCTCACCCTTTATAAACACCAAGGTTAAATTTAGTGAGGTCAATTATTACGGTATGGTCAGTCGGCCGCATTAAACACATTTTTGTAACCAGTTCATCTGTGAACCTCGCGTTTACTGATGTAACCAAGACATATCAATTAATCGCTCTAAGCGTGAGCCTCGCCTCACCCTATCTTCATAATTGCGTTGAATTATCACGACGGAGCTAGCGGGTGACTCATTGCCTTTCTACTTAGCTGAATTCGCCACTTTAGCCCGGCTGTTCAGCTGATGTCATTGCCTAGATTTACGATGATTTAAAAAACAAACGGTGAACGAACTCCCGGCTACCGGTCTTCTCGCTACTGGTTTTTGGCGCGAAGTGCGCGATAACTCAGGCAATCAAGGTCAAGAGCGCCTTCTGACTTTTCACTGACTTTTATTCTTTGTATTGTAAAAAATATGCACCGCGATGTTTCTTATTACTAACCAGTTAAATCGCGAAACGACCAACGGTCGCCAAATAAAATCATGCGAGACTAAATCAAGTTTCCAATTAAAAAGGATGAAATCAGCTAAAAATAATTACATATAACCGTCCGAATCATTATGGACAGGTTTAATTATAATTAATTACAGAGCAACGGCGATCATAAAGTTGTCGGTCCGAGGGAGCTGCACTCCGCCATAACTTCTCAGCATCAATATTCAACTGGAGCGTTTATTATCATATCTCATTATACGAGTTAGTGCTTGTACAGGCTTGGCTAGGAAGGCCCCTTCTTAGGTTATGACCTTAGCCCGTGATCGGTAAATTTGATTCTTAGCACGAAACTTGGATCTAAACCGTGCTGGCCGGTGATAGGGGAGGGTTTCGAGTGATCCGTCGTCGAGTTGTAAAGTCGAGATTCAGTTTTGGAATGCAATTTGGAAATGAGATCCGGAGGGTAGTTGTTACCCTTTCGGGGGGTTGGGGGGGTAGGTTGAGGACGGGTGAACGCCTTGCCACTATTATTTATAAGGGGTGGGTCAGTCGACGGATAGTTGGCTCGATACAGAGGTTTGCTTTGCTGCAATACGCGTTAGGTGAGCGAGCCACGGCGCACCGCGTAAATTGTTTTGTCCCAAATTAATTAATACGTTCGCCTCAACGTCTCGTCTGCCACTGGTCAAGGACTAGACGGGGAAGAAGTAAATATAAATACTCATTAGGGATGATAAGAAATATGGTGTAATCAAAACTACTTAAATAATAATCAGTAAATATAGTAAAAATTATGGTGTGATAAAAAAATAATACGTAGATTATTCATGAAAATGTAATGCAACCAAATCGCAGTTAAAAATAGCCAAATGACTAGACGAAATCCCGCATAATTAATACAAAGTGCAGTACTTAACAAGCGAACTGGCGGGTTGGAGCGCATCAAATATTTAGGCCGTTAAGGAAGTTTTTGTTCCTACAACGTCTGGTCTGCAATCGCTTACTGCGGTGTCCGCTCATAAAATCTGCATAAGAATTCGACACAATTGCGTGTCGACACTCAACCAGCTATTAACGGCCTTTGTCAAACTTTCCTGGTGACCGTAAATATGAATTGATTGCGTGGAAAAGTATAAGACTTTTTTTTATAAATTTTAGTTACTGTGATTATTACGAACGTCTTTATAAAGTATTTGTTTTTATCCTATGTAAACAATACTTACATAGATAAGTGTTAATTTATGAAATTAATTTGGCACCCAACTAGGGTCAACTATGCAGAACATTTTCACATATGTATGTATAAAGTATTTATTTAACACCTGAAATTTTTACAATAATTACTTATTTTGAATATGAAATTAATTTATCATGATGGCTCCTAGTTGTTGGACGCCGCTATGATTTGGCGCCCAACTAGGGACACACAATTTTGATCATTAACATTTATTTATACTTTTTTTATTATTATTATATACTTACAGTCAGTGAACAAATTAATTTATAATTTGAATCCCGACGCCGCCGGACATTTATTATCTGTACGTACTTACAGCAACAAAGACAACTCAAACTACGTCTTGTCACGACGCAATTTGGCGACGAGGTTGTAATTGTCTCATACATACATACAAATACATACCTACATACAACGAATTCGTTTGTGAACTCCCTCGTTTTATTACGTATGTCGGTTTAATGAGCAGTGCCGGTTAATTCGGTTGCAATGCAACTTAGTTGTTAGATTTATCGTTTTATTCAAATGAGCTGTGATGTGAGATCACAAGGTAATTTGTGTAAGCCTGCTTATCCCGCATACAGCTACATCTATTGTATGTATTGTAGGCGCACAGGGCAATCTGATTGGATTGCGATTTCAAGTTATTAATTGCTATTTTGAAAGATATGTATAAGTTATCTGTTACTGAAATATATTCAGGTGTTTCGAATAAGTATCAAAGGCAGGTAATTAGGTATACTCACGGGCAATGATAAAGTCCCATTGAAAAAATCAACAAGTTATTCCTAAACGGAAAAGGCTAGCTTAATGACGCCGTCTGCAGTATTTAAGTATAATTAAAAGCTCACCAGAATATTACCAACCAAAAACGTAAACATTTTGATCAAATTTCACATATTAAATGCATTAAAAAATTTGCCCATTTAGTGTCGGATTTTTTTAAGCGGAACTGTTTGCACGTGAGTGTTTAAAAACCATTTTAACATACATAGGTACATACATTTGCACGACTGTAATCCTCGAAAGGGTAGTCAGAGGTGAATCGCAAGCGAGCCACCCGCTTTTCACTGTACATTTGTACACACGTGATATAGGACGCGAGCCGTAACGCCATTTTTAAACATAATTTTAGAATAATACACTCACGGGCAATGACAAAGTTCCATTGAGAAAATCACCAAATAACCTACTTCTTAACAGAAAAAGCTAACTTAATGACGCCTTCTGCAATGTTTAAGTACATTTTACGGCGCATCAGAAGATAACCAACTAAAAACGTAAACTAATTTTGTAAAAAAATCCTATTCAATGTTTTAAAAAATTTAGGCCAATTGTTGTCTGCATTTTGTAAGTGGAACTTTTCATTGCCCGTGATTGTAATATGATTGACAGTGGGTATAGCTCGTCCCAACAACCCGTCGACGAGTGTGTGAGCCCGCGCGGCCGGGGCTCCTCAACAGAAGTCGTCCTGGGAAATATGAGACCACCGGCCTCACCGCGGCGCCGGCGGAAGTGTATAGAGCTGTTATAATGCGCTTAAATTTTATTAAATTAAATATTGCAGTTCAAACTAGTTTAAAGTACCTAATATGTCTATGTATAGGAAGAATTCCCATTCGCATTCCCCGGGCGCAGGTGTAAGAATTTAAGAAAATATTTTTAACTATATAATCATTTATTTTTAATTTTTGCACAAACTTATCTCAACGAAGAATTTCCTACAATGGTGCAGCATAACTTTTTGCCTCTAATTGACGAAGAAGGGTGCTGGGTGGTATCAATGAATATATCTCTCTTTATCTAACTGCATCATCAAAGACAATAAAATTAGAGTGATGAAAAAACTATATGAGTTATATGACTGTATTCGTAATATTGTTACTTAGCCACTTATTCACGTAGGTTTTTTTAACACACTTGCGTGCATTAAAAAAGGTCTAGTGACATATTATAGCACCAAATTACACCTAAACGGAAAATGCTAGCTTAATAACGCTGTCTTTAATATTGTGTACAAATTTTAAAATAAATGATTTCAAAATTGGGGCCATATGATTGGTTTTTACTTTTTCATGGATTTTTAAATTATTATTGTATAACGATTAAACAATAATATTTTAAAAAACTCCCATAGAACACTAAGCACTAACAGCTCCATAGATTTCCCTCTTGGCGTGTAGGTGTATCTTTTTATATTATTTGTGTAAGTAAGCGGGGGCGATGCTTCGCTTGTACTTTTATTGCAGATTCCGTGGCGAGTGTAAATTGTTGCACTTTTGCTACTTTCGCTTTAGCACTTTTTAAGTGCAGTTTCAAGGACAAGCTTGGTTTTTACGGTGTAGGAAATTTTACTTGATGTCGGCTAGTTGTGCGGCCTTAGAACCAGTAAAGTCAATGCTTAGTGCTGTTCTTTTTGCATATATCAGGTAAAGGATATTATTAACAGGCTTTTGAATAATTGGCAAAAGTTTTTCCAAAGAACCTTTGAGTTACCCACTTTTGCAACATCCTGTAGGTATACGGTCGAATGGCGTAGTGGTTAGTGGCCCTGACTGCTATGCCGAAGGTCCCGTGTTCGATTCCCGGCTGGGGCAGATATTTAAAGACAGATATTTGTATTCGGGTCTTGGGTGTTGATATTTATATTTAGTATCTATCTATCTATGTATTTGTGTAGATATATCAGCTGTCCGACACCCATAACACAGGTTCTGCCTAGCTTGGGGTCGGATGGCCGTGTGTGAGATGTCCCTACATATTATATTATTATTATATGACCAAACATGTCATAATACCGGTTTATAACCCTGCAGATAAAGAATAGAATAGAATAGAATAGAATAGAATATATCTTTATTGAACACCACAAATTAAAATATAAAAGAGAGAACTTATAAACTAGGAACAATGAACAATAGGCGACCTTATCGCTTAGAGCGATCTCTTACAGGTAACCTTAAACATAAAGAAACATTATGAAAATTGCGACAATACATTAAAGAAGTAGGAAGGAGTGTTGATAGGCCCACAACTAGAATGAGATTATGTGAAATAGCATGCGTTATGGGCAGGGTGATATTTTAAAAGAGATATTCCGCGTTCAGCATGTCGGATACACATTAACCTACCAACCGTTACGTCACTCATAAATTTCCACCCTTTGATGTAGGTCTGTCCAATACATCTCTGAAATACGTAAAATCTGGAGCTGAGAACACTTTACAGTCACAACACTGAATCTATTCGCAGATAAGATCTGCAACAGAGGTACTTACAGAATATTTAAATCCTAATAATTCACACATAACAACCAAAATAAATAGATATTTGAAGTAACCTACAACTGTGCGTTCAATTTCAAGGGTCGTAATTTACAATTGCGCTCACGTTACAATTTGCACTAAATTTATCATACAATAACTTTCGTATCTGAAAATTATTATTCAAATCAACTGGCATTAATCAACGCTCTCGATAAAGAAAATGCATTGAATGCTGCGTCTGCGCACTAGTGATGTGCCGACGCGCTAATTGTTATCGATAGAAAATTTACGATTATTATCTTTGACACATTAATTGGCACGACCCGATGCACCGATACGTTGTAGGAGTTGTAGGCTAAGTATAATATTCTGCTGTTAATTTATTATTATAATCGGTGTATTATTTAATGTTTCTGTCTCTAAATGTGGTTTCCAATCTAAAATAACTAAATTAGTGAAGATTTTTTTATTATTTTACGTTGTCAGATATTTTATCTACAAGATTAAGGAGCCACCGCAGACTACTGCTATTCGTAGAGACCTCCCTCAAAATACACATGAGATATATAACATCCAATATACAACTAGCAAGCTTAGCCTTATTCTCACAAAGTTTATACATTTTTTATTTATTTTATATTTTACACAATGTTTTTCAATTGTCATAATAGTAAAAAAATATCAAAAGAGCTGTCGATAAACAGATAAATAATCTATCGATAAAAAATCTAAATCATTAAACGGAGTCGATAACACTCTCCACACAAAGGTAGTATACGCCGATGCGTGCAGGAGCTGAGGGGACGGCGAGATAATGAAATATCTGCACTTATATATTATAAAGTTCATTATAAACAATTATTTATTGTTAGCGTATGTTTATTAATAAGGCGAGGCGATCTGGCGGGCTACCGTGCATAGCGGCCAGTCGAGGGCTGCGACAAGCCTTGGCTCATGTCTACTAAATTTAAAGAGTTTTATTGCATGTTTAGCATAACTTTGAAATTTGAACACGTTATTTGTCCACCAACCCGCACTAGACCAGCGTGGTGGACTAGGCCTAAAACCCTTCCTTCACTAGAAGGAGACCCGTGCCCTCGGTTAGAGCATAACCAGGGAGTAGTGGTTGACTTTTGACACATCTGTCATGAATTTGATATGGAGATGGAGATGACGTATAATTAATAAAACAATCCTGTCGGTTAGATAACCAACTATGGAGAAATTGGCACTTAAGGTTTTATACAAGGTGGCACATGCCAGCAGATCTTCCTTTGTGCAACAGGGGGCAAATAACAATTTATCGCACCTGTATCGTATCACAATAAACATAATTTGATTCGTTATATTGTTTTTACCAACTCTAAGATTACAGCAGTCAATGCGTCGTCGCTCCGTGCTACCTGAAACAAGCTTAGCCTCTGCATAAATATTGTTTAAAAGTGAATTCTAATATATGGGTAATAAGATCTTTTCGTATAAGTTAGGCTTGATTGTCTGTCGAAGGTTCCTTTAAGTGGTTTGGAGATTGTGTAGTTGGTCCTTACAGGCTACATTTCTACTAGGTAGTATTTAAAATATTTATACTCGTAATGTCATATTTAAAGGATGTTGCAAAAAAGCCGTTTTCACAACTATAAATCCATTTAGGACTCATGTTTCTCTAAGGTGACAAAAACTGTAATGAACAACCTCACACAAGGAGCTACCTAAAGGTAAGTTTTCACCTATCGGTATCATACGTATCGCACCTAACGGATTCTCATAAATGTATGGAGAAACGGCGTCGGCAATGCCGATGAAGTGGACGCAATAGTGTGAATTTCTATAGAAAGAATACTGAATGCGATGCGTCCGTTGCGTACGACGCCGAAGCTGGAAGCTTACCGTAACCCGCTATCTACGGCCATCGTCATTTATTATTATTTACCTACCAGGTAGGTCCAGCTGACCGGAGGGTCCTCCACGCTATATTGTTAGTTCCAGATATCCTTTAGAATTTTACCACCCCAATGGTCTTCATCTAACGTTTCGATGACTAGTGCTGCACTGGAATTAGTGACCGTTGTGAAATAATTGCAATCTATTTCAGGGCCAATGATATTAAGATGAAATCATAAAATGCTCACAGGTCTACAATACTTTCCATCCGTTGAAGACCGAATAAACCGTTGAAATGCATTAATCAAAATCATAAATAGTGCACCATATCGTATTAATTAGGTATTCATTTGCAGAGATTGTTGCCTGATATTGTAAAAACCTTGTAAAATATGGTTTACGTGATTTGTTTCCGAAATCCCACAAGTCTGGGCACAGAATAGTGGTCGTGTGTGAATAATTGGAAGCAACACAATAGAGCATCATTTATGATCTTCTGCCTTTTTAATTCCGCACGTGTTTTTTTAATCGAATACGTCTGGTAGTTTTATGCAAACTTTTTCCATATGAACTATTTTTCAGTAGCTGTTTTCCTTACTTTGCAGTGGATTCAAAAGTCGTTTAAGTTAGGTGCCCGATGTCTGAAATTTATTGTAATAATAATAAGTGTTTTCATTATACCTCTAAATAATAAGCATGATACCTCAGGTGTCAGGTGAAGGGGCTGAAGGCCGCTGAAGTGACGAGAAAAATATTAGGTTAGTACATAAGTTTTTCAGGGTGAACTCCTAAGCCACGCTCATTGCACATACTTTACCACTACTCCAACATCCTGTTTATAACATATCTAAGCTGATTTATCTTATGATTCATATCCGTCATTTAACCAAGAAAATTCTTCATAATGAGGTTGATAACACAGAGTATTTAATTCTCTCAATCACATCGGCGCGCCATTTCACAAAGCACGTAAAACCTTAAAAGCCAGATCCAGTTTTCACAGGCAACCTAGTTTTCCTATATAGCACTATGGCAGTCCCCCATCCCAGTTCAGTCGGGCCGTTCGATAAAAAAATAAGCCTTAAAAAAATTGTGCGCCACCCCTAGGCCCGCTGAAAAAAACGATAAAAATCGACTTCGTAATTTAAATGTTGTTCAGATGCCGATAACCGATGGTGCGATCGACTGGTTTTTTTATTTAAACTTATTGGATGGGTTATTGAGTTGAGTATGTTTGTTTATAATTAGTTTTACTACCTACTAATAATTATATTAAACTGCAGTTAAGTGTCTCATTTAACTCTGTCAATCAAACGTCATAGGACTCATGCTATATTTTACAAAGTATATAAGTACTCCGATCATGTTTGAGAATCAGTGACACGGAATAAGAAGCTTTTAGGTAGGTAAACAACAAATATTGTGCTACCTTCTTGAACTGAAATAATAAATTTATTAGGGATTCAGCTCTAATCACTCCTTTTTTTTTACCAATTATATATATTTTTTTCACTATACGTAGTGTAGTGTCTAACTGATATGCTTCAAGCATAATAATATTATTAGGTCTCGTATACATACTGGGTTACTTCGAAAACTTTGCGAACGATTTTCCCGTAATAAATAGCCTTCATATTATTTTTATGTATTTTCTGTAATGTTTCGTCTATAACCGTTAACTAAACTTTAAGTAACAAAATTTCCAAAAATAAAAATGAACGAAAAATAAAAACGAAAAACAAAAATGGTATCTCTGCAAAAAGGTTGCGTACACCTGACTCGCGGAGGCACATAATTTATAGACGCATTTCATACTGTCGGATAGTCGCGTCCCGTTCGCGTATCGCGGGTTCGAATTCTGATGCATTGAGACAAGACGAGTACCAGCAGTTACTTTGCACTTGACTGTACACGACAATCGTTTACAATTTGAGGTAACTCCTCCTTTCGGAACCGTACGCAGCGGACGCATCGCATTCAGTATTCTTTGTATACAAATTCACACAAGTGCTTCCACTTCATCGGCATTGCCGACGCCGTTTCTCCATACATTTATGACAATCCGTTTGGTCCGATACAGACGATACTGACAACTTTCTCATCGCAAGATAACTTGTGTTGGGGTCCATCAACCCGCAATAGGCCCGCGTGGTGAATTTATGCGAAAACTCTTCCTTGATCGGAAGTAGACCCGTGCCCCAGCAGTGAGGACGTGATGGGCTGTGATTATGATGATGTTAGAAATGACCCCGCGAATCTGAGAAAATTTGTATTGGATGAAAGTTTAGCCATAAGTACTTGCTTTTCAGCTACAAAACGGTGAGAAAACTCGCATATTGAGTATACCTACTGAAGTGCGTAGTAATAATAACCCTGGTAGTGTCTTGGTAGTTTACACAAACGTAAAGGTTTCATGTGGCATGCGCTGTTTTGGACTGTAAAACTATTAAGTACTGTGATTGTACACGTGTGTCTCAAAAAATAACTTCGTGATACACCTATGTATACTCTAGTGAGTAGACAAGACAAGATCTGTGTCTCTCACAGGACGCGACCGACACATCGTAATACAGTTCGCAGAATAAGGGGGAAGCCGCACCGCTTAACATAATAACATTCGCATTGCCGTACTGTGACCCAATAAACGATATAATGCACGTTATAAGTGGACCAAATAGCTCGTCTTGAGGCACCTATCCTGACATTAGGTGCAGGATCTCTAAACATAGTCACAAAGGAGTAGCCATCATGTCATCATTCAATTGTGACGGTGGAAATGGCCCGTTTAAATCGCACAATACAACGTTTGGTCTATTGCATTTCTTTAAGTTTCATACATTATGTATGGGGACGGGCGGTGGGTTGGCGTTTCGTACGAATATTGCAAAAAAACGTAATTATGAGAGTGTTTAATCATATCTTTAGTACACAATTTATCGGGGTCGGCGTCAGCATCCATCTACGTTTATACCTTGAAATAGTTGGACATGACATAGGTACCTACAATAATCTTATATTTTACATACTTACCAATAAATACGCATTATTCTTTTGGTAAGCAGAGATGCTTATTTCTATCTTCTAGTCATTCGCAAACTTTGAGAAGTCATCTGCCCCAGCGCAAAATCGACTCAAGAACCTCACCTATTTTTTTTATTGAAACCACACATGATATTTAAAAAAAAACTGTGAATTGTTAAGCACCTCGCAAGACGAAGTACTCATCATAGTCCCGTGACAGCAACAGATGCATCCGCCAACACAAGGTCATTACTAGGTCACTAGATTTAATACTTCTTGGTCGAATACAAAGTTACATCACACGAATTTATTATTATTATTAAATTCTTTATTGCACATAAATTAATTTGTACATAGGCGAACTTAATGCTAAAAGCATTCTCTTCCAGTTAAGTCTCAACCTTGGGCGTTGTGGAGAAAGTGATAGGTAGTGCGAAAGACAATGAGAACAGTTTAATTTTGTTGAATATCTATATTGTTTAACACTAGAATATATACTCACTTATACATCATGTTATAAAATAAACGTAAAAAATATACTACCTAACTACATAATTTAAATATATAGTTACTAAGTGAAACAAAAAATAATAATATCATCGTCACACTTACATACTACAACAAAAACAGATAAACTATTTATTAGATCTGCTGCTGATTGTTCTGCTTCTGGAGGTAGTGTAGACGAACCTTAGACTTAAAGGTTTCTATGGACTGCGATTGCCTTATATGCAATGGTAACTGGTTCCACAAGCGAACCGCTGACACGGTGAAAGAATCCGAATACCCTGCCGCATTATGCTCTGGGGTACGAAAGAGCAAATTTCGACATGACCGTTGAGGACGGTCAGTAAAATCAAAGAATGAGAAGCGATCAGTTAAGTAAGAGGGGGCACAAGGATTATAAACTATACCATATACTAGGGAAACAATATGAGCATTCCTTTGATGACGGATGTTGAGCCACTTGAGTTTATTACGAAAATCGGTGACATGGTCATACTTACGCAGGCCAAAAATATAGCGAATGCATAAGTTGAGCAGACGGTCGAGTTTATCAAGTAACTCTTCGGTGAGATCAGGGTAGCACACATCTGCGTAGTCAACGATAGGGAGCAACAAGGAGTTGACTAGCGTAACTTTGGTCAAATACTTGTTATAAAAAGTTTTGTATGAATCTGTTGGTAAAAACGCGGGTCACACATACTGCAATTTTTCAGGTTAATGTAACATTATTTTTGTAATGTAAATACCAAAAGGTTTTGTTTGTTTTTTATATATCTGAGTTCCGCGTCAATAATTTATTTTAGTTTGGCAGTTCAAATAAAAAAAAATGCTTTATACTTAATCTACATTATTTCAGTAACAGCGCGGTTACAAAAAAAAACTTTGTAAAAGTCTGATCCATCATTTACACATTCACCCTTCCGCATCAAGCGCACAGATATAATGTAAAAATTAACCCAGTTTATGTACATAAGTATAGGTACATACCTGAGTTATTAGTAGCTACCGGTCGCATAGTCTGGGAGCTTGGTATGTTAAAGTTGCTTGCGATGCGATACCTAAAACATGATAAGATAAATTTTATAAAAAAAAATACGTTATACATTTATTTGCAGTCCCATACCTAGGTAGATAAAGTAATTAAATATAGTCAGACAGAAATTTTCATCTTTTTAATAACTAAATAAAAGATTTGATATAGAATATTGTTTAAGAGATAATGTGAGTAATCATAGAGTAAGCTCCCTCAATACTGATAATTTAATTTTAACAAATTTTACCTATGTCCCTAATATTATTCATATGTTTTAATACTAACAGTTTTGTTATTAAATAAAACAAACCTACTCCCGTACAAGGCCAGGCAATCTAAATGAGCAAACATAAACATATACACACGTGTACGAGTATATGTATAAATACAGGCACATTGTTCACAATCTAAATGTATGAATCGCGCCCTATCATTTCGCTCGCTCTTCCAAATAAGCTCATTTATTACCTACCGCCTAAACAAAAACAAAAATTTGAATAAGGAGAGCATTATTTATCACTCGCCCCAATGAATGCCGTTAATGTGATTTTTAATAAAAAAAAGCAACCGCGCAAACGAGCACCATGTATCATCGGTTTTTTCGGCCAGTGATTGTCCTCCGCGAAAAAATATATTTAATTTATTTACCAACGATTTTACGGGTAGGAGCCAAATTAATTACATCGTAAATTATTTTGAGCACCCGTTTTGCTTGAATTTTAAATAGTTTGCGGTAATCTTTATTTACTCATTTCGAGGAAATGTATTCAGGAGCCCTCGCGACAACTTCCGAACGCCACTCAACAACACTGTGAGCTAGCGCGATTATTTTTTTATTATTATTTGCGCGTGCGAAAACAAAACAAAGTCAGCGTCACATGAAAACCCTTCCGTTGCCTAATTAAAAAATTAAAAAAAGCGTGCCCCTCACAACCCGCGTTGTCACGTTCCATATTCGCGCGATAATTACACGTCATTCTTTTTTCAAAAAGCACCGATGACGCGCGCAATTAAAGCTGTGTACAGACAACGGGAAGAAGAGACATAAAGCCGCGCACACACAATGCATCCTCAGTGAAATTCGCCGCGGGCTAGTGAAATTAACAAGGTGATTTACACGTGACACTAGACGCTGTTTTTCTGCGCCACGCCGCCCCCGCCCCCGCCCCGCACACACTTCCAGCCCTTCTCTCTTCAACTTTACAGACTAAATTGTATTTGTGAAATCCACTTTGCTATTTGTCCATGGGCTTTTTCATTAGGTACTTACGTAATTTTCACGGGCTTTCTTAAAGGTGGTGGGTTTTTTTTAAATATGGTGTGAAAATATCCCTGCATGGTGTAATAATAAAAATAATAACCTTATATAATTCCAGATATTAACAAAATGAAAAAAAATTACTAACGTAAAAAAATATGAATTTACTATCACAAAATATACTCTTTAGAGTTAGTTGGCAGTTTAATGCAGTGATAATGATATAGATACCTTAATAAGTAGGTATATATACGATTATCACTGCATTAAACTTTATTATTTTCTTCCTCAGGAAGTAGGACGACTAGGCACTTTGAACAACAATAAAGGTAACTACACAACAGGTTCGCACAATCTACAAAAGTTTTTCTTAAAACTAGGTCCGGCATAACGAGCTATCGCCTGCGGCTATTTTTCTCGTTTTCTAACAAAACTGGCATTCTCTACTCATTTCTGATTCACTCTTGTGTATGCACCTTTTGTTTCTTTATGCTCAGCTTTATGTAGCCCATTTTTAAGGGTTTTGGATGCAGACATTAGATAAGTTCGCTTTTTAAAATGTGAGTTTTGTTTAAAAGTGTATTATGCCCGCCTAGTACAGGTTTTGCCATTTTTGAAAACTATAAAAGTTTACGTTTTCTTCTGTCATCTGCATACATTATCAGTCAAAAGTCGCATGATAGTTTCCGCTAGAGGTATACTAAGGTACTACTAGGGTATACTAAGCCGAAATATGTGCATCATGATATATCTAAGTCCAAAAATGAAATAAGAATTTCAAAATTCGCAAAAAATATTTATTATTTTATATAGAAACTTTGTTGGTCAAGTGACTTATTACTATGGAGAATTTTAAAAAAACGCGAATTTTGAAAATCTTATTTCATTTACGGGCTTAGATATAACATACTGCACATGTAGCTTTCGGCTTAGTATACCTTTTTTGCAACATCTTGTATAACATATAGCAGTGGGCGGAGCGCCATAGATAAAGTTACTGAAAATTTCGGTAACATAGACCTGCGGGAAACTAAATGATTAAATTGCAAATCATGACGACCCATCACGTCCCCACAGCTGGGGCACGTGTCTCCTTCCAATGAAGGAAGGGTTTTAGGCCTAGTCCACCACGCTGGCCAAGTGCGAGTTGGTGGACTAAATTACAATTGTTATGATTATAACTACACTCACGGGCAAAGAAACCGTTCCACTTACAAATTTCCAACACTAAATGGCCTCAACTTTTTAAACATTGAATAGGACATCTGAACAAGATGTTTACGTTTTAAATTGATAGTATAATGTTTTAAATGTAGTTCAATATTGCAGAAAGCGTCATTAAGCCATAATTTTCCACTTAGGATTAATTTGGTGCTTTTCTCACTGGAACTTTTTCATTGCCCGTGAGTGTATTATCACCCTACATTCGTCTAATGTTTTGCTGTTTCATTACTAATATGTAAGTGAGATCTCTCCTTGAGAGCGCCACAGGCCACAGCACTCTCTGTCCTCGGCCTTTTCTCATCTCCTAATAATTACTATACTATTATTTTTTTTTTTAATAGGAATAGCATAGTCAAATCGCCATCCATCCACTTTAATATTATTAGGGGCATTAAAATTAAACAAACTGTACAAACTCCATAAAAAGAACATAAATCCCTTTGTAGCCACATAAACAGTAGTCAACTTTACAGAATTATGTAAATTTTATGTTTCCCCTAATTGCCAAATTATTTGTAGAGGTTTTTGTTAATTACCTACCAACTCTGTCTGAGGGTGCTGCCCTCTGAAGACTCTAGTCAACACAGTTGCATGCAAATGGGATTTACTAAGAAAATCACTGGCGACCCTAAAGAATAGGGATAGAATGCAATTAATGTTTTAATTGAGTACTAAAAGCTATTTCTAGTCCGACAATTTGCTAATTTATTTTTGTTGTACTGAATATGTTCGTATTTCGTAATGACGGTATTGTATCTAAGAGATGTTCAATCGTTTATAAACTCACTTTCTTCCATACAAATATTGTCTGGTAGAGATTGCTATAAGCAATAAGGCCGTCTATTTGTACTGTTTTATATGCTTACAGTTTTATTTAGTAATTTTATTGGTACAAATAAAGTTATATTTTACTTCACTGTAAGAGCCGAATATCGCTCCTTTTAATGTTCAAAGTTCAACCTACTGAGTGTATCCCTGAATAAGTAATTCATCATAACGCAGGACATCTCGCCTTACTGTGCGTTTTCTATACCGATCCGGTTTAAACTCAGATACTTTCAAATTTAGAATTCCAACCATTTGAAACTATCGAACCGCTCACCCCACGTAAAGGCGCGTCTACACCCGCCACCCCCAGATCATTTATAATGCCAAAATGTTTTAATTAAGATGCTGTAAAATGTAATTTACATGCAAATTCAGTTTATGTTAATGCGCGTCGTATATATCTGTTTGGGTGCGTGCTATCTAATTTTGCGACAGTGTGTACCGTCATTATCTGGCCCTAATGAGAAATCTGGCGACGGCTTGGTGTTTGCATAATTAAACTTGCGGTTCGGTATTTTCGTTTTGATTGTTGGTGTCGGTGTGTACGGGGCTTTAGACGGTGGAAGAAGATTTGTGGCTTCAAACGGTGTTTACAAGGTAATGTTTTGAAGGAAAGAGGAAAGTACTCAAGAGCTACAATGCCACTCTGGTGGTGGGTGGTACCTACTCCAGAAGTACCGCATATAGGAAAACTATCGGAATCGCTGTGTATATTGTACATGTATTACACCCTATATCCTTTATTGTACACACGGCAACGTTAAATGGTTGGCAGGGCACACTAACGTAGGTAGTGTATGTGTGTGTCGGCGACGTCGCCGTCGACGTAATTATTTAGTTCTGCACGCGTAGCACAGTATGGCGGTGACAAGATATAAATGACAGCTAGTTGCAACAAATTGTGTGATACCAGTTGTCCTCACAAACGCTAACATGGCCAACACGAAATAATCACTACAAGATGTGAGTTACAATTTTGACAGCGAGATTGGAAGATTTGTCTTATTTCCTAACATTGGTGTACCAATTTATCCACACATGTCTCAGTTTGACATTTGTTTAGGTAGCATTATATCACTCAAGTTCGAAGGTGGTGATAACATGTGACACAAATAATTATTTGTTTAGTTTTTGTTAATTTCATCCTTGCTCTACAAGAAGAGATGCAGGAAAGGAAAATTACTATAATACTTATAGGGAGGATGATCCGGGACTCTAATAACCCGTTGAAAATGCTTTAAAAACAACATTTGTCAAAACACACAATCTTCTTTTTTATTTGACTAAAATTATACATTAAGTATATTACTTATATGTAGCGGTGTTAGCTCAGACGGGTAAGCGCCCGCCCCTCACGGAAGAAATGTGGATTCAAATCCTGTCGCTCACATGTGCTAAGAAGTTAGATAGATAGACATTAGTTTGTTTGGAAGCAACTCAGTGCATATGTTTGCCCTTAGGAACAAAAACCACTGATTTTCAGTTGTCTCCCATATACTTTAAGTTTGCCTATTCACGTCAAAGTATGTAGGTAATGAAGTGGCTAATTGAATAGTTTGAATGCTAAATGTGGAGTTCACGAAATGTAAATCATATACATTGAATAGGTCCGGCACACCGGGCAGTCAGCGACTGATGCTATGATGACTGGTTGTCCTTTCACCACAGCGACAAACCCTAGTCAGGCTTTATTATTTATCAACAACACACTAACTAAAATGAAGTGGCTAATTGAATAGTTTGAATGATAAATGTGGAGTTCAAGAAATGTAAATCATAATATAAACTGTACATATAATAAGTCCGGCACACCGGGCAGTCAGCGACTGATGCTAATCCTTTCTCCACAGCAACAAACCCTAGTCAGGCTTTATTATTTATCAACAACACACTAACTATAAAAAAATAAGTGGATATGCTAGCATGTACAACTAAATTAAATGGTTATAAAAATATAATATTTTCTTTAGGTAAGTAAAACATTTATTATACTTTTAATTAATAAATTATAAAAAGTATACTATTTCACACACCATAAAAGCATATTAGGTATTCTTAGTTATCAACTATCACAATAATCAGTCTGAACTTGGCTTATATCAGTCATCAAATAGGTCTCATAGTATGTATGCCAAGTTTTTCAACTTTTTCAGTTCGGTGCCGCTCCGGTTCATTGTTTCACCACAAGGTTGCTGATGTCATCTGACCATCTCCAGGTGGTTTCTGCCAACAAGAGCTCTCCAACCGTGTCTAGGCCATCATTTTCTGACCGGTTTTGACCATCTTCCGTCTTGCCTACAAGCCAATTTCAATGTTCTGTAACAAACAAAAATGTTTCATTAGATTTTAGTTATACTTATGAACTAAGATTATGACTTCTATTGTCATCTTCATCATCATAGCCCATCACGTCCTCACTGCTGGGGTACGGGTTTCCTTGCAATGAATGGCCTAGTTGACCAAGTACTGCCAAGTGAAAAAAGTTTTTTGAGTTGTTTTGTGTGCATGTGCCCAATTATAATAACATGTGACTGGTACTGGCACTTACCTACTGTTTTTTCCTTCCATTGATTATATAAATATTATTCAGTCAGGCCGTGGGACAGGCATCGTAGATGATATTCTGTTGCACCCGTCAGGATTCTGCCCGAGCTTTTGTCTCAAGGCCTTCTAGCTCCTGGGGCCGGGTAAACGGTGGGTGGGTCATCAGTCAGGTGGCATGCTGTTTTGTTCTTCGTCTCATGGAGCCGGTGCATAGAAATCGTCTGCCGAAGAACTCCCAAGGAATCTGATCGTGCTTGGTCGGGAGCAAGCTCGGTCGTATATTATTTCATGTGACGATGTCCAAGTAGTTAATGAGCCAATATGAGTCCATGGGGTAGCGCAATGCAAAAATGCAATGGTAATATTACCAAAATATTTCACTCGAACGCACCAAACAGCGAAAATTTTCTTCAAATTTGACGTTTGGTGACATTTAAATTGTCAAAAAACCATAGACAATACAAACAAGAGCCACAAATGAGCGATTTTCAAAAAAAAGAACGAATGAAATACATATTTCCACAGAGCAGAAAAGTTTCAGTGTCACTGTGGCTTATATCCAATCACACCAATAAAATGAGTCCCATGTACACCCTATGCTAACATTTAAGACTGATATCAAAAAGTGACTCAATTTAATCAGTCACTTCACATGTTGTCTTATTATGGCCATACTAGCCGTGCTGGGCAACCCACACACGGATATTGTAAGCATGTAGTTGTGCCAGTGACAATGATTCATTGTTTTTATGATATGAAGCAAAATTTTGCAAGGCATTGTAATAGATTGAATGGTTCAGTTGGTATGATACAAGACTTACAATAATAGGTATGGTGGTTCAAATCCCACTGAACTTATAATATTCCTTTTTTGTTTTTTTTTATAGATTTAATTTATTTTTTAAGATGGTTAATAATAGTATTGTAGTATAAACGAATAAAAGCAACACAGAAAGTAAATGAAACAAGTTATTAAGTGTTAAAATTACCAAATTTATTCTTGCCGTAACATAAACATTAAGGATGTTACGTTTTTGTTGTTTTTCGTTTAAAAACATAGTTGTAGTTTATATAAGGAAAATTTTCAATTAGCAGTTTTAAATCATAATAAACATCAGAAAAGGATGGACTGGCTGTTTTACTAAAGTAAATAGGCAAGTCATTAGTTATATGAATCAACATGTTAATTAGCTAGAAATAAGATAACTTATTCCAACCTCAGTAACAATAACATCATTTACACATTGGCTTGCCCATAATTGTAAATAATAATAAGTATTTAACAAAATAACTAAAATCTTATACAAATGGAAAAATAAAAATTACTGAGCTAACCCCAATAACTTTTCACCACTTTTTCGCCATAATATCTTACGTCCATCCTTGTCTGACTTAAAGGACTTTTCATCACTAAATATCACCACATTTTTGCACCAATAAAAGTTTAAAATAGTCAGTCGCAAAACGCACTCTGTTTCGACGATGCTGATCGGTTAGAGCAATTTTCTTCGTCGGCCTCCGACACCGCAACCCAGCAGCACGCAAGTGAACCCGTACGGTTTGTAGGGATAGATTATGTGTTGTGGCCGTAGAACGGGTGCTCCAGAACGGATCAGCGCTATGTGCAGCTACGATTTCTCGATGGCGTGGTGATGCATCCGTATAGACGACTACTGTCTACATGTCCCGAATCTGCGTATCGGTGAACCCATAATTGAACAGTTCTCCTCTGCAAACAAAAAAAACAAATACTTAGCTTATACAAATACAAATATTCTAACAGTCAAATAAAATATTTGCAATTCTATGTTACTTACCGTTAAACGTCTTGCGATTTCACTAATTGTAATGTTTTGTTCATATAAATACGATTATCTCCGCCTTTTTGAACATGGTTAAGTGACTTTACATAGTGACTGCGAAGAGTAATTAATTAAATTAACAAATCACAAAGTGAATCACTTTGCAGACGAAGAGGTGAATTGTCACTAAAACTAAAAACAAATTTCGTTTATTCATATTGTATGAGGGTAGAATGGTTTTAATTCTCAAATGAAGAACGAATCATATATTTTTGGCGAAGAGAAATAGTCGACAGCTATGCAGCTTGTAGTCATTTGTCAGTTTCAAATTAATTAATTTTATACTCAACAGCGTTTAAATTAACGCAAAATTTGAATTAAGTTAAATAAAAATAACCATCCGTGGTCTCGAACTCACGACCTATGTTTCATTAGTCTAACATTCTACCAATGAGCTACGAAGTGTATAGACACAGGCAGTGAAATTTAGCTTCACATCAATTTTATAACTATTTCACTAACACTACCGGTTGATATTTTTATGCCACAGCTGGTATACGGGCGTTTGCCTATGCGCAAACTCGTTTGTGCTGTTGTGTGTGTGTGTGTGTGGATTGTTACTGGTGTGTAAACCGATTTCTGCGTTTATGCACACATAGACAACGTTAGTGTGCACACATACACTACTTTAGTGTGCCCTGCCAACCATTTGACGTTGCCGTGTGTACCTATAAACCTAAATAGGTTTGTTCACCTTTCAGGTAGATTAAGGTCTTGTGCTTATGCTATATTGTAAAAACTCTTATGTACCTACCCTTAATCATGAAATAAATACTTTCATTTCATTTCATAAATATATTCAAATTAGTACACTCACGGGCAATGAAAAGGTTCCACTGAGGAAAGCACCAAATTACTTCTTAACGGAAAAGGCTAGCTTAATGCCGTCTTCTGCAACATTGAAGTACATTTATCAGAGCATGAGGATATTACCAACTAAACTCGGTAATATTTTGTTCCAATTTTAAATTAAATCTTTGTGTTCGTTTGCTGTCGGAATTTTATGAGTGGAACGTTTTCATTGCCCGGCAGTGTAGTTTCATCATCACATCACATCAGTTTATAACAAACCCTAATTTTAATTAGTGGAACAAATTGAAACCGATTATAAAGATAATCACTGTAACTACCTAGCAGAAATATACAACCCGCGCAAAGTTTCTAGACACCTGGCCCAAAAATCTACCCCTCTCCCCTTTCCCCGCGCGAGGCCCCGCTCTCGTCCTTTTGTAGCGTTAGCATAAGAATTATCAGACGATTACCTAACAATAAATATTTTTTATCGCATACTTTTTGTTACTGCTTTAACAAGTAGGTATCAACTTGAATACTTATACAGGATGTTGCAAAAAGGGTATACTAAGCCGAAACCAGCATGTGCAGCATGTTATATCTAAGCCCAAAACTGAAATCAGAACTTTAAAATTAGTAATTTTTTTAAATTCATTTTCCATAGAAACTTAGTTGGTCAAGTGACATAACATGCTGCACATGCTGGTTTCGGCTTAGTATAATACCCTTTTTGCAACACCCTCTGTATAAACAAATATTTATACATTTTATTACAATATAAGACGACCGAATGGCGTAGTGGTTAGTGACCCTGACTACTGAGCCGATGGTCCCGGGTTCGATTCCCGGCTGGGGCAGATATTTGTTTAAACACAGATATTTGTTCTCAGGTCTTGGATGTGCCCGTAAAATGGCAATAGGCCCGCCCTCTATTACATTGGGACTAACATAACACTCTGGCGAAAAGTGGGTGCAGTAATGCACCTCTGCCTGGAGTACATTAGTACAAGGCGTGAGTTTTTTTTATTACAATATAACAAAAGTCAGGTAAGTAAATAGGTATGTTTTTAGATAACCAGAATAATTTCAAATATCGGGGCGCTACATGTATATATTATTATGTTTACGTTCTCGCAACAATTTTCTTTATAAAATTAGTTCATTTAAACTGCGCAGTATGGCGAGGTTCATTATTTTTGTAGCCGAGCTTCGTTATAAAAATACTGATAGCAAAGAGGATATTTTTTGTAATATCGATATTACTTTTTTTGCACTCAGTACTAAAGACAAATGTCATTTAACCCAGGTGTCTAGTTATCTCGCCCGCCTTGTAATGTAGTTAAGTGTTTTGTAAAAAGAACAAACTCGTAATTAATTTATTCATTGTGATTTGAGTAATATTAATAATACTATAAATAAGTGCGAAAAATATTGTATCCCTTACGAAAAAAGTTATACTTAACGCTTTTCGTTTTTTTCAGAATCTTTTAACACATGGTAAGTAAACTATCTAGTTAAATATTTCAAACAATGCACGCAGTTACAAAATCCTTTTTTTTAAATAAAACAAAAAAGTTTTTAAAAGTTAAGGCAAAGTTGCATACCAGTACTTGTGTAACTATATGAAGCATATAGTATTTAAGCTATACTTTTTTAAGAAAACGATTTAAAACTATAATATTTTCTTCAGACATTTAACTATGCATTAATATTTTATGGCTAGTGAATAAAATAATAATAATAGGCAAGTGAAAAATATTAAATCTGCCTAGTCGGTGGCGCTCAAAGCTACAGTAGGCGGGCGGGCGAGAAAGCTTTTCTCACTCTCTTAAACGCTCTCCGCGCCGTATACACTCAATGAACACTCTTGATACTTTTAACTGTTTATTTTTTCATGGCAAATTGCTTGTACTCAACTCTGTACTTAAAAAAAATTACGACAAAGTATAAATTATATTCACTGCTCGTTGTAAATCGTGACAAAACATGTTTACTATTCTTAAATGGTTTTTAAAATCAAAATATTTTTGTTAGTAATTTACCCTATATTTAGTATTTAAGGTACAGCCTCTTCACGTTGGCACCGCTGTGGGACACCCTCTATTGTATACGATAACATGCTATGTGTAAATAAGACAGTTTCAAGCACAGACTATGTGATAACTTTCAGATATTATAAGTCGTGTCTGAAACATAAACGAAACATTTTAGTCACGATTAAGAAGATTTTTATATATCTTTTTAATTCTGATCGAAAATTCCCCTACCTTCATTGGAAGGAAACCCGTGCCCCAGCACTGGGGACGTGATGGGTCGTGATGATGATGATGATGATGATGATGAAGATGAAAAGTTACCTGTTAAAAAATGCTATTAGCATTACGTTCGCCTATATACGTACACCAAAATTTGTTATAATAATAATAATAATAATTTCTTTATTCAGATTACTAAGATCCAATTTTGTTAGTAGACATATTAAAATACAGTGTGTTAGTAAGTACTTAAAATATTTATAACTTAAAACTATTATTTATTTAGGCCGACATGTTTGGCTACCCAATGTTTATACATTGGGCAGTCAAACCGGTCAACTATTGTACCAAGGATGGTGTTATGTTATGCAACAAAGAATTATAAATAATTTAATATAAATAATAAAGTATCAAACCGTCTCGTTCGCAGCACACGACACTTGACTCGGTCGAGTGCGGTGGCGCATTGTTGCAGCGACATACGCTCTAATAATGTTATACATTATTATACGTCATTATACACGGGCGCCGCGGGACAAGGGCCTTTTTATTATACAGGTGCTTGCAGTGTCGGATCTTGGCCTCAAAGTCGGATCTAAGTAGCGGGATGAAAGTTGCGCGATGCAGATATAGCTGGGTAGGGTTTTAAAGCAGGAGTTTTTTTTTTATATAGGTGTTTGTTTAAGATAATTGTGTTATTTTGCAATAATATATATTATGGTGTTGCAAAAAAGGGATGGTAAGTTGAAAGGGGGTGACTCAGAGGGTCATTCTGGAAATTCGACTTATGAATATACTTGTAAGTAAGAATTAACTTACTTTTAGTTAATAGGTATATCAATCGAGATGTATCCGGAATCATAATTATATTGTGCAGTGAAAAATATGAAAATACTTTTAAAAAATAAGTTGAACTTGTAACAACAATAGAATATTTCGCGCCTCTTTCGGTCAAAAAGGGAGTTTTCTTAAACTTTTCCAACCCCATCCGAGGGGCAATCAGTAAATGAGTAAAAATTATAATCAAAAAATAAAGAAGCCCGAACTCGGTTAGAAACAAAATAAATTCAATTACAACTCGATAGACGTTTTCGATTTGAAGGCCTAACTCAATTAGACGGCACGGCTGATGGAAAAATAAAATAAATACGAGGAACAAAAAAAATTTAAACAAAAAAGCGAGTCCAGATATAATTTGAAATATCTCCGTAAATGTAAAGTGCGAGTGCTGTTATTTTATTCAAATGAGGGGGAATTTTTTTCAACCCTTTTCTCTCAACGCCATCAAAGTGGCCTGATATTCAATTAAAAAAAGAAGAGCGAGCCCCGACTGAAAATTAATCAGAAAAAATGCTTTTAACTAGATCTACATTTTAATGAAATTATTATTGACGAGTGTTACACAAAATGGGTACAGCCTTTGTAGGAATTGTGCTGCTAATGTCCGCCACGCCGTCTCTACCTTTCACATTTATTTATTTATTTCATTTTAGGGTTCAGTGTCTGATTGCGATAACACAAACGGAGGGGTTTTTCTCTATCACCTGCATAATATCTTCTGTCCTTTGTTTCATCATCGTGCAGTTCATTATTATTATCATAAGTAGTATATTAATCGTAGTAACCCATAGAACAACGCGGACTCGGCATACTCAATGTAGTAACCGCTGGAGGTGCGCTAACTTTTTCATTTGCATTCAATCACGATGTTGTCTAATTTCGTTGTTGCTGATAACGACAACCATCACTTTACTACCTAAAAAAGATTTTTATTTTTACATACTTACTTAGGTACATCCGTATTCTTTTTAGCGTGTCGACGATAAACTAACTATCATCATCAGTCTATGTCAACCCACTGCAGGGTATAGGCCTCCTCCATGTTAACTAACTAATCCCTAAATAATACATTACACCCAAATTCAATAACTCTATATGACGAAAAACGAGGTTTCGGAGGGCTGATGCACTAGCCACGACTCTACCTCGTTGTATTAAACGTGCCGATTGCACGACAGCTCTCGTTCATATTTTTTTCGTCAATATAGAGCAACCATCAGATACTGCATCGACGGCAGATAATATGTAGTGTAGTTATATGTTAATGTTTGAAATGAATGATACTAAAAGGTTGCACTTATGCAACCGACTGTACCTACCTAGGCACGGTCATGGCACATGATTTAAAATACCTACATATTAACATTAACTCCTCCATACACACATTGAAACAAACACACCAATTCTAATTGTACTCGTGATGTGAAAAGTGCTTTCCGTGATACCAAACGAAGGAATTATAATTGTTGATCTCCATAATTCGATTCGGAATAATTATTCGTCGTCAACGGACCGGGCCGAAATGAAGCGGTTTTTATTCAAACCCAGAATGAGATAATTAAAATTTGAATACAAGATTAGCCTGAAAGAGATCGATACACGAATGTCGTTTGTGCTGTGATTTCGCGTGGAAGGATTAATAATTACATTGATATCAAACAGGTACGACATCGATGACAAAAATGAGCTTATGTGTATAGGACGAACTTTTTATTATTGCTATGTACAAAGAAAACTTTTTATAAGTAAAACAACAGAATCTAATTCGGCCGTCCACTTCGGAATTTCGTGATCATAAACACATAGGAACTATCCTTATTGTTTTACCATACTCTAACCCCCAAATTCATAGAGCTTTTTGGCACATTACAATAGGTTTAAAATTTACGTTGTGATATACGAATTTCATATTTTTGACTGACCTAAAGAGTCGAAATTTATGTGTTTTAATGTAACTTTTAACCTTGTTGTAAATTTAAAATACTGTCTATGAATTTGAGGGTTAAGGTAAAACGTACACTTTTCGGCATCGTACACAAGTGACAAACCGCTTTCGTATTCTTTGTATAGAAATTCACACAAGTGCGTCCACTTCATCGGCATTGTCGACGTTGTTTCCCCATACACACACACGCACTCACGCCTTGTACTAATGTACTCCCTTGCGGGGTAGGCAGAGGTGCATTGCTGCACCCACTTTTCGCCAGAGTGTTATGTTAGTCCCAATGTAATAGGGGGCGGGCCTATTGCCATTTTTCGGGCACATCCAAGACCCGAGAACAAATATCTGTGTTTAAGCAAATATCTGCCTCAGCCGGGAATCAAACCCGGGACCATCGGCTCAGTAGTCAGGGTTACTAACCACTACGCCATTCGGTCGTCTGTTGTGGTGGACGCTTACCTTTAACAGACGCTCTTTACTACTTACAATATCTCAACAATAACTCCCAGACATGTAATAAAGTACGCATCCGTCAGTCTAGTAGAATCTATTCACAGACTGCCTATCTAGACACGAGCTAGGTTCAGGGGGTCACTCTATATTAAGAAAAACGAAGTTTCGTACCTCTGCTGCGCGAGCCCCGACTTTATCTCGCTGTATTAAACGTGGCGATTGCACGACTGCTCTCGTTCGCTCGTTTTTCGTCGGTATAGAGTAACCCCCCAGGCGTAAAAGATTGATAGCGTAGTTTGCTACAATGCACGATATCGCAACCTGTGTGGCCATTGTGGCCATATGACATGGTTTTACCATGACTTCATCTTGGCTAGTTGATAAGGTATTTACTTACTCAGGATATTTATTTATCTATAATGTGTATTGATTGTGTATGTGTAGATCGTGTAGATATATCAGCAGTCTATCCATGTTACTCTCTGCCTAGTTTGGTGTAAAGATGGTCACCCACACGTATATTTAAAAAAACACATACCTAATCTACGAAAGCTTAAAGGGTGAGAAGGTAGTGTTTTTTTAATTATAATCTCGGCATGAAATTCAAAATTTCAATGCATTCAGAATACGCTTTTAAATCCGTCCCGTGAAAAATTCAGGATAAATACTTCTAAATATAAAAAAACCCTTATGCAATCCTCCAACACATCTTCAATTCAAGTTAACAACAAACTTGAGTCCATTACTCAGCGCCAAAACTATTGGGGGGTGACTAGGTGGGGTAGGGGGGGCAGCCGTCACTAGGCTGATATGTGACCAGAGAGTCTTGTTCAACAAACGATGACGATGATTTAAGCCGGGCCCGTTTTAAGTGTATTAGAGGGGGGAAGTTAGGCTTTTGGCCGGCTCAGATAGATTTGAGCCAGTGCGCCATTATGGCTAGGCTTCCTCAATTTATGTGTGCTGTCCATTTGATGACGTAAGGTTGTTAGACGAAGCCCCGGCATGAGGATTGGGTCGTAAAGGTGTTCGGGGGGGAGCCCCCCAGCCTTTTGCTTTACTTGGGCGTGGCGAGCTTGCTTTAGTTTTGATAGTAATTATTCTAGTACATTTTTATTTACAGAAATTTTGTTAAAATAAAAATAACTCAATTTGGGTTTAGTTGTATTTATCTATGAATTGTAAAGTGCAGTTGCACTGAATTGTTCATAGGAATAAAAAGTTTTTTTTCCAATAATGCATATTTACCTATTGGTGCATTTCAGGGACGCTGTGCAATGGGGACTACCATTTTTTTGTTCACCAGTTGGCGCCACTGTCGACTGAGGTGAAGAGGTACCATAGCTGTCAAACTTATCAAAGGCGACTTTATCAAATTGGCGCGAAATAAAGTTTTAAAATCTTGAATCTTATAAGCTTGTTAATTATAAAATAACTATCATCATGTGGAGTTACTATGCCGCAATGTTGTGCAGATCCGTTATGTTCGGAAAGAAAAGGAGGACATAATGTTACCAAGTGATAAAACTGTTCTAAAACAGTGGCTTGTGAAATAATTATTATCCGACAATCTCGTGTTTGTGAAAATCATTATAACCAATTTCAGAAAGAACATAATGTAAATAAGGATTAGGCATTTAATAAATACAATAAAAATAAAATAATTACACACTGATTTAACTTTTATTTATCCTTTCCGTTTAAACACACTGCTATACAAAAAATATAACACATTAGTAATCCACACGATTAATGCTGGTTAAGTTGTTAGTTGAAACTAAATAATGGTAGTATAGTAACTACGAGTATACTAAGTATTCTATTATTTGTGGGGGTGTCAGTACCTGCACCTGGCTCACTCGAATGGAGCCTTTGTGCATATCGCCTTAAGGTCTAAACTCCACTCCTAAGCTTGGACCATTTCCTACCACGCTGGTCCTCTGCAGGTTGGTGGGTTCGAAAATCTAGATGTGCAGGTTTTATCGCGATGTTTTCATTCACCGTAAGAGCGATGGTATGTACACTGTACATAAATTCCAAAGTACTCATTGGTGACAATATCTAGATCTGGAGTTTCATTTTTAGTGTTCACACTGCTATACAAAGTTTTCTGAAGGCCACTCAATTTTGTTGTATGATGCTGTCCTCTACGTTTCCAACCAAGTTACTGTTACGGCCATAGTCTTGGTGTCTGTAAAAAGAAAAACACATAGCTGTTACCTAAGCAAACAAGCATACATTTCGTAAAAAATAAGTTTGTAAACAGTAAACAAACTAACCTCTGAATTAGCTGCTTTTTGAGACCGCTTATTTTTGCGCCTCTTTTCCTGCAAAGCGTGCACATTCATCGACAAATAATCCATAATTGCGATAATTTCGCGAAAAGAGATCACTTTTCAACAGGGAAATGAACGAAAATATAATTTATCACGAAGCCCGCCAAACAAATTATATGAAAAGTAAAATGTCACTTGACCTCAGTCAACACCAGCGCCCCTAGCGGCAAATTCACACGCGTTAGCTCCCATTGTCAGCAAAAACCTAACGCAAATTAATAAAATATAAATAAATAAATAAATAATCTACCCTGTTTGTATGTCTAACTTATTAGATTTCCACCTATTTCGTCAAACGAACGTCCTGTGATTGTAACAAATAATAAACCGTTGACGGGGTTGCGTGCAATCAGTAGGAAGGCTCACAGAGCACTCGATGTTGCAGAAGTCGAATACCATAAAGGGAGTGACTCGACTCGTTATAGATATTGTTAACAACTTTGGTTAAATGAGCGGTGAAATAACGCAAAAAGTATCAATTAATAAAATCTAAAAAATTGAGACGTTTACTAGGTAAGTGAACCTTAATCATTTTTAGACTGATGTATAATACCTTCTAATTTATTGATTAAACAGAACACCAGTAATAACATTTTACAAGGGAAATGAATTACTCAATAGAGAATAGCTAAAAGCGATTTCTATACAAAGCAAAGATTTACAACTAATTATTGACTGTCAAAATATCAAAATATTAACAAGAATCTACACCATTTCAGAACACTGGTTTTTTTACAGAAAAATAAAGAAACTTTCATGACAAGAAAACTTTATATCATCCTCATTGAAGACTTTCCATCTTACAACCAAACTTACTCTCTTCAAAATGCCCAGCAGGGATAACCCATTTCGGCTCACAATACACTTTTCGAACCCCCTGTATAACCGGGCTTATGAAGCAGTGCGTGCCGTGACGTGACGCGCTGAGTACCAGCCTCATGCTGGCCACAGGCGGCGCCAGGGGTGGCACCGACGTCTTTACTTTTTATAAATGCACTCAAGCAATGACAAAGTTCCAGTGACGTATGGAACTTCAATGCCACGGGAAACTTTTTCATTGCCCGTGAGTGTATATTCTGGCTTTTCGTGTTAGCTTCGCTATGCCTTAAAAGATTTTACCGTGAGATTACCGAGATTTAAAGAATCACGTAATCAAAGAAGAACGTGTTAATGTCGGGTAGCAGCTTCCTACAAAAACAATTATTATTAAAATAAATGGGCCGTTTTACCGTGGAAGAGTAGCAAACATCGATGCATACATACTTTCTCATTTATAAAATTAGGAGGATAGAATCATGTAACATCCATGTACTTAATAAACTTTTATCACATGGAAGGACTTTTCTTAACATACAAGGTGTAGTCTAGGTACACATCGGTAACATACCGAAAGGAAATAATCATTTACCGAGAACGCCACAGCATAGAGATCAGACAACCCTATACCCCCGGTAGGTCGTATCGAAACAAGATTTATTTGTACCGTCTCATGATTTGCGAGACATTATGATAAGTGGGCGAACCGCACCGCGCAATTAGAACAAACGCACAAACTATTCATTTAAAACAACTCGACCTTTCTATTCTACCCTAACCGACGTTTACACTAGTGTAAATACAGACTATATTGGCAAAGGAAACAAAGCTGCAAAGGACAAGTATAGTGAACGATGGCTACACCCGGCAGAGTAAAATGTATTAGCAAATTGACGGCGTGACAAAGTTACGTCGTGCTGTCTTAACAGTAGCCGGGCCTGATTCGACTGTTTTATTAACGTGCATTTTGCATCTAATGTCTGTTACATTGGAAGTTGGTTATGATAAATGGGTTTAAATGTTTTTCTTCTGTTCTATACGGTGCACGACATTTAAATGCATCTTAAGACACCAAACTTTTATCATATATGACTAAATAGTGGATCTATCATCATAACATAAAGGAACCTCTTTGAGCGTCGTATCACCTCTCCTTTACACAACAGTCAGCGACCGATGCTAATCAATTCTGTCAATACGGCGAAAAATCCTAGTGTGGTTCCGGTGTTAAGAAGATCAAGGGGATTACTCTATACTGACAAAAAACGAACGAAGGCTTTCGTGCAATTTGAACGTTTGATACGATATAGATTCGTGGCTCAGGCAACAGCGCTCCGAAACTTAGTTTTTCGTTATATAGAGTGACCCTCTAGCCACATACTTTCTGCGACTCCTCATCCAAAAGCGCTACAAAACTGTCTAGCTAGACTAAGGTCTTATCTACTCACCGCTACTAACTACTTGCCAGTGACTACCTACCTCACTGGCCCAGTCGCAGTCGGGCCGGCATCCACAACAAACATGATTAATACGATTATCGTCATTAATTGAATTGTCACAAGTATCAGACCGGCATATTTCCATCGTTTTCCACTCTCCGGTGGACAACGCAGATTGCGTTTGACATTGTTGGGTTTTAAACTTAATTATTTACAAAACAGCGAAGTAATAAGTATCCGATGACTGATGGACGGTCGGCCGCGCGTTGTGATGTGCCACGTAACCGTCAGTAAACGAACCAAACTTAAATAAGATGTATGACAGCATGCATTTACTAGCTACTGAACATTTTGCGACGGAGGCTCATTGTAGATATCCTCTATACAGGGTGTTGCAAAATTGGTATACTAAGCCGAAAACTACATGTGCAGCATGGTATATCTAAGCTCGAAACTGAAATCATAATTTGGAAATTCGCGAAAAAAATAATTAATATTCCATAGTAAAAGTCACGTGACCAACAAAGTTTCTATGGAAAATGAAATTTTTTTTTCGCGAATTTTCAAATTCTGCTTTCAGTTTCAGGCTTAGATATACCATGCTGCACATGTAGGTTTTGGCTTAGTATACCCTTTTTGCAACACCCTGTATAGATCCACGTCACGCAACACGTTAAGCTGGCTTCGATTCGCATTAAAGTTTAGGAAATACTGGTTGGGATAAAAAATGCATACCTACTTATTGTCCAGTTTCTCATTTGATTGAAACCACCAAACATTAACTATAGTCGTACTCGATTACAATTCAGCCAATCACAACGCTGCATGTAATGCTAAGTTGCGATTAACAAGATATTTTTATTTGTGAAACTCATAGTTAAAATGTATATTCAGATACATTCACTCACTATCACTACTGATTTTTTTTGCAAAAACAGTGATCAATATTTTGAATAAGTAAATATTCCAAAAGTATGTTCCAAAAACACAACTCAGACCCAGCCACATCCCTACGAAATGATCACGCGCGCAAATGAATGATAGTTATTTTATTTTTCGATTGTGCTGCGGTCTTGCCGGCCTGCGTCCAAGGATTAATAACTGGGGTGGGGCGCGACCGCGGCCTTTTGAAAGTCAATGCTTTTGTCATTTTTGCTGCTTTTTTTCTCTTTTCATAAAGCCAATGCATCGATAGTTTTTTGCGGTTGTCGACCGCATATTTGACTATCGTTTGTAGGGCCGGCTCGGCGGGACAAAGAGAATTGTTTGTGTGTGGGTTCCGCAACTTGTCATGGCAAGACTGCATCAGATGTGTCCGCCAGAATTGGTTCGGTTCAGTGCGAAAATTATGATTGAAGGCCCGGAAAGAAAAGAGAGTATGTAATTAGAAAATCAAACATTTATTTATCTATTTACTTTTAAGATATAGATAACAAAAATTAATTCTCCTACTTGCTACCTATTCAAAATTGGATTAAGTATTCATTATTTTTATCGTACAGAACATGTGCTCACCCGAAAATCTGAAAACGTTACAATAATGTTAAACTACGTATGAGACCCTAGTGTCAACAAAATCCATTCAAACCAAATGACCCTAAACTGAAAACCTTCCAAACAGGCATCCTACTATACTCTGTGTTACGCACAAAGACCTAAACCTAATCACTAACTGAAATGCAAGAACTATGAGCGAAACACCTGAACAAATGAGCGATAGTGAAAAGCGCCAGCTATACGATATGTGGCGTATTAATTGAGTGCTAATCAATTCTTTGAGCAGCCGTCGAATTCGGAATGCGATTCCAATGTTCGCCATCCGACATCCACCCCCCAACTGATAGCTGTAGTAATGGTTAATGAATTTATTTCGAGTGAAATATTTATTTGCACAGGTACCTACGGACGTGTGGTTTCGTTCTATTAGCGTTTTTTGCGAGTTTCGACAATTTGGATTTAGTTTTTTTTCAATCGTGCGCTTGATGTTATGATTAATATTTTCAATGCGTGCAGCTATCCAGTTTGGTATGCAATAGGTAATCCGAAATGGGAATTTACCATTTACCGTAATTTTTAACAACTTTACTTACTTATTGGCATTATTGGAGCTTTCAAGAAGCGTAAAAGCAAAGGTTTGATGATGCGGGAACATTTTTGAATGATTACTTCACATCAGTCCAATTTTCTAATATGGCCTAACTAATCAGATAATTATTTGAGAGCTATGATAAAGCCACTATGACACCGTAACATGCACTAGGACATATGTAATATATTATAACTAAACTACTTACAGAATTAATTAAGACTGACCTACTTTCTTCCTCACTTATCGCATAGTTCATACGAAACATATCACGATCCCGATAAATTACGCTATCAGCTGAAAAACGGTTCAAACCTCCTTATGGGTGCTAACCTCCTGGTAGGTACCGCTATTTAATAAAGGCGGAACCGTAGATTCATTAGGGCGCAATTAAGCCGCGATAAGACGGCCGTCATTACGTATGCTAATCGTGAGTTAATTCGCGATACTTGTACCTCGGCTCTGGGCGCCTAGTACCCGCTATGTATATTCATTACAATTATACCACGTTTTATAGGTGAATGCAGGTTTAGATTAGCCGATTTTCATAATCTCATTTCCGATTACCTTATGCGGCAAGATTGGTTCAGTAATGTGAATAAGTTTTCTTTAGATATCTTTTGGACATAAAGCTTGTTTTAAAGCTTCTTTAAGTATTTTTGAAATAAAAGTACCTACTCTCAATAGCTGGAATAATTATGTAGCAACTAAAGAGATAGATACATTTGATTGTCCTTGAGAAGAAAGATGCTCTGGTGATGGATAGGGGAGAGGCCATAAATGACTGTAACCAGTGAAGGAGATGGTGCTGGAGCGGAAAAAGATTCAGGGGAGTAAATAAGATCGCTAGGCTCAAGGGGCTATACAGCAAGCACTGGTAGCATAGAGAAATAGAGATGCGTAGAAAAAACCTAAGTTCCACATGAGAGTAGCCGGACTGAATATTGAACAGCCTGAGCAGAGTATAGTGATGCCATTTGAGAGGTACAAGGGGATGTAGACCAAAACATACCTTCGGGATCACTTTCAAAATCAGAAACAATACTGCAGCGCTAACCGCGACTCTTGCATGAAAATTCTCGTTCCTTTGTTCGTCGATTTAGAAAGTGACCCCCCTTGCCCTGATCCTGACCTGAACACTCTATGGTCCATCACTCTAATGAGCCAATGGGTAGGATGGATGACTAACACTGCATGCAAAGTACAAACGCTGTAATGACTAAGTCATGTTACAGAAACTTAGTCATTTTACGTGCTTAGTCCGTGAACCACAAGATTTAAATTTGCTCGCATGCATTACGAGTGTCTTCCACTATACCTGCCTAATTTCAAAGCTCAGAAAATTTACCTGTTCCCGCGTGTACCTAAGTAAGTCACGATGCAGGTAATTTATGCCGTTGATAATAATTTCCTGCAACTTAAGTGCGTAAGCGATATTATAAAATGTTTAATGAGCGAGATTGTTGTTTAATGTAACAAGTTGCTTTAAACTTCCGAGTCGATACAACTTTCCTCTGAGATTGCTTGTGGCGAGCTTTTATATTTAGATATCGGTAAAGTAATGCTTTTTTAAAGAAATTGGAAATTTGGCATTGCACTAGTCTAGTGAGACTATAGGTATAGGTACTATAACTCTAGTTCTACAATACGCTTGCTTCTCGCATCAAAATTAAGGCTCTGCTGCCTTAATTTTGATACAAGATCATTGTAGCTCTACATTTTACTTTAATTATTTCAGAATCGGTTGCAAGCCCGCGGCATATTACCACTACCTTTCCCGCAACCACCACCCGCGACCATAAATCCCTCTACAAAACCAATCAAAGAGATTCCAAATACCACGCAAGAAGAACCTATAGCTTGTAACCAAGTAGTAGGTACACTAAGTATACATCTGAGACTTTTCCTCTCAGCAAGTAGACTGCGACTGTCGATCTAGGCGCAGCGGGCTACCCTACTTGCATAGGCAGATAGGGCCAGAGCTCATTAAAATATGTAAATGGGTTGTGCCGAGACATTACGCCGATAGGTGCATCTGACTTATTGACTGGAATGCGTTCAACAGTATTGGACAATTTGCCGGGGGATTTTGCTGTTTTATGAGGGATTTTTTTAATACTGACCGAAATTGTGGGAAGTAGGGTGAGGCCAAATTGTTGCGAAGCGCTACGTTGCATCGCGTCGACAATGGGGCATGTCATAAAACATATATGGAAAACTACGCAGCGTAGACGCAGCGAAGACGCAGCGACCGCGCTGCGACGACGCAACTCAGAAATGGGGCTTCACCCTTAGATGGGAGTTGGGAGTGACTTTGACTTGCTGTCTATTAGTCTGGTGTCGTAGCTACTTCCAAAACGGAAAATTTTAAGTATTTTAGGAGTTATAGCCGGAAACTTACCTGCAATCTTTGCAGCAAACACTCCAAAACTACGAGAAAACGAAACCAACATCATTACAAATGTATCTAATAATGTCCAAGGCGAAACATTTTAAGATGACGCCAGGAAATACCTATTAGTTTCTTACGAGTACAAGCATCATCACATCACGATCATGACACTTTGGGAGTATGATTATCAATGGAAGTTTTGGTTTGGTTGTGTTGTGAGCTATAGAAACCAATTATCATTACAGTAAAGCCGTGGTTAAAGTATAATTACAATTAGCTGGAAAGTCTTCTTCATCATCATCAGCAAAAATTGGTTCTGTGTTGAATTCGGACACCTCTTTACCTAGTTCAATCTCTTTACCATGCGATTCCTGAAAACTTCTTAGTATTTTGTCTCCGGCTGGTCCCTTAAACGTCATATTCTCTCTGACATATCCCCGTCCACTCCCGCGCATATTATTCACGAGCGCACCTACCGCGCTCTCCAACTATTTAGTATCATTACAAATGTCGCCATGACTCCACACGGACCCGTGTGTGTGTGTGTGTGTGTCTGTGTGTGTGTGTGCGTGCAGCATGCGAGCTGGCCGAGTCCGCTACCGTTTCTTATTAATAAGAATATTGGTTTGTTGCAGCAGTGTGGAGACGGCTTTTTTTGGATGGTGCGGAGAGAGCACTTATACCATTGTAGAGGTATGAAACCTTCAATCTTTGCAACGTGGAAGCACGAATCCCTCAAAGACACAATACTATTTCAATTGAGTACGATTTCCTGGCATAGAAGCGGGAATGCTTCAATACGGGACTTGCTCTACCTCTTTTTCAGTTAACACATCTTTACCAAAACCCAAATTCAGGAACCTGAAACATCTAAGCTCGTCCTTCCACATGCTGTATTTTTACAATTTCTCGTTTTGCAATCCAAATCTCGTTTTGCCAATCAGGCCACTGCCCTCCTGGTGATGAAGACAAGCCGTGTCCACACTGGGCAGCCCTCGCCGCTCGCTCCACGAGGTAAGCAGCGTTGTTTTGTTCTGCGGATCCCGTCATTACGCCGCTCAGCTCATTACGCCATCGGATCACCGGCTTAATTTGTGCATTTTCGTCCCCGGTCGCGATCGCGCGCTAGATATTCAAATCTCGCCCTAATGACGTACCGGGAAATGTTAATAAAATGTTAATGTTGCGAAAGCGGCTGCCTGTTGGCAATAAATGACAGATTTGCTTGACAGACAGCGTTCGTTTGCGACGTTGTCGTGTATGAATGAAGAAGGATGTTGTTATAACTAGGATCGTTGCGCGGTTTAGCATAATGCTAGTGCTCCATTAGTTGTTTAAGTTTTTGCGCAGTTCGATGCTTGCTGTGGGAAATAGGCTAAGCTGTTTAAATACTTACTTACCTACTAAATAACAAAATATGATATACTACTACGCTACGTAAGCACTTTTATAGACTCGCATTAAAATCGTTTCATTAAAGATATGCTCAATAATGGTTTCATAATTTTATTATATTCATGGTACTTATCTAAAAAAATCCCTGTTCTACCTTCTTATTGTAATGTAAATTCAAATTATATTATGTATTTTCGTTTCCTTGTAAGCCAAGATTTCATACGTGTCCTTTAATTTGAATAAATAAGATAGAGTCCCACGCACGCTACTGTTTAATTCAAACACGCTTATATTTGCGACTTGAATAATTCATTATTCATTAATAAATAAGTGCATTTGCTGGCCAACGCTGATTCTGTGTAATCAAAACTGTGTAGGGTAAATGTTGTGGGAGAAATTGAAGATAATGGATCCTATTTATAGGTACTTCTGTTTGTGCGCGCGCGCATCGCAATGTGTTAAAAAGAGGCACGTTAGATCGTCCAGTGTCGATGATAATAATAAATTTTACTAAAGCTTTCAGTTTAGTACCACTACCTACTCTTAAACGTAAAGTTCCAACTACAAAAAGTAAAGTTCCAAGCGAATGGTTTTGGAAGACCGTATTTTTTATATCACACATTTTATACTACAGTTTCCTTATCTCGCAGGCAGAAGTCATAAAAAAGCATTTTACCTTTATTCCTAAGTAACATTATAAACGCCTGTCTCCCAGAAAGATAACCTGAGATTACGAATCTCTCTCGACACCTATACCGGATAACTTTTAAATTAGCCTTTTAGGGCCTTACCACTAAATTTAAACAGTATTTATCAGGTGTTTAGCGCTGTCAAACGCAGGTAGGTATATAAAATCTGTAAAATTTCGTTTTAAACACTTGTTAAACAGTGTAATGTTTTTTTTGGTAGTACAGTTAAAGTCTCGATCTAAGGACATGGCTGAAGTTTAGGCTGCGTTCACGTGGAGATGTCGCGTGGACAACCTCTCACGTCAATTAGCTAGGTCTCATTAGGCCAGTGTTCACAGACAGCCACATTGAATATTCAGAGGCAGGCTACCAATTTGTACTCAGCTTACATGCGACAGTTAAGTTGCTGAATTAGAGCAGAGACGGTCTTGTGTGAACAACGCCTTAGGTTCGATGTTTCATGTTATATGAGGAAAGTTGTTTTGGGAATAGAAAATTCGGAAAGGCATATTATAAGCTTCGTCTCCTCTCCAACAAATATACTGTACGTTGTAAGTGCATTTATAATTATTTGTTAGTACATATTATGGTATTTTTTTGTTTGTAATTGTATATCTAAAATTACGCTTACCCTTGATTTAGTACGATACTACGCACCGTATATCACAAGATATATATATTTTTTAATTGGTAACCATTAAAATAAAAATAATACATACGTACCGAATAACATCATTTATTGAAATTTCTTTACTCGAACGTGAGATCTATCATATTGTCGACATCGAGCTCCATGCCTGGCTCCGCTTCCACATCCTTCCTCTCCGGAGGTCGGAAGACGACTGGCGACTTTTCTATATCTTTTTCTTTCCATTTTGGCGCCGGCGTCTCGCGTTGCTTAGCAACGGGTGTGCTTGTTTTTCTTCTTTTTTCTTTGGAACTTGTGTTTCCGGCCAGCTCCGATATATGGGCCAACTGAAAGGAGGTGCGATATTTAAGGTTTTCACTTCATATTGAGGTCGGTTAGGAGTTTCCATAGAACAACGCGGACTCGGGTGTACGGAGTTTCGAACAACAACAACTATTGTTACTAAGTTTTTTTTTTTTAATTTTATACAAATTGCTTCTCATTTCAAACGCTGCCTACCGACATAGATAATAATATACATGTTTATGTTGTTATTGGAATAGACTCTTATGACGGGAAAATTTTAATAAAGATAAAACTAATTGAATTCCGCTGAAACATTCTGTATTCTAAATCAAACACAAATATCGGATGGAAAATCTGAACTTTACATTTAATAATCATAGTTTCATTTCATATCGTTTTCCACTTGCAAATTGCAAATGCATAAATAAAACGTCTGTGTATCCCATCAGCTGGGCCACGGCGAAATAGGAAACCAAATAAAAACAGATAAATTAGTCTTAATTTAGTGTATGAAAGTAACTAAAAATTATATCTGCATCCGCAGTACACTATGCCGTTAAATTTAAAACAATATACATTGTGTAAAATGTAGAAAAACGTACGTAGGTAGTACCTACTTTGTATAGATTTATGTACCTATAAGTACAGGGCAAACATGTATCAATGAACAACCACGATATCATCAGCTTTCACTAAATATAAATAAGTAAATTATATATTAGGTGGGTAATTATTCATCGTAAAACGTCATAATTCCCAGAAAGAGTTTTTCTTTTACACAGAAATTACTAAGTAGGTATAATAAATAAGACACATCTTTGTCATGTGTGTGTTAGGTCTAGGTACTACTTCCTATTGAAGATGGAGTAAATTTTACAACTACTCAAAACACATTGTGAGAGAGACCGTATAGGTAAGTAGTAAGTATGTAGATCATTTTGATAACTTACCACAGTCGGGTTCCTCCGAACTAGTAGTTTAACATCATCAGCATTAATGGTTTGTCGTTTTGCATGCCTGTAAGTATAAATGTTCATTTCAGCACCTTAAAACATTCCAATATTGTAAATAATTCACCATAAGTACCTAATGTAAAATGGTACCTACACTGTAGGTACCATTTTACGTTGTAGGTCATATAGTTACAGTCATCTTAATAAGTAGCTATACACTGTATTTTAACCTTGTGAAACTCACTACTAATAACTGGTATTTTTCATTTAAACATTGATGGTTTGTTCATCATCATGACCATCATTGGAACATATAACACTGGCAGTCTATAGGCCTCTCCCAAGAACCGCCACAAATAGACCAATCTCAAAAATTAAGGTAGTTTAGCAAAAAAAAAATGAAATTCTCACTTAGCAAAAGCCTCTAAATCTGCTCCATAAACAGATATTTTCTTGTACACCAGTTCAGCAATAACTTCCATCGCAGGCTTCGTTATTTCTAAACCAAGTAGGTGGCATGTTTCTGAACAAATTGACTTCGTATCTCGATGAACCGTTGCACGAAGTTTCTGCGAATAACAACAGGCAGTAAATAAATCAGTTGACAACAGCGCCACTTTCAAGTGCGGTCCATTATCGAACTTTTGTCTATAGCGCTATCTAGGTAGTAATAAACATAAATACTTTTATGAAAAAAATGCGCCATCTAGTCGAAGATATAAACACTTTCAGTAAAATGGGCGCCATCTAAATTTAGCAGTTCAGCTATTAACCGAGAGATGGCGTGTACGTACTTATAACATTCGAATATTATGGTAAGTACACTTTACTAGACAAATAGGTAAGTATCTTGTTCATGCCTAAACGTATTATTTCATCGATGACAATATAGTATCGTGCAAACTTAAAATCTTACTTGATGAGACGAAAGATTTTCAAATGTCGTCATTTCTTAACGCCGCCGCCGGTAAACTTTTTGCACTTCAAGTTTTCCTTGCCACACCGTCTAGTAGCAAGTATTATAACCACGTAAAATTTCTAAATTAAACGTACGCTAAGCAGCAACAATTGAAGTACCTAATTATTTAACTGTAATGTAATTAAACCAAAAATAAACAAAACAAATTTAACAAATCACAAACTTTGAAACTTTCATTCACACAAAATGACAGAGACAGTGACAGTGACACTGACAGACTGATACACTCAGTCTGTGGTTCTATAAAAACACAGAATATAATAGGTATAATGCAAATAGTGATGTACTGAGGACAAAAAACCAATCAATCGATTTACTTTTGACACTGTCAGTATTCTAAGGATATTTTGTAATTTCCACTGAAAAAGATTCTAAGGATGTGACGCTGCGCTGCAGCGCTGAAGGTCTGAGCTTGTTGAAGCTGTCTTCTACTTTCATATTGCTAGGAATAATCTTCCCGTTTAGAGAAGTACTTACGTACTTATGTTCCTTGGTCACCGTGGCATATGCGAGGCTTGCTAGGAGGAAAGCCTAGATTAAAGAGAGATGCAAGAGGAATCCGAATCCAAAAGTTCTAGCTGGGTTCAACAATGGGAATGATAGAAATATAAATACTGAGGAGTCAGGATAATTTCAGACCAGACTGCTCTTCACTGTAGTAGGAAGTAAGGTTCCAGTTGCTTTTATGGGAAATGCATAATTATGTTCATATTGGCTTGCTGGCTTATAGAAAAACTAGGGGCACAATTTGAATTTTTATATACTTAGGCGTAAATATAAACAGACTATATTATACTTTATATTTTTTTATTAGGTTTCTGTACATTATAAAATAAAAAATAAACATCCCCATACATACATTCGTCGTGTAGGGCAAACAAAGTTAATTTTACCGTGAAGGTAGGTAAAGTTAAAAGCAATAAAACATGTTGCAGTGAAAAAAATGGCATAACTACGTTACATCTCTAGTATTCTATAGTGATTGATTTGATAACATGGTGAATATAGGGCTGTAATTTATCAGTTATTGAGACAAAGCAGCCCTTTTTTGCATTTGGTAGTTTTACAATTATGTCTATGGGTTTATCAGGCTGCAGCTCAACCACTTACAAAATTCCACGCATTGTGTAACTAATTTTGGATTGTTGTACAGACGTCACAAAAATAACATAGACTGAAAGTAAATTCACCCAGTTTTGTATCAATCGTTTTGTCTTTACGAAATTACTTTGCGGCTAATGCACAACAACACCTTATTTTAGCTATGCCCATTATAATTACGCATCCATAATATTACAAATAAGTAGAACCTTAATTTCACAACAAAAATTAACACATAATATTGGTTAGACCATAATTATGTTTTTTGTAAAAAAAACAACATAATTCTGTACACTGGACACAAAATATCATTTTCGTCTTAGTAATTATAGTTTTTTTTACACTTTTTTCACAATCTGGACAACGTCTTCGTCGGCTAGGATGTGGTCGATACCGACTTTCTGCGGTAAATGCTTCACAGATGATCCCCACACCAGCGCACTGTAAGAATAAATAAATAAAATTAAAACAAATTTTTTACATAAGACACTGAGTTGGGGCCATTATTAAATTGTTATAAAACTATTTACTGTCTATACCAGATCATTTGGACATACCATATTGTATAAATTTTGTGTATGTTCATCTATATAGCTCAGCTACGGCAGATCCGATTTCAAAGGATATTAATTAACAAAATCTTTTCAGCCCACAAAATCCGACATGATCACTCATCCCCTTTACTTCAAACACTCTTCCACTTACTATTTAAACTCCTTCACAATGGTCCTGTGCAGCTTATTACAGAAGTCCTCGACCGACGTGTGGTCAGCATGGAGCACCACCGGGGAGTTGTAATCCGGGAGCTGGCCCTTCGGCTTGGTGTATATCCGGACCAGCTTCAGGTACTCCCACATCTTCTCTAGCAGGTCGTCGAAGTTCCACTTGTGGTGCGCGGAGATGGGCACGCAGTGTGGGATCTTGTAGATTACGTCTAGCTCTTCGATGCTGATCTGGTCTGGAAGTGGGAGTTAAGGATGTTTAGTGCAAGTGTACTTGATGTTTGACATCGTTTGCGTGGTTACGCGAGAGCGGCGAGTAGGCGATGCATCCTTCCCTGTCTATAAAAATTCATCTATAAAATTAAACAAGACAGGGGAAAGTGAGTTTTCGCATTAGCATCTTCACATATCATTTCATCAAGCCATAAGGCTTTACTTATTTCCGCCCTACATAGATGGTAGTGACTTGTCAAGTCCACTGTTGGACATGGTTTCAACAGATGTAAAGCTGAACAGTGTTCGCCGCTGTCGCATGGATAAAATCAGTCGTATTAAAATTGTGCACACACACAATGGTAAAAATGGCCGTACATAATGTGTTAAGTACATTTTTAATATCCATTTTGGCCACACCTCTTCTGTCGCACTCTACGCACCTACCTATACCTATGTGTGTGCATTGTTAATCAAATTCAATTAAAATTAATCAACAAGACTATCATATTTTCAGGACTATCACTGCATAATATGTGTGTGTTAATTTTTTCTAATTATCTTACCAATTTTGTTCAACAGGTAGATGCAGGGCACGTATATCCGGTTGCCCTCCACCACGTCGATGAGGTCGTCGCTGGTGGCGTCGTAGCGCAGCGTGATGTCCGCGTTGTGGATCTTGTACTCGGACAGGATGGTGCGGACTGTCTCCAGGTCCAACTCGGATTGGGGGCACTGGAAGTGGCAGGGTTCTATTCTATTCTATTCTATTCACTGTGGGGGTGTCAGTACCTGCACCTGGCTCTCTCGAATGGAACCTTTGTGCATATCCCCAAGGTCTAAGCTGCCTTCCTAAGCTTGGACCATTTCCCACCACGCTGGTCCACTGCGGGTTGGTGGGTTCACATATCTAGATGTGCTAAATCTAGATATGCAGGTTTCCTCACGATGTTTTCCTTCACCGTGTTGTTTGTGGCAGGCAGTGGCAGGGTTGTTTTGTACTGTAATATCCTGGTGTAGGTTACTTATAGCAAAAATAGTATCCAATGTCTAAAGCTCATGTTTTGTTTTGACAATGTTTTCTTAAAATACCACAGCTCTCATGAAGTTCAAGAACATTGCCTCTCTCAAGGAGTGCCACAGGCCCCAACACTCTCTCTCTCTCTCTCTCTCAGCCTTCTGTAGTCCACTGTTGGACATAGGCCTCTCCTAATGATCGCCACCCCAAACGGTCACCCGCCATCTGCATCCAGCGGCTTCCCGCTACCTTCCGCAGATCATCAGACCAACGGGTTGGGGGGCGATCGACACGCCGTTTGCCGACACGGGGTCGACACACAAAGGTTTCTTATTGATGGTTGAGGGACTCAACAGCAACTAAGATGAATAAAAACATTTTAAATACTCACAGTAATATTCAAATTGATGCCTCCTTTGTCTTTTTTCCTAAAGTGTATGTTTGGAGGCTGCTTGTTCAGCCGGAGACCAAAGCCTTCCAATTCATGTTCTAGAAGTTTCTTGTGCTGCAGCGGCTTCAACACGTCCAGGACTATGAAGATAAGACTGCAGGTACGAGCCACGGCTATCACCTGTCTACCACGACCTTTGCCATCCTTAGCACCTTCAATAATACCGGGAAGATCTAGCAACTGGAATGAGAATGATTTTTATTGTTATATAATATTTAATGGTAAGATATAATAGTCTACAAGTTTTACTGTGTAAATTGGCTTTTCAATATAATCCATAGTTCATTTCCAGTATAATCAAAAGACCACACAACATACATCATTAGGGGATACATTTCATCATCAAGTATTGTAGGCTGTGAAATAAATTAAAGTATTACCTGAATTTTAGCACCCTTGTATTTAATACACCCTGGTACAGTGGTAAGGGTGGTGAACTCGTAAGCTGCCACTTCAGAGTAGACCCCAGCTAGTGTGGACAGCAGTGTGGACTTGCCCACTGACGGGAAGCCGACAAAACCAATACGGGCATCACCAGTTTTGGCAACATCGAAACCTGGAATGTTAATGTGTAGAAATAAGAATTGTAAATTGTAATATATGACAAACTACTCACTAATCAGAAAGGGTGTTTTGACTTTGAACAGATAGTAGGACTTTACTTCAAAATGCTTGCTAACAGCCAAGATAGCTTTGTTGATTATCTGAGTGTATGTAAAAGTTTAGATATTGAAAAGTAACTACCATTCACTGGCAAAAGAACCACTCAAGAAGGTCACAAGAAGTATTGCCTCGTGATAGTGCATTTTGTATCAGTATCAGCAGGTCCATAGTAATTAAGTGTAGATATTAGAGCTCATTGATCCCAGAAAATTAAAATATTTGCCCACCAACTATTGTACATGTTGTATTACTCAGATAAATAGGTCTTTAGTAATTACCTTCTCCAGTACCACCGCCGCCTCCTTTCGGTGTGATCAGTTCTCGTCGCAATTTAGCCAATCTAGCTTTTAAAATACCTAAATGAAGGGCTGTAGCCTTATTTTTTTGAGTACGGGCCATCTGTAAAAATACATCATATTTGTATCAGCTAAATGCTTAAATTAAGGTTTTATAACATAACATAATCTATTTGAGGTGTATTTAACGCAATGATTTAATAATACAGTCTTTATTGCTATTTATAAGTGAAATTAACTCGGTGATATGTATAACCTCTTCTATTTACCTCGGCCTCTATACCGGCAATTTTCTCCAGTATAGTACTCATTTTCGTGAGTTTATTCTATCTTATATAAACACAAACACGAAACAATAAATAAAATTGTGAATAAATCTGTTTTTCAAACAGAAATCACGTAAAATAAACTTAAACAGAAGCGTGTCACTTTTTCGAGAAACAGCCGAGCTGAAACTGGTGTTGCCAGTAAAAATATTTAGTAGAAATGTCATTTCTCCAGAAGAAGGACTAAAGACCTCAAGTAGGTATTATGTTCCTTGGACTTACTTTTTCACCCGTGTCTTGATCTCTTTATCACAACATTTCTTTATCATCATCATAAAATCTGTAAAAATATAGTCCGGAGCTATTTTTTGGTTGGTAACTAAGCGAAAATGAATTTTATCTGTTTGTTGCAGGCCAGTCAAAATTCATTTTTGCTTAGTTGCCAACTCCATCTTGTAATACCACCACCACCCGAGAGATGGCGTTGTTATTTAAAAAGTGAATCTTCATCCGAATAAAAGAGCTGTCTGTAGGTTTGCGCATAGTCTACAAACGGTGGTGGTGGTTTTGCCTGTAACCGTCAGTGTATACGGTAGTACTACCTAGGTTGTCGTTGGTAGAACCACCCTGCTGAGAGAGCGGGTTTCTACTTCGCGCGAAGTTTCCGAACAAATTAATAAACTCGAAATGGATGAAGTTGTGAAATTGGAGTGAAACTGGGATATTATTGTAAAGTGTTCGATGGTGTATGAAAGCTTTAGTTTAGAAATCACCAAGTAGAATAGGAAATAAGTGCGAATAAAATTGTTTTAAATTTATCATCTTCTAAGCAAAACAGATGAAAATGTACTCATAGGTATTGTTTGAAGTTTTAAATCCCTACTTATACTAGGTCTATTTATGTGCCGGCGACTACCTTAATTCAGTTCGTAGATAAAATTTTAATATTCATTTAATAATACTTAGGTACCTACCTAATTATGTATCTAGTCACTAAATAACTATCAATCAGCGGTAAAACGACGCAGTCTTTTACGCAGAAAATGAAAACTGCAGACACCGATCCCCTGGTGGACTCAACCAAAAAATGACCTAACAACAAATTTTCCAATAACGAAAATAATGTCGTCTGAAATCTCGTTGGACGATCGTGAACGGCCGAGTTTGCCCCGAAGGGCGGCCGTTGGGTGCCTCAGAGCCGCTTGTTCCCAAGTGGGCCTTATCATCCTGGTGGTGACCTATGTCCTGCTGGGTGCTCTGCTGTTTGAGTATCTGGAGTCAGGACCGGAGGTGCAAAAGCGGTCGGCCATACAGAGATCGAGGGAAGAATGCCTCAAGGAGCTTTGGGCAATAACAGGTACGATAGATTAGGATAGTTTTTTTTGGTAGTTCGTAAATTCTTGTGCCTATTGGACTAATCCCGTGTTTGTTGGTAATGCCGGTTCGGATAAAATTTATTTGTGGGATAAAAGCTTAGGTAAAGGTAGGTAAGTATGCTAACACTCTCTATAATTAATTATCTATTTAAACTTAGTCTTAGTCAGTGCAGTGCCTAGCTATTGCCAATCAAGGCTGATTACTTAATTATTAGGTATATAAAAAAAACATAAACTGACAGTCTCGGTTTTAGTCTCAGACTAAGTTAATGTATTTTTTTAATACTCAAATTTCTAGCCCTGACCAATCAACATGCTTTTAACCTGAGTATTATACCTACGTATTTACCATTTTAATCGTTAACTGCTATCCCTCCATTAATGGAGATTTAATGGCCTCAATACTGATCAAATGCCCTTTGAATTCCAATTCATATTTAACAGGTACGGTACTGTACATAGGTACCTACTGCATCAAATCATATGTATACTAGTAGGAAATACTTAGATAAAAATAAACTTATTATAAGAGTAAAAGCAAATTTATGACCTACTTAGCAGGTATATCTTACCTGGACCTAAGGCCGTCACCTACAAACATAATATATAAAACTTATGTCCATAATAAAACCTCACGGATGAAAGAAAAGGGGTAAAAAGGGATTTTGGAGACAGTACCCGGTTACTCAATATCTTTGGTCCAATGCCGTTTTTCCGAAGTTACGACAACGAGTTATAATATTATAAAAATATTATCGTTGGGTAGGCAAGGCACGCTTGACTGAAATCCCAAAAGTTTTACAGGTAAAAAAGTTGAAAAGCGAGGTATATAGGTACGTTTTTAAGGTGGAACTTAATTCTGATTTTTCAAATAAGTAAATAACATTTTCGCCATGAAAGAATAACAAAAGGTCGTTCTATTCAAAGTTTGCTATTGTTTTTTGTACATAAGTAGGTAAGTAGGTACTTCTATTGTACCTATTTAACTGTACATAGGCTTTATAGTCCTTTTATCAAAGTTATGAAATTTTAAATAACTTCGGTAATCCTACTCGTTTGTTATTTTCAACATCATTTTATACCAAGACAGCTAAACTAAACTTAGTTAAAATATTATATTTAGTGCCAATTTTTCCATAGTCGGTTAGAGCATCACCAGTGGTTTTGACACATCTTTCAAGAATTTTATATGGAGATGGCGTATAATTGATTAACCAATCCCTGGTCGGTTAGATAACCGACTATGGAGAAATTGGGCCTTAGTTTGATGTAATTATGGCACTTCCTCCTCATTTCCCAAATTTTGCACAATTGAACTTCTGCCCAAATTGGTTCAAGTCTGTCGCCAGGTCACCATCGATACGCCATTGTGAAATCTCTAATTCGAGAGGAAGCTACAAAAATGGCGCCAAGTTTTCCCTTTTAATTTCCGTTTAATTCCAAGTTCCACGTTAACTTTGTGAAAGCCGACGACATTCCCCGGCGAATTATTTATTCAGATGTTCGTATGAAATATTTGCCCCGGCTGCCACATCCCTACTGGTATTATAATTTAAAAATATGTCGGGGATGCCTTCTTCGTACCAACATGTGCCGCTGGTATTTTGATAAATTGGAGGAATTAATCTTGTAATGCTGACTAACTGGATTTAATTCTTGTTAAACGGAATCTGAATCTGACTTTTTAGGTAGGTACAGTTATAAAGTATAATAGGGTAAACACTGGTGAAATTGGCCACCCCCAATAACTGGCCACACAGCTTTTTATTCGCCTAAAATAAGAAACACGATGACAGCACGCCATCTGTTACGGCTTGACACTAACCATTAGTAAGTTGTCGTTCATTTTAGTTCACACTCATTCCGCTTGAAGGATTGGTCTTCAAAATACCCGCAATTTTCTGACGGTCGGCGACAGTGCGTCTGATAAAATGGTTGTGCGCTAAGAAAACGTTAAGCGAAGACATTATTTCGAGAGGCGATATTTTTTGTCCCCAGCTTCTGTGAGTGACTTTAAATAGTGACAACGATAGATTTTGAGCTAAGCAATCATAATTTGTACTGATTTAATCCTTAATTTGATTTTTTATTGCATTTTTCGTCTTGGCCAGTTACTGGTTCCAGTTTTATAGTATTTTTAGTAACTGGCCCCCCTATGCCAGTTACCCCAATTTGCTACTTGCAAGTAAATTAACTTAAAATACAGCTTATTACCTTGGTTTTAAATAGCATTTTCTGTGGTATAAATTTTGTAAAAATCGTTCAATATTTAGTAGTAACTGGCATAGGTATTCTAGTGGCCAGTTACTACATGGCCAGTTACTGAGAACTATTTTATGTTTCAGGATATATGCTAAAATCTCTTCAAGATAATGGTGGCCCAGCCCACAAACAGTCTTCACTATTTGGACTGTATCCTCGGTTAGCAGCGATTCGAATCGGCTCTGTTGTTCTCTTTGGAAGCTGGTGTTGCCATGCCAACTTCAATTTGGTGCAGCGTGGGACGAAGGGCCTGCTTCATCAGTCGTCTTCTCTCCAGCTTGAAGTTGATATTCAGAGTGCCTCCAAGGAGTCGGTGATCACTCCCACTTCAGTTAAAATCTATTGATCACTGAGGCATCTCTGAATATGTGCCGCTTGTCAGTCATAATTAAGTCGATTTCATTTTTCGTCCTACACCATCGGGGCTTGACCATGTTCACTTCCTCCGGGGATGTTTCTCATAGAAAGAATTCATCAAGTACAGCCATTCTGATCTGTCTCATTCGAGGAAGTCAACAAGAATTTGCCCTCTCCGATTTCTGCTACTAAAGCCATGGGGTCCTACCCTCAATTCTTTGCATTCTTGTACTCCCACTTTGGCGTTGAAGTCCCCCATCACAATGGTGTATTGGGTCTTAGCAGTACACTTGATAGCCCTAGAGATATCTTCGTAACTATACTGCTTCGACTTCTGTGTCAGAGTGTGTCGAGGTTGGTGCATATACCTGTACGACCTTCAAGGAATCCCTCTCGGTTAGTTTGAGTACAAGGTACGCTACCAGATTCGACACACTACTGATCTCCACTACGTTGCTGACAAGGGTCTTGTTGACAAGAAATCCTACGCCACCTTGGGACAGTTTGTTACCCTCCCGACGGTAGAGCATGTGGCCAGACTTTAGGGCTATCGTGCCCCTCTCTAAGGGTTTCCGATAGACCTATTCTATTCTATTCTGTGTGGGGGTGTCAGTGCCTGCACCTGGCTCCCTCGAATGGAACCTTTGTGCATATCCCCAAGGTCTAAACTGCCTTTCTAAGCTTGGACCATTTCCCACCATGCTGGCATTCCACTGCGGGTTGGTGGGATCACATATCTAGATGTGCAAAATCTAGACATGCAGGTTTCCTCACGATGTTTTCCTTCACCGTAAGAGTGATGGTATACATTGTACTTAAGTTAAAAGAACTAATTGGTACATGTCAGCACCGGGATTCGAACCCGCATCTCTGGCGTGAGAAGCGGGCGCTTACCCGACTGAGCTACCACCGCTCTCCGATAGCCCTAAGATGTACTTATTTTTTTGCCGAGCTCTACCTCGTGTTACACCATCTTCTCGTCCTCTCTCAGTGTCCGTGCGTTGTATGTAGCAAGTTGTATTTTATACAATCTTAAAATTAGTTCAAGAACGTAATGATGACGATGAACTGTTTATTTGTTAAGAAATATAAGGTATTTCTCATTATTAAGTGTTAACACATATACTACGTCATAACACATTAATTATAATAGGTTTTTTATAATGTTTGCAGTAGTTATAAGGTTAAAACTTGTCATTTTAGTTAATTATATTAGGTGGCCAGTTACTGCAAAATAAGTGGGCCAGTTACTAAAATTTGTGGCCAGTTACTACACAAAAGTGATAGTTTTCATTTAAATAAAGATATTTAAATAAATAGTTCTTATTGATTATCAAAATGATCAAAAAAACAATCAACAGGATCTAGTGAATCATTAGATATATAAATCACCTAAATCAGATCATGCATTTAGATGGAGCACACACGTAAAGTGGCCAAGGTGCTTAAGTGGCCAGTTACTACCCCTTTTCCCCTACTTATATATACTACAAGACATTACACCCTCGTGTTGTTTTGTTACCTCTAAAGTAGTTGGCCACAATACCAAAAAAATAAATAAGGATACAACTTAAAAACAGTGGTTTGGAGATCCGAGTTCTAGAATTTTTGATTGCGTCATTTTGATGATGATGTGACCTTATCATACAGAAAAAAATGTGATATTTTGAGTTATGCCCTCATACTACCTAAGGGTGGGATAGTATAGTTATTATCCCTACATGACTACATTATTTTATCCTCTGAACACCTATTATAATTATCAATAATAACTCTTAATCGTAATGCTATCTTACTTATACCGTCTTGTTCCTATATCTACTCTTACGTTTTAGTGATATAAGACACAAAAATGTCGCTAGCAATTTTAAGACGATGAAAAATCGTAAGGGTACCCTTATAAATCATGTTCATGAAAAATGTTGCTTTTACCGATTTTTTTGGGTAATAATAAAATCAACCGAAGTGACGAGGGTTTGGGAACCATGGTAATATACTTACTATTTGTAAATAGCCACCCTATTTATCAGTTTACCATTTTAAAATAGGTTAAGTGCCAATTTCTCCATAGTCAGTTATCTAACCGACAGGGATTGATTTATTAATTACATACATATATGTCATGTCCATATAAAATTGATGACAGATGTGTGTCATGACACATGAAGTCAACAACTACTCCCTGATTATGGTCTAACCGACTATGGAGAAATTGGCACTAAGTATTTTGACATCGGTCGGTCTAAGTAGGTAAGTGAATGAATGAATTATCACTAATTTTACTATGTTATACCTAATCATAGAAGTAAATACTAACTATATCATGGGTCGTATGACGGCTATCAAATCCATAAATATAAATACATGTAATTTTGCTTCTCCATAGTATAAGGTCACGTCACCATCAAAGTCCCAATGGGTAAGTTAAAAATATAATTACGAATTTACAAAAAGTCATAGAACAAAAATTTATCAAAGTCAAAGTCAAAGTCAAAGTCAAAGTCAAAGTCAAAATTTTTTATTCATCGTACAAATATAAAATTTTCTGATGAACGTCAATTTGTACAAATTACTCTCCGTTCGGATAAGGGGGGGCTCTTTCTGTCTAAGGAGAAGAACGGAGGCAAGAAACTCCTGAGCCATCTTTTCAAAAAAAAGACTTAAAACTAGTTGGTATACAATAGGTACTTATAAGCTTAATAATGATTATTATAATAATATGAGCAGAGCTAACTACTTATCACAGCCATGCATTAACGTCCTCTAAGTAATTATCAATTTTATAATAAGCTTTTTTACAGAGTTTCTCTTTAATGTAACACTTAAACTTATTCTCTGGCATTTGAGCAACTTCTGTTGGAAGCTTATTATAAAATCTAATACAGTACCCTAAAAACGATTTATTAACTTTCGCCAGACGCATCGCTGGAAAAGCCAGCTTATGCTTGTTCCTAGTATTAATGTCATGATTACTGCCAATTGTATCAAAAGTTGAAATATTCTTTCGTACATACATTAAATTGGAAAAAATGAACTGACATGGAACTGTAAGGATGTTAATTTCTTTAAATAGTTCTCTCAATGAATCCCTGGAACCTAGTTTGTATATAGAGCGGATGGCTCTTTTCTGTAATACAAATATAGTTTCAATATCAGCGGCTCTACCCCAAAGCAAAATGCCATACGACAATAAGCTGTGGAAATAACTAAAGTAAACTAATCTGGCGGTTTCAACGTCGGTCAGTTGTCTAATTTTCCGTACAGCAAAAGCTGCGGAGCTCAACCTTCCAGCCAATTTTTCAATGTGAGGTCCCCACTGTAACTTTGAATCTATAGTCATCCCAAGAAAAACAGTATCATTAACTAGGTCCAATTTATTCCCATCTAGAATAATGTTAGTATCGCATTGTCTAACATTTGGCAGTGTAAATTTAATACATTTCGTTTTCTTAGAATTCAATAGAAGATTATTAACGGTAAACCAATCGTGTATGTCAGATAGAATAGAATTAATTTCATTAAAATTATTTTCACTTCTTTTAACTTTAAAAAGCAAAGAAGTATCATCAGCAAATAAAACTATATTAGTCAATTTTTCAACCATAAAAGGCAAGTCATTAATATAAATGAGGAATAAAAATGGTCCTAAAATAGATCCTTGAGGGACGCCTATCTTTACATGAGCCCCCTGTGATTTAGTATTGTTAATATCGACCCTTTGTTGCCTCTTGTCTAAATATGAAACTATCAAATCTAAAGCCTTTCCTCCTATTCCATAGTATCTCAGTTTCGAAATTAAAGTCTGATGGTCTACACAATCAAACGCCTTCGATAGATCACAGAAGACTCCAATAGCATCGTGATGGTCTTCCCAGGCGTCAAATATGTGCTTAATTAACGCAGTACCGGCATCGGTTGTTGATTTGCCTTTTGTAAAACCATACTGTTGGCTATGAAACAATCGAGCTTCATTGAAATGCAAAAGCATCTGATTGAGTATGACCCTCTCAAATATTTTACTCAAAACTGGAAGAACCGAGACAGGCCTGAAATTTGCAGGGTCCTCCATATCCCCACTCTTGAACAGAGGTATAATTTTACTCAATTTCATAAGATCTGGGAACACACCTTCAGCGATACATTTATTAAAAATGTTAGCCAAAATTGGGGCGATTTTATTAATAATAGAAAGAACAAATTTAACTGACATTCCCCACAAGTCTTCAGTTTTCTTCATATTTAAAGACTTAAATGTTTTTATAATAGTTAATGTATTAATATATCTGAATTTAAATTCCTTATCGGTTGAAGGTGCGTTCTCCTTCGCCAGGGTTTCAGCTAATGTAGCTGAAGAATCTAGGTTGCAAGTAGTCTCTAAAGGAATGTTCGTAAAAAACTCTTCAAAGACTCTCGCCACCTCGTCATTTGATGTTATTATGTCATTGCCTACCTTTAAAGATAAATTAGTCTCGCGTGTTCGATTCTTCCCCGTTTCGTTATTAATTATATTCCAAATGGCCTTAGATTTGTTAGCCGAGTCTTTAATCTTGTTATTAATAAAAATTGTCTTCGCACAGTGACAGACACATTTGTACATTTTGCTATATTTCTTCACATAAGATTGAAAGTCAGGGCGGAGTATGAATGTTAGTAGTAAATTATTGGGCATTCTACTCCACCGAAATCAGCCAGGCCTCACTCCGTTCGGGGCTCCCTGCGGTCGCCCTCCGCCTGGCTGATTTCGTTGAGTAGAATGCCCAATAATTTATTTTAATAGGTAATATTTTGATTATGCATTTCTACTAATTTGCTCGGGAACTAAACTTCATACTTAAAATAATTTGCCTAAAATTTAATTAAACACTGACTTACATGAGTGCTTCCAACTGTGAATTAATTATTAAAGATCACACAAATATAAACTATCTGCACAAATGAATCTAACGAACCAACAAGTTTTTGTTTTACGGTTTAAGTCGTATATATCAGTTTTTGTTAAAATAATCATACAGCGTCAAGATCCGAAGACACTTAGTCCTCGTTTAAATCTAGACTGATCCCGGAATCGCTGAGTTTCCGCATAAGATCTAGCTCCTTAGTCCCGAAAACGCTGAGTTCTCGCTTAAGACTGTGGAACCTGTTTGATTATTTATACATAACTGATACCTCCGGACTAAACCATACTTGGGTTTGGCACGATCCCGGGAGCGCTGAGTTCCCGCGTAAGATCTAGCTTCTAAGTCCCGAAAACGCAGAGTTCTCGCTTAAGACTTAGGAGCCGCCACTCAACTCCGAAGACGCAGAGTCCTCGCTTCAAGTCGAGATATGCTTAACCCCAAAGACCTGCATGTGGTATGAGTCTAAAAACCATAATGAATAAAATGTCTGTTTCAATGTACGTAACGTGATTCGGGGTTCTCAACTTTGGGTATCATTTTGATCGTGATATCACTTTCTAAAACATAGCGTAAGAAATGAACAATCTAAAGAAACTACCGTTTCATAAGAAATGAGTATGATAAAATATCATAATTATATTTACCTAATAGGTACTTGAAGCCCAAATGGTCAGCGAATACGTTTTGAAATTCTTTTATGACAAGTAGGTATCAAGTTATAAACATACTAGTTTGATATAAGTTAGTATGTCTTCAATATAAGTACTTATATCTAAATAGTTTTTTTGCATAAAATATGTTTTCTATAAAATGCATCTTATTTATTTAACTCAGATTATTTGAAATAAAATGTTACGTACTCCTTACCATGTTTTACCAAGCCTAATAGACCAGGAGCTAACAATATGAATATGTATGAGATATAATATATATTTGAAAACACCGTCGTGGCTGTTTACCTGTGGTGTAGCGGTTAAGATGGTGGTTTTCATTCCACAGGTTGTTGGTTCAATATAAACTTAAAGTTATAAATAAGTTCATTACACACTACATACATTAAACGTTCCTTTACGAAAAAAGCTTGTGACTCAGCTTAAGATCTTAATATTGGCGAAATTATACCTAGGTATGTTTAATATTAAAAACTATTGAACTCGCGCCCGGCCTATCGACTTTTCCACGGTTTTGCTTACGCTGCATCACGAGGCAGCGCGGCTGCGGCCAGTTCTTGATATATGATATTATTGTTTGTCCATATTCTATTCATTTATGCGATGGTTTAGTGGTTAATGAATTAGGAAGTACTAGATTCTATTTTAAAATAGGTTCATAAAATAAAATTACTTTCTGTACTTTGGGTGTTAATAAACTTTGTTATTAAAGTAAATTTATATACCTACCTAGATATACATATTTACAGCGAACAAAGTTGAGTTTTTTTAAGTAAGAAACCCATTTATTTAACTACCACATAAGTGGTAATAATAACGAATCGCATCATGCACTATTCGTGTTTGTGACATGCGAGTACCTAAGAACAGATCCTAGTATGGTTCTATGTATTCTTATCTGTTAAAACTTGTATAACCGTTCTTAGCTATAAGCTATAAGGTCTCATGTTGTACCCATAACAGTCAATATTATTTATTTTAGAAAGAAGTATAACGACCGAATAGCGCACTGGTTAGTAACTCTAATTGTTATGCTGAGGGTTCGGGGTTCGATCCCCGGCCGGGGCAGAACACTTAATTGCACAACTGTTAGAGTTACTAACCAGCGCGCTATTCGGTCGTTTATTTCTTCCTTCTTTAAATAATATCAAACACAACACTTCACCTATACAGATGTCAAACGTATAACACCTCTCTTTCCAATTGTGGGTAATGGTTGCACAAATGCATTTCAATAAACGTGTTCCGGTGTTATATTTCATTATTGCAAAATATGTCGGTTTACCTACTCGAAAACATCTATTTTGCAGAGATTGCAATTTTCACACACTGACACACATCTACATTGCACAGTTCACAATGTCATATGACTAACTCAATGAATACCTAAGTAAGCCTTAAAGTGCAGTGTTAAGGTTGAAAATTTAATATTATTAAGTAAGACTTATTATTTTATATAATACAACCATAATGGTTTTTAAATAATTAATTATTTTTTGGCTGTCCTTTCTTCGCTCAGCCATCACCGTGCCTGTCTGTGCGCTCTGTAAAACCCTTCAGTTTTTCTTCAGTCATTCCTTAAGTGCTGTTCGTGGTTCCTGTGAAAATCTATCAACATCCTGAAACAATGTTAGTATTCGTGAGTACTTTTTTATCTTACAGTTAAGTTTCTTTGTTTTTCCTCGTGTGTGCTCCTAAATTAAACTTTAATGTTATAATGAAGTAAATTTCTATTTTAATATGTTGATTTATTATAACACATCAAGTAGTAAATTATCTGTAAAGTATCTCAAGTTAGTTATAAATGAATGATTTAATATAGATAGTTTAATCTCCCAATTATCTAGTGCAGATAATTTGATATGGAAATGCTAAAAATAAATATGTTTTACAGGTCTGACTCAGAATACGAAAGTGTCGTCTCGCTGCCGCACACATCCAAAAGCAAAACTGCAGTCGCGGCCCCGAACAAACGGAAGAATAACTCAGCAGAACCCCAAAGGTATGTACTCATATCCCTATTTTATTATAAAATTAGGTACATGATTCCAAATTTCACTTAATTTAATACCATAACCCTCTATTTTTGCTGTACTATATAAAAATTTTGTAAGATAATGCATGATGCGATGGCTGTGTGAGCAGCGATGGTTCATGTACCGGGATCGACGCCTATACAGACTGATTAATTTTGGTTGTGAGGTCTTGAGGTCTACATGTTAGTTATAATTGTGTTGTGTGACCATTAAAGTGTTAGTTATTCTCTATATCTACAAAACTCGCCATTTACTGAACATACTTAAGGTCTAAGTCCACTTACACAACTCTTTTCTACCCAACAGAGAAATATAAATTAAAATTATGCATTTTATATTTTTTTAATATACTTTACATTGATTACATAAATAAGTAGACAGCTCGCTTGGTGAGTGGGTACAGAGATGTGTAAGTGGGCTAAGGCCTTTATAAATTATATATTGTGTTACATCAAAAATCACTTTATCCTTTCAATATTTTAACAGTCGTGCCGTTTAATACACCTACACCACTGCTACTTATAAATTTAAACCTATATTTTATGTTTATTTAATTATAAATATATTGTTTACAGGACTAATAAGAAGAAGAAGACCAGTGGCACAAGCAAACTGGACATATTCGGGATTTTGGATGAAGCTGAAAACCTAGCAAGCAGAGCAGCGCCGGACAACTACCCTATATCGTCTAGCTTCGTGTCTCGCGTGGCCAACGGCTCCGTACGAAAGAGCTTAATTAACGACGGTGAATTTTATGTTGAGCTAAAAGTGTACAACACACTTGACGCTAAAACCTCTAAGCCTGAGGAACGGTGGAAAAAAGCCCTGTTCAATCTGAAACTTCTGACTGAGCAGGACGGCGAGCCGTGGCAGGCGCTGCAGAAGTTTGTCAGGGAAGCGCACTCCGTGTTCGGAGACTGCGAACCTGTTTACTATAGCGAAAAAATTCATATTAAGTAAATTCATCAACTTACCACCGTTTTTTAACTATTGAAGTTTTTTAATAAATATTATACTTATTTCATTTAATTTTTATAATTTTTATTTTTTCCATTTTTTAATTAGGTAGGTTTTTCCATTTCCATTTTACTATAGTGATTTTTTTATAAAGTAATTAACTTAACTCAACTGTTGAATATTATTTCATTTAATCAATATAATATTTCAGTCATCGTTTAACCATAAGTATATCGAAAATTCATATTAAGTATTTATCAACTTAACTTAACTTTGAAGTACCTAATTTAAAAATATTACTTATTTCATTTCATTTGAATAATTATTTCCTTTAAATATTTCAGTTAGCTAGGTACCTATTTCCATTTTTTATTTCAAGCCGTTACCCAATAATGCCGTACTGTACCGTTTGTCGTTCATCAATTGATAGGAAAAAATGGATAGGGCATTTACGTAGTACTTTACATAAAAACATCGCTGCGATATCTGTATGCGATGGTGTCGAGATGATCAATTCAGCTTTCAAGTCCCGTATAGCCACATATAGGATTACAGCTACCAGCGAGTTTGAACAAAACTCTGTAGATAACTTTTTTGATTCAATTCGAGCCAAGATAAAGGACCTTTTTGATAAATGTTTACAACTGCATACTTGTATTAAAGTAAATATAGAACTCTTCTCATTGTTTTTAATGTTCAAAAATGATTGTCAGGAAATAAAATCATTTGGAACAAAAAATCAAATTTTATATCTTAATTATGACTTTGATTCGAAGTATTTAAACTTGGTAAATGAAGTTAAGAAAAAAATTGAAGAATTTCAAGAAAGGGATAGTGGTTGGACATTTCTTAGTAACTCGCATCTCGAGATTAATATCAACAAATATCAACCGCTGCGAGGTGCTAGCTATATAAATTTGCCTAAGTTTATAAAAAATAAAAAGGCATGTTTAAATATCGAGAACAATGACCCTTACTGTTTTCTTTGGAGTGTGGTGGCAGCCCTATTTCCCGCTCAGAAACATCCTGAACGAGTATCGTCTTACCCTGATTTTAGAAAAGTTTTCAATATTGAGGGGATGTCTTTTCCAGTAGGATTTTCGGATATAACTATATTCGAAAAAAACAACCCTACCATTGCGGTAGTTGTGTATGGACTGAAAGATGGGAAGACTATTTCAGGCCCCTTGTATAGATCAGAGACATTAACGGGTAAGACCGTAATCCATCTATTATATATTGAGAACGACAAAACATCTCATTATTGTCTTATCAAAAATTTAACTCGTCTAGTGAGAAGTCAAATAACTAAACACCATCAAAAGTTACACATTTGCGAAAGTTGTTTATTATTTTTTTCCACCCCTGAACAAGCTAACACTCACTTATGCAGTGGAGTAGCTACCGAAATACCAAAAGAAGGGAGTTTTTTGCAGTTTAAAAACTATGAGCGAAAACAAAACATGCCTTTTGTGATTTATGCCGACTTAGAAACAATGCTAGTCAAATATGAGGGCTGTGAGAATGACCCTAACATCGCTAGTACATCCACGTTGCAACGTCACGTGCCGATAGCGTTTGCGTACCAGATAGTTTGCACACTTGATGACTCATATGATAAGTTTGTTAGTTACCGCGGTGTTGACTGTATTGCAAGGTTTATCGAATGTTTAAATCGTGATGTACGTAAAATTCATAAAGTGTTGAAAAAAACTGTAAGCATGATATTTACGGAAAAAGATCAAAAAGACTTTGAAAGTGCCACTCGATGTTATATCTGTAAAAACTTCTTATTTTTAGATCGTGTTCGTGATCATTGCCATATCACCGGGAAATATCGCGGTGCAGCACATACCCATTGTAATTTACAGTTTAAACAACCTATGTTCGTTCCCGTAGTATTTCATAATTTAGCGGGGTACGACTGCCACTTGTTTATAAAAGAGCTAGCTTTATCACCTGGCCCTGTAAAACTTATACCTAAAACGAAGGAAAACTATATTTCGTTTACGAAATACGTGCCGATATCCCAAGATGAGAGCATTCAAGTTCGTTTTATCGATTCCTTTAAATTTTTGGGGACCAGTTTAGATCAATTGGCGAAATCATTAACGAAAACTCAATTTCATCATTTGAGAAAACATTTTCATGACGATAGTGCATTTGATTTGCTGGTACGTAAAGGTGTTTATCCTTATTGCTATATGTCAAATATGGAACGCTATGAGATTACGTCATTGCCTCCAAAGGAAGATTTTTTCAACTCACTTACGGGTGAAGATATAAGCGATGCCGATTATGAGCATGCGCAAGCGGTATGGTCGAAATTCGCTGTAAAAGATTTGGGTGAATACACCGATCTGTATTTAAAAACTGATGTTTTATTACTTACAGACATATTTGAAAATTTTAGAAAAACCTGTAAAAAGTATTACGAGCTTGATAGCTTATTCTATCTTACTATCAGTGCCCTATCGTTTGACAGCATGCTTCTCAAAACTCAAATAAAACTAGAGCTCCTCACTGATTTAGAGATGATTCGAATGATACAGAGTGGAATCAGAGGTGGTGTGTGTATGTGCTCTAAGCGTTATGCTAAAGCGAATAACAAGTACTTATCCGACTATGACTCATCTGAACCTGATTCATTTATAGTGTACATAGATGCTAATAATTTATACGGATATTGTATGTCGCAGACGTTACCTCTTAGTAATTTTAGATTTCTAACGGAAGAGGAAATTGATAATTTAGATATTTCAAGTATTTCTGATAGTGCAGATACTGGTTTTATTTTGGAAGTAGACCTATTGTATCCTGAAATTTTACACCATGAGCATAACGACCTTCCTTTTTGTCCTGAAAAATGCATTCCACCCGGCGGCCGAAATCATAAACTTGTGCCTAATCTCTATGATAAATATAGATATGTCATCCATTATGTTCACTTGAAGCAGTGTCTAAAGCATGGCTTAAAACTAACCAAGGTTCACAGAGTTATATCCTTTAGACAAAGTGCCTATTTAAAAAAATATATTGATCTTAATACAAAACTACGACAAAAAGCAAAGTCAAAGTTTGAGCAAGACTTTTTTAAACTGTTGAACAACAGTATTTTTGGAAAGACATTAGAAAATACTGAACGACGTACAAACGTGCAGTTAGTGAAAAAATGGAACGATTCTAATAACAAAACCAAACAGGTAACTTGTGCACAAAAACTAATCGCTCGACCAAATTTCCAAACTGTATCAGTACTATCAGACGATTTAGTTGCGATACAAATGAAACCTGAATGGGTACGGTTGGATAAACCAATCTACATTGGTTTCACAGTGTTAGAGTTATCTAAGAGTCATATGTATGACTATTACTACTCTGTAATAAAACCAGTGTATCAAAATAATGTGTCTATCCTTTATTTAGATACGGATTCGTACATACTAATGTTACAGACCAAAAACTTTTATAAAGATTTAAAAAATATATTTTTAGATAATTTTGATACGAGTAACTACGACGCCGACAATCTTCACGGAATACCGTTACAGAATAAAAAAATACCGGGCCTGTTTAAAGATGAAATGGGTGGAAAGATTATATCCGAATTCGTAGGCCTACGATCGAAATTATATTGCATTCGCACTGATGACAGGTCCATAAAAAAGGCAAAAGGAGTAAAGTCGGCTGTAATAAAGAAACTAAATATTTCAGATTACAAAAAATCATTGTTTGAAAAACAAATAATCCGAAGAAAGAATATTTTGTTTCGTTCGATTAAGCATGAAATATTTACTCAGACTGTTAACAAAATTGCTCTGTCGAGCAACGATGATAAGCGTCTATTGCAGCGCGACAACATCTCCACGTTAGCTTGGGGTAATTTGTCCATTATATTAGGGTAACGGCTTGTCTTTATTACTATTGTACATAAATTCATTAGTTTAAACATTAAGCGCCTTTCATGAATGTATTAGCAATTATTGTACAAAAAATATTTAGCTAAATTAGTTTATTATGATTTATATAATAATATTATGATGGTTACACCTAATTGTATTGATGTACTTTATTTAATATTATATTCCTGACTAAACTTCACTCCACGCTGTAATATTATGGTGTTGTGTATGGTATCGGTAGTTTTTAATTTAGTTAAGTATTGTGCACACACTGTATTTCTGAAATAAATATGAATATTTAATGAATACTTACAAATTTATTTTATTTCATATACCCTACCACTCGTACTTATTTCATAAACAAATATATTTATTTCCACTTGTTCTCATAACTATTTGAGTTTATTCTTACTGACTTATTTTACCTATAATTTCAGCATACAGAAATAAATATTAGGTATTCATGAAACAAGCAACTAAGCAAAAACAGCTTATTGATACAAATTTTATTTAAGTACTTATTTTAAATTCTGTTGGTATGTAGGTCTTAGGTAGGTGGGGGAGGGGAGGTAACGTGCCATGTGCAGTCAAATACGATTTACAGGCGAACTGCGGCGGTTGTTGACATTATAGTTACTACGAAGTTATTTCAAAAATGTCCCTATCGGTATGTACCTACCTACTTATATTTATTGAAATTATTTTATTGCAAGTTTATTTTATATAGGCGTTCCTAATTACATTTTTATTGTTACAGATCCTAGACGACACTCATGACCCCAATGATCCCTATTACTACGCCCAAAATATGTTGGAAGGATTAGATAGTGACGTTGAACTGGTAAGACCAGTTCCACAGCCGCAGAACATTGTGAAAAAACGATTGAAGACCTCAAGGAAAAGAACGGCTAAGGAAATGATGACATCATCCTTTGTAAAATGCAACACGATGCGAAAGGGTAATAGGGTCATTAAGATTGAGGTGTATGATCTCAACGAGTGCCAGGACACAACCAGTGAAAGTGCTGTAGTGAGTTGTCAGTGGGTTTGTGAAGATCCTATGGACGAAATATTGGACTTAACTGAAAATTTAATTAAAAAAATAACAAAAAAAATGTGTGATAATAATTTTTAAAAATAATATTTTAAGTAATTAGGTATTTCTTAGTTTTTTAATATAAGATATATTTTTAAGTTGTATATTTTTTTAATTTTAAATTTTGTAGTTAGTAGTTAATTATCTTGTAAATACCTCAATAAATGTTAATAATTTAAAAATACTCTTTTTTTTGCTCACAATCTTATAGATAAGTATCGGAATGAAACCAATAGGTATTTTAGGTATTTTTTTTATTCATTTCTGTAAATAGTTAACAAATAAAAATATATATTCAGTAGGTAATTACTCATAAAAAATAAAATTATATAATAAAAATAAAAACGGTAAAAATATTCATCGTAATGCGATTTCATTACACAAAGCAAGATATTTTTCAGAATTCAAGTAATTTTTTTCACAATATTTGAAAGAGGTTTATATTCAACAATACAATCGTTAAGTATGAGACAGTATGCAGATGTTTGATCGGGAATCTCTGAGTCACTTTCTAACTCTACACGGACGTCCACGGGACCCGTTTTCAAAGTTTCGTTTTGTCTGCTGCAATTAATCACCACCAAAGGACATAAGTCCTTAAATTCTTTTAAACTCAACAATGGTGCACAACGGTGTCCATAATAAGACTGTTGAAATTTAGCATACAATTCGTATAGTAGTAAGTATTTATCATCAGCAAAGTTAATATTGAGGCTTTCGTATGGAAAGTATGTTGAATTAAGAAAAACTTTTACGTCACGTAAATGACAATGATCAAACTGTGACATATCCCCGCTTCCAATGTTCTTTCTATGTGTTTGCAAACCTATTATTATGAACCGGGGTTTTTCTAATTGCGATGAAGTTTTCACTGACCAGGTATGTTTAGTGGTTCTTGGTAACATAGGGTATTCATAGAGATCCCAATTCCTAAACGCTAAGCTTATAGCTCTATCTTTTTCCAAATATCTAAGCAAGTTGACTCTTTCCCGATCTGATACTTTTATATGCGGTACTCTCCATACTATTTTATTTATGCTAATATCTTCTAACACTTCATTGGTATTTAATTTTACAGCATTTAGGTTCGTATTGCTACGTAGTAGTATCAACTCATGCTTACAATTCATTATGATTTTATTGTAATCCTCTGCAAAACCAAGTACTTTATTCAATGGTATACAAACAGAAAAAAAACCTGTTGTATTTTTTATTCCATTAGTGTCCCATCCCCACAAACGAGACATTTTTGTTTCATTTTCATTCATCGATATCAAAGATTTTATAGTGGTTGTTATACCGGCATTTTTTATTCTATCTACTTCTACACCGTTTAATTCATAACGAATGTCTTGAAATAGATACAAAATTGCATTGTTTACAAACTCTACAACACTAACTCTTTCTTTTTTGTCTCCGTTTGGTCGATACACTTTTACTGAACCTTCTATGTATATTGTACTCGCTGAAGGCAATACGTAAAGGTCTTGTTGATTAATAGGAATACGAATTTCATCATTTGTGTTAAAACTGTTTATGTAAGGTTTATACGAATGAACTTGATAGCTTTCGATACTATTATCTTGCGCGATAGGATCTATGATGTTTAACATATTCATTTTAGAAGTTTAAGGTATTTTAAAAATTGCTTGTTTTCTTTCGTAAGCTTTTTCTTTTTAGTAGGTACTTTCTGCTGCACTGTAGGTGTTGTACTGACATCGTTACTTTTGGGTTCCAATCTTTTATTTATGAAATCTAGCATTTTCGCCTTAAATGTAAATATAAGTGCAGTTGTTCGTTTCGTAAATTTAACAAATTATTATTTTCATCTAATATTCTTACATTAATTTCACTTACTGTATTTTGATTTACTGGAAAATAAATTAAATTTTTCGGAATCTCTATGATCCGATACCCTGGTGGTACATTAGGTGCGAATTCATAAATTATATGGCTAGGTTTTCCATTTATATACGATCCGCTCACTATATCACATTCGATTCGAATGATGGTTGAAGGTAGAATGCTTACAGGGAAGAGAGATTCGTGTAATATATTTGCTTTAAGTATTTCACTTCCGAAACCCAATATTCTACCGATAGAACCAATTTTCTCAAAATGAATATCCTTAGAACAAAATATATTTGTGTTCAAAGTATTATTATTGCACGTTAACTTAAACGTGCAATCTTTCAAATTATTTTTTAAATAGTCATTAATATCCGATAACTCATAAGATCCTTCGGGTATTTCTATAACTCCGTTATCACCATAAAAAAACTTATTATTGTTGTGGTCGATGTTAGGTATTGAGTTAAAGGTTGACAGAAAGATAAGTCCACATTCATATTCACCGTCAAGCTGAAGCGCTGGCGAATAATATGTTGATAACGCTGATTTACAACCAGTTACTGATAGTGTGAATGCCATCATATTAATGAGAAAATTTACTACTACATCTTATTTTAAATGCTTTATCCAGAATTTTTTTAGAAATTTAATACATAAATGACCACAATTAAATGGATTATTTTTTTGATAGTTTATGTAATTATAGTAAATATCAGTTTTTGTTGTTAAGTATTTAATCAGTTCAATTGGTGGTTTTAAATCTCCATAGCTATCAAAGTATTCACAATAGTTATTTATTTTGCAATAGGCTACCCAATGAGTTCCAGGATTCTCTGAACTGTCTAAATTTAAAATAGCACACTCAATGTTTTTGGACTTTGTCGGCAAAGTGTTTCTCATGTAAACACCTCGAAAGTATGGTATGTCATGAGTAAATTTTACTATATCAATATTAGTAAGTGCTCGCCTGGGTAACCTAGTAATTAGTTTTTTGAAGAACGCACACATAATCCTTTCCCCTTCTTGTATGGTTTAATGTATAAACCTTTACCTATAGCTATAGATTCCATCATTTTGTTGTGCCGCTCAGATTCAGCAAGATTTTTTTGAGCTGACTTATAATCACTGACTGCTTTGGCTATTCCACCAATACCTCCAGCTAAAGAGCCTAATGCGGATAGACCAGCGAAGATAGGAATTAGTGGAAGTATGCCTCCTGTTTTCGGAATAGGAATAATTCTTGGAAGTTTTATGTTATTATTTTTATGAAATATTTTTTTTGCTGCTAAATATGCAAACTGTATAGCTTCTTTGTTATTACTTGGTTTAATTTTTTTCATAAGCGATTTTAACTTTCCTATTGAGGCCTTAAATGACTTAATACCAGATCCAGTTTTTAGTTTTGCTTTCATAACTTTGTTAACCAACCACGATGCAACCCTTTCACCTCTACTCGCATCTAATGATTTCAATCGGCGTTTTGCCATATTCTTTAACTCTAAGTCAGCCTTATGACGGTCTTCTAAATTAGAGTTCTTAGAATAAGCTATATCGTGTTGCATGCACGCACTGTCTAAAGGATTAATTCCTTTATCACCTCTATTCAATCGTTCTTGCAAGCGAGTGCCAGGACCACAGTAGTTGTACCCCGGTAAATGTAACTCAATAGGTAAATGATTGATGAAAGTATTTATTAGTCCTCTTCCTTTCATAACTAAGTAGATAATGAATAAAAGATAGGATAAACGTTTATTATATGCTTTATTTTTTAACAATATCAGTTTTATCAATCCAGCTGTTTTCTTTTTGACTTAGACCAAGCCATTTAACTAATAACTTATTGCCGCGCTTTCTTATAACCTTTTCCACCAAATAAATTTGAGGACACTTAGTTTTTTGAAGTTCTTGTTCATAAAAACATCCTTTTATTGGAATACTATGTTGGTCTTTAATATGATAGGTGATAGGGACACTCTTGTTTACTTTAAAAATGGTAAACAACTCAGTTGACCAATTTGGTGTATAGCCTTTTTAAAAATCCCCTTTGTACTTGCTGATCCGAACGATATCACCTACGTGAAACTTTATTTTCTTTGATGTTGTAGAATTTTGAGATTTTTGTATATTCTTTGCAACAATTGATTCATTTGTTGAATTAATTGCAGATGGATTGAATTTAGTGGTACGGTGTACAGTATTATTATATTTATCAACTAAATCATACAATGGCAATCCAACCCACTTGTAGTTTCCAACCAAACTAAAATGTTTGAACATCTTTCCTTTTAAAGTTCTTATTAATCTTTCAACAATTGAAGCTTTTTTTGTGGAGTATGTTGAATAATGATTTATTTTATATTTATTCATAAGTTTTTGAAAAATATCATTATAAAATTCAGTGCCCATATCAGTTTGTAAATTTTTAGGTCTACGACCTATTTTTAAAATCTTTTCAAAAGCGAGACACACTTCAGTTTTTGTTTTAGTCTTTAATGGAGCTACCCATGCATATTTTGAAAAAGCATCGATTACAACTAAAATGAACTTATAGCCCTTGTTAACTTTCTGATATTTTTGTATGTCTATCAAATCAGATTGCCATAAATCATCAATACCCTTTATAATTACTGATCGACGAGGAAAATTCCTTCTAGCTCCTTTATGGATTTCATCAACAACATTTTGTTTGCTCATAGTGTCCTTGTATTATCTCTCAGTCCCACAATGTGATCTTTTATCATATTACTGACATCTGTACTCGAGCACTTATCACCTAACTGTTTCTGTAACTGTTGTATTTGCGCCTTTATACTTTTAAGTTCAGTAAGACAATTATGCTTTTTGCAAAATAGTTTATTGTTTTGGTCAACGTATTCTTTATTTACAGCTTCATCTGCAGCAACTGCTAATTGTAATCCTTTCAATCTACTTTGTCTCAAATCATAATCACCAGATTCATTTTGAACTAGCACTTTATTTGAAAGAGTGAATTCAAATGAGTCCATCGCACGCAACCTTTTATGAACGTGATGACCAAATTTATCAATATTCATATTGCAATCAAACGAAGGTTAGGGATGAAATAAAAAAATATATAGTTTACATTTGTATTTATTCAATTTAATGCTCCACATTCTTTTAGTTCTTCTAAGATAGAAATGATTTCATTATCCAATCCAGTGTTACCAGCATCTTTCGAAGCTATTAATAATTTCAATCTCTCAACTAATTCATTTGGATCGTCCCAATACACATAGTCAATTTTTGGATTAACTTTTTTTAACAATGGTAATCCTTTTCCTTTAGTAGTCTTAACAGAACTTACTGTTTTATATTGAGAGAATAACGGTTTTATAATATGTAAGTACTTAAAACCCCTGCTGCTCATTATTTGTTGATCGGGCTCAAACCCACGTCGGTGAGCATTTGTGTTTATTAATATAGTCTTGTAGTTTTGTTTATCATTTTCAGTAACTATGCTTAAATCGGGCTCTTTTTTGTACAGTAATTCAATAAGTCCAGATGTTTTTTCGTACACATGACCCGCAATTTTGATTTTATTATCAAAATCTGAAACAAGTGACGTTCCCACCATTGGCTTACCTTTTACTAATCTAATTCCAAAGGGCACATCTTTAAAGATTTCTGATGATAATGACCATGAAGATACAGAATTTTTATTCGGAGTTGAACGAGCATCGGAAAGCGTTTCGAAAAATATATCATCTTTCGAATTTTGTGGAAATTCCAATTCACTTTGAGTACCATCATCAATTTCATTCCATGCCTCTTGGGATGTGTTAATTGGAGATACACTCGGGTCAGATAATTTTCTTTTTCGCGTAGGAGTAAATTCCTGATCTAAATTGACTTTTCCGCTATTAAAATATTCCGAGTTAGCTTCTTCATTTTCTCCAGCACCGCCAATATGAGTACTAGACAGTAGCTTAAGTGGATCCGTCACTGGTTTAAACATTGTTTCTAATGCTAATTCAGAATCAAGTTTATTATTTTTCATATTCTTGACCTTCTGTTTAACGGCTTCAGCAGATTTAATTATTTGCTGTTTTATAGATTTTTCACTCATTTTAACAAATTTCACAACTTCTCACACTAAAAGAATATATTAAAATGTTTATATGTGAAAGGCTTAATTTATTTATATCAATTGTCGAAACGAACGAAAGTGTCAAATTTCATTCTATAGCATCCATCGTTTTTATGACAGTCTTTGTTTATAACTAAATAGTTATATGTGTCTTTCCAAATTTGTGAACACATTTCGCGGAATTGGAGCCATGTCATATCACTGTTTACGTGTTCATCATACACGTGACGTAAATTGATGTCATCTTGTTTAAATACGATGAGCATATTAGCATTATCACGAATCAGCTGTTTTGGAATTTTGCTATACGTTTGGTTCAAATAAAAACAATCTATATTTTTGTGCCTGCCCATAGCAAAGTAATCACGAATATTATTTTGATTTTCACACGCAACATCATCAAAAATTATAACTGAATTTGGCGAAGCATTATCAGGACTTAAAACTTCTTCGTTATCACGGTATTTAAAGTAGCTTACACCAGGGACCAGACTTAATACTTTTTCTAAAAATAGGTACTTTGGTTGATGCAACGTTTTTGAGTAAACATAAATATTATGAAAATTTAATCCGTTAGGATGTAAAATCAGGCCAACAACTACATTTGTCTTTCCACAGTTTGATGGTCCACAAACTAAACAACGAATAGTCGTAGGCAGAAGTTTACCATGACGAAGTGGTAATTTGTCAGAACCGAAATCGATTTTTGTAAGATGTAATGTACTAGATTGTTTAACAAATTTCATTTTGCACAAAGTGTTAACAGTAGCGTTTCTTATGGTATAATGTTGAAAGCGTAACCCATCATCACTATTTATCTAATGAAGTTTGTTTTAGGAACACCAAACACAAAAAATAAATTATTGGGCATTCTACTCAACGAAATCAGCCAGGCGGAGGGCGACCGCAGGGAGCCCCGAACGGAGTGAGGCCTGGCTGATTTCGGTGGAGTAGAATGCCCAATAATTTACTACTAATGTTTTCATCTCATACAGATCATATAATGTCGCCCTGCTTTTGCGAATACCATCTGTAGCCCAGTCACAAAATTTAATTTTATTGTCTATCAAAACTTCCTTCGTTTTAAAATTACTCTCAAACTCATCAGCTATTATCTTAAATAAGTTAGTATACATCTCATTAGAATTGCAATCAACTTTAACCTTCGGAAGTTTTTCGTCTAGTTTCTTCAAGTAATTGTCAATTTTCTTTGTAGTAATCGGTCTGCATCTCACCTTAGTTTTATTTGTCTTGTCAGTGTTTACTAAGGTAATGGTCTGCCCACTGTGGTCTGACCTCAGACAATTTATCACACTACTGTCTTTAAACTCACAGTTACAGAATATGTTATCTAGACAAGTGGCAGACGTGGATGTAATTCTAGTTGGTTCCAGAAAGACATTAAAAAGATTAAATGATTTAAAAAGTAACAGTAATTTCGACCTATTAGGAGAGTCACTTAATAGGTCAACATTAAAGTCACCACACACTATTACTTCCTTTTTACTATTGGAAGCTAACCTTAGAACATCCTCCATGACAGTCTCAAAGGTAATGAAATCACCAGTAGGTGGCCTGTAGGTACATACTATTATATACTTGTTTAGCTCTGCACATGAAATTTCTATATGGTGTTTAACAGAAAGAGCAACTATGTCCTTTCGTTCTTTACATTTACAATTTTCTTTAAGAAATATAAGTGACCCGCCATGCTCGTTGCACTTTCTGTTAAAACAGCTTATAAGTTTGTAATTTTTCAATTGGAACATCATTTGATTCTCGTCTAACCAATGTTCTGTGATACATAAACAATCAATGTTAAATTTTTCCGAAAATAGTTCTATTTCTAACAATTTAGAAGAAAGACTCTGAATATTCTGATGTACCAATTTAAATTCATTCTTAAATGTCTTGTCCTTTAATAGTTTTGAGCCGAGAGAGCAGTGAACTGAATCAATCTTTATATCAACGCTATGATGCTCTCCCGTTGTCTGGGAATCAATAAGTAATATCATGTTGAATCAATAAGTAATTGGACTTTCGAATTAGTATACCACTTTTCGAAGACCCTGTATTGTATATGGGCGTGAAAAGCCTCCAGCTTGCTAAGGCACCTTCCGCCATTAGCATTTTTATTCCGGATTACCGAGTATACCGAATAAACAGGGGTTCGGATTAGCGAGGACCCACTCTATATGCAGGCCAGTGTACTTTTGCGACACCCTGTATATAAATAAGAGTAATGAATACACAGCGATAGCACATTGTCTTCCACTTATTGAATATAGCAGTTCCCGCGAGCTTCGCTTCGCCTTAAAAAGTTTTCCCGTGGGAATTCCGGGATAAAAAGTAGCCTATGTTCTTTCTCAGGGTCTAGTCCATATTTATACCAAATTTCATTCAAATCCGTTCAGTAGTTTTGGCGTGAAAGAGTAACAGACAGACAGACAGACAGACAGACAGACAGACAGACAGACAGACAGACAGACAGACAGACACAGTTACTTTCACATTTATAATATTAGTAAGGAAGTAAGGATTAGTTAGGATTAGGATAGCAGTATCTTTTTAGGGTTCCGTAGCCAAAATGGCAAAAACGGAACCCTTATAGTTTCGTCATGTCCGTCTGTCCGTCTGTCCGTCTGTCACAGCCGATTTACTCGGAAACTATAAGTACTACAGTGATGAAATTTGATGGGAATATGTGTTGTATGAACCGCTACAAAAATATGACACTAAATAGTAAAAAAAAGAATTGGGGGTGGGGCCCCCCATACATGTAACTGAGGGATGAAATTTTTTTTTTCGATGTACATACCCGTGTGGGGTATCAATGGAAAGGTCTTTTAAAATGATATAAAGTTTTCTAAAAAACATTTTTCTTAAAGTGAACGGTTTTTGAGATATCAGCTCTCAAAGTCGTAAAAAGTATGTCCCCCCCCCTCTATTTTTATAACTACGGGGTATAAAATTCTAAAAAAAATAGAGGTGATGCATGCTAATTAACTCTTTCAACGATTTTTGGTTTGATCAAAGTATCTCTTATAGTTTTTGAGATAGGTTGATTTAAGCTACGGAACCCTTTGTGCGCGAGCCCGACTCGCACTTGGCCGGTTTTTAATTTATAAAGTTGCGCAGGTATAGCCTTGCAAATGCTCTGGATAATCTACTTTAATCTTCGATGGTCATATTCCCAATATCTGTACCGTATGAAATAGGGATCACTATTAATAGCGAAGTACAGGATATAATATTACCAGTAATGAATGAATAATATTAAAGTTTATTCTTTTATGTCCACTTAATTTATCATTTGCACTTAGCAAAAAAGGAATGGCCTTTGGTTTGAAGTTTTTATTAGTTGAATGCATCTTAGTGTATTAGTTCCTGTAACCGCCAACAGATGTCACTATCCACTGCCCTACATCGCGGTATTAAGAGTTTTTTGGTTTTCCTTATAAGATTATTGTGGATCTATACAAAAGTTTGGTTTACCGTTTACCGATGGTTTACCGTGGCCAACCTCGTTTTGATTCTTACCATACCGCCCACCAAAAGCCTTATTGACTAGATTTATTAAATACTTATCTATTATTATACTAATGTTAAGAAGCTCTCCAAAATTATCATAGAAATAACTTTTCCTCGCAGCGTAGTTTAGACTTTCAAAATGAAATGATGCATCTTCAAAGTGATTGAAAATGGACGAACGTTAGGACAACAAAGTGATCCTATGACGTGACTGCATTTTAATTTTCACGTAAGTTACGGAACCCTAAACGCTGTCTCTACTCATTAACTCTATATTTATCTTTTTTTAACTCTATACCATTTTTACATTCGTATATACTTACCCCCTTCTTTACTACATAATACAGTGCTGTGCCATTAACTGTCTCATATATTTATTAATCAGCTTTAAGTAATACATATTGGCCATTTTCACATGAAATCATTATTTCATTTTATAAATCAGATACTCATTAATCATTGCGGACCGGACAGTATTGAACCATACGTGAGTACGTGGCCATACCTACTATAGTTTTAACCAAATATGAATTAATTATAATGATGCTACACAAGGAAGCTACACTGAAAAGAAAAGCGAGTTAGTTACACTATTCATAACACAAAAACGGCTGTACCGATTTGGATAAAAATGGTAGGGAGTGGCTGAGAACCAGCAAAATTTGGTAGGGAAAAAACTCAACGGAATATACAATAAGATACCTAATTTTCATACATAACCATGACGTTATATAAAAATACTCACGTGTGGTCTAGTACCTCATAAGGCTCTTGAGGAGGTTCCCTTCGTGTACCCCAGGCACTATATAAAGTATAATTTTTTAACAAACGAGTACGAAAATTATTTTACTGCCTTTTTATTTAAGTAAGTACCTAATTTATTACTACGTTGCTATTGGGCCTAACAATGACTCATCTCACTCTGTCAATATCGGGAATGTGTAGAGACATAAGTACTCGTTTGTTAAAATAAATAGACTTTATAAGGCACATGAAAAAGGATCTTTTCGTGTGTCCAAAATTTAAGACGTGACAAGTTAGACGTTAGGTATTATAAGTGCCAATTTCTCCATAGTCGGTTAGAGCACAACCAGGTATTAGTGGTTGACTTTTGACACATCTGTCAAGAATTTTATATGGAGATGACGTATAATTGATAAACCAATCCCGGTCGGTTAGGTAACCGACTATGGAGAAATTGGCACCAAAGCTAATAGACCGATGAGTTTTCGTAACAATGCTTCAGATTTTGAGGTCAACCCGGAATGGCTGCCATTCACGCGACAAAAATTCACCTTCGCCGCAACCAACACATTAATCAGTGTTAAAACTAGCATATTTCCGTGTCAAGCCTTTTTAACTCTATCGTATAATAAAATTGATTTAGGGTTCCTGACGTGTGTTGGCCAATGAATGCATAGAACCATTTACCGAGGTACTTAATCAGTATTAAATTTAGGATTTTATTTAGTTTAAAGTTACAAATATAAGTTAAAATTATATAGGTATCTAACATAATGTATTTAAGTATTTGTACTTAATTACAAAAACAGGAATTTTACACAATTTATGCTAAAATAAATTTAAATTTACAATAAATCTACTGGAGTATTCCAAAAAACATAAAATTCCACATTATAATGCTTTGTTCTCTCTGTGTGACTTATAAGGTACTTACTTTTTGTCCAGGCATCCCCCAAGGTACACTTTAAAGCGAAGCGAAGTTTGCGGAAATCGCGGTTCTGTACGATTACCTGTCCTCTTAAGGATTTACATACTATTTGGTATTAAGTGTGCACACTGTACACATTCTAACAACTGTACAACAGCAAAGGTATGGTATCACAAGCTTTACAGCTATAAAATCAGTTAAGCCCTTTTACGGATTAAATGGAATACCTTCTAATTTGCCCCCAACACCTCCGGATTAAGAGATTATGTGGTGTCCGTGAATTTAATACATAAGTAAACATACATAAAATGACAATACCATGAATAAATAGGTCGTTTAATTGCATAGTTTTCATCTATTTCCGTCTTTAATTTGTGTTTTTTAAGTAATGTTAAATTTTGATGAGACAAGACATGAAGTTTATTATTCTTTTATGTAACAAGAAATTTTATAAGACCGTGTGTATTTCTAAGTATGTAAAAGTAGGGCATACAAAAATGTATCTTGGGAATTGTGACTTTTTGTGTTTCAGTTAAGTAACAAAAGTTACATGAAAGGTTTTATTTATTCTAAGGTACTTTTTTATAGAAAACAGTAAGAATGTTTTCAGTATAAAAATAATAATTACACTTTAAAGATAAGTACGGACAATGGTACTTATTAACTACGTGTTTTTAAGCGGATAGATTTTTGAACATTATGATTATAACTGAATTAAGTATATGAATATCAGTAAAGCCATCGCGTACAATTGTATATTCCACAAATCATTTCGGTTATCACCCCCGGTACCTACCTACTTATTGAATTCAAAGAACCATAATTATGAATAATAAGCTGAAGCTCACGGACGGCTCGCCAGAAAATAAAATATTTTCAACGGAACCCGAACTTGAAAATCACGACCACATTATATATTTGTTATGCTGAAAAATGTAAAATGGACGCCCTCAAAATGTAAATGCTGGGCCCTTTCATGTTAACAGTTTTATGGATGGCCAGAGTGCGAGTTTGTGCGGGGTACGTGTAAATAATACGATGCTTCACTCCTTTTTGATGTTTTATTTTTGTTTCACAATGTTGCGAACCTCTGTAATTTGGTCGGGTTGTTATTGAATTTTGGAATTACAATCCGGTATTTTTAGGAGTAATTATAATTGGTTCTTATCTCCGTTAACTATTTGTGGTGTCAATCGTCATCTGCCAATCGTATTTGATAGGAACATATTTAAAGGTGCCATTCAGGTTTCGTCGTTCACGGTGTCAAGTGTGGACGTATACAACGAACCTACAACGATCACTGTCCTCGCGCGAAGCAAAACCCTTTTGTGTTCGTCAAAAAACCGACAACAGGCGGAACGCAGCCGAGCACGAACGAAATGTTCGCATCGCGCTCGTTCGAGGCTTGTAGGTTGGTCCACACTTTACGAATTGTGTTCGGCTCGTGCTCCGCTCGTGCTCGGTTCGTCTAGCGTAGACCCATCTTTACAATCATAATCCAGCAATTGTATGTGGCTCTAGACATGGAAATATAGACGCAGATTGAAAAATTTGAGGATTTTTAGTTTGTTCAGTCGATTGTTCCTTAATTTTGTGTTAAAGTTACATAGTTATGTAGGTACTTCATTTTATGTGTTATGTATGATTTTAAATGACAGTATAAAACATTAAAAATGACAAAAACAGAGCCATAGGGTATCCGTCAGACATAAGAAAGAATTCTTCAAAGCTTCTAATGAGACAAGACATGCGTTCCTGACTAAACGAGCATGTATTTTACCAGACTAAACTTTACCTTAACAACATTGATATAAGGTTCCCTGTAGGCCGATAACAATGCAAATAATCCCTTAACATACGAAGAGGGAGTTTTTGCGTAAAAGACAGTATCTCTAATGCTTTATACTTGTTGTTTGAAGTAATTTTTGCCTTTGTTGATTTCTTGGTACATTACACTGCTGAGTGTTGACATAACTCCAAATTTAATCTCTGTTTATGTCTGAACCGTAAATTTGTGACTTTTACGTGACGCTTTATACCTTTATAAATGTATAAGATAGGATAAAATAAGATATTCTTTATTTGTACACAAAAATATGGACAACATTACAAAACCTAATACACAAATGGCGGTCTTATTATCGCTTAAAGCGATTCCTTCCAGACAACATATGTATGTATGTATATATATTATAACTTCAGATATTTTTTACAGTTACAGTACGCAAAGGTTTTTTTATAACTAATTGCTTTTAGCAGCTGGCATAGAGAGATTAACGGAGATAATTGGTTTTCTCTCCGAATGGGAATATTGTCTATCAAAGCGATGGATTTGCTGATAATAATAGGGCAGTGTGGCTGCAATTTACATGCAGATAATGGCAGAGCAATACAGCGTCTAACTAGATGAGTAGGATTAGGAGTTCTATCGTGTGTATTGCACATTTATTCGTTCTACTGTGAATAGTGACCGGCAATACCGGCATGGTTATCAAAAAACTTTGCTTTTGTGGTATAACGTAAAATGACAATAGGCGTTGGTCCAATAAAGATGAGACATACATCGTTGGATAGCTCTTTTCAAGTGAGCAAAAAAGTATTATGACGACAAATCCGTATAAGTTGTCCACTTTAAAATATATTCGTCGGAAGGAAGTATTTTTTATGGCATTGCACTCTCTCTCCTGATGACAGTTAGCGCGTAATAGACGTAAACACGTATTATTGAAATTGAAAAAAATACTTTCAACTGGTTTTATTTACTGAGATAATAAACAAATATAATATTATATGAAATATGATCATTTTGTTATAAAAATTAAAAATGTATGTGAAAAACTAACAAAAACATTAAAATTACAGAAATAAAATATAAAAACTTTCAAGGTATGATTATTCTAATTGGACAGTAAATCAAGACTAGCGCTTCCGTTATTCATATTCTGCAAAAAATACCTTTTCAACGACGTATCACTCATTTCTATTGGTGCTGGTCCCAGCTTCCATATATTTGTGCCCATCATCATTTGTGTATGGTAAAGTTCTATGTGCTTCATAATTATATTGTAAACGTTTTAGCACCACAGAGCATTAGCAGCACACAATCCATAAGCAGCGTCGCTCGCTTGTCAAATCTGACGTAACTTGTATGGATCTGACATAAGTTTGACAGGCGAGCGACGCTGTTTAAGGATTATTAATTGTGTGTGATACGGTAGCAGTTAACTGCATCGCATGCTAAAAGCGGGCCATGTTTTTGTGTAAATTGCCGTAAACTGCGAAAAACTTTCTCCTCTTCTCGCCTCTTGACCCAGTGCGCCCCGTTGCCAACTTCACTCGAGTCTTGTTGTGCCGAAGCGGTGCGAAGTTGTCTGCTAACAACCGGGCTAATTAGCCCGTATCGTATCGACCCTTTTAATTAAATAACTAGTTTAGCAGTTCCTGTGACGGCGGCATGTGTGAAGTTTGCCATCGCTCCAGGTAACACGAGTTTGGAGTGTTTGATTCGGGGGATACCTTTCCTTATGTGTGTTTTGGGGTGAAGGTCGATTCTGGGGACCACTCTCTAATCGACAAACGTACGAAACAGAAGTGACACTTTTAATGACTGCACTTGCCACACATAAACCCTGCGTGGTTTAAGCGGCAGGTTTTTGTTGTAAACTTTTATGTACCTCTTATAAAATGTTTTTGGAAAATAAACGAAATAATAATAATAATACAAAGAGTAGAGTCGTCATTTTAGAGATTAGCCCTTCTGGCGCGATTCCGTGGTGTCCAGGACATTAATGGCGAAATTTCATATTTTTTAGGTGGTAATAACCTAACCTAACCGCATCTTTAATGAGAAATTAGTTACAAAGAGTTGTCGAGTAAAATTTTATTATATTTAAGTACTTACCTCAATCACTAAGCGGCGAGACACATGAGGTCAAGGAGATATTTTGTCTATATTTTATTTTGCTCACAGCAGTGGAAATTACTTGACATCCACCTTAACTTATTTACTTGCAATATACATATATAAATCGCCTTGTTAGCGGATATAACAAAAAAAAAACATTTCAACCCCGTACATTATCTGCAGTGCCCCAGAATTGGCCCCCTGACGAATTTAGTGAGTTAGTTGTAAAAGCTTTATTTATACATCGGCCTGGACCGAAATTAGAGTGAAGTTGTTTTGTGGAAATACAAGAGTTGATAAGCATAAATTTATAACGATGATTGAGTATTATCGTTAGTAAAATAATCCTATAGCCTTTTTAAAAATACTATAAATTCGTCTTAGACTTAAAAAGAAATGATTATAAAATACTTCCTAAACATCCTGTATAATGCGCAGAGTTCTTCCGACAGGATATTATCCGGAAATAACATCAGAACGACGGGGCAGCTCGAAAAATAAATATTTTAACCTGCTACAGTGTAAGAAAAAATAATATTTTATATCACGAGACATTCTTCTTCTGAGGTCTAATTTTAGAGTGTAGGAGAAATGTCGAATACAAAGTGTATGAAAAATCCTATGAAGATTAGTGGCTAGTACCTACCTATGAATGAAATATATCGGTAATTTAAATAATAATAACACTATTACTAGAAAATAAGATAAATGCTAATCAACAAAATAATTTTAAACATTTTTACGTAACTAGGTACGTACCTACATAAAATCATAAATAAAGTTACGATTTCACTTAGCCCAAAATTCACTCAGCAACTTCTTTGCCGCAAATTAAAAAGTATAATGTGAGATTTAAATTCCAAAACCGAATTAATTCATAATTTTATTTATGTGCCGCTGAAAATCTAAGCTCGCATTTGCAAAACAAAGGTATGCAAAAGCTGTATAATGTAACATTCGGTAAATTATCTAAATCCATCCTCTTTTTGTGTTTTTAAATTATACATATAATCCGATACTACGGATTCATACCTTTGTTCGTATGCAAACGACTGCGGGAACAAAAACATAACCATCGCTAAAAACCATAACTTAAGGGTCTGCAATAGGGAATCGAGGGTTGGCATTGTCATAGAATTATGTAGTAAATGATGCTCTACAGCCTTGAAAAAAATCACACAGGTAGTTGAAGAGTCTAGCTAGGTGCTGAATCATTCGAATTTAAGTAAATGATTATGGATAACTGTAAATTAATTTCAGAATATCAAGAAAAACCAGTCAATCACACTCCCGTATTGTAACAACTGTGTCGTAATTATTAAGAATTTTCATATGATTTTTATCATATTATAAAGTTAAAGGCTTGGACTAGGCGCTAAATACCTTGTTTTTTAATAAACACACACTTATTTTGTGTAAATTAATCCCAAACTTGAGCAATTTTTTTCCCTCAAATCTTCATACAAATATCTATGGCGGCTTTCTGTGTTATAAAATCATAAACACAAGTGACGTTTGACTTAGGGATGTCGAAAGTGCAAAAAAATATCGATATTTCGATATATCGATATTTTCTTTTATATCGTAACTGAAATCGATATATCGAAAAAAAAATCGATATATCGATATATCGGTAGCTTTATAGGAATAAATTTTTGTGAAATCAAATAATATGGAATTATTAAAAAACACTATTTTTTAACTGTCACTTTGTGCCAATGTCGTGTATTTACACTCTCGCTCGGTACACGGTTGCGAGCTAGTATCGCCGCATTGCGTTGTGACGCCAACAAAAGGGTATTGTTAATGAAAAAATATCGATTTTGATATTTTTTCGATACTTGATTATTTATATCGATGTATCGATATATCGGTTTACAATATATCGTCGGAAAATATCGATATATTTATAAAAATATATCGATATATCGATACATCGATATTATTTCGCCATCCCTAGTTTGACTCAGTTGGCCGCTGGCCTCCAAAGAAGGGTCACGTCGGTTTAGGCAGCACTGACAGCTCGCGATCTTATCGTGTACAGATACAAAATCACTGCACATTGGTTGTCATTGCACTTTTTCAACTTTTATGACACCAACATAATTTGATTTGAAATTGAGGAAGCATAATTCTTCCAGTATATTCAATACATTAAATTAAATTAGATAGTGTGCAATATTCTCGTGATATTACAGTCTCGTAAAGGTCTGATGAGGAGCAGGAATATAGCGAATGGATCTAAGTGATGACAATACGCACGAACATTAGGTTAGGGATCAAAAATACAGTCTCTTGGTGCTGGTTGAGGTATGGTCTCGTGAGGATCTGATGAGGGCAGTAACACGGTGGTGGCTCAATTTTATTTCAAAGATGTTAATAGCTAAAAGCATCGAGTTTGGGCTATTAAGTATGTTTTTCAGAGAGAGAGAAAGAGATTTTGTTTTTCCTCTGGATGGTTTACTGGGTTTACTAAGTTCATTCTGTTAATGGCATCAAGTTGTTATGTGTTCATAAGTAATAATTATTTATTAACAAAATGCTGTTGATTCTCCACGAAAATGTAAAAATAAAAATAAAATAAATAAAAATAAATTCGTAACGTAAAATTGTCAATGACGGAATTTCTTCTATAGACAGTAGCCACAAAAAAAACAAACGATAGATGGCGTGATTTGAAGATAAAGATACATTTTTTCGACACATAGACAGCAACAACAAAAAAATACAGATTTAAAGAAAAGAAACACATACTTATACAAAACAACAAAGAAAAAAAAAGGATACACATCAAAATAACTGGAAAAAATATAAGCCCCAATTTACTTGTGTGGGACAGGGAGTACCATAATATTTTTTTTGGGGTACTCCCCATCTATGCGAAATATAAGCTTGATATCTTTACCCGTTTCTGAGAAAAAGGGCGGTGACTGACAGTCAGTCAGACAGACGGACAACAAAGAGATCCTATAACGGTTGCTTTTTTTCTTTTGACGTTCGAAACCCTAAAATTAAGTAAAAATATTATGCTGCCAAAAAATGTACTTACAGGTATTGAAAAAGCGGTATATAAACAAATTATACCAGCAGAGGGTTCACCATTTAGCTGAATGTTACTTAGAAAACGGTCTTGAGTGGCGGTCAAGTTGGTCCCCGCCTGCGATACTTTCCATTAATATTGGGACTCGTTTTCATGTTTTTAGCGTACAGTCAGGTTTTTAGTTTTTTATAATTGTATTTTTTTATTTGTAACTTTTTAGTTGTTTTTATTTTATGAAATTTTACGTCGGTAGGTAGTTCATGACCATTTTTTATTTCAATAATTTTGGTGTTGTTATTTAAATACCTTCAATATGCATATTTTTGTAATGTGAAAATCAAGTCCTTTCATTTGATACCTTACACGGCAAAGTTGAATTATTATTTTTTCGATCATCACGTTATGTCCTCAAGAGGGCGCTATGTACATTTTAATGGAACGTCACATAGCCTATAGCCATCGCGCCATCAATACGCTTCTAACAATACCTCATACATCAAAATCTATCAAGCCGTTTAGGCTACAGGAGGGAACAAAGAAACAGACAAACATACATATATACATACATACAATCAAAAAACATTACCCTCCTCCTTCGGCAGTCGGGTAAAAAGGAGTAAGACAGGGGGTCATTCTGAACTTTTGCTCTACGAGTTTTGGAAATTAACAAAAAAAAACCTTTTTCATAGAAACTTTGTTGGACATGTGACTTTTTACCATGGAAAACGAATATTTTTTTTCGCGAATTTGCAAATCTCGTAGAACAAAAGTTGTTCAGAATGACCCCTTGAGTCATCCCCTTTTGGCTTAGTATAGCCCTTTTGCGACACTATGTATTTACTTTGCTTTGTCGTCGGGGTTCAGTTGGCTGGAGGATGCCCGAAACTTATTATCTACACTTTAATACTTGTAGTTACCTTTCTACAAGTAAATACCACATTTGTTTGAGAAAGCTAATCGGGTTCCGAGTATAGAGTAAAGTGGCACCCCTATTAATTTCTACTCTTTCCTGGTGCCTACCAGTGTAAGTAAGAATTATACTTACTTACCCTAAAATCACCCAAAATGTACTTGAACATAATTGTCAATAAAGTTGGCGAGTAAAAGTTTATCGACCCACTGTGCAAACTTACATGTGTGCGTGTCACTGCGTGTGCTGTGTGAAGAGCATTGAAAACCCAAAATTGGCGCGGCACGTCACCCTGTACGGGCCCTTAACCAAAAATTTAACACTTTGTGCCAATTTCTCCTGACTTTTGACACATCTGTCAAGAATTTTATATGGAGATGACGTATAATTGATCAACCTTTCCCTGGTTACGATAAGACGCATAACTTTTGAACTGTTGAAATTTTCATAAAGCATGGCCAAGAACATTCACGGTAACGTTACCTATGTATCCTATGATCCAAAAAAAACTAAACAAAAATAGATCCAGCCATTTGGCAGCTACTATACCACAGACTGTTAACTGATCGCTGAGGTTAAGCAACAACTGACACGGTCAGCCATTGGATGGGTGACCAATTTCAAGTGGTGCTTTTCTGGACGCTTCCGTGCTTCGGACGGCACGTTAAGCCGTGGGTCCCGGTTGCTGCTTCGGCAGCAGTCGTTAAGCCTAGTCAGAGGCCTTCGGGCGGCTTGAAAACATCTGACAGTCGGGTTGCCCACTTACCCGACAACTCTCTCAGCACAAGCTTGCTTGTGTTGGGGTCCACCAACCCGCACTTGGCCAGCGTGGTGGACTAGGCCTAAACCCTTCCTTCATTGGAAGGAGACCCGTGCCCCAGCAGTGGGGACGTAATGGGTCGTGATGATACCACAGACAGATACACACAGAACACAGACACGTTCAACTTATCTCTCTTTGTCCGTGTAGGGTTAAAACTCTAATGTACAAGATTATGAAACTTATCAGCCATTGCTAGATGGGAATAATTAGTTCATAAGCTGATTGTTTTCGGTTCATAGTCCGCGAATTATGAAGGATTATGACTGTGTGGGCTGATCCTATCATTAGGATCAATGGCAACAGGCTCTAACCATTGTAGGTTGGCAGTTTATTTTCGGAACAACGTACAAAATGTCTATAATGTCCATTAAGCATGCGAGGAACTAGCCTATTATAATGACTTTATTATATAATTTTACACAAAAAATTGTTTCGTGCTCTATGGTAATAACTCTGTAGTTTTTACGGACGCTAGAGGCTTTTGTTGGACGACTAGAGATTCGGTTGTATGGTAAGCAGTTGGTTTATTCAGTTTTTTTGTCAGTTCTTACATTATCTGTTTGTGTTTATATATAAAATAAGAAAGTATCTGATTGGGCATCAACGCACAACCCAAACGGCTCAAGCTACAATCATGAAACTTGGCACGTAGGTTCCTTAGGTAGTGAATTTGATGGTGAGCACTAAGAAAGGATTTTCAGAAATTCCACCCCTCTCTCTCTCTCTCTCAGCCTTCTGTAGTCCACTGTTGGACATAGGCCTCTCCTAACGATCGCCACCCCAAACGGTCACCCGCCATCTGCATCCAGCGGCTTCCCGCTACCTTCCGCAGATCATCAGACCAACGGGTATTACGACACATCTTCACCGAAAACATACCTCAGTGTCTGAAAACAAAAGTTTTCAATCAGTGCGTGTTGCCAGTGATGACTTACGGAGCCGAGACGTGGTGCTTCACCAAAGGGCTTATCCACAAGCTCAGAGTTGCTCAGCGTGCTATGGAAAGGGCTATGTTAGGCGTGTCCCTGCGAGATAGGATTCGCAATGAAGAAATCCGCAGGAGAACTAAAGTTACCGACATAGCCAAAAGGATTAGCAATTCCACCCCTAAAGGGGTAAAATAGGGAATGAAGGTTTGTATGAAAGTCCTTCAGTTTAACGTGGAATTCCAACGGGAAAACTTTTTAAGGCAAAGTGAAGCTCGCGGGAACAGCTAGTATCATTGTATGTTTTCTTTTTAAAATCTAAATACAAGCGACTCTGCATGTTGGCTTTGACCCAGACTTCGAACCCATGCACGCCTTAAAAATGTCCAGGAGCCCATGGTTCCGAGATGGAAAAACAACTACAAATAATTTTATTATCTTAATAATTGTATGATTATTCATTATACATAATAATAACGATAAAATATCGCTAACATTTATCTGTGTTGTCGCTTAATAAAATTACCAACAACTTATATCTCGATCCTCTCGCAAAGAGATTAGCTAAGTGGATATTTGTCCCTTCATAATTGGTTGCCCTAAAATCCCCTGATTATATATAATGGTTATGTTATGTATTATATAGGTTGGGTACATTAGTGTGATGTCTCCTCGGCAGCTTTAGCTGGTCTAATTGTATTACGGTTGACTCGATTCAGTGACTTTCGATAATCCGTAACGATAATATTATTCAGCGATGTTGTTTGACTAGCATTTTTATCATTCACATACTCATTGCGCTATAAATGTAAAAAAATATAAAAAAAAAATAAAGAGCAAATTAACACATTAAAAATACATATTTCGTTCATTTAAACTAATCAAAATCAAATCAAGAGCAAATATATGGAGGTAAGATGAAAATTGATAAATAAAAATAATAGAGTTCTAATACCATATTATACAACGTAAATACCTACTTAAAGAATTATCCATAGTATTTGAATTGGGATAATCGACTTCCTACTATTAAGGAAGCGTAATAAGGATTTATGTAGTAGCTATATATAATAATAATATCTTATCTGAGTGCTAAGCGATATAATATTACATTAGGCTATGTATCATATATCGATCTATGATTGTGACGGTCAATAGTGACAAATTACGGCCTTAGAAGAAGATTTTAAGACATGACTTGTGTAGGATAAGTAAAAAGAAAATGATCGTATTAAGCACCTCAATGAACCAATCACTTTTCGCCTGCAACCTTTAGTGCCAATTCTTCCATAGTCGGTTAGAGCATAACCAGGTATTAGTGGTTGACTTTTGACACATCTGTCATGAATTTTATATGGAGATGACGTTTAATTTATAAATCAATCCCTGTCGGTTAGAGCGTAACCTGGCATTAGTGCTTGAATTTTGACACATCTGTCAATAATTTTATATGGAGATGACTTGTAATTGATGAAACAATCCCTGGTCGGTTAGATAACCGACTATCGAGAAATTGGGGCTAAAGATTCTACCCCTACATCATCATCATCAACAATATATTTTGAAACAAAGAACGAGAGAAGATGAAAATCTCATTTCATAAATGAACGCGTCGAAAATTGGGAGTCATTAAGGTGGGGAGAGGAGCGCAATTAGGCAACTGGGCCGGGGCTTTTATATTCACCACTTTACTGGGCCCACCAAGATAGTGAGGAATACTAGTGCCTTGTCATACTGAACTTATAATTATCCAATAGGGAATAAAAAACTAAAATGTAATTTAAAACAAATAAGCTATCAGTTTGCTGAAAACATGAGAATTATGTAAGAAACATATTAATATCTACATAGTGATATTAATATTTTTTAGCTTATACAGGTTTTAAAAAATATTGCAAAAAATAATAATTCAGAAGACTTTTTTTTTTGAATCATTGATTCTTCAAAGCTTATTAAAATCCAAAATTCATAGCGATCGGATGTTCAGAATAATAAGCCGTATCACTCCTTTTTGGCTTACTATGCAACACCCTGTGTTTTTTCATATTTTTTATGCTCCAAACCAGAAACGATGCGGCCGATACGTTGCAGATGTGGTTTCAGTGAATATTCCCATATGGATTGGGGAAATTAATATGAATTTATGGAGACCGTGTATTTTATGTTTTTTGGGCGGTGCTTCACATTTTTAAAAGATTTTTCACTGAGAGATACATAGATATATGTATAGCTTTTTGTTTCACGTATTTAATATATAGGTAGGGACATTTCGTATTGGCTATAATTCCGATAAATATTTTTATCAAGCCAAGCGTTTATGTACATGCAACAACAATATGCTCCATATATTTTTTGACCTCCAATACACACATTGATACCAACTTACTGTTGAATTTTGTCTGTGATTTTCAAGTTATGTTATTCTTGCAATTTTATATGGAACGGGGCGTATTTACTATTTTACTTATCGTATTTTTTTTCCTCGTAGCTGGAGCGGTGGTAGCTCAGTCGGGTAAGCGCCCGCTTCTCAGAGAGCCAGAGAAGCGGGTTCGAATCCCGGCGCTGACATGTACCAATGAGTTCATTTAACTTAAGTGCGGTGGCCTGCGCCTAAAAGTATACAGACGGAGTTTTTAAAATAAATCCCTGATGATGAAGGGACCAGCTACATCTGTTATAAATCCGGGGACGTGTTGTGTGTGATGTGTATAGCAGTGGTGTTTATGTGGATGTGCTTGAGCAGCATGTGAGCTTGAGATCGCTATTTTAAAAACTCCGCCTGTATACTTTTAGGCGCAGGCCACCGTATAATGTATACCATCGCTATTACGGTGAAGGAAAACATCGTGAGGAAACCTGCATATCTAGATCTAGCACATCTAGATAAGTGAACCCACCAACACGCAGTGGACCAGCGTGGTGGGAAATGGTCCAAGCCTAGGAAGGCAGTTTAGACCTTGGGGATATGCACAAAGGTTCCACTAGATAGAGCCAGGTGCAGGTAGTTACACCTCCACAGAGAATAGAATTTCTCGTAGCTATATATTTATATTAGGTATTACTTCTTTAAAACTCACTGTAGCAATCTAATGTGGTAATGTTATGATACGACGACGTCGAGATAGAGCCGATAAGTACCCATGTCGTGTCGTTAGTGAATATAACAGCTCGTACCTACATGAGTTTATATTTTACATACAGAAATTCCTATATTTTCCGTCCATTTTTAAAATTTCCCGTTCAGAAATATATTTTACATGAGCGGATAATTAATTTACTTGGTGGTATCAAACAGTGCGAGTCTCTTTGATACAATATCCTAAAGGATTCACCATGTTGTGTAGCTATACGGATTTTATTATTTTCACAACTTTTCAGCGTATCAAGATTATATTACTAATACGTGCTGCCTAGAAGCTCGGTTTCGCCTTAAAAAATCCATGAGAATTAAGAGATACCCTGCTATGTAAAACCAGAGTGTATCAGAATCTATGCATACTTATGACTGTATTATAAACGAGAAATAGTTTATATTCACTCGTGAGCAAAAAAAAGGACCACCTGCCATTGCCGTTCCGTACGTTACTGAAACTTTTTCCTTGAGTTTAATATTAATAGGTACAAAATTAAATAAGCTATTAAAACCCCAGTGCTGAAGACTTCAACAGCCTTCAGTCGCACTCAAGACCCTCTCGGCTCCCGTTTGCGATCTGCTATCTCACTTGAGTATCTCTTCTGCTAATCTAACCCGATCTCAAAGCTCAAACCGATTTAATAGTGTCTTATCTGTCCTTAACATGATTCTATACATCGTTACGAAATGTTAGTGGAACTATAGAAATGCTTGGGTAAAAGTTTTGGATGTACTATGCAGTGCTTTAAATCATAGCTGAAAAACTAATTAAAGGAGAAGCAATAATAAGCAGAGACTAGTTTGTAAAAATTTACGTTCATCAGAAATGATTATATTTACTATTATACTATGAATAAAAACATTTGACTTCGACAATATCTACCTATGATATTTCAAATAGATGGCACAAAATTAGCTTTCCCGAGTGACTTATCAAAAGTACTTTCATTTAATATACGTCCCACAGAGCCTGTACACTACTAATTATAACTAGCAACATTGTTATAGACTACACAGTACGTTTTCGACGTTGCCTGTTATTTGTAATGCATTTTTTTCACACTATCATTTCAATATCAAAGCATTAGCTCTTCATAATTTATGCTCGTGAAGATTTTAAATTTCGAAACGTAACATTTTTAAAACAGCAAGGAAACGTTCCAAACAGCCTACATTCGCGGAGAGCCACTCGGCTGTCAAGTCGCTACTTTAGCTATTTCCGGGACCACGGTCAAGGCGATTCCGTGTTCCGAGTGTGAAGATCTGCCTTATTATTTCCGGTTATTCTTTTAATCACGACGGTTGGTAAGTCATATTTCATCTGTCAGTCAGATATCTAATTCATAATGTATTTTATAGCTTTTAAATTGAAAGCTATGGCAAGAGCTTTTTTTTTCCCTGAATAACAAAAAAAAAATGGAGGACATACAACTACTCATGACTATGTTGAGTATGTACCTTGGACAACGCTGTGTAAGTACTTTCATTATCTTTGTGTGTAAGTCGCCCATTATATGGAAATGCTAAGTATTTTGCCTTTTTATTGACCTTGCCAATTGTGAGAATTAAAAACTCAATTTTCGAAACCACCACCACCCACCCACACCAGCTAGGTGATATGTGCCCTAGTTAATTCTTAACCTGCTGTCGGTACGTGGAATGAGCAACTTAACCCATTAGAGTCGTGTTGTGTACGTGAGCGGTGTACTATGTCTAGACAAGTTCTTGTCTTGTTCAGAGAATCTATCGACTGCTTTAAATTTCCTTTTTATCGACGATTGGTAAAGATTAAATTAGTTTCGATTAACTTTAAGACTTTTGAATCCTGCTGACAACATAACAAACTATAATGCCGGATTTATTAGTTCGAACATAATATTATTTATTGAAATTGTTTGAGTTATTTTTAACACGATTACATGTTATAAAAAAACAATATACGGATCGACCAAATATTATACTAAGTACCTATATGGGATAGTTTTGTACTTTTGAGGTGTGCATCTCTAAAAACATAAAAGACTACCATATAGGAAGAAACCTTTTACCCTTTTAGTGTAAACATGATATTCGACCCGTGTACAGGGTGAATACCAACTGTCAACGCGGCTCACCCGAGGTGGCTTTATTATGAGCTAGTGACTCGGCTTCACTTGTTGCCGTACTAATAAATGAGGGTACAATAATACCTGTTATTATGATGGAAAACATCAGAGCGGTGGTAGCTCAGTCGGTTAAGCGCCCGCTTCTCACGCAAGAGATGCGGGTTCGAATCCCGGCGCTGACATGTACCAATGAGTTATCTTAACTTAAGTACAATGTATACCATCGCTCTTACGGTGAAGGAAAACATCGTGAGGAAACCTGCATATCTAGATTTAGCACATCTAGATATGTGAACCCACCAACCCGCAGTGGACCAGCGTGGTGGGAAATGGTCCAAGCTTAGGAAGGCAGTTTAGACCTTGGGGATATGCACCCAGGTGCAGGTACTTACACCCCCACCGATAATAGAATAATAGAATAGAATAGATGGAAAACATCGTGAGGAATCTTGCAAATCTAGATTAAAGATGTGTGTCCGTGCATTGTACTCGTATAAAAAAGGCGTTACGGGTCCTATTTCGGGAGCAAAAATCACGAAGCAGCATCACGTGAGTAAAAAATGTATAGCGACAAGCGGGTGGTTCGCTTGTGAGTCACCTTTGACTAGGCATCCCTTCGGGAATCACAGTCAAGTGCATAATTATGTACCTAAAATAATACCTACATGAAAATAAATAAATATTGTTAGCTGTGTTAATTAATAACTGCTAGTGCCTTATCAATAACATTAACAAATTCTAAGAAAAGTACGTGAGAATTTTCATCCTAAAAACTACAGAGAGAAAGAGATTGTATATCTTACTACATCATACGTGTTTGACGTCATCACTGCCATTATAATACCAAGATCGTTTTAACCATTGTTTCGCATGCAATATCGAAAGACAAAGGAAGATATCGCATTAATTATATAATTGTCCAGAACTTCCGACTTCTATTCCGACTAGACACAGTCAGACAAGTACCTTCATAATCCTAATCCTAACTAATATTATAAATGTGTCTGTCTGTCTGTCTGTCTGTTATTCTTTCACGCCAAAACTACTAAACGAATTTGAATGAAATTTGGTATACATATGGTCTAGACCCTGAGAAAGAACATAGGCTACTTTTTATCCCGGAATTTCTACGGAAAAAAACTTTTTAAGGCAAAGCGAAGATAAATACATAATTTTGTAAAAGATATTATCTGTGTAACTTACAAAAGTGACAAAATTCGTTATAAAGATTCTACCTTTTTATAATTTGTTCAAAGTACCACTACTGATATAATGTACTGACACTATGTATAAGACTAATAAAAATCAATTTAATTCATACTGACAGTGATTTAAATATGAAACATACAGACGAAATCAGATTCAACTTTTAAATCGAAAAAAAAATTCCGAAAAAGTATTCACTCGAAGTTATTAAATAATACGTAATATTATGTAGCATGTTTTTTTTAATATTTTTTCTATCATCCTGTGGATAAACCTTATTTATGAAGCGACCTTTTGAATGAAGCTGATTTACGTTCTCAGCTTTACAAACAAATTGAAAATAACAGATGTTTGACTCAAAGTTTATTTTCAGCAAACAATATTAGACAGGGAATGATAAAGTGCGTGTTTGTTCAACATCTCGTGTTTATGTTTCTGAACAAGTGTTGTTACGTTTTCTTGTATTAAGTAGGTGTATTACAAAAAGTTATTTGTACTCAGAAAGATTTAAGTAAAAAAGTTATTTTGCTATAACAGTCAGGCTTAATAAAATAACTTTGTTGATATTAGGCAATGTTCCTAATTAAAAACGCCTAATAATAACCATTAAGTTAACGTCACTGAGACAGTTAATAAAAGTTTTTAACACAATACAAATTGGTTCATGCATTCTGTAGCTTAAAAGATGAAACTTGGCTTGGGTTTAGGTCTAATTAATTATAAAACATAATCTTGCAAGGTATAAAACAAAAGGATCCCGCTACAGTTAATTAATTCTTCTGCCTAAGACGCAGCCTCACTATCCTTCGTACAATTTAACGTAACTTTCCTCCATACTTCATTTAAACGATAAGCTGAGAGCGTGTATTGTATGTATATGTATAATGTCTTAAATTCATACTGAGCCGTCAATGACTTACTGATCACAGTGACCAACTGTTGGTCAGTCGTGGTGTTCATCATTAAAGTTAAAAAAAAACCATAACAAATAAGACGTAACATAAGTGATGCGTACATTTGTAAATATAATTTTTTTTTAAATAATGTGCTAATGTTATGGTGTATGAACGTGCTACGCTTTTTGTATTGCCCATTGCTACGAAAAGCGTAGCCCGTCTACGCCGCGCCGTAGCAAAGTGACTACGTCACGTCGTAGCAATACATACCTACATTGAATCTTGAAAGTTTTATAAAAAATAATTATAAGCACAATAACATTATTGAATGATGTTACAAACATAAAAAGACGTACTTAAGTATGATACGTAAATAAAAATTTGTTACGCCACTAAGGGATTCAATAAAATATCAGCGCATAGTCCTTTGAGACTTAGCCGGAATAGCAAGCCTTTTTACAGACTGTACGTGTGTGTATAGTCTTTCTGTAGATATCATACCATACTATAAATAATGTTTTTTTTTTTTTTGGTTCTAAGGGATATGGACAAGGGAGGACAAGTGGACGTCATTTATACCGACTTTGAAAAGGCGTTTGATCGAGACGATCATACGATCTTACTAAATAAAATTGAGACATTGGGAATCTGCGGCAATCTACTGCGCTGGACCGAATCATACATAAAGAACCGCAACTAAGCTGTTAGAATAGGCAACTGTAGATCAGGTGTAATTCATGTGCCATCAGGCGTCCCACAAGGGTCTATTTTGGGACCACTTCTTTATGTAGCATATTTATATGATATCGGACAATGTTTTAAAAATTCAAAATTTCTTCTATACGCCGATGATAAAAAGGTTTACAAGAAAGTTGCATCAATTGAAGACTGCGAACTACTTCAGGAGGACCTGAATCGTCTATCAGTATATTATTATAAGAACAGAATTAACGTGAATGCCGATAAATGCACCTACATTAGTTTTACTAGGAAAACGACACCTGTTTCATATTCTTACTCCCTAAATAATGTTCCACTGAAAAGAGTGTATGTGATGCGAGATCTGGGTGTGTTATTGGACCCCAAACTAACTTTCCACGACCACATTGAAAGCATAGTCAATAAGGCATTTAAAAGTCTCGGTTTCATATTGAGAGTCAGTAAGCCATTTAAGGACATTAACTGTGTTTATGTTTTATACTTTGCCTACGTTAGAAGTGTCCTAGAATATTGTTGCTCTGTCTGGAACCCACAATACACCATTTATATGGATATGATTGAGCGCATTCAAAAAAGATTTATATACCATATAAATTATAGATCTGGACTGCAGGATGATTATGAGTCTTCTTGTTCTCGCCTAAAATTTATGACCTTAAAGGATCGTCGTATAGTTTTGGACATGAAACTACTATATAATGTATGTCATGGCATTGTGGACTGCCCTGAACTCGTAAACATAATGTTATCCCTGAATACAGCATCCACCCGCACACGTCATACTCGCAAAGCCCTTTTCCACATACCTTTAGTGCATACAAACTACGCAAGTAACTCCATAAGTTGCCGACTACCTAAAACTTATAATAAACAGTTCTCAGACTTTGACATTTTTCATTTAACGCAAATGAGCTTTGTAAATAGAATAAGGGAATGGTTTTTCGCCAAGGACAGTTTTTGATTTACAATTTAAAAATTTAGAATTAGCCTCCAAATTTAGATTTTTGGTCTTTTTTTCTTATTTTTTTTTTTAAATGACATGCTGGTGACTTTTGTGTTTAATATACATGAGTCAACTTTAAATGAATTTTTTGTTTATGTTTTGTTGCTTGTAATTTTTAATTGCTTGTAATCTTTTGTAATTTTTTGTGTGACTGTATTGTAATCTAACCTAAATTTTGCATGTATTTTTTATACTTTGGAGGAGCAAGGGGGAAGTTTAAAGGAAAGAAACTGACCTGGCAGGAACGGTTGTCCGGCTGATCAAATGCGTTTGACCTCTTCGATTTTCCACCCGTTCTTCTCCAGGTTGATGTGCTGATGTACCGGTGCGCGGCGTAGAGCTACGTGTGTTGTAGTACGCGGCGGATTGTGCTTCTATCGCGGATTGAGTGACGGGAGCGTAAGGTGCGTCGACCGACTCTAATCGCGGCGGTGGTAGAAGTGGACGAGGGTCGGTCGTTGAGGTGGCAGATGACAGCTAGTGTTCATCTACCTGCAGTTTCCGTTAGGATAGGGAAGGTGGGAAGGAGTTACAAACATCTGTGTACCTGTCTGTCAGCTGTTTGTGTGTGTACCCACGAAGTTCCTTGACCCTATGCCTATGGCCCCAACATAAACCGCCCCCCAAAGAGCCACTAAGCTCTTTAACGTGAAATAAAAAATAAAAAGATGAATTTTCGAAAAAAAATAACTATGTATGGCGTGGCTTGAGTGGAATCCACAAGCCAGCCCGAAACCTACAGCTAATGTGCAGAGCTCGCTCCAACGACGGAGGCGAGATGCGAGACAGGAGACCTGCTGAGCAAGCCGCCAACACCACAAGTGTAGCGTCGGGGAAAGCGCCGACAGCAGGACCCGGATGCAGAAACCAATTCGACCAACAGTTGCCTGAAAGATAAGTTCCCAGGGGTGAGCCCATCCAAAATCCATTCGATCACTCGACAGCCCGACGTCAAGCATCGACCCGACCCACAGGACCAGGAGACGACGCGCGGCTCCCCAAGTGAGAAAACTTCCCAGGGGCTCTACCCAACACGATCCCTTCGAAGAATACACTACTGTGTCGTGTGCGCTTCGCACCACATGCACCTAGAGCAGAGCTCATGTTGCACTGCCCGTACCCCAGTAAGAGGCATCCAGCACCGAGAATGTCGACCCACACAATCAAAGCCCATCACGACGGTGGTGAGAGCCGCGAAGATGCGCAGGTGTCAGTCGGAACCGGCCTAACGACTGGAAGGTAGAGCAGCGGAGAGCAGCTCCGGCAAGCGTAGAGTAAGACGAGACCTCTGCGAAGAACTTCAATACTGGAAAGTTCCTCGAACAGAGGCCGTCGCAGGATGCATTGATGCACCAAAGATGCTGGCCTAAGTAGCCACAGGGAGCCGTACAAAACAAACATTCGGCAAATCTCCCTAGTAGTGCCGAACGGTGAGACCTGATAGATGACTGTCTGGATCAGAGTCCCACTGAAACCATATCGCTAGCCCCCAGTTGCCGTTTGGACCTCACCACGGTGGGGCTTCCGTGATGAGGTGTGTAGTATCTGTTCATCAGCAGGCGTGGATACAGTTGCAGGCCGCATATGGCGCTGGTTGGCCATGCATGCGCTGCGTGGGGCGTCTCCTCGCTGGTCTGCGACGCGACCGCTGCGGGTGGGAATCACCAACGGACACTTGGATGGACTTGTTGGGAAGCGCCACCTTATCTCGGTCTATTGGTGCTTGACCCATCAAGATCCATCCGAAGATAGACCTATGTGCCGTAGGTAGTCCTTCACCCAGCTGGTACGACGTCCCATCCAGGATTCGACTGTAGAGGTCCACGCCTATCAGGAAATCAATGGGACCCGGAACAGACAGTCTATCATCAGCGAGCGTGATGCTTTTGCACCGCTCTAACACGCTCGGACACAAAGGCGCACTAGGGAGATCCCCCGTGATGTGCTTCAGCACGACGGCTGTGGCTACCAAGGCAGGCTGGGATGCACCCTGAGGGGATGCGATCCTGCACTCTACGCTGCCATTGGAGCGCTGCTTACCTCCCAAGCCGTAAAGAAGCCTAGAGCTAGTGCGGGGAAGCCGCAACCGCTGCGCCAGTTCCTCAGTGATGACAGACACCTGCGAGCCGCTGTCTATCAAGGCTCTCGCCTGGTGTATGTGACCATTGTGGTCGTACACCCCCACCATGGCAGTTCCTAACAACATGGTGTTGTGAATTGAACCATGGCAGACCGTGGAGCCGGGTGATGAGTCTGCGGGTCGACCATCCTTAGGTGCTGCAGATGATGATGGCAGACAAGATGATGATGATGATGATGTTGGCAGGTGTAGTTTCGTGTGATGATGTCCACCACACACTAGACACCTGCACTTGGACGTGCACCTGCTTACAGAGTGTGCACGCAAGCAGTTACAACATAAGCCCTGTTGTGCGACAAGCTCCCTACGCTGAACAGGTGTCAGGGAATTGAACCTGTCGCACCTATAAATGGTGTGGTTACCCCGACAAAGGGCACAAGACACAGCCACTGCAGTGAGAGTCACTGCAGTGTGTGAAGTCCCCGTTTTCACATTGTTAGAGTTGCTTGACCCCCTGGAACCCGAGCCACCAACAGTCTCCAAGACTCTCAACTCTGTCTCCAGAAAGCCAAGCAAGTCTTGGAATGTTGGGATGGTGCTAGGCGAACCCCCTAAACCGAGTTCGAACCTACTACGAAGGTCAAAGGGAAGCTTTCTTAAAATGATATGGAGCAACAAGAAACTCCATGCCTTGACCTCAAAACCAAGCACACTCAGAGCCATAGTGTTCTCCTTTAAGGTGTTGACTAGCTTCCGAAGGTTGCCAGTCAACCCTTGTTGACCGAGTGTCACAGCCAGTATGGACTCCAAGTGTGTGTCGGCAATGAGTCTCTTGTTGTCATATCTTTCCTTAAGGAGCTGGTAAGCTATCTCATAGTTCCCATCGGCCAGCTCCAGATGCCTAACTAAACTAAGAGGTTCCTTGTCCAGAACACTCAGAAGGTAGTGCATCTTTTGCACACTGGACAAGTCCCCATTAGTGTGTATCAGACTGTTGAACAATCCAATAAAATTTGGCCAGTCAGTGTAGACCCCAGAGAAACTGCTCAGACTAATCTCAGGCAACTTGAAGTGAGCAGTTGATCTCACTGGCTCCACATCCGCGACGCTATTTGTCGACACTAATCCCTCAGCTATCACTTTAACCGAATAAAAGATTTCATAAAATTTGTTGAAGCGTTTGTCAGCCTGCTGCAGCACGGTCTCGTCGACGGGCAGACCCTTCAGGTTCAAGTAAGCGTCCTGGTATTGGTCGCGCATCCGCTCCAGATCCTCGAAACGAACCCTGAACATAGATAGACCAGGCGCATCCGATTTTGCCTGAAGGCTACACGCCAACTCGTAGACCCCACTCAAGTACTGCTCCGCAGTGTCCAGCTGGACCATACATATTTTAATAGGGTCGGCTGAGGCACCCTTAACGTACTTACTTTCCGATTTCATCATTATTTCTAATTTGATTTACGACGATAAAATATAACCTAAACAGTCCCAGTTGAATTAAAAAGTAATGTGTCAGACGTCAAACTTCTACTCTGTGCTATCCTCGGAATACTGATTGAAGTTGAGTAGTGATGGACACTACTCGACTAACCGATTCTTACCGATTGACCATAGACTAAGGGAAAAAAAACTAAGTGACGTCACGATGACACACACAAAACAGCTGGCAGAAGACTTCAGTTACGTGCTGAAGTTTAGACAAATGTTTGTAAATAATAAACCGGGATGGACTGGAATAGGGAATATCCGGTTTACGAAGGACCATGAAATGGAGGAGCAAGGGGGAAGTTTAAAGGAAAGAAACTGACCTGGCAGGAACGGTTGTCCGGCTGATCAAATGCGTTTGACCTCTTCGATTTTCCACCCGTTCTTCTCCAGGTTGATGTGCTGATGTACCGGTGCGCGGCGTAGAGCTACGTGTGTTGTAGTACGCGGCGGATTGTGCTTCTATCGCGGATTGAGTGACGGGAGCGTAAGGTGCGTCGACCGACTCTAATCGCGGCGGTGGTAGAAGTGGACGAGGGTCGGTCGTTGAGGTGGCAGATGACAGCTAGTGTTCATCTACCTGCAGTTTCCGTTAGGATAGGGAAGGTGGGAAGGAGTTACAAACATCTGTGTACCTGTCTGTCAGCTGTTTGTGTGTGTACCCACGAAGTTCCTTGACCCTATGCCTATGGCCCCAACATACTTTATTTTCTGTCTGATGTAATTATTGTGATTCGTTTGTATAATGTAAGTCCGTAATTGGCCTATGTATGGCTTATATAATACCTAAGCTATTATTTTGTCTTGTGCTGTGGATTTTGTGAAATAAATAAATAAATAAATAAATTTTAAATGAAGGTCTTACCTTAATTTATATTATGTATTTACTTAGGTTTTTTTCCAAAATTCAATTTTCAAAATTGTAGTTTTGTGTCAAATAAACACGTTACACACGAATCTAACCATACTTCGATACACACGTCAACCTTCCTACACCCTTTTCAGCCTTTTCAGTCAAGGGTTAAAAATACTTTATGCCACACATAAAACACATTTACTCGCTAAGAGTCGTAACCTCCAGTAGCCGGTGCCTTGATCCCGACAGTGACTCAGTGGGTTTAGCGGACAATTGACTCATCCTGTGGGACGCCCCTCGTTTATCATAACTGTCCACGGATTAAGGAGCCATCTACACGGGCCATGTTGCAGGAAATTCAGCTTCTGTGTTGCTTTTTGTATTAAATCCTTTAAAAGAAGAGTTTATTTGTGTTATAAGTAACTTTGCAAGTTATTTTTAACCCCCCACAGAAAAAGAGGGATGCTATAAGTCTAACGTGTCTGTGGTAGCGTAGTTTTGAAACAGCTGAACCAATATTCGTTTTTTTATGTTTCTCAAAAGTTTAGTTTAGTTTTAGTTTCAAATTCTCGATTAAAAATAAGGCGGTATATAGGAGAGATCATTGGGTTAGCTGTCTTCAGCTATGGAGCTGATCATATCCAAATTGTCCAACAGTGAACACCCAGCAGCTTGAACAACATCTGACAGTCGAGTCGCCTACGTACCCGACAACTCTTTCAGCACAAGCTTGCTTGTGTTGGGGTCCACCAACCCGCACTAGGCCAGTGTGGTGGACTAGGCCTAAACCCTTCCTTCATTGGAAGGAGACCCATGCCCCAGCAGAGGGGACGTGATGGATCGATGATGAACATCCACGGATTGTAGATAAATTATGATTATGAGAATCAAAATTTCAAAACACACACACAATAGGAATATTGTAGGTATATTATGTACATAGATTTGAATAACATATTTTGTACGTCGCTATTCAAATAGCATAACCTGGTCATAGTTATTCATGCGATGATAAATGTGAGGTCCGAACGGAGCACAAAGGATACATACATCAAACACACAATAAGAATATGTTTGCTACTGTCAAAGAAAGTAGTTTTTTGGGTTAAAATATTATAATCTAACCTTTCACTCATACATACACAGGGTGTTATAAAAAGGGTAGAGTAATCCGAAAACAGGAACGTTAATCTTGAGTAGTTTCGTATTATGTATTCATTGGGTTTGGGTTACACTTAAAGTTGCTTGGAATTAGAGACATTTATTTCAAAGTTGATACCTAACGAATAAACCTAGTGACCTACAGGGTGTTGCAAAAAGGGTATACTAAGCCGAAACCGGCATGTGCAGCATGTTATATCTATTCGTTCGAATATATATATATATATATATTCTATCTATCGAATATTTTTTTTCGCGAATTTTAAAATTCTGATTTCAGTTTCGAGCTTAGATATAACATGCTGCACATGCTGGTTTCGGCTTAGTATAGCAATTTTGCAACACCCTGTATAAAGAATACACTACACTAGCATACAAAAAATTGTATCTCACATAACTCACAATTATTTTTTTCATCTTTTTCCTTAAAACCATTTCTAAAATACAGAATAATTAAAAAAATATAATGTTATTAAGTACAGTACTTAATTTAAACTAACAGTGTATTAAAATCATGTCAATCTTTTAAACTAACTATTTTGTGACACAATAAACTCAACGGTCGAGAGAACAAAGGGTCTTAAATAGTCACATCGATCACATCCTTCGACGAAGGGGAGGCAAATTATTTTTAGCACAAGCTTTTATGTCCATAAATATCAACTTTATCGACACGTCTATTTTTATCACATACATTTTCTTACTGACGTGAAAAAAGGTTTACACCCATTGACATTATATTTGTTTACACCACTCTGATCATATTATTATGTAAAGAGTGTAAAATGCTTTGATGTATCTAACATAATAGAAATAGCTCAGTATTTCGGGTCCATTGACCTGCCAACGACAAGTTCACTGATAAAATGTCATCCTGTAGACAGACACCCTCAATTCTAGCTATTCTCAAAGGTTGTCTTAAAAAAATCGCTTTTAGTGATAAGACCGCCTTTTTTGTACCTATGTATTTGTATTTAAGCTTTGTATAATCTATTCTTGTGTACAAATAAAGAATATTCTATCTATCTATCTATCTAGCCACGGGTTAAGGCAGCCTAAACATGGGACAAGAGCAAATAAAAACGGAATAGAATCTTTCGGAGGGATCCTTCATTACACATTAATTTGGCCAAGTACGGATCCATACATTTTATGTGACGTAAAGGAGCAACGGTCTATGCTTCACCGGTATAAAGGATGTACCACCATCAATAATTCTTAAAGTCTGAGTAGAGTTGCGCCATCCTCTCCACGATTTCCCAATTGATTCGCGGTATAGCAACCAGTCTATTTTCATCAGAATCGAAGAACTCTGAATATCTGATACATGACTGTGATAGCTGAAGGTATGTTTTATGCTGAGAGGTGTATGATCAGCAAACAGAACAGGCATAGGTATTTAAATAATTGCGTCGCGATAAAATATGAACAAGATGGGTCATCAAGGAAATATAGTTTAGGACTTACAAAGTTATACAAAAACACAACTACTCTTTAATTTAATATGTTATAAACGTCGTCTTAAGGCTCTTCGTAAAAAATAAAACAAAGACTTAATTTTATTCACTTAAATTAAACACAGCTCCGCTAGTAAAGACAGAAATGGAGATAAATGGAACAAGATTGCGAGCTCGACCGCTAATTAGGCGCTAGAAGATTGAGCAAAGAATTCGCGAGGGTTCCCCAGACCGCGACGTACGACGCATGCTTCAGAGAATTTACTGCGGGTTAAAATTTGGCGAGTGAAAGAGATAATTCTGTATACATATGTATTAATTACTAGCTTCACTTCGCCTTAAAAAGTTTTCTCGTGGGAATTCCGGGATAAAAAGTAGCCTATGTTCTTTCTCAGGGTCAAATTTGATTCAAATCCATTCAGTAGTTTTAGCGTGAAAGAGTAACAGATAGAAAGACAGACATACACAGTTACTTTCACATTTATAATATTAGTTAGGATTAGGTTTTTTTCGTAAAAGTTTTAGAAGTTAAAAGACGTGATATTAAAATGGGATATTGAAATACAATATTGACTGTAACAATAAACAGAAAAAAATAGTACTGTAAGATTAAGTGGATTTTTTATTTCAGCTAAGCTGAAGAGTGTTGCTGTTATGTTTGCAGTCATTATAATTGTATTGACTATTATTTAGAAATTCAGATTGTGAATTGGCTATTGGCACATACCTCTAGGTATTCATTCACTCCACTCGTATCAAATTATATTTGCACAACTCACCACTGCACATTATAATGATAAATGGTAGGTATTCTGTTTCAAAATTGGTTTGTGATTAATCTCTTACGAAACTAATTAACCCGAACACTCGCGTGATGCGAGAGAAATAATTGAGTTGCCTGCCGTTAATTAATTCAGATTTTGTGTGCTTTAAACGGTGAGACTGACTCGATGGCTTTGTTATTTCATTTGATATCTCACAGTGCACGTAATTAAAAACTTAATAACATTAGTACGTCCCTGACTGAATTTTTATGAGGATTACATCTGGAAGGACATGTTTAGACCTTTATAGCCACAAACAAGCCAAACGTATAAACCCCTACATAAAATTGTTGATAAAAAAGGCAATCCTATTATGTTCTTGTTGTTAACCAGTTCACAATCTCGGCACCTTACAGCTCTCTCAGAATAATGAAGGAAAAACGTTAACAATTTGTAAATGGGAGCGCAGCGCCCGCTACAATACTGAACAAGTGCTGCTTGCTTTCTTTTGTGGCATTTACTTTACTTTACTTCATTTTTAAAGTTCTGTACAATTATATAATACTTCACCTCGGAATCCGTAGGAAAAAATATGATGTATGTTGTGGTGTATGGCAGTGATATCACCATAATACAATAAACGTACGACCAAATTCTTTTTTGTGCATTTTTAAGAAAATTTTCTAAGTAAAGTTGGTATGTAATTTGTTATCCTTTCAAAATAACTTCCTACGTTTGTATCTAGAGCATATTTGACTTCAGAAATGTTATTGCTTTAACTAAACCCAGCTTTAAACCCAATTTAATGGGAAAGAATTCTAAAAAGCCCAATGTTGAAGGAAAATAATCTATTTAGGTTCATTGTATTTGGTATGTGTACCTAGTTTGTAACTAACAACATTGTATTCAACGGTATTCGCGGAACATCGAAAGTTCGAATCGATCATTGAAAGGGTACGCCGGGCGCGGCGCGTGAAATGTAAAACAATTCGAATACCAACGCTGAAATAGCCAGAACCTTCTAGCAAAGGAACTATAGGTAGGAGTAGCTTTTTGTAATTTTTGGAGAAGCAGATTTTTCTTTTGTCTTTTTTATGATTATCTTTTTGTGACAGCTATAAACTTACCCCCTTATTCATAGAAAAGTTACAATACAATACAATAAACTGTTTTGTCCCTCTCCAACAAAGAACAATTTGTTCTTTGACAGAGAGGGACAAAACAGTTTATTAGTTAAAACGTTTTGTAACTTCTCTATGAATAAGGGGGTTAGAATTGAACTTTAGTCTGAATATTATACGTAAGCCGTAATCATCACAGTTTATGTTGTTTTTATTTTACTGACCACCGGAGGAGTAAATATTCTGACTGTAAGGCGCTGTGTGTTTATGCATACAATTTAATAAACACCAGCTTTTATACCATAACGGTTGGTGATAATAATATTCTCCATAGTGCACGTGGAACGTGCGACCTCATTCAAGGCATGCAAATGCACTTTTTTACTTTTAAATTCAACCTCCTTTTTGTGGTGACGGCTTGGGCTGCTTTCGGTAACAGCCAGATAAAAACTGTTGTTCACGTATTTTTAACACATTCTCAGAAGCTAGACTATGGCTGTTGTAGTCATTTGTTAATAACCCCGCCCAGATTCAACACTAAAAATGGCAAAACTTTTAAACGGCTATGCTAATTTTGATAAAATATGGCTAAGAACACTCGGGGTAACATTACCATTACTCAAAAAGAAAACGAGTCGAAAATCGGTTCAGCCGTTGGCGCTACCTTACCATAGACAGATACACAAAACATAGAAACGTTAAACTTATAACAAACATATTTTTGCTGGGGGTTAAAAAATAAGCTTGTATAAGTACTGTCACTTCAGCTTATTTTCAAGAAGCGGCTAGACACCAATTAAACCTCTAACACAGTGCAACAGTGCTTTTATTAGCTTGGCCGTGACCCTGTGATCCGTAGTCGTGAAGTCGGAGCCAGGGGGTCACTCTATATGACGAAAAATTACTTAATTAGATATGTAACTGCTGCGCGAGCCACAACTCTATCTCGTAGTAATAAACGTGCCGATTGCACGACCGCTCCCGCGTTTTTTTTCAGTATACAGGTGTTGCAAACCGGTATACTAAGCCGAAACTTACGTATGCAGCATGTTATAAAGCCCAAAGATGAATTCAGAATGACAAAATTCTCAAATTCGTCAAATTACATTTTTTTCGTGAATTTTGTAATTTTTATTTAATTTTCGGGCTTAGATATCTGCACACGTAGGTTTCGGCTTAGTATACCCTTTTTGCAGCATCCTGTAGAGTAACCCTCAGGGCTCATGCAGTCGCACAGGTACGCTGTAAGGGCTCTCCAAAATATGTGAAGATCCGACCTTGCGCCCTCACAGCAACTTCTGACCTTGTGTCTTGTCTTGTGTACTTGTTTAGGTGTATGTAGTTTTACTTCTTTAAAGTTAGTTGAAATAGTGATATTAGTAGTAAGCTAAAAAGTTACTCGGAGGGCCGTTCTGAACAAGTAAGTACATAGTAATATTTGTAAGAAATACTAGGGTTTGACTGTCAGTTGTGATAATACCATTGATGCTGACCTTAATAACTAATTGCCACTTCCATTTAGATAATATGAAATCTTCCAAATATTTAGTATCCTTTTAAATTACTCTTTTCAACATAGACATATTAAACAGTATTAAATAAATAAACAATAACGAGCACAGCAAAGCCTCTTAAAATCTTTTGTATCCCACAAGCATCATCACTAAAGTTTCTTGCTAAGTTGTTAGGGTATAATATCAACTGATTACGTAAATAAATATTTATTTGTACAATTACGGAATAAACTCGAAACATTTCTAAATCTATTGTTTTCAATTGCTGACCTGGAAATGATATTGTTGGAGTTTGAAGTTAAGTTGCTTTACCACCACCAACGATGAGCGAGTAGAGAGTCGAGCTAGAATTATTAGAACGAGTTGGCGAGCAGTAAACCGGCTGTTCTAGCTAGTAGCCGCTCGGTCTACTTTGCTATCGTCAATAGACGTACCACGAATAATTATTTCGATAATAGTTGTCGTTGTCGATAGGTTATTCGATATGGGATATCATGCAAATACCTATCGACAACTTTACTAATAAAGTTACTTTACAGCTGTCGTTACTTTATTTTACTTTACACTTCTTATCAACAATCATGCGTGTTTCGTTTACACGGAGTGTATTGTATATCCATAGTACGTTTTGTGGCACAATCCGATCCCCATGAGTGCCTTTTCACCAGAAATATGCTAAGCTACGTTGATATGGATACGTTTGATGTCCACCAATCATATTAATTGGTCCACATATCACAATATTGCAGCATAGCATGTCTCTGGTGGAAAAGCATCCTTAAACAGAGAAAGTTTGGACATCCACAGTTTTAAACAAACTTGGTTGTTCAGGAAAATTGTCGCGTCAACGGGCACCTAGTAATTTACTGTAACCAACTTAAATTAAACTGCTTTTTGTTCAACATTATAACTTGTTGGAACTATAAATAATACGTAGCGAGGGCAAAATGCTGAGAGTATTTCCATATTTAGCAAAATAAACTGCAACAATAGACTTAGTGCATACTACTCGTGTTGTTTTGAGTTCAATATTATTTTTATAATAAAACGTGACGTGCCGTACACAATTTATGGCTTCTATAGATAAGTATTTACTAAATCTCAGAACCTCTACCCTTGTGTAAAACAATGCAACATACCCAAATCCTTTAAACCTTGAAAGTAATTACAATAGTAGGTAAGTAACATATGAGATCGCTCCGGATTTTCCTTGTCGAATGACCCTTTACGACCGGCATGTGGGCTATTCTAATGAAAAGATTAAGATGACCGCTCGGCCCCACGATACATATGGAATTCAGGCTTAGGTACATAGGTCCGGATAAGCTGGTGGGTAAACGGGTGTTCACATTTTACGGAGGAAATAAAATATTCTGTGTCCAATTAGAATTTTGTATCATACGTACCCTTTATTTTATATCATAGCAGTAAACAGAGCTTTAATACACAAAAATTTTAGAAACATACATGTGTGTCTTATGAAAGATATATTATTTTGAAAAAAATATATGCTTTTTTTCTTTTATTCTCTAGCTCTGTAACAGTACAATCTTCGCATTTATAATATAAGTAAGATTAATTACTAACTAGTAGTATAATAATAACTTCCTTCTTCCAATGTGAATAAATTAGTACTACCAAAATTGAAACAGTAACCATTGCAATAGGAACATGTATATGAGTTAAACATTTGAAAACATTACATTTTTCCGATAATGTATAATACTTAGCATCAATCTTTTTACAGAACAAAGCACAGTACTGCGAAACTGCAATCACAGGATGCGTTTTCATCGAAATCACATGTTCTTTACATTTACCAAATGGCGTTTTCGGTAAAATTGTCGACCAAAACGGTAGCCCGTAGACCGAAGTAATCGGGAGTCGAAGCAGAGATACATGGTGTTCGTAAAACCAGCAACTCCTAAACGACAAAGTCCGAAAAAGTCTTCATTTAAGATAAATATTGTAAAACCGGACATGTTTAAGTATAAGTTAAAAACTTTATTGATTAAGTATTCTGTGTGATAAAAATCATGCTCTTGCAATTCAAACAGTATCAGCATGATTTTATATACCTACCACATAAATACAATATAACCTTTACTCATTGTAAAACAGAGGGTCAGGGATTCATTTTACTTTAAGTAATAAGGCCGCTAATTCGTACCATACGTTTTGTATCCCCTGTTTGTATTTTTTAAAGAGTTATATCTATGCTAGTTAGCTAAACATAAATTAATGAGGCGAAAAACACTGTCTTCGGTCTTCCTGAAGCCACTACCGGCTACCTGTCTAAGGGTAGTCAGTCCAGCGACTACTGAACTGAGTGAAAATGAGCGAATGTGTAAACATGTGAACCGAGCACTCTCGGAAAACAAAAGCCAACAGCGGAATCGGATCACGCTCTATTTTTAAACGAGCGGGCGAGGACCGAATTTTCTTTCTTTCTTTTCGTGTAAACTCCAATTTACTTTACCGTTTCCACAACACCCTGTAGAACTGTTCGCCGTTTGAACTGTCACGTTCCAAGCCACCGGCTCCGATGGTGTAGTCTCAACCTATTTTGGTAACAGAATTGCGAACGTGAGAAATCAAATCTGAACTGGATTCCCTAGTATTTGCTTTGCGAAGAGCGGTATTTATATGGATGTAATTATCAACATTTGCGGAGACAGCCCCTATTCACTTGCTCGGTGTCGATAACCGCTGGGACTAAATCAAGGTGAATTACTGCCAAACTACAGCAATGTGTTCCTATCCAAGATATTAAAAAATAATTTTAAATTATGTCTCTGTTTTTCTTACATTAGTGGACCGCCTAAAATTTAGAGAATAAAAGACAGAGTTAAGGGGTTTAATGTGTTCCCTACCAAATATTTGTAGGAATAATCTGAATCTGATTGTTTGAATAACCGAGAATCTTAAATTATTCAATAAAATTAAGCAAAGAATTTCAAATGAGGTAGGCTACGTGAATGTGAAGGCTGTGAATAGATTGTCCTTGAAATACCTCCATTGTCGATTAACCGAAAATGGGAGAGTTACGATTGGTCGTTTCAAAATCAGAACACACTGGTTCGATATTTGAAAAAGCTTTCGTCGTGCCTCTGGCGGTTTGCCAAGCCGAACTCTCGTTCCAAACATAATGTTAGGTACCGACGCTGACATTCGCATTTAGGTCATAATCATATTTTATCTGTAGAAACGATCCACACATTTGACAGCATACGCTTTGCTTCTAAAATTCGTCTAAAATGGGCTTAGTCTTAACTTGTATCTTATCTAGGTCATAGCATCTATAAGTATGATAGATTAAGTGCAATAAGTACCCAATTAAATAAATCGGCACTTAGATACGCTGTTATAAAAACATGTCCTGACTCCTGACCCAGGGCCACCCGTATACTATACATATGTATATGTATTCATTATTGTTTTAATTCTAATGGAGGTGTGTAGATACTTATTTAAGGTTAGTACCTGAATAGTTAACTGGACTTGCATTTTTTTAAAATAAGAGTTTTACGATTTTTTGGAAAATTAAATTATTTTAAACTTAAATTCAGTAGGTAAAATCCAAAAGCTAAACGAAGTTTCATTTGCTTTACGTTTATAGATCATATTATATCGCTTTAATTTTATATGAGGTACATAAATTAAGATGACATTTAATCAAAAAATTCCAAACGTATGAGTCTTGAAAATATCATGAAATATACTTTATTGAAAAAATATCATGCAATTTCATGGAATTCCATAAACGAATACGGCAGCCAACTCTTTAGCCGTCCAAACCAGAGGTAGAGTTAATGGAAAATAGATGCAATTATGATAAACTTTAAAGCAAACCATGCCTTTGAATAGGTTTCATCAAAAAACAGGCGGCAGAATATCATATAAAATGAAAAAAATACTGTGCTACCACAAAAAACTTTAAAAACTGTTTAACTAGTGTTTAAAACGAAATTTGTCAAATTTTGTAAGCGTTTGATAGCGCTAAACATCTGTTAAATACTGTCTAAGTTTTTGTGGTTAAGTTATTATTTTAACGTCTGCTATCATTCTTTTAGCTACGTAATATTAAGCACTCATCATCATCATCACGTTAAAAAGTTCCAGCTGTCATTCATTTACATTCATTAGTTTTTTGTATTTGTAAAAATAATAACGTATTTTTAGCGATTAAAAGATAAACCTCAACTTAAATGATCACATCACATAAAATTGAGACCGCAAAGTTTAAGGCAATATAAAACTTGGAGTTAAAGTATAAGTAGTTCTACAGTTTATGCATGCAATCTTCCTTTCAAACTTTATAATTAAAATAAAAAGTCCTCAACTTAGTTGACAGTTTTAATTTTATCCTCAATTTCTCATCCTTGACTCTTTCTGCCGTTGAAAATTCAGTACCATTACGCGCTACGCGGAAGTTCCGTCTTAGGCGGACCCTAGACGATCAATTATATTGCGCAATATTGACAATTGTGCAATATAATTCATAATAATATCCTAGAGTTAATATTGAAGATTGCGCAAACGTCATTTGGATTAATAACTTATTGCACAATAAATATATTGCACAATATTATTGTAGGTCTAGGGCCCGCTTTATAATCAGCTTGGTACAGTTTGTGATGTCACTTCATCATCAATCGTTATAGATACAGTACAGTACAACGTAAATGATAAAGACCCGCCCCTGCATTTAAATGACTAAAATACATCATCTACTCTGTATTCTTCAATGGAAAAACATGGATCCGAAACGATCCAAAAAATTGCGGTATTACCTAAATACTTTTTGTAACATCTTATGACTTAAATTTGAGGGGTTGAAGCGATATTCAGTTTGTCGTCGAATATTATTAAGTATTTCTCTTAAAACTTCGTTTATGATAACTTGCATTAACATTTCAGTATCAACGGTCATTAACGGGCTATTAAAGTCTAAACACAACACACAACACAAATTGCTTCATCAAAACAATTCATAAAACGAACTTTGTAGCTTATATTTTAAAAAGAAAGATACACACAAACTGAGCAATCAAAAGACGATTTCGCTATTGTGTCACTCAGTGACACATTAATGTCAGGATCGCGTGTCAGCGTCACTGGCTTCCGTTTCTTCTACATTTGCGCCTTTTAGACGTTATTATTATCCAACGATCGATTACTTAGCTTTCGATATCGATGAACGTGTCTTTCCAAAAACAAATGACTTTTATAATAATAGTACATTGTAATACGAGTGCGAAATGTTGGTATTTACAGTCGAGGTACGGTAATGTTAAGGTCATGTCACACAATGAATTTTAAGACACTTTGCAAGAAAACACATAATAACACGAAAAACTAAGGTTTTTAGCAAAATGTATCGGATGCCTATCTATAGTACCTTTCAGTCAGCAGCTACTGACGATAATGAGGCTAATTGTAGTGTTTCACACCACACTAACACGCTGATAAGAAGTCCAAATCCTCTATCTAAAATTATCGACTAAATAAAAGTACAATTTAACGATTTAGTACGAAAAGCTCCAAACTCTCTAATTAGGTATCATTATGTCAATTACGGCACGCCATTTTTTAAATGAACAAAATTTGACCCTTCATAATATCTTGTTGCTCGGAAAACGTGATTAAGTTGAAAAATGATTCCCCTTAAACCCCTCCGCCTAATCGAAGGTTGCCCCTAAACGAAGGTTACCCCCTTCTAAATGGGGTCACCTCGCGCCTAAATGATTGTACCCCGATGAATTTCGTAGCGACCCGGCAAGAATTATAAAGATTTAGAAATGGTATTCAACAGGCTGCGAGGAACGGGGGCGGGAGAAGGAAAGATTGAAATTCATCGAAATGGGGAAAGTATACGTTACGAGAGTTAAATGGTTTGTTAAAGTAACAAGAAAAACCTGAGCTCTGAGCCCTTGTGAAATCAAAGTTTAAAGCTCATTAAATTCTAACTAATCCTAATTAATATTATAAATGCGAAAAAATAACTGTGTCTGTCTGTCTGTCTGTTACTCTTTCACGCCAAAACTACTGAACGGATTTGAATGAAATTTGGTATACATATGGTCTAAACTCTGAGAAAGAACATAGGCTACTTTTTGTCCCGGAACTCACACGGAAAACTTTTTAAGGCGAAGCGAAGCTTGCGGGAACAGCCAGTAAGAAGATAAAAGCTCACTCACTTTCAGAGCCATGGCTTGTGCCTATGGCGGACGAATGATACCAAATCACATACATAATTATTATCTACAAACACAGCTAAAATGTATAACACTTATCTTAGCGATTTCATGAGAACGTCGAATTTAACTTTTCTTTTTCCATATTAATTCTGATAAATGGTCCATCGCTGTTTGATTGATTAGGACTAATATTGAAATTTCTCAACTTGGTTAACCATAAATTTCTTCACCTTGAACTTTGCACGCTATTATATCCGATAACACCATTAAATGAAGTTATTAATTTCCAATGTAGGTTTAGTGGGTTTAATACATGTTAATGTTATGTTAGCAAAAAGGCTGTACCAATTTCGCCATAGTGGGTTAGAGGATAACCAGGGATTAAAGCTTGAATTTTGACACATCTGTCAAGAATCCACTTAATATGGAGATAATGTATAATTGATCAACCTTTCCCTGGTTACAATTTAATCGACCATGGAGAAATTGTCACTAAGTTTGACGGTGGTGTACTGTCACGTTAGTTTGTTTAACCCAAGTACAGTGCCACAAACTTATCTGTTCCGGTGACAGCTCACGTAAATGTGTAAGGCAGCGTTCCCACTACGCCGGACCGGCAGATCTGCCGAAAACCGGACACCGGACAGAGTGTTCACATTACATCGGATCCCGGAAGAAATTCAGACAGTCCTCAGTTGAATTTGGACCTGCGCGCAATGGACGACGAAATTTTTGTGTTGTGGTGGTATCTTAATAGAAGGCAAAATAAAAGAAAACATTGGGTACACAGTATTTTACGGGAAAGATTTTCCATGCTTTTCATTTTACATCCAGGGGCGAGGGGAGCACGAGAGGGGCGAGCGGGGGACAGATACCGGCACAAAATCGTTCACATTACTCCGGGCCCGGTCGTTCTACCGGCAATTCGTAGTGACAAAACGTTCGGTAGAAATGCCGGGCTCGGCAAAAATGCCGGACCCGGGATAATGTGAATAGCTTCATATAAATTGTACAGCCACTAGCTCTTCCGGCAGATTTACCGGCGCGGCAGATCTGCCGGTCCGGCGTAGTGGGAACGCTGCCTAATATTTCTCCATTCTATAAGATTTTAAGTTTGCCAGTAGTGGTAATTCGCTCTTGTAGTTTCAATAAACCCATCTAATCTAAAGAAATATATAATTCATTTGTAAATAATGAGATATGGATATATTTAGTTCGCTTAAACCATTTGAATTTGAATTTGAAAAAAAAGATACCAAAATAATAATTAATTTTCCGATAGGCAGTATGCCAAAATTAATTTCCGCTTGAATCGCGTTTTAATATAAAAAATAAATTAATAGCACAGTTTACGTGATGGTTCTGAGAAACATAAAATGCCTTCCATGTAGACCGTTACCTTGTCGCTAGACTTTGCATCGCATCGATTTAATTGAATATTGCTCACAAGCAACGTTTTCATTATAACTTTACATTTGGTGTTTGTTTATACACTCACGGGAAATGAAAAAGGGGAAAAGTCTAGTTTAATGACGCCTTCTGAACTACATTTAAAAGCGCACCAGAATATAACCAACGAAAATCGGAAACATTTTCTTAAAATTTTCTATTAAAAGTTTAAAATAATAGAGGTTATTTAGGGTCAGAATTTTGTAAGTGGAACTGTTTCATTGCCCGTGAGTGTATTATTTTGCCTGTTCTTTTATAGTTAATCGCAGCTTTTGGCTTACTACTACTAGGAATGAGAAACTTCCACACACAAAAGACCCCATTTTTTTAAATATTTATGTAATATTTAAACACAATATTTACGTTTCGATGCTCTGTTAATGTACTAACTTTTATACCTAGTTTGTAAAATTATCATAATGACAAATATTGGAACCATTTTATTGCTCGCGAGTGTTTTAATTTATAACTGTGTCCTTAAGATTGCTATGATTTGCGAAGTTGGGTCAATGAACTTACGTGACGTGGCGTAAACGTAAATCCATCATCACGTCCCCATTCTAAGTTTGACATTGATATGTACCCAAACTTGACGGCAAGTTTCGAGGTTAATTTCATTAATATAGAATAATCGATCGATTTAATTCTTGCCATATTAATAGTAATTTTTAAGGCATTAACGTAGACACTATGTAGTTTGGTTATAGGACATAGAAGGCTGATCACCTGATGTCCGAAACAGTGAAACGATCCATGCTGTCGGATGGGCATGTAAAGCAGTCGGTCCTGCGCCTAGCTCTCTCCAGTCGTGTCGGTCAATCCGTCCCATTGGGCTATGAGAGTGATGGAACAGAGAGTGCTCCTGTGTACTGCGCACACACTTGGGCACTATAATCTACTCCTGCGTAGATGGCTGATCTCAATTGAGATTGGCCGCCGTGGTCGAAATTCGGCTAGGAGGACATTATGTAGTATGTACCCATACGGGCGACAGTGGACATACTTAAATATCTACTTAGGTGGAATTTCACCAAACGCTAAACGTATTTAGATGCCTGTCAAACGTCTGTCAGTTAGTACCGAATGTATTTAAAATTTGATTTAAGTAAATACTATTTTAAATATGTTTAGCGTTTGGTAAAAGTGACCCTTAATCAATAGATCTTGTTCGTATGTATCGATTAATTATTCTTTGATTTATCTATCTTTCACCTACCAGTTTTACGATCAAACGGATTGCGCTTGGGGTGGGTCTTGATCTTTGTAAAGACTTACCCACATACCTAAGTACTCAATATTATTCTAAATCGGGTACAGTAGGTCGCGAGTCTGGGGGTCACTCTATATGACCAAAAACCGGCCAAGTGCGAGTCGGGCTCGCGCACAAAGGGTTCCGTAGCAGCAATTACAGTTAAATCAACCTATCTCAAAAACTATAAGAGATACTTTGATCAAACCAAAAATCGTTGAAAGAGTTAATTAGCATGCATCACCTCTATTTTTTTTAGAATTTTATACCCCGTAGTTATAAAAATAGAGGGGGGGGGACATACTTTTTACGACTTTGGGAGCTGATATCTCAAAAACCGTTCACTTTAAGAAAAATGTTTTTTAGAAAACTTTATATCATTTTAAAAGACCTTTCCATTGATACCCCACACGGGTATGTACATCGAAAAAAAAAATTTCATCCCTCAGTTACATGTATGGGGGGCCCCACCCCCAATTCTTTTTTTTACTATTTAGTGTCATATTTTTGTAGCGGTTCATACAACACATATTCCCATCAAATTTCATCACTGTAGTACTTATAGTTTCCGAGTAAATCGGCTGTGACAGACGGACAGACGGACAGACGGACAGACGGACATGACGAAACTATAAGGGTTCCGTTTTTGCCATTTTGGCTACGGAACCCTAAAAACTAACTTTCGGAGCTTCGGAACCACGACTCTATCTCGTTGTATTAATCGTTCCGATTGCACGACAGCTCTCCTATGTTCGTTTTACGTCAGTACTGAGACTACTGAGTAACCCCGCTGAATCCTGTTCATTGTGAATAGAGTGAGTCTCGTAGCAGTGCTGTTACCAGGGTTTCATGCGAGTGCGAGCTTTTACAAATGTGCCCTAGTAACATCCACAGAAAAATTATATGGTCACGTGACTCGTTACTGGGTAAGGGTTGCTTTCTCGAATTTTCAAACATATTATACAACTAGCTGTTCCCGCGCGCTTCGCTTCGCCTTAAAAAGTTTTCCCGTGGGAATTCCGGGATAAAAAGTAGCCTTTGTTTTTTTCCCAGGGTCTAGACCGTATGTATACCAAATTTCATTCAAATCCGTTCAGTAGTTTTGGCGTGAAAGAGTAACAGACAGACAGACAGACAGACAGACAGACACAGTTACTTTCGCATTTATAATATTAGTTAGGATGTAGTCGTAGAACAGAAGTTTTCAGAGTAGCCCTTGAGTCAGCCCTTTTCGACTTCTTATACTTTTGGAAGAACAGTTTTAGATCGTATAAGTGAGCTGGTTGTTCCAACCGACTCGCACTTCGCCGCTTTTTATGGTCTTTGCCTGTTCATTTCTAGGGTCTGCAGTCTATGCCTAGGCACTGTGGGCACAGATTAAACATTATTCACTATTGGCACACCCCTAGTGACACTGCCTCTTAATACTCAATATCTCATAATTGGACCACAGCTGCGGAGATGCGAGGCTGATGGGTATGATTGATTTCTGTCTGCGCCGCCGTATGCCGTAATTGTTGCGAGACGGGACGTATGGCAGATGTGTATGTAGATGATGTGATACTACTTACTTTTTTAGGGTTCCGTAGCCAAAATGGCAAAAACGGAACCCTTATAGTTTCGTCATGTCCGTCTGTCCGTCTGTCCGTCTGTCACAGCCGATTTACTCGGAAACTATAAGTACTACAGTGATGAAATTTGATGGGAATATGTGTTGTATGAACCGCTACAAAAATATGACACTAAATAGTAAAAAAAAGAATTGGGGGTGGGGCCCCCCATACATGTAACTGAGGGATGAAATTTTTTTTTTCGATGTACATACCCGTGTGGGGTATCAATGGAAAGGTCTTTTAAAATGATATAAAGTTTTCTAAAAAACATTTTTCTTAAAGTGAACGGTTTTTGAGATATCAGCTCTCAAAGTCGTAAAAAGTATGTCCCCCCCCCTCTATTTTTATAACTACGGGGTATAAAATTCTAAAAAAAATAGAGGTGATGCATGCTAATTAACTCTTTCAACGATTTTTGGTTTGATCAAAGTATCTCTTATAGTTTTTGAGATAGGTTGATTTAACTGTAATTTTGCTGCTACGGAACCCTTTGTGCGCGAGCCCGACTCGCACTTGGCCGGTTTTTTTACTTATTCCCAATCTCCGCTGGGGAGCAAAGGGCCGAAGTGAAGCGCCGCCATTCTTTACGATCTTGGGCCAGCTCAGAGACATCCGCCCAAGACATCCCCGCCTGGCCCATTTCCTTTTTCACAGAGCGCTGCCATGTCTCTCGCGGTCTGCCGAGTCTTCGTTTACCGCCCTCGGGGTGCCATGTCAGCGCTTCCTTTGGGACGTCTTCAGTACGCCTTAGAACGTGTCCTATCCATCTCCATTTGCGTTCTTTTACGGTTTCTGCTACAGGTTTTTGATGTGTTCTGCGCCAAAGTTCCTCGTTGGAGACAAAGTCAAACCAACGGATCCCTAGGATATTGCGTAAGCATCTGTTTACGAAAACCTGTAGCTTGTTCGTGGTTTGAACCGTTTTCTTCCAAGTTTCGCAACCGTAGAGTAGAACGGTCTTTACGCACGCGTTGAACAGGCGGATCTTGGTTTGGAGACGGAATGCGGAAGACCTCCACACTGGGCTTAACATGGCAAAAGCTCCACGGGCTTTGTTGATGCGGTTGCCGATATCCTCGTCAGTTCCACCATTTGGTGTGATTTTGCTTCCCAGGTAGGTGAAGGTGTCAACATCTTCAATTGATTGGCCGTTGATTTTAAATGGAGTACGGTCCGCAGTCATTACTCGCATTGACTTTGTCTTTTCTCTATTGACATGCATGCCCACTCGTTCAGGTGATATGATGTGATACTGGTTCAGGTTTTCTATTCAGCGTAAAAATGAGGTGTATGCGTTACAGTATATGTTTATGGTCGACGGCTCAGCGTGGTGTGTTACTGTAGTTTTACAATAACCTAATCTAACCAATGTTAAAACCCAACATTAAACACAAAAACTCGCATAACTTTTGAACCACTGAACCAATTGAATGACGACCGAATGGCGTACTGGTTAGTGACCCTGACTACTGAGCCGAAGGTCCCGGGTTCGATTCCCGGCTGGGGCAGATATTTGTTTAAAGACAGATATTTGTACTCGGGTCTTGGGTGTTGATATTTATATTTAGTATCTATCTATCTATGTATTTGTGTAGATATATCAGCTGTCCGACACCCATAACACAGGTTCTGCCTAGCTTGGGGTCGGATGGCCGTGTGTGAGATGTCCCCACATATTTATTATTATTATTATTATTATTAATTGTCATGAAACATGGCTAAGACCTAAGACACTTGGGATTACATTACCTACGACCCAAATGAAAATCGGATCAGCCGTTTGGAAGCTTCACTATCACAGACAGATACACAAATATACCACTCTTTTCCCGCCGGGGGTTAAAAAACTAACACGAGAGCAATCGGTACGTTTAATGTAACAATATAGACCAACTAAAACAACTTGGCTAGCGGAGCAGCGTTTCAAAACTTTGTTTTTCGTAAGGTAGAGTGACTCGCTTATAGTCTCACAAAATAATAATATGTACAGAAGCAAAAGAACCTGACCCCCCTACTATGACACCAACGTCAAACTATAACACCCCAGCGTATCCTTCGGTGACTCTCTGTACTGGCATCGACTTGACTGTCCTTTTGTTTTGATTGGCATGTATTAATGAATTGCAAACAAACGCCCCGCAACCTCGCCTGTCTTTGTCAGCATCATGTCCGCATTTTTTTCTTTTATAAAGGAGCTGGATCGGTGTTTTTAGCAAAAGAATACATCGTTAATTAATACCGTGAGGAAGTTTAACAAGCCGTCAGCCAAGTGAAGACATCAATCGCCCCGCCACATAGCCATTGATTGATTAAGTTAACAGACCACGGGATTTTAAACCCTAAGCCTATAGGGCTAGAAGATACAGCTATTTGTGCATTTGTAAGTTACACACCCTAGGGTGTTCTTCGGGTGATTAGCGAACAGTATAGTAATTAATTGTTTACACGAAATTGTTTTGTGTTAGTGTGTATTTTTTAGGTCTGTAATATTTCTTACAAACCTAAAAAATACACACAAAACTATTTCATTTCCTAATATAAGTGTTCGAAACTTTAACGGGATGTAGGTTGTTAAGTTAGTGTGTGACAACGGTCCCACTCGTTCTGTGTCTATTTAACTTTAAAATCTGAAAGCTGAGATACATAAGTATACCGGTAATTAGCTATTATTGATAAAATAAATTATGTATAAGTACGAAAGAAAGTTTCAATAAAAAGACCTAAATTCAAAAGTACAATCTTTTCATTCTCTTCGCGGAAAAAACTTGCCCTTTCATTTGCTCTCAAAAATCAGGGCTTAATAAATTGGTTAAAATTTATCATTTCCGTGGCCTTAATCCACCCACTCCGTAATCCGAGACGCGAATTTTGGGCAGCTCATTGCATCAAATTGTCTGGATTCGATCCCGAGCTCTCCTAAAACCATTAACCTGCTCTCGAGAGGGTCCATTTACGGCAAATTACTTTTCCTACAACCTGTGATCTTCAGTATTTTTTCTTGTTACTGCCGTCTCATGTTGCTAGCTCGAGCTTTCATCTGTACCGGCTGAGATAATGTTTGAATTGTCGACTTGAATATCTATCTACTTATGTTTATAATATAACCCAAAGTTCTGGTTGCTTTGCTATTATAATTACAGTTTAGTGCAAAATTTATTGCACACTGCTATCTTAATAGACAATATCTACGAGTTAGGCTAAATTTTTACTTAGATAAGTACGTAGGTTCTGCAAATTTACTACTTGTGGTGTATGTATTAGACTATATTTTATATATTTTAATTAAAGTCTTTATTTATTTTACAGGTATACAACATGTTCTGTCTACACCCAACCTAAACGTGAGTAAAACTATTTTATTTGTGTTCATTGTAATTCAGTCATTGTGTTCGCCATAGAGAAAATAACCTGCGTTTATTGTTCACTAGATATATAAGATGCAATATGGATGTAATGCAGTGAAACAGTATTATTGTACATGTACATATACGGTGGGAGTGGGACATACGCTTTTCATTTTTACCAATAAGTCAACCTATCTTTTTTGAGGCAAGTTAAGGAATAATACATAAAAAGCAACATATGACGAAAAGGACGCAACTCTACACTCCCGTCTTTTGATAACAAAAACAGTAATACGAGCCACTAACAAATAAGTCCAACAAAGAAATGGCGACAAGAGAAGCGCCATAAATCAAAGCTGGAACTGTTGATGACAACCCAGCTAGCCGCGATACAATGTCTGCTTACTTAGTTCATTTGTACTTGTTTTTAGTTTAATTCAAGTATTTCGGTAAAAAGTCTACTTTGCGAAAAAAAAACCTTACTTTCGCATCACATTATGATAAGTGGTGGTTTTATATCACCATGGTGCGATGGGATAGTTTTTTTTTCATTCGAATGGTATCCGATTTTTGTTTTCCCAACATTTCCTGGCATTTCCTTAAGTAAGTGTAAAATGAAATATTGCATGTAAATTTTTAAAAATGATGTGTATCGAGATGATCATGCAGTGAGCTATAATTGCCTACCTGAAATGGGATAATTTTTATGGCAGCATTAAGTAATAGCTAACAGTACCTATAGTGCGTTATGTTTTGTGGTGTATAAGTACAATATTTTTTTTGCATAATTAGTAATTGTGTAGAAAAGTTTATTTCAAATATCATTAATCCAATTACAAATCTTTTTCAAATCTCAAAAAGTAAGATTGACACTTAAAAGATTTACAAGTTTCTTAAAGTTTACTCAACAAATTCCAATTTAAACTTCTTAATCAATAGTCCTTAAGAAATGTCGCATAAGTTTGTGAAGTAAATATTTGAATTAGTATAGGTGACTTTCGATGGAAACATTTAATTAAATATAATAACATTTCATAAATAGTGATAAATACTATCTAGGTATTCAAAATATAGCAATGTGCAACTGGTAAAGTAATCAACAAGGTCCCCAGGCCCACATATTTGTATTTATGGGCCTGCGGTATGGCCAACTCTAATTATTATCAATGCTTTGAAAGTATATTTATTTGTCTTTATGTTTCTCAGTCACGCCACTGAACCAATTTTGATGAAATTTTATACAGAATTAACCTAGACCTTGATAAAGAAGAAAATGTAATCTCACGGGAAAACTTGGATAATAAGTATAACAGCACAGAAGAAGTATTATTTTCCACAGAAAACATACTTTAAACAAGTTTATTTTCCTAAATAAAACATTCCATCCTAATTTCCATTCACCCAAAATCTTCTTTGAAACTCAAATAAATACGTCAGTTTCCAAACTGACAACTCCAATCTCTGCAGAGATTATCCAGCCCATTCGCCGCCCCTTAACTTTGTTTTTGTCAATTAATTGCTAAACACTTCTTTATTGCGTCACGGGAACTTCGGCTATAGACAAGATAGATCGATCCCGTGGATTAATGGCCGCCACTGCCTGAAGCAGGCTGACAAATGTACTGAATTTGTCCAGCGGCCCTGAAGGGCTCGGGACGAAAATTTTATACTATCAACGCTTACTTTTTTTAGGGACGCCGCCGACGTGTTAACGTTTTTTAGGGTTCCGTAGCCAAAATGGCAAAAACGGAACCCTTATAGTTTCGTCATGTCCGTCTGTCCGTCTGTCCGTCTGTCACAGCCGATTTACTCGGAAACTATAAGTACTACAGTGATGAAATTTGATGGGAATATGTGTTGTATGAACCGCTACAAAAATATGACACTAAATAGTAAAAAAAAGAATTGGGGGTGGGGCCCCCCATACATGTAACTGAGGGATGAAATTTTTTTTTTCGATGTACATACCCGTGTGGGGTATCAATGGAAAGGTCTTTTAAAATGATATAAAGTTTTCTAAAAAACATTTTTCTTAAAGTGAACGGTTTTTGAGATATCAGCTCTCAAAGTCGTAAAAAGTATGTCCCCCCCCCTCTATTTTTATAACTACGGGGTATAAAATTCTAAAAAAAATAGAGGTGATGCATGCTAATTAACTCTTTCAACGATTTTTGGTTTGATCAAAGTATCTCTTATAGTTTTTGAGATAGGTTGATTTAACTGTAATTTTGGTTAAGTTATTGTGCTTACACTGAAAACGATGGCTGAACCTTATAAGATAGATCAAAAAATATACTAATAAGTTTATTATATTTGCTGCTACGGAACCCTTTGTGCGCGAGCCCGACTCGCACTTGGCCGGTTTTTCTTATTAAAATTTGTCCTTTACCGACCCAGTATGCGTTTTTAGGGCTTTCAATTAGAAACAGATTACCTATATGTTTTTTATAAAGAAATAAGTTGTGATATTCATGGGCCAGCATCCAAACATCTATAGAATTATCATCCATTCCTAAGAACATAAATCATCGTATATCTAATGGTTTCCAAATTTCCCAAAGGTTCTGTCCGTTTTTTATACATATTATGTTGTGGTTCATCAATTTAAAAAGAACTACTTTGTTTTTACGGACGCTTTCTAAAGCGCATTCAAACGACTATTCGCGAGCCGGAAGGAAGCAGAAATAGCAAAGTAACCATTGGAAAGGTCAAATGTCAAACCTTTTCTAAATAGAAGATCTTATCCTTTCCCGCTACATGTAGGAGTTTAAGAAACGTCACGGCTCAAGAATAGGGGCCATGTATTTGTTCTGGAATCGGCCATTCTCAAGTGGAAACTATAACGCCGGAAGGTTTACTGCAAATTACTTCGATTGAAGTTTGAAAAGATCTTTTTGTTACAAATAAGTCGTCTTTGTCGAAATCCTAGTTGATTTCACTGAACATTTTACTCGGCCAAAGTTTTATGGTGCATATTCGAGCGACTTTGTAATCCGAATTACGGAAAGTGATGACTTAAAGAATCTGTAGGGATAAAAATAGGAAAAAATACAGTGGATATAAAATCCTGGTTATTCTTTATACCCTGTTACTGACTTATACATATTCAGTATAGCAAGTATAGGATAGAATAAATCTGAACTTTATAAAACAAACTTAAGATAATTATTCATACAATGACATACATCCCACAAAATCAAATATAGTACCTATCTTATTAGGGCCACAAGGTTCCGCTTGGCAAGTGATGCTGAAGGGACCAAAAAGATCCTAAATGCAAACTTGTTACGCCACATTACATTGAATTTTGTTATAAATCGATATGTTTCGTAACAATAGGTCTTTTTGCATGTAAACGGAAGCGATTGCCGGCCCTTCCTATCCCTCGGCCCATTTGACAAGGACTTTTATGACTACGATTCAATCAAATGAAATCATGAACGCCTTCCTCAGAGGAAGATTGTGTTATCTGATCCGGAGGGACAGCTTATTGCTGTCTGAAAATAACTTTTAGGTCTTTTAGGAACTACTCTAGGCATATTTTATTTTGTTTGTGCGTTGAGTAACAATGACCAACCCTAGTTAGGGGTTGGTCATTAGAAACAACATGTTCTATGATCTGGGAAATTAATAAAAGCAAGGAAATTATTAAATAATTATTCGACCGAATGGCGTAGTGGTTAGTGACCCTGACTACTGAGCCGAAGGTCCCGGGTTCGATTCCCGGCTGGGGCAGATATTTGTTTAAACACAGATATTTGTTCTCGGGTCTTGGATGTGCCCGTAAAATGGCAATAGGCCCACCCCCTACTACATTGGGACTAACAGAACACTCTGGCGAAAAGTGGGTGCAGCAATGCACCTCTGCCTACCCCGCAAGGGAGTACATTAGTACAAGGCGTGAGTGTGTGTGTTATTTAAATTATTTGAAGCGTCCGTAGTCGAGCGGGCCTCAGTGATCGTAACTGATCACTTCAATGAATGGGTGACCGATTTCAAGTGGTTCTTTTCTGGACGCTTCCGTGCTTCGGACGGCACGTTAAGCCGTGGGTCCCGGTTGCTGCTTTGGCAGCAGCCGTTAAGCCTAGTCAGAGGCCTTCGGGCGGCTTGAAAACATCTGACAGTCGGGTTGCCCACTTACCCGACAACTTCAGTGCATTGTACTCAAAAACGGCGATACGGCTCGCGACCTATCACGTGAGTACAAATGTACAGCGAAAAGCGGGTAACTCGCTTGCGAGTCACCTCTGACTACCCCTTCGGGGATTACAGTCGTGAGCATATGTTGTATGTTATGTTATTTAAATATTATGTAGTTGTCGTTAAGAACTTTCTTGGTGACGTAACTGTATTTTTTCTCGTTTTAAAGTAGTCTTGTTACGAAAATAGCTTAGTATGTTGGGCATTGACCTGCTGAAGGGAAATACAAAGATAAAATTGCACTCTGAATACAACTTGGGGTTAAATGTTGTTGTTTTCTTTGCTTAAAAAAATTACCCATGATTTTCACCTTTAAAAAAATACTGTCAAAACAGGGCCCGTAGGGTAGCTGTTCTCATTATCGGCCCAGTGACGTTAAAAGAGATCTCATTTCTGTAAGCACGTAATTTGGATTTTTTCTTGAAGGATTTTGAAGAAATTGCGAGACACTCAGCAAAGATTAATAGAATATTTAGGGACTGACGTGTTAATAAGACTCGCTCTATAAAATTTGTTTTTCTTGTTTTCTTTTTGAATTTTGTAACTATTTCTGATTATATGAGGGATCACGTGTATAATTAAATACTTACAGACTTTGCCAATCTTAGGAAGCATCCAAATCCCTCCTCGCAATATGTATTTTCAAACAAAATTCAGCGGCATCGGGAATCGAGCCCGGGTGTCGCTGAAGAGAATTATGTAGGTACAAATTCACACACAGTTACTCTGCACTCACAGCGCCATGTGTTTTGAAGCCGTTTACCTGTAATAAACACAAATACGTATTAATAATATAATAATAATATGTGGGGACCTCTCACACACGGCCATCCGACCCCAAACTAGGCAGAGCCTGTGATATGGGTACAGGACAGCTGATATATACACAAATACATAGATAGATACATATTAAATATAAATATCAACACCCAAGACCCGAGTATAAATATCTGTCTTGAGTGTCTTGAAACAAATATCTGCCCAAGCCGGGAATTGAACCCGGGACCTTCGGCATAGTAGTCAGGGCCACTAACCACTACGCCATTCGACCGTCAACTAATACGTTGTTAATTTATAGCCTATAGTATAATTGTATAATATACAGGCTATAAGTTTATTATAGGTATAGATTTATATTGTGTTGTTTTATTTATTTATATAGTATGTACTGTTTAAGTAGTATACCTTGCACCTCTACTCCCATTAATTATGTTAAAATTGTCTCTTCCATCCAAAGGTTGTCTGGTAGAGATTGCTTTAAGCAATAAGGCCGCATTTTTGTACTATGTATTTTATATATAAGTTGTGAATTGTAATGTTGTCTTTAATGGTGCAAATAAAGAGTATTCTATTTCTATTTCTATTTCTACTCGCAAGGAATAAAAAAAAACAAACTTCAATTTCCATTCCGCATTCCATATGTCACTGGAACTTTTTCATTGCTTGCAAGTATATTATGAATAAAGTATACTTTTTTTTTAACTGACTTCGAAAAATGGAGGAGGTTCTCAATTCGTGTGTATATAAGTTTTTTTATGTATGTTCACCGATTGCTCCGTTATTTATGGATCGATTTTGAAAATTCTAAGGGTGGGTAAAGGGGTAAAAACAGGGTATGAATTTTCTTTTTGGGCACCTATGAACCGGCTCTAATAAAATTTAGAACGTAATACTTCTTACAACAAAAAAATATGATGATGACCTTGAGCTGATCTGATGATGATGGAAACGGAGGGCAGTCAAGGGAACTCCACAACGGTATATACGAGTATAAAGCAACTACCTCGTTTTTAGGCTTGAATGATTCGTATTGACTAGTAGGACTTATTTGTATCATTTGCATCTTACTTTTGATTGACAATTAGTATTAAAAATAAACTAAAAACAATAAAACAAAATAATAATTAAAAAAAATAAAAAACCGACTTCGAAAAACCACTAAAAAATAACGTAAGTAAAGAACAGTTCCTAATCATCATCATCAGCCTATATCAGTCCACTGCTGGACGTAGGCATCCAGTGGCGTGCTTTGGGAGAGCCCAAAGCACGCCACTCCCACACTACGGTTTTTCAAAGTCGGTTTTTTTTTAAATTATTATTTTGTTCTTTGTTATTCAAAGTCTTGTAAAATACCAATCTGAATTCTTTTGCGTTATCGCTGCCACGTGCATACTCGAGGCACATAATCTACTGTAGGTAAATAATGTATAGAATAAACTTATAAAAATTGGAATCTATTAAGTTACATTCCTAAAACGCCGTACAATAAATTAAACTTAGTGTGGGCATGTCGTATTTAGGTATTTATTAAAATTTATGAATAGAAAAATGGACATAAAAAGAAAAAAAACAGCAAAAAAATACTGTGCCGTATAAACTAAAACAGAACATCATGATCAATTTCATCTCAATATTATCACACATTATGAAGAAAAAAATCATTTTTGACTGAAGTAAATGTTTTTTTAGGTAGATATAGGTACCTATCTACCTCTTTCTTTTACATTTACTTCAAATAATACATCTATGAATAGGTCTTTAACTATGAAATTGCCGTAGCTTCAACTCGTCTTTCCAATAGAAAATAAGTTTGGAATAGCTTTGTATTCTAAATTCAAATTATTTTGTTTTAATATCATGACATTCTTTTTACAAACTCAGTCCGTTGCTGAGTAAACGTTGTAGTCTGTGGTGCTGTGGCAACCCTAAGGTGGCTTCTTTTTCAATGCGTATAATCACGTATAACTTATTATGCACCGTAGTCCAGAGAAATAAGGCGCATATTCCCTCAAAAATAAATTGGTAGGTAAGTAAATAAAAACGTGTGCGGCTGGAGCGCGATCTAAATTAGATCTTATTGCTTATGGGATGGAGTCATATTTCTTTGATAGCCATTGCGAAGATGGACTTCTGTACCTGGTACTAGTTATTATTCTGTGGTGTGGGCTAATAGCCTAGCATTGTAGCACGAGTACATAAAAAAATATTATAACCCCATTTTTTTTTAAATTAGCTTTTTAATTTAAGTTGTTTTTTTAAATATTTTACAGGGCAAAATAAAGAGAGTAGGTATTCTTTTCTGAAACAAAAATTATGTAATTTTTTAACATTATACTCTTTATGAAAAATACAAGAGAAAAACTACAAAAGTAAACCCTTTGTTGTACCGCCTCCCCTCACCCATCAGATAAATACTTCCTGAGGTCAGCGCGTATCGCTGTGTCACTGCAAACATATGTGGTTGTGGACTATAACTTTAAAACACATAGGTAGAAGGGTTTGCAATCCGGTCCGGTGGATTCGGGTAATCCGTCGGACCCGGTAAGTTTTTGGTGCCTACGGGTCCAGTAATATCACGGTCGGATCCGGTCGGCTTCACCTTTTTTCCGGGCGGATTGAAGATTGTACCGGATTGCAATCCCTAATAGGTACCTACACATATTTTGTTAACTTGAGTAGAATTAACATAAGACATAAGGCAAACACACTTTTCAGACGAATGTTTGCCTTGAGCGGGATTCAAACCGCGACCCCGATCTCAGGAAGCATGTTCACTACCACCTGAGCTACGGTGACTTCGTCTATCACAAGAATCTCGTCTGCACCTTCTGTAAGTACGTCTAGTAGTTTGTCGAAAATGATAAAAGTTTAAATTTTCTCGTATACAAAGTGCGGATAGCTACCTATAGTAAAAACTATCATAAAACTTTTGATAGATAATGTTCGTTTTCATAAATTGAAGAACCCGTACTAGAGAGCATATAGAGGTCTGGTAATAAATAATGCACATAATAAATAGTACCTTGTGTTTTGTGTCATGTGTATAGGTACATACTGCTTTGTTTGATAAGGAAAAATGTTGGATGTAAAATTTTAACACGCAAAATACACAAGAATGTTAAAAGAATTTTCTTTGTAACATAAATAACTTTACAGAGATAAGTACATAAGATACCATGAACTCATAAATAGCAATAAAATCAATGACAAGATAACAAACACCATAAAAATTTACGGAACGGTGGACTGCCTGGACTTCAACAATGGCTTTATCCATCAAGCAGCTTGTGTCTATTTCACTAGTTTTAAATATCTGTGTCGCTTGGAAGCCTATAACCCTATACAGTGATATTAGTTCTTCAATTGATCAAGAATTCTTTATCCACGTTTACCCATGGATCGTGAACAATATGGGCCACGAAATTAGAGTCTCCTACAATTTCATTGGCAACGGCTTGGACAGTAGCCGACTGATGTGTGCTCTTCGAGAAATCAAGAACATTTATTACGAAAGCCAATATCTCAGATGCGCAGCTAATTTGTATATTTTGGAGAGTGTATATGACGTTTTCTACAGCTGCATACCTGATGGAATTGACGTCCTAACGGAGCGGTATAACACGTGCGTGAAAAAGCGAGGACCGTTATTGGTCAGACAAAGCATCAAAGCGTTTGAGAGGATTCAAAATAGTAAAAATACTCCTCTGATCACCGTGAGAAACAGGCAATACACTAGCTATGAGACTTTTGATAATGCTGCCATGATACTTGAAACAATTTGCGAACTTTTTAGACGAAACAGGCCTATAAGATGCGATAACCCTTCCGTACTACCAGATATAACTACTACTACTGACTACTCGACATCTTCAGAAACTGACATGAGTACTACTGAATCAATGTCAACAACTGATGTGTCTTCTACAGTTGAAGTAACTACGGTCCCTGGTGAGTCTACTACTTTTGGGAGTACCACAGCATTCACCCAGCAATCGTCGACTGTATCGACTTCAAGTGTACCCACAGAAAGTATACCTTCGTCGTCTCAAGAGCATTCACCAGTTACTAGTTCAACTAATTCTGTTGAAAGTACCACAGCATTCATCCAGCAATCGTCGACTGTACCGATTTCAAGTGTACCCACAGAAAGTATATCTTCAAAAACTGACATGAGTACTACTGAAACAATGTCAACAACTGATGGGTCTTCTACAGTTGAAGTTACAACGGTCGCTAGTGGGTCTACTACTGTTGAAAGTACCACAGCATTCACCCAACAGCCATCGTCGACTGTATCGATTTCAAGTGTTCCCACAGAAAGTATATCTTCACAAACTGACATGAGCACTCCTGAACCAATGTCAACAACTGATGGGTCTTCTACAGTTAAAGTTATAACGGTCGCTAGTGAGTCTAATACTGTTAAAAGTACCACAGCATTCACCCAACAGCCATCGTCGACTGTATCGACTTCAAGTGTTCCCACAGAAAGTATATCTTCAAAAACTGACATGAGTACTACTGAAACAATGTCAACAACTGATGTGCCTTCTACAGTTGAAGTTACAACGGTCGCTAGTGGGTCTACTACTGTTGAAAGTACCACAGCATTCACCCAACAGCCATCGTCGACTGTACCGATTTCAAGTGTTCCCACACAAAGTATATCTTCGAAAACTGACATGAGTACTACTGAATCAATGTCAACAACTGATGTGTCTTCTACAATTGAAGTAACTACGGTCACTGGTGAGTCTACTACTGTTGAAAGTACCACAGCATTCACCCAACAGCCATCGTCGACTGTGTCGATTTCAAGTGTTCCCACAGAAAGTATATCTTCACAAACTGACATGAGCACTCCTGAACCAATGTCAACAACTGATGGGTCTTCTACAGTTAAAGTTATAACGGTCGCTAGTGAGTCTAATACTGTTAAAAGTACCACAGCATTCACCCAACAGCCATCGTCGACTGTACCGATTTCAAGTGTACCCACAGAAAGTATACCTTCGTCGCCTCAAGAGAGTTCACCAGTTACTAGTTCAACTAATTCTGTTGAAAGTACCACAGCATTCACCCAGCCATCGTCAACTGTATCGATTTCAAGTGTTCCCACAAAAAGTATATCTTCACAAACTGACATGAGTACTCCTGAACCAATGTCAACAACGGATGGGTCTTCTACAGTTAAAGTTATAACGGTCGCTAGTGAGTCTAATACTATAAAAAGTACCACAGCATTCACCCAACAGCCATCGTCGACTGTATCGATTTCAAGTGTTCCCGCAGAAAGTTTATCTTCACAAACTGACATGAGTACTCCTGAACCAATGTCAACAACTGATGGGTCTTCTACAGTTAAAGTTATAACGGTCGCCAGTGAGTCTTATACTCTTAAAAGTACCACAGCATTCACCCAACAGCCATCGTCGACTGTATCGACTGCAAGTGTTCCCACAGAAAGTATATCTTCAAAAACTGACATGAGTACTACTGAAACAATGTCAACAACTGTTGTGCCTTCTACAGTTGAAGTTATAACGGTCGCTAGTGGGTCTACTATTGTTGAAAGTACCACAGCATTCACCCAGCAATCGTCGACTGTACCGATTTCAAGTGTACCCACAGAAAGTATACCTTCGTCGTCTCAAGAGAAATCACCAGTTACTAGTTCAACTAATTCTGTTGAAATTACAACAGATTCATCTTCAAGAGTTTCCCCAAAAGATATATCTTCGTCTACTCAAGAAAATCCTAAAGTTACCAGTGCCGTGATGACATACTGAGATAATATCAACTGAACAAAGGAGAGAAAAACTGGGTTTATAGAAAATTTATGGGTTATTTCAAGATACACAGAAACAATTTCAGGAAACACAAATTCAGATAGGTACCTACGTACACTAAGGGGTAGATAAACCTGACCCCCCTCAGAAGCATTATTAGTATGAGAGGGGGGTCAGGTTTCTTTGCACCTGACCGTACGTATATTTAAAATAAAAGTCATGGAACCAGATTCAGAATAATCATACAATCTAAGTAAAATTTTACAATTATTAATATACCGACTAGCAACTAATAAAATAAACATTTGAAATTTTATTTTGTGACTTACTCTTTAAATTCCATAGAGAATATACCTACAAAACATATAATTATGTATAAATAAACAAATACGTAAGCAGGTACTCAAAAAGATTTTACCTATACTGGATTCCTAAAAGCACAAATTCCCCAAGGGGAGCATAAGGAAATCAAATATAAGAGAAAATGTCTCCACGATGTTCAACAAATTCAACTGAGCAGGGAAGGTATGTGCAAAATGTACCTGTTGAATATGTGTCAGTAGCCGGAAAATATATACCAATACATAGAAATGTACATACGTTTATGTCATGGTACGTACTTACAAAATAATAGAAAAGTTGTAAAACACCTTCAGAAGTTCACTGGAGTGGATCCAATCTACGCAAAGCGTACTGTTTGTACAAACAGAGGAACAACTTAGTGGTTCGACTATGTAGTAAACGAATAATATTATTATGGTGCGTAAATGAATGATAAATTATCTACACCTACATACCTGTAAAATATATAACCTTCCGTTTTACTTCGGGATTAGTGTACCTACCTTTTTTTGCTTCGTCATATTATGATTTGAGTTCAACATAATTATTATAAAACGATCAATTCCAAAACAAGAAGAACTTTTGTATCGCTAATTCCTAAGTAAAAGTGGATTAATTGATGATTTACTTCTACAAATTTTGCAATTGTGATTTTAGTAGTAGTTGTCGGCAAATCATAAGTAAATAGGTACTTACCTATCCACGGGCTGTCTGAAAACATTCAATGAACAACCATAATCACAACAAACTTATAATAATTTTACACAGTTCGGCTACCAATTCTATCAGTACGCTTCACTTCAAAGCAAAGAATTGTCAACTTCCCCAGTGCTTGCTCCGTACACTCGGTATTATATAGCGTTTTATTTACAAAACCTTCTTCTGGAACGATTTTCTATAAAAGTTTATGCATTTTAATAGAATTGGAATTCACATTTAAGCTTATTATTTATATAGGTAGTTAGGTTTGTTTTATCAAAAGGTGATTTTTCAATGGTCAGATAAATGTTATCTAAGAAATAAAATTATTGCTGTCCCTGTCTAATACAAACATTCAGACGCGACAGCATCATAATTATTCTTCAAATAACTTTTATTTAACTATTGAAAAATTTGCCCTAAAACATATTTTGTTTTATTTTTATATAGGTACACGTAAAAACCACCACTCATCACCTCATTATATTACTGTGAGCAGCGAATAATCCCAGACAAAAGTAAAATAAAAAGAGAGCGCCGATAACCGCTTACAATTTTCCTAACAATTATTCAAACCGGGAAGCGAGCGCTATTCCAATAATTAAATCATCCATTCATGGCAACCGATACTTGGGATCTCATGAAAAATGCAACATAGCAATTTGTAGAATGGCCCCCGCGGCGGATGATTTTAGACTCGTTCAGAATAAGTCGATGCAAACTTGATTATCGACTGAAAAATGGTTATTTAACTTCGTGAGCTACCGAGTTTCAGCTTGAAACATGTCTTTGGTACGGAAATGAGTTAGTTACATATTTACTTGTAATACATGCAACAAATCTCTAACTACAAAAACTTACTTAAGTTTACCAAGCATTTAGTTTGTTAGTTCATAGATAGTACTTTTAGTGATTAATTATGTTAACTGCTAATGAACCCAAAAAAATTACAAGTTTTTATTTAGATAGTATGGAAGCATTTTAAGGACGGTGGAAATAAAAGTATTCGCTGGTAATAATAAAATAATAATTCGCCCAGAAGACTTCCCACGCCATTTAGCTCTGTCATCATTCATAATTACACGAGAAAGAAAGCAGCATTAAGTGGATGGCCCTTAATCGCAGTTGTTGACTTCTAAACTCATTTAGAGATTTAACATACGCCTCGCCTCATTATCACGTAGCAGACAATTTAACTTTCGCAATAGACATATTATACAGGATGAAATTTTATCAGAGCCGCAAGCACAGGATTCGAAACCTCCGTTTACGTTGCGTATCGTCAAATGTCACTCTCAATATGTAAGGCAAATTTGTTTGTTCCAAAAGTGGCATTTGTTTTTTACATAATTATGTTTGTGTAGATTCGAAAATAGTATCGAATCCTGTGCTCGCGGCTCAGAGACCCTAAGTTATGTAGAGACCGTGTACTGGTCAGCTTTTACAATGGGACCAACATCATCATATTGTGATTTCCATCGCGCTATATAAATTAAAAGCACTGTTTCTGCCTAGGGCATTCTACAAGTTGTTGCTAAAGTGGTATAGTAAAACAAAAGGATGCCTGATTTTTTTTTAACAACTTTCATGATTAAAACTAATAAAGACTGTAATAAAATGAATCAACTAAAACGTGTTTTATATTTAATTGATATAATTTATATTACAATTATGAAATACAGGGCTGGCATATTTGATGTATTTCAGATAGCGCATCAGCCTAGATATACAGAGAGGGATCGCTGCCAGCCTCCTCTGATACATATCAGACGACGGCAGCAATGTCAAAGAAATATCCTACCTTTAATAGACCTTAGCGAGAATTTGAGAATATTTCCCAGTACAATTTTGTAGGTTTGTAAATATGCAGGTTTATTTTTTATAATTTTACAAGTATTCCAAGTGGAAGTGAAACTATATTTTAAGTAATTAGTTTCTTAAGAGCTGATTTTTCAATAGTCGGATAAGTGTAGTCTGAGGAATAAAATTGTTGCTGTCACATCTGAATGCTTGTATTAGACAATAACAGAAACCATTTTATTCTTCAGATAACATTTATCTGACCATTGAAAAATCAGCCCTAAATATCTTATTTTATGATTACGTTGTTTGGTAACCATCAAACATAATATAAAACTCAGTACAAGTGAGACAATAAAACGGTGTGACCTAAATGCTCCTCCGCGCCAGACTTTCTAATTAAACCTTCATGACCGGAGAGCGGTGCGCGGTGCCCGCGCTAATGATATCGCGTCGCAGTCGGGGCACCCTGTAGTTATGCAACCTTCATATAGGTATAGATAAATTCTTAATGAAGGCAAAATAGAAGGACACAGGAAAAAAAATACACCCACGAGCAATGAAGAAGATCCAACCAAATGGCTCCAATTTCTTTAAACATTTAATAGGAACAAATTAATTTGAACACAATATTTTTACGTCTTTAGTTAGTAATGATACGAGCGCATTGTATCATCTTGTTCAACGATGTTTGGCTGAAAATATAGGTAGTATTCAATAAAAATCCAGCCAGTTTTTATTCCAACAGCCTACAGACAGTAAGCCGGAGTCAATCTGTATGAACTAGTAACTAGACCATTGCAATCTGAATTCTGAATTGTAGTAACTTTACATCACTGGGCAGCTCAACTTGTAGATCTGAATAGGAACTTACTTGTAAACTATTTACATAAGGTAAGTAGAACTAGACCAGTTCTGTTCTAATGAAGCAAGGATAGTAATAGTCTATTTTAGTCATAGGGAGATATTATACAGTGAGCTAGATAGGCCTCAATAAATGTCCTATAATCCTTCCCAGGTGACGCATCAACTTTCCCTTTAGAACGAAAGAACTATTTTCTGTATGTTCATAGGTATGAAATATTATTTCATGAGGTGGCACAAAACTAGTAGCCTAGCTATTTGCTACGAGGTGCTACGAACGGCGTAGCGGCATTGTGCTACGAGGTGCTACGCCGTAGCAAGTTTCGTAGAAATGTATTGTAGGGAGTAAATCTGTTCACAGCTGATCAAGACGAATATCCTCTGCTGGTAGGCAGTTGTTTGTCTGATGGAAGAGACATTTTATACTACCTATAAAAAAAAACATCAGAAGGTTTACATTTGTTCTCTTAATCTGCCTGTTGGTATTACACTGATTAATTTTAAACGATCCTGATGTACATATAGGTTACATTGTGAAAATGATAGAGCAGCGTAGTATAAATACAGAGATTTAAAATATTATACCGAACAACTCATCATCATCACTTTCTATACAAATTTTACGAGATAAAGTCAATTCGATGTTTAGGAGAAGATTCCAATCTAGATATTCAAAAACAGGAATCACCATTATCATTCAGCAGCTCAACATCGTTATAAATCCAACAAAGATAACGAATAAATTGAGAGACCAGTCCAAAGTACAATCGCCAACAAAAGTGTTCATGTAATATTAAACTCAAGTGAATAGTCAAGTAGGCGTGGTACAGTCGCGGTGAGCTTGCGCATCTGAATTTCAAGTACAGCGGGATACAAATCGAATCGGAAATGTTAATCAAGCCGCAATGGAGTATATAGTAGCACTTTGCTACTCGAATGTACATGAGTATCGAAGGATTGAGATTTGCATGGCACAATGCTGCATTCGGGCGTGGATTTCGTCGTAAACTTTGAGTGCTGATTTAATGCGACAAGGTTGCATGGGTGAATGCTGTTTGCAATGCAATATAATGAAATAAGATTTAGTGTCTAATTCACAGTGTGTGAATGTGAATAATTCACTGCGTTTTACCTCATAAAGTGGAAACAAAACTCTAGACAATTCATAATATAGGTTATAACATACATATACATATTATACATAATATGCACTCATGACTTTAATCCCCGAAGGGGTAGTCAGAGATGGCTCACAAGCGAGCCACCCACTTTTCGCAGCACATTTGTACTCACGTGATAGGTTGCGAAGCATATCGCCGTTTTTGGAATAAGTACAATTCACTTAGGATACACATCTATAATCTAGATATGCAGGTTTCCTCACGATGTTTTCCATCACCGTAAACTCCTTAATTGAAAAAACAATTAAAAGAATTCATTGGTACAGGCCAGGATTTGAACCCACCCAGAGGACGAGGCCTTATCCATTACGTCACCACCGCTATAGGTTATTAAATTAATTTTGTTACTTAATTAGGTATATTATTAGCATAAAATGTATGATAAAAAATATTTAATTCCATATATGACATTGCAGTAAAACCATAGTTGACATTGCAGTAAAATTTTCTATCTTCCGAGGCCGCTCTCTGATGGCGTCGGGCCGTTGCGAGACGCGCCCGCCGCGCATCGCCCAGTGTTGCAGGGCTAGTTGCGCATAGTGCTGAGTGAGAAAGGAGTGTTGAATTAGGTTGTAAAGTTAAATCGTTCTAAGCGAATGTGAAATAAATCTGAATCGACAATATAGATAGATAGATAGAATATTCTTTACTAGCTGTTCCCGCGAGCTTCGCTTCGCCTCAAAAAGTTTTCCCGTGGGAATTCCGGGATAAAAAGTAGCCTATGTTCTTTCCCAGGGTCTAGACCGTATGTATACCAAATTTCATTCAAATCCGTTCAGTAGTTTTGGCGTGAAAGAGTAACAGACAGACAGACAGACAGGCACAGTTACTTTCGCATTTATAATATTAGTTAGGATTTGTACACAAGAATAGATTATACAAAGCTTAAATATAAACACATAGGTACAAAAAAGGCGGTCTTATCTCTAAAAGCGATTTTTTCAAGACAACCTTTAGGTGGAAGAATATTTATGTTCAGAATATAATATAATATACACGTACGGGTAAAGAAACGGTTCCACTTATAAAATGCAGACACCAAATGTCCCAAATTTATTTTAACACTAGCTGTTCCCGCGAGCTTCGCTTCGCCTTAAAAAGTTTTCCCGTGGGAATTCCGGGATAAAAAGTAGCCGATGTTCTTTCTCAGGGTCTAGACCATATGTATACCAAATTTCATTCAAATCCGTTCAGTATTTTTGGCGTGAAAGAGTAACAGACAGACACAGTTACTTTCGCATTTATGATATTAGTTAGGATTTACGAGTAATAGGAAATTTGAGCCAAATATTTTCGTTTTTAGTTGGTGATATTTTGATGCGCCATTAAATAAATGTCCTTAAATATTGTGGAAGGCGTTATTAAGTTACTTTTTAGGGTTCCGTAGCCAAAATGGCAAAAACGGAACCCTTATAGTTTCGTCATGTCCGTCTGTCCGTCTGTCCGTCTGTCACAGCCGATTTACTCGGAAACTATAAGTACTACAGTGATGAAATTTGATGGGAATATGTGTTGTATGAACCGCTACAAAAATATGACACTAAATAGTAAAAAAAAGAATTGGGGGTGGGGCCCCCCATACATGTAACTGAGGGATGAAATTTTTTTTTCGATGTACATACCCGTGTGGGGTATCAATGGAAAGGTCTTTTAAAATGATATAAAGTTTTCTAAAAAACATTTTTCTTAAAGTGAACGGTTTTTGAGATATCAGCTCTCAAAGTCGTAAAAAGTATGTCCCCCCCCCTCTATTTTTATAACTACGGGGTATAAAATTCTAAAAAAAATAGAGGTGATGCATGCTAATTAACTCTTTCAACGATTTTTGGTTTGATCAAAGTATCTCTTAAAGTTTTTGAGATAGGTTGATTTAACTGTAATTTGCTACGGAACCCTTTGTGCGCGAGCCCGACTCGCACTTGGCCGGTTTTTATTTCCGTTTAGTTTAATGGAACATTTTAATTGCCTAAGAGTGTATTTATAATATAGTCATGTTACGCATGGAAGATTAAATATTCCACCCCATCTTGCAATATTTTATATTTTCCTGAAGTAGTCAAAATTATTACTATGCTATTCGCGCCATCATGACGCGTCGTGGTCCATACCACTCAATAGATAATTGTAATTATTACCGCTAATTCTAACAAGAAACGCTAGATGTAAATAAAGATAAATCTTGACTTAACCGTCAAATCAAAGTAACTTTCAACACTCAGTTAGTTCTGACAAAATGCGTCGTCGTTTGTCCAACTTGCCTCGAAACTTGATCTTGCAGCTAACTTCCAGTGGATTCCAAACTCCCAACTTAACTCCATCTCCGGTAACTTTGAGAACCTCTTTAATTGATACACTCTGATATTGCAATTATTAGCGTTCTCCATATACGTTGGTTCCGAGGACCATCCTCCGGACCATCGTATACTTCTGTTATGTAAATTATAGCAAAATCAATTGTACTTAAATTTTCTGACATTCAAACTACGAGTTATGGTACACAGGTGGCGATTTTGTTTCAAAGTTATATAAACTTTCAGCTAGCTTAGTTGTCCCATCATCAGTTGTTTTGTTATCGGATAACCGATATAATACATATTATTATTTCCTTTTCTGCCTAATTCTCATAGTCTTAGAGTGACATACAACATATTATTTTGACAGTGGTGTACGAGTGTGTACACGCGCGTATAATTTATAAGCTATATCTTTCATTTAGAAAAGTTTTTTTAAGTATTTCGGGTCCGACCACTGACAAAAGTGTACCGTACACAAATTAAACATACAGCCGTAAATGTATTCACCGCTATTATGCAACCTTTTCTTTAGAACGCTTTGCTGGTTCGTGCTGAAATATAAAATGCAGCCATGAAATATTGCAATTTTAATGCCTCGTCTTTCTAACGGCAACTTTGCTGAGTTTCCACACTCACCCTATTTATTGTTTCTTTCAACTAGTTTTGATTGATGTCAGAAATTAATAAAACGTATAAATTGGAGTTTTAGGCCTTGGTCTCCTATTTACGCCGTAGGTCGCGTCCAGCGTCACGCCGTAGGCCGCGTCACGATGCTCACTATAGAAATGTACTGATGCGGTCTCCCTCACACGCCGACGTTGGCGCGTAGACGCCGTAGGTAGGCCGTAGAACGTTGATTGAAACGTTTACGTCAAAGTCGGACGCCGCATAGAGCGTAAAATAGGAGACCCAGGCCTTACTTCTTTGTTAAGATAAAAGTGGTAGAAAACGTCTCGTGAATTAGTAACACATTTTAGCAGAACGTCTCGTATATATTTTGCTCGTTGCAGTATTATATCAATAAAAAAAGGAAAGCCATTGGTCGTTCGTTTCCGCTTATTTTTTTTTTACAGAGTTTGCATTTAACCAATGAGTGATTCACCAAACATTTCCAATATTTCACCGCGATGAAAATTATGGTGTTAGTTAAATTTGAAACCTTTTATTATGCAAATAAAACTTCCGCCCTCGATTAAGTTATTTGACTGAATGGGGCACTGCGATGAAAATTATGGTGTTAGTTAAATTTGATACCTTTTATTATGCAAATAAAACTTCCGCCCTCGATTAAGTTATTTGACTGAATGGGGCACTGGGCTTGAAAATTACAGTTATTTCAGCGTTGATAAATGAGCTTTTATAGCGATAAGGTGTTCGGAGACTTTCAGTTATTAGCGCTAACTTGCGACTCACCATGCAATTCTAATAATTATGTAAATTAAAATCTCTATATTAAATATATGAACAAAAATAATTCATCTCATTACATTTTTTTAGCTTTGCTGACTGCTTTTCTTGCCCTCAACCGACTCATTTCTTAGAAATCTATGCTGTGCCTTGAATTTAATTGGTCTTCAGTTATTTACATACCTGGGCAGTTCTTCTTTTTAACCTACATAATGGATAAAAAATTATCCCGAATTTGAAAAAAATTACTTTAGCTTTTAAGTGAACTCTAATAATTTTTATGATAGCTAAATTTCTATTCTATCGAAAAAGGTGGTTGGCCGCGAAGTTTAAGTATTTTTTCAAGATTTTCAGAAAATAATACGTGGATAAGGCAAAGAAAATTACACCTTCGTCACAGAATCTTTTATTTTTTTTTATCGAAATAGTCTTCGTCGATTAAAATGAAACTTTTTTGATACGTTAATAAACAAAATACCATTTTAGAAAACATATGAAGGAATGGATTTTTAGTAATAACAAAATATTTATTAAGTAGTTATTACCACTCTGTCACAATTTCAGCTAAAATGAAGCTTGTTTTTGCTATAAATATTTTTTCGCTACTAATTACAGTCAAAAATTAACAGCATAGACGTTAACATCAATGACTAAATTTAATATGATTTTTCCAAAGTTGCACTATTTATAACAGAACATATAAACGACCAAAAATAAGTTGACTACCAGGAGACACCAATCGTTACAGAGTGGTAAACGATGTGACATAGTTGTTATTCTATTAAATATGCGGCAGCGTTTTGGAATAAAACAGTTTTATTTAAAAATAATAATTTAGTAACTTACTTATAAATCATTATGGTTTCAAGTTAGTCAAAAAAATTACTGGATATATCTTTATTGTTAGTATAACTAATGAAATCACACTTGAGAACCTCTGGAGAGTGAAATATCCGTATTTCAGGAACTTAAAGGACAAATTTGTTCCAACTACATAAAATAGTGTTTATCTGCACAAATAATATTTTCGGCAACCTAAAATTTAAGTAACTTAATGAAAAATTACGTAATTTGTTAAAGTTTTAACCAGCTATATTTCGAAAATACAGCAGTGGCTCTTAGAACTTGAAAAAAAATACTCATTCCTTTTTTAATTGCCTTAGAAGCTGGAAGTACTTTAATGTTATCATCAAACATCCGATAAATCATTCTCCACCATATTAAACAGTCTACCACATTCATCGTCTGTTCTTGAGAACAATAGCACGAAATTACCTTTTTCACAAACGAAACTTTTTATTAATGCAGCGCAAGTGTATTGGACGTTCCTTTCACTTCTTACTTTAACCAAAACGTGTAGTTTCTCTTCAATTTTTCTTTGATGAATTTCCTCAGGTTGGAGTGTTTCGTAAGAATGTGACAGATTTGTCGTGTGACAGAGGGGTAAAATGTGTTGCAAAGTCGATTAGCATTTAAACAGTAACATAAAGTGTAATATTCACATGTTGATTGCAAAGTAATTGTTATTACCAATGAGTAAATAACAAAATAATAATTTAATTGTATTTTATTTTAACAATTACCTACGTGACGAAGCTGTCGCCGAATAAACACACGCACCTCCTGTCACACTTTGCGGGTGGCCGATACGCGGTGTCTGGATCTCAAAGAGGAAATCTTACCAAGGGGAAAAGGAGACCTAAACTCTGATCGATGGCAATAAGGACGAGTGGCTCAAACAAATATTTTAAATGGCAACCTACGTGACAGAATGTAACTACTAAAACATTAGGTAGTAAGAGACAAATTTTCAAATTTTTTTTAAAATATTTCTGAAATCATTTAAAAATATATATTTTGTTTTACTAAATAGGTAATATCTTCTGGAGTTTAAATACATTTTTATATTTTATGTCGTCATATATATTTTTTGTAACATTATCGAATATGCGCAGGATGAAGTGGCGGGAGACAGCCAAGATTCGTATGAAATACACCTCTGTCACGCGGATTTACCACTCTGTAACGTAATTTTAAATACAAAAATATAAATTTATATTTTTGTAAACGTGCACAGCCGTTGTGCTTTTAGTACAATGCACGCTAAAATATAAATAAATAAAAAAATGTTTGAAAAACTCATGATTTTTTCTTCACAACTGATGGAGACTAAGTTATGTAGGTTAAAAAGAAGAACTGCCCACCTAACGTTTTCTTCTAGTTGCTCTTTATAGGAATAAGCAAAAACATGTTTTTTGGTAATAAATTATACTAAGTTAACGCAAAAATTTCATCTTGTCTTCATATGTAATTTTAATATGACTCGAATAGAAGGGGCTTCTTTCTTTATGCACCGGTTTAATATTCTTTTCATAATAGAATGCGACGTTCCTCAGCGCAACGTAATAACATCTTATTAAAGAAACTGATAAGACAGCTTAAATATAGTAAGTAAGTAAGGTATGCTATACAATTTAAATACTAGATCACTACTTCTCTTAAGGGAGATTACAGTATAGACCTACTTTATAAATTGTAAATAAAAATACTGTTTATGATATTATATTATATTAATTTGTATTATTATAGTAATTTGGTTATATTGTCACTGGTGCAATAGCTATAGAGTGTTTAAGACAAAAAAATACTAAACAAAGACGCAATTTCATCCTAAGATATCTATAACTCTTGGTTTACATCAATAATGTAATTCAAACTTCTGGCATAATCCAGGCTCGTTGTGTTATTGTCTCGTCGTCGGTCCCGGAAATGAGAAAACCGTGTTACCTACTCGGCAGTATGTCACCATGCTTCGGTAAGCCAATAGCAAGACATGCGTAAGCCCTTATTTTGCTGATATAGTATAACTAACCGGAACCTCCTGGACATCCATTTCCGAGTTACGGAGATCGTCTCCAAGACGAGATAGACGACGAAATGACGAAATATATTCATTTGAAGTGAAATATTTGATACACTTGCACCTCAGCTACCTCCAATCCTATTTTTATTTTTATAACTCTCTTCCATCCAAAGGTTGTCTGGTAGAGATTGCTATTCGGCAAGGCCGCCTTTTTGTACTGTTTTTATTTTTGAGTTTTATTTTGTATGTTGTTCTATTTTGGTGCAAATAAAGAGTATTGTATATTTTAAGGGATACATCTAAAACCAATGTCGAGATAGTGAAAATCGGCGGCCAGATTTCTTGCTGTTTATACAGCTTCCAGTTACATCTAAAATAATTCAACAAACATCCTGTTTTTACCATTTAGTGCAGGCTCTTGGGGTGTAAAAGAGCATTATGCGGGAGCTCAAGAGGTGCTTTGACGTTCGTTCTAGACGGCTCTAGGAGGGTCACTCTACCTTTGCAAAAACTATATTGCGGAGGGCTGTCGTGCTAACCACAACTCTATCTCGGCGCGTTAAACATACAGATTGCATGGCAGGTTTCCGAAACTTCGTATTTCGCCAAGCAAGAGCCATCCCGGTCCAGTGTACTTATCTGGTATAATGTGGCAAGTAAGTAAGAGAACAAGCATTGATAAATATGATAAAATGCTATTGATAGTGTAATTTTACGTCGAACGATTTCAGTTTAATAATAATTTAAGAATAGTTTTTTTTATCATGTAACATTTTGTTTACGATCTATTCTTTTTTAAATCATAAAACGGTACAGAATAAATTGATACCTAATACCTAATACGTATTTTTTTTGCTAAACTTAGCGGCAATGTACCTGACCGACTTTGCTCCGAGCGTCGTTTTCATCTAACGCGTTCCGATATGCACTTTAAAACCAATTGGCGGGTGCTCGGCGTTCACCCGGCGCCGGGGATCCGGTCTCTAGTCTTGTGCATTCCTAGTTTATTACTCTACGTTTAATATTTAATATTTTGTACAGAATTTGCTTATAGTAATTTTATTCTCCCGCTGCAACGCTTAACGATGAAGCGACTATGAGGTTTGGTATGGCGAGATGTGTGATTCTATTTTTGGAAAATAGAATATAGGTATACATTTTATAATAATATCCTATAAATTTTATTATTTAGAAACATTAAGTCAAATACATGATTAAGTCTTATAATTTTATTATGAAACCTTTATCATAAACAACGGTTTCCTTTATTAAATAGTCAAATGTATTTCACAAAACATGTGCAAACAGCGGTATTATGTTTCGCTTGTTGTATCCTAAATCATTTATCATTCATACGGGTGCATAACATATTCATCGTTATTGCCGGCTGTTGCTCAACAGATCGTGTGCGATATGGAGATAGATATTCTAAATGGATTTTATGCAATCACGAACAATGAAATAGTTCCAGCGACAAATTAATAATAATAATATGTGGGGACATCTCACACACGGCCATCCGACCCCAAGCTAGGTAGAACCTGTGTTATGGGTGTCGGACAGCTGATATATCTACACAAATACATAGATAGATAGATACTAAATATAAATATCAACACCCAAGACCCGAGAACAAATATCTGTGTTTAAACATTTGCCCCAGCCTGGAATCGAACCCGGGACCTTCGGCTCAGTAGTCAGGGTCACTAACCACTACGCCATTCGGTCGTCGAATTACTCCTAAACGGAAAAGACAAGCCATCTGCTTATCAGAATATTACATCATTAAGTTTTAAAAAATGGGCTCTTTTGGTGTCGACATTTTGTAAGCGGAACCTTTTTATTGCTCGCGAGTGTAATATTGCCTTCATTAAAAAAAAAGAGGTCTCTCGTGTTTCTCACTCGAGTAAGTATATCTAAGCTCGTTGGTATATATCAGCGCCGGGATTCGAACCCGCATCTCTGTAGTGAGAAGCGGGCGCTTACCCGACTGAGCTGCCACCGCTCTCTTGTGTTTACTTTAGTTTATCTTTATCTCATTTTTTTTTATATTAGCATCTTACCATAAATTGTTCACATGAAAGATCTATAAAATATTATGCAGAGCACAATTTATTTAAACACTTTATTGTATATTACAAATTACATAGTTTAAAGTAAAAGTACAAGAAAAAACAATACAAGTATATATATACAAAGGCGGACTTATCGCCTAAACGCGATTTCTTCCAGTCAACCTTTATGGTGTGGAAATAAAAATAATATAAGTTGGCGTTCAGTGATATGCACATGCACAATTGCACATAGGGACATTATTATATTCATAAATGACTTATGTGTATACCTACATGATTGCATAATACTTGTGGTACTATGACGGCAGAATACCAGGAGACTAGAGATAAGTGAGACGGTCACTGGATGTGGCCTAATTACGGGTAGAAAGGAAGGAAAGAGGAAAAAGACTGCACAGGAATACCCGTGTAGAGAGGGAGTATGCCTCTGACAGTTTACCTCTATTAAATAGCGATAAGTGGAAGCACTAGGGATTATACTAGCCAGCCAGATAATTAGTATTTTCAATAGCGCGATCGCTTTGTGGATTTGATGTTAATTATTCTGTTTAATGTCCGTCGTTTTGAGATTCAATTGAGTCTGTTATTGAGTGTAGGTTGTATGTTATTAGGAAATGAATTATGTAGGAAAATGTGTCACAGACGTATAAGACCTACGATGACTGGTTTTCAATTTCTAGATAAATAGTAAATATTTCTAGATACAAATTTATTATTGTACATTTTAAGAGCTTACATTACATACATTCGATAACCACCAATCAAAGGTTGGCTGGTAGAAATTGCTTTTTAGCAATAAGTCCGCCTTTGTGCGCAAATTATTAGCTATGTTTTTAAAATGCTTCTGTGTAAAAATGGTTTTTTGTGTGCAATAAAGTGTATATAAATAAATAAAGCTAATGGAACCTTCGCAGTTACGTATTGAATAACGAAGCTAACATTGACAAAGAAATCAAGTAAGACAATACATTCGCATTCGACTGCACATTTCCCTATAAACTGTGCGTTCCGTTGAATTACTGTATTATTTGATTGGCACAGCATCGTTCGACGGGCGACAATAACTAACAAGCTTAACAATGCTGTTTGCAACAAAGGACTTCCTAGTCGTCCTACTGAGTATGCAGCGATGTATTGTGCACAGAGTCGTTTAGTCGTTGCGCAACGTGACGTGGTAGTGGTATCCTTCTATTGTCTATGCCGCCGTCGACATTTTCCTGTAGTGTAATGAAAAGCTAAAAGTAGGACGCGCCGTATTGTCGTTTTAAATCAGGACTTTTTCACTATGCAGCTTTAAGTCGGGCTAAGTTTGTATAGTTTTCGTATTAAGTTCACCGAGAGTGCTGAAATTTGACAGCGTAGTTTGATGTGCCTACAACATTTTTGGGTTTATCACCCCATGTAAAACAGGTGTTCAGTTTTTCAAATATCCTGTTAAATTCTGTCAAAAACTCGTCAATCCGATTCTATGAACATAGGAATGTACCAGTCAAATTCCGTGTTTTAGTTCTCAAGAATCTTTTAGTAGAAAAGGCGGTTACTTGCGGTGATTAGCAGTTAACCTTATTTATAATAATTACATAACTGGATTCATGTCCAATTAATATGAAAGATAGAAAGCTTTAATGTGTTAAATACACTTAATTAAAACTGTTTCAGCCAGTTAAAGGAATCTTAGCTATCCGATAGCCCTCTGTATAAAAAACAGTATTTTTATTAAACTGCAACAAAGTATCTGCAGTGGTATGGCAGTGAAGCGATCGAGTGGAAAACTCAGATAACTCCAACTCTTGGTTCCGTGTGAACAGAATGAAATATTATTCCTAGCGGTTTCGGATAATTTCTCTAAAGAAACTCGAACTTCTCCGATCTTCTTCCTATTTCATTCAGTTGATATGTTTCACATGTGCTAGAAAAATGCCGCTAGCGAGTACTTCACGCGTAAATATCATTATTACGATCATCATCGTCATTAACAGCTCAGCCTTCTTTATAATCCTCTATCTGCTACTTGTCTAAAGTGATCGGATTAGTGGGCAAAAGGGAGTCCCACGATACGCTTACCTGATCGTGCTCTCCACCTGATACCTAATATGATCCACTCGCGAGCAATGAAAAGTTACATCCACAAAATGCTGATACCCAATTGCCCCAATTTTAGAAAACGTTCATATAAATTTTAACACAATATTTACGTTTTTAGTTAGTGATATTGCTGGCGATGGCGACATTTTCCGTTTAGGAGTAATGAAACTTTTTTATTATGGAACTATTTAAACTAAGCTCAAAAACAGAAGGGCTAAAGTACACCCGAGTCCGCGTTGTTCTATGGCTGAAGCCAATACACCATATTATTATTTTGATTTTGAGAGTTAAGACTATACAATTATGAAATGTGAAAAGAGTATTCCATTACTGCCCCATTTTCTTAACAAACGATAATAATGTTACATCGTAACAGTTACAGGAACTTGAGAGTTTCTTTAATTACTTTTTCCCGCCATGATTTACTGTGTGTCAAGTTTCTGCGAACGTTTTCAATTTAATGCACACGCTTGCACCAGTTGTGCCCTGTTCTATTGCTGTGTCGCAGCTAAAGTTTATAGTTCATATCGTAAACTTGGCGGGTTTCACCGTAACATTGTTTTGTGGTTGCGAGCGCATACCATTGCACCGATAGGTTAGACTTAGAATGTGTTTTTTTTGCTTTTAAACGTAACATTACAAAGACTTGCGTAACCCAGTTCGAAAGAGGTTTCGAAAAAAAAGATGTTTTAGTTTTTAATAGATTAGTTTCAATTTTCTCTTTCGTTATATAGAGGAAGCAATGATTGCCTCTTTTCAATTTCAAAATAGTTCATATTGCAAGAAGAACTAAAATACAGGATGTTGCAATGTAAAGCTCATGAGACAAACAAAGTTTCTATTCGGCTGTATAATATAATATACTTATGTATATCATAATTATGTATTTAACTAATGGGCTCTTATACATACGTTATGGGATAGCTTTTATATTTCTTGGTCAATTCGCATCTAAGAACAAACTCGCTTTCAAATAGCCTTATCCGTGTAAATACTGCTTTGTAGCCAGAGATCAAAAAGTGGTCGTATGTCATCTGCAATTGCGGCCACTAGCTTTGTTCAGTGATTTCAGTACACTTGATAATAGGTGTACAAACTGTGGCGAACGAATATAAATCCCTATAGCCGCTATACAGCAACCCGTTTAGCTGAACCTAGAAGTAGCCTGCTACTCTATCGTCTATCCAATAGAGAGTATTATTGATTGCCATTCAAAAGTGCAAATCTAACATTGAATGCCCTGTATTTCAGAGTCAGGTTGCAAACGGTCAAGCGAATCAAGTCAACACATTTCTAAAATTGCAATTTTTTGACGATAGGTAATAAATAAGTTATTAGGTTACGAGTTACCGACACTCCTCTCAGCTTGCCTGTGTTGGGGTCCACCAGCCCGCACTAGACCCGCGTGGCGGACTAGGCCTAAAGCACTTCCTTCATTGCCGTGCCCCAGCAGTGAGGACGAGATGGGTTGTTAAGATGATGATGATGATTTGGGAACCGCTGCCTTAAGGTAAGCTCCCACTATCGGAATCATACGTAGGTATATAATTATAATGAATTATCATAAATGTATGAAGAAACAGCGTCGGCAATGCCGATGAAGTGGACGCACTTGTGTGAACTTCACACTTGACAGGTGGACACTAACCTTTACAGAACATTGTCGATTTGGCGCGGGTCCGGCCGCTCAGTCGGTCACGTGTTAGTTCCGGCGCTTAATGACTCCAGCAGGCACTGACAGCGCGCACTGATTCACTTGTTTGTGCACCGCCACTAGAGCAGCCTGTATGTGTATGTGTATTGCACAGTTAGATATGTGGAGGAGTCACGTGGCTCAATGGTGAAATTGTTGGTTATGTCGTAAAAATAATTATAAGGAAACTTTGAGTGGCAATTAAAACGTGGAATATTTTTTCAAGTGCTGAGGCGAATTGTACAAAATCTTAAATCTACATTTAAGGCATAAATTAATATTGATTGATGTTTTTTAAATCGACATTAGGCACAAAATCTCTTTAAGATTTTGTGCAATTCACCATTATTGGAGCAACAATGTAAAAAAATCATCAGGTAAGCTTCGGAAAGGTATAAAGTTTTACTTCCACCTAATCTACCGACGCCATAACTCTGGCTCATCTCGCTTACCCCTTTTACTGAATTCAATTTTAACTTATCCAGTTTTATTAGATGATCAAACGAACTTGCAAAGTGAAGTTCGATCTGAATTATCCTGTTTTCGCCTTCGAGATTTAATTTTTATTTACCATGTAGTACCCTTAGTACGTCTAGCCAATTCGCACACAGTGTTCAGCGTGGGTAGCAAGATAAAAAACGAAGTCGGCCCGCTGTGCAGCCCCACGCTGCCTCCCGCCCGGCTCGCCAGCCGGCTAGCTCATGATTTAGAGATATGTAACAATATTACCTAACAACATTGATTCATCATAGGGTTGAAGAATGGGTTGGGAGGGTTCTTAAATCTCTGCGGCGAAAACAGGATAATTCAGATCGAACTTCACTTTGCAAGTTCGTTTGATCATCTAATTATCCTGTTTTCGCCTTCGAGATTTAATTTTTATTTACCATGTAGATGTTTAGAGGAAAATTTCATAAGTGTATATCAATGTTGTTAGTAGGTATTCAATAAATAAATAACAACTGTTAAGTGTAATACTTAAAGTTTTATTTAACCATTTTGATCAGAAAATAACTCTATTTTCAGGTAATTTATTATTCACAACAATTAACTTGATCGTTCATGGGTATATATATACATCTGTAATTATTATATAATTTTAATCAGAATAGGTATTGTAATAACAATTTTAATCATTTGACAAAAGGTTCATAGGCTCATTAACGACAGGTCTATTGTAGAAGTTAGCAAAGACCGTGGAGTGTCCCGTCCAGCCGGCGCAGCGGCGGATGGTGTCCACACTGAGGCCGGCGCGCAGGGCGGCCGACGTGGCCGCGTGGCGCGTGCTGTGTGCACTGAACACGCTCGTGTCCACACCGCTCGCCTCTAAAGTCAGCTTTATCCATCGACCTATGGTCTGCGATGAAGCAGCTTTATGAGGTTTTTTAAAAGTTAATAACAATCTAGTCTCAGTTGAACTTCTAATTGTTGCAGTAACTGATAAGTATGCTTTGACGGTGGCGGCAGGGCAAATGCTCGGTTTATCCAAAAAGAAGGGAAGGTCCAGTACCGGTTGCGCACGACCTACACCTGATGTTTTTATAAGATCGGTTATTGTTATGATAATTCTATTGTCGTACATTTTTATATTGGGCAATTTAATCAGAAAAAACGTCTGAGTTCTTTGCCCTGTCGCCAGAGCTAACAAGGTTGTACATTTATGTGTAAGCTTTTCTAAACTTAGTGTTTCATTAGGATATAGACTAGAAAGGTATTCTAAAACTATGTTGGGATTCCAAGTTACATTATAACGGGGGAAGACAGGTTTTAATTTAAATGCCCCTTTGAAAAATCTTTTCACCCTCGTATCATTGCCTACAGAATTTGTTGAAATTAGAGAAATGGCTGAGCGGTGATTATTTAGTGTACCGTAAGATGCACCTGATTTAAGACATTGAGTAAGAAAATCAAGTAATGGACTAATTTGTACATCATAGAAATCGACTTCATTATTTATACAGTAATCCCACCATCTTTTAAAACTAGACGAGTACTGAGCTCTAGTATTTATGGATATTGATGCAATCATAACTTCTATAGCTGAGTCTGGCACGCCCCGATTCAGGAAGGCTTGCCGCATACAATGCTCGCTACCAGGGAAAGATGGTGATGCAACGGGTGTGTTGTCCTGAAAACCGACGAGAGGAGTTGTTTATTAGGGGGAAACGTAATAGTCTCACCTATGCATAGTGATCTGAATAAGGGATACCAAGCTTGTGAGGGCCAGAATGGAACTACCAATATACCCGTTGCACCATCATTAACAATTTTGTTGAGTATTTTTAAAATCATCGCGAATGGTGGGAAAGCGTAGAAGAAGAAAGGATGCCAATCCAGTGTAAATGCATCAATATTATATGCGTAAGGATCTCTCCGCCACGACACGTATCTCTCACATTTTGCATTTATGCGAGATGCGAAGAGATCGATGTCAGGTTGACCAAACCGTGTAACTATCTTCAAAAAACTTTGACTGCAGAGTTCCCACTCCGTGTCGATATTAATACGCCTCGATTCACAATCGGCTTCAACGTTGTGTGATGATCGAACGTAAGAAGCAAAGATGAAAATGTTTCTGGTCTCGCACCACTGCCATATCTTTTTAGAAACATTCGTTAAATGAGGGTATTGCACGCCGCCCATTCTGTTTACATAGGAGATGGCGGTCCTACTTCGCGTCGATAACACACGACGCGAAGTAGGATCTCACAGTCGTTTTTGTCGTTAGCAAATGACCTTAACCCAAAGTATACTGCTAGTAGTTCCAAATAGTTTATATGGTTAGTTTGTTCTTCGGCTGACCAAAGACCATTAGCTCTTTCGCCGTTACACGCGGCACCCCAGCCTGTTGTGGAGGCATCTGAAAATATCTCCATGACATATTTTCCGCGTCGAATAGGATTGTATGAAAGTAATATATTATTTTTCCACCATTGCAAATCACCATAAAAACTATTTGGAATCGACATCATTGCATCATAATCATCGCCGTTCTCAATCAAGGCTAGGTATTTCGCTCTCTCGAATGTTTTTGTGTATACCCAACCATATGATATGGCTGGGCATGCTGCTGTTAGATTACCTAAAAAAAGTGCAAAGTCACGAATTTGTATAACTTTATGGGTAGATATATTCTCGATACGCTTTAAAATATTTCGTTTCTTCTGTTCAGGTAACTCTAAAGTCATTTTATCAGAATTTATAATGAAACCTAAAAATTTACAGGATTTGCTCGGAATTAAATTCGATTTTTTATAATTAATTACGAAACCAAGTTTAGTTAAACATTCAATAGTTCTATTCACATTGGTTAGGCATTCTTCATAAGAATTAGCAATACACAGATAATCATCTAGGTACCTAACTGATAGAAGACCTGTAGATCTGAGAAGGGCGGTAGCAGGTTGAAGTATTTTTGTGAAAATATACGGTGCGGATGAGAGACCAAAGGGAAGGCAAGTAAACTCATAAAGAGTTTTGTTAAAGTGAAATCGTAAATACTTCCTGTGACCTTCATAAATCGAGAGTAAAAAATAGGCCTCTTTTAAATCTAGATTAACCATGAATGAGTTTTTGTTAATCAACCTAGTCGCTGTTCTGATATCTTCCATTTTAAAATGGTCGCTTTTAACAAATTTGTTTAACTTTTTTAAATTCAGAATAAACCTATAACCGCCATCTTTTTTGGGTACTAGGAAGATATCAGACACGTACTGATTTTTTACAAAGGAACATTCTTTAATGGCACCTATGTTTAGCAAATGGGCTATTTCTAATTTAACATGAGTTTGTTCTGTCTCTGAAAATGTACGCTTTGGGTACATATCAGGATATTGAACAGGTATTTCAGTAAAAGGTATTTTGTATCCACATAATATGGTACTTAAAATAAAATTATCGTCTGTGATAGAGGACCAAGCTTCAGAAAAAAAATTGTAGCGGCGCGTCGCGGGCTGCGCGTACGCCTGGTGCCGCGCTGGCGGCTCCGGCTGCGGGTAGGGCGCAGCTCGTCGACGGTAGGGCCTCTGTTGTTGACCTCCGCCCCGACTCACGTAAGTTTTCTGCTGATGGCCGCCGCGAGACGAAGGTCCTCTGGTGTTTAAATTATTTGCTGGGTTTGCTTGTATCAGTTGGCCAGTTTTTCTAATTCCTTGTGAATTTTTTACTAAGTCGCCCAGCTTATCGCCAAACAGAAATTCATCGCGTTTGCGGTCTTTGAATGGATTGATAAGTTCTTTATCCACTAATGGTATGATTAACGACCTTCGTGTATCGGTTTCTAGGAAGTGTGAATCCGACAACAGTTTACTAGTGTCGGATAGAATGCTCAAAATGTCTATGATTTTAGGTTCTTTGCACATTAACAGTGACATGGCCTTTGTTATACCACTTAATGTTGACCCCAATTGATTTTGTTTGTCTTGCAGCCGTTTATCCCTGTTTCGACTGGATTCACTGAGAACCATGTTGCTAATTTCCGCATTTAGAGTTGGAGCTTTAGCTAAGGTCAAATTTTTTGGAAAAGGATATTTCTTAATAATAGCTTCTTTTTCCTCTTTTTTAAGTCCATTGAGTAAGAGAGGGTTGAGACGCATAGCAATATGCTCGATTATAGGTTCTCCCCAATCCGTAGTTTCTTCTTCATAAGAGCCAAGGGCCTTAAGAAGGTCAGGATTTATGTCTTCGCTGGTAGGGGCAACATCGGTCGAAGTGTCGTCTGGCTCCGCAGCCGTGGCGGGTGCGGTGGACGTGGTGGGCGCGGTGGGCGTGGTGGGCGTGGTGGGCGTGGTGGGCGCGGTGGGCGCGGTGGGCGCGGTGGGCGCGGTGGGCGCGGTGGGCGCGGTGGGCGTGGCGGGCGCGGCGGCGACGGGCGGGCGCACCGCCTCGCTGGTCAATGCAGGGTCATCATGTCCATCGAGTAGCGCCACCGCCTCAAGCGGTGTAAAAGCGCGCGTGGGTGTGGCTTGTTCAGGCGACGGATACCACCCGTCCTCGGGTTCCTGAACTTCTGAAGCAATAAGCAAAAAAAAAGCCGTTAAGAAAATCGGTGGATAAATAGCTTTGGTTAATATTTCGTATTAACTCGAGCAAAAAAGGCTGGTCAACAACACGTGTTAACTCTAAAGAAAATAGCTATTGGTCAATGTCTCGCATTGACTCGAAGCGTTAAGAAAGCCGGGACACTTTTGGGCACTTACGTTAAAATAAAAAGTACTAACCTTCAATTTGATCTTCCTCGTCATCACTGTATATAACTAATCGCTTTTTATTTAACCTGGATTCGTATTTTTTCATCTTTCTTCGCCAACGTTCCTCTTTTGATTCTCCATGAGAACGTTTTGGCATTTTTGTAGATCGGAATTTATAACGGATACAGAGAAAAAAATAGACTTGAAATTTATTTAGACTGCGTGCGATCTCGGCGCTTGCGCACAAAGGAATGAGCTAGCCGGCTGGCGAGCCGGGCGGGAGGCAGCGTGGGGCTGCACAGCGGGCCGACTTCGTTTTTTATCTTGCTACCCACGCTGAACACTGTGTGCGAATTGGCTAGACGTACTAAGGGTACTACATGGTAAATAAAAATTAAATCTCGAAGGCGAAAACAGGATAATTAACTACACGAACGTCAGTATTTTATGATACGTACAGTTCGTTTTGATGAAACATAAGGTTTACAGGTTAATAACTTGTATCGTGTGCGTTCCTGGAACACAGGGGTCACTCTTAAAAACTAACCCTGAAATTCATAGATCTTTTTGACACTTTACAATAATAAATTGACATCTTGATATATGAATTTCAACTTTTTGACTGAAGTAAAGAGTCGAAACTTTGTTTCATGAGGGTAAGTTTAGAGCGCTGCATAGGTAGGTATGCCTATTCGTTAATAAGCGACTCTAAGCATTCAGAGCTTAGATTCTCATGTTACAAACACAGTTCTGTGTTCAGTTAAAGTGTATTCATTCATACGGAGGTCTCAGTATTTGAGGTCTAAATGGAAAATTACAGTTTGCTATTTGTTGTCTTTTAAGGATTTGAATGCCACATAGAGGGCAGGCCCTCATAGTTGGTTCATTCATTTTGGTTGATTGTATTATCCGATAGTTGGTTTTAACCTCACCGTAACAAAAACACTCTTGTTATCACGACGTTCATTTCATCAGTGGGCAGAGTAATTACATTATTTTTCGTGTGATGCCTCTCCTACTGATCCTAATGGTTGCAGCTCAGCATTCTCTTACTTCCTCCTATGAATTTCGATGCTGAAAATCCATTTCATTTGCCCTTATTTGTACCGACACTTGACTGAAACATCGAGCGGTACAGCCTTAAATCTTTTCCTAACACATTTATTTCTATCAGGAGTTCTTGAGTGCTGAGTTGTATCAATAAAGTATTTATCCGTTTTTCATGACGTTTCCACTTAGGCGGAGTTTACGATATATTGTATCCGACGGAGTAACGATACGGATTACTTTCTCAATTACGATAACGATGTTATGGCGATTCGATTGCGATTCGCTTTCGGCTGAATGCCGATTGGTCGGTTTGACTGTACTTAATCAACTTTAGCATATTCACGTTAGGTTAAGATTGAAATACACTCGCAGCTTGCAAGCAATGAAAAAATCCCAGTGTAATAGCACCAGGTTACTCCTAAACGTGAAAAAAACTTGACTTGTTTCATTCAAGCCTAATTTACAAATAGACACACAAACGAAAATCCCTTAAGTACCTAGTCAACCCTTTTTCCTACAAAGTGCTGTTCCACGAACGGCAAGCTAACGGAAATGGTAACGAAAACAGATATCAAATATTTAACATCGAATAAATGGGTTTTGACGCGCAATTTCGGCCACAAGCGTGTTTATTCGTAAATGGAACGCATGCATATACACGAAGTTTTTTTTACCGTCGAAGTAAAAAGAGGGGTGTTATAAGTTTAACATGTCTTTGTATTTGTCTGTGGTACCATAGCTAACAAGGTTTTGTTTTTTTAGGGTGATTGGTAATGTTACCACGAGTGTTTTAGGAATGTTTCATCAAAATCGGCCGGATCCGTTCAAGAGTTATGCGACTTTTAGTCGCTAAATTTCGTTTAATAATCGTTGAATTTCAGGGGATTTTAACGGTGGTTAGGTTGGGTTACTACTCAATATACCTAATCATACATGAACATAAAATTATTAGTTCTACGACTCGACTTACTCGATTAATTATTTTATGAAACTTAATTACCAGGTATGAAAACTTCGATCATTTCATATTTTCACTCCATATTTGCATTATTTAGTGAATTACGAAAATAAAAAATACCTATCTATTTATTAATTTCTAACGACGAATAGCGCGACCCTTTTTCCGCTTTTTTTTCGTAACAACCTGTATAAGAAATTATATACCCACATGTAAACATTGTTTGCCATTTCACGTCGACGTACCAACGGTATGCTTCCAACGTGGCTTTGAACTTATTATTTGATCTTTGTACAATGCGCAATGTAAGAATAATGTTTTATACGTTATACATACACACATTTGTAGATACAAATTATTAACCTATAGATATTGTTGTATGTGTACCTACAAAACGAAACTTGGTTTAGCCGTCTGGGAGCTACACTACCACAGACGTATAGAGATACAAAGAGACGTTAAACTTATAAGACCCTTTTTTCCGTCTTGTGTTTGTTACCACCACGATAATACCACACGCTGGACTGACGACCTTAGGCGGGTGGCGGGTAGTGGTTGGATGAGGAAGGCCGAGGACCGAGTGTTGTGGCGCTCCTTGGGAGAGGCATATGTCCAGCAGTGGATGATTATTGGCTGATGATGATGATGACGATAATAAGAAGATCATGATCTGAAAAGCTAGATAAGTTTCAGCAGCATACATCTCATAATATATTAAAGGTGATTGACTTTTTCTATGTTTTAACTACAATCATATTCATTTTCCGCTGCGCCAGTTGCAGATTACTCACTCATACAGTTATGAGAGGAACTTTGAAGAGCAATGTGCAGTCCGGGGTTTATTGCTGGAACTGAGAACTCCTGACTCACTCTGCTCTCCTAGTACTATGACTTGTTATGAATTTCATTAACATTCACATCTTCCGCATTGTAAATTTACTACAAGGCTAAAATTTACCTTGAATCACACGAGTTTCGACTCTTTAGGTCAGTGAAAAAGTGGAAATGAGTATATCGTAACGTCAATTTTAAACCTATTTTAAAGTGTCAAAAAGCTGTATAAATTCAGAGGTAAGAATTTAAGCATTTTACAAATAGGTATGCTTTGTTAGATAACGAGACAGGACAGAGGGACGGACAGACAGACATGACGAAACTATAAGGGTTACTAGTAGACTACAGAACCCTAAAAAAAATCATTATTTGTCATTGAAACCTCAGTAGTAATTGCCTACTGTGATTGGGGCTGCATTGAAGTTGAGTAGGATAGGAGGATAGGAGGTTCATGCTTAGGTAAATTTTCCTACTGAAGAGAAAAACGGGGCCTGAATATACATTTTTTTCACGAATTTTCAAATTCTGATTTTAGTTTCGGGCTTAGATATACCATGCTGCACATGTAAGATTCGGCTTAGTATACGCTTTTTGCAACAGCCTGTATTTCCCGTTTCATCGACAAAATAATGAACAAATATACTTAGCCGAAAGCAACAGTTAATTAACATCAAATCCCATAGCCGGAGCTTTTAAAAGTTTAATTTTCAAATCCAGCTTTTTCCCAAAACTGACTCAACAAAATGTCGTTTGTGAAGGCGCTTTCGTGAAAATTTGGCCAATTCCGCAAATTGAATAAGCTTTTTACTTTTGCCCGTTTTTAAACAGTTTTCTAGAGAAGTGTTAATTACTGTTTTGACATACAATTTCCGTTTGTGGTATATAGATTATGTTGTTTGCCAAGCCAAACTAGAAAAATACGGTTTAAAAATACAAATAATTATAGTCAAAATAATTACGGGGACAGCACAAACAAACACATACATTTAATTTGCTCTCAGGTCTTGCTGCCAAATGTTAAACCGTATCATAAAAAGATCCTTTGCAGTGATAACCCCATTTTTTAACACAATCTACGGGATGGGGGAACTATCTACAAAATAAAATCTTTGAAGCAAAACAAATACCTAACAGTATTATATACACTTACTTTATTATATTTGTAGTTTTAGTTTACAAAACACGTATATTTGATGGAAAAATGGAACGCAACTCATCATGAAACGTCAACAAAACGTCAACGTCAATCAGCTGTCACGTCAATGTCACTACTGTCACTCTTGATTTTTCTCTGCGTCAAGTAATGGTCGTAATAAATAACCTATTAAAAGTTTAATTGAGTTTTCTCTGTATTTACCACAGTAATTAAATAAATAATAGTTGTATTAAATTCCAACATGGTAGCAGAGCGTGGTTCTTAACAAATTTCAGGTATTAAGTGCGTGATTGCAAAAATATCACGAGATAACATTATTGTCCGCCGGCCGGCACAACTTGATTGCCGAAATTTCAGCAAACAGGACATTTAAGTTATTTGTTGTAATACAATCAAGACATGTCGTCAAATGCAAGTGCATTCAGCATCGACAAATTAATTGGCCGTGACAACTACTCGACCTGGAAGTTTGCAGTACAAACATATTTAGAGCATGAAGAGCTCTGGGAGTGTGTTGAAGGAACCAACGTTGACCAGAAGAAGGACAAAAAGGCAAAGTCGAAGATAATCCTGCTAGTTGACCCGATAAATTATGTTCACATCGAGGAATGCACCACTTCTAAGGAGGTATGGCTCAATTTGCAACAAGCTTTTAGCGACTCAGGTCTTACACGAAAGGTTGGCTTACTAAAATCTCTGATAACAACCACTTTAGATAGCAGTTCAAGTGTTGAGGACTACGTAAATAAAATTATGTCCACTGCACATAAGCTCCGTAACATAAACTTCAAAGTGGATGATGAATGGCTGGGTACATTGTTACTAGCTGGGCTGCCGGAGTCATACAAACCTATGCTCATGGCATTAGAAAGCTCGGGCACTTCCATAACAGCAGACTTGGTCAAAACAAAGATTTTACAGGATGTAAACATTAAGCCGACTGAGAATTCAGCACTCATTGTACATAAATATGGAGAAAATTCTAGAGGAAAATCAAAAGGTCCCCGCTGTTTTAATTGCAACAAATATGGTCACTATAGCAAGTTTTGTAGAAACAAGAACAAAAAGAATGGTAATCAAAATACTAATACCAATTTTGTAGCTGCTTTTTCAGCTGTTTCAGTTAACGATGAAAACAACTGGTATATTGATTCTGGAGCATCTGCACATATGTCTAGACATCGAGTGTGGCTGGAAAATGAGACGGCACCCAAGGTACCCCATGTGCGAGTGGCAGATGATAAGGTGCTAAAAGTTATATCAACTGGGAACATTATCATAGGGGTGAAGGGCCCAAACAGTTCGCTCAACAACATACAGGTAAAAGATGTTCTTTATGTACCGGACTTAGCTACAAACTTGCTATCTGTCAGTAAAATTATTGAAAGTGGCTGTACTGTCAAGTTTAATGAGAAAGGCTGTATTATAAGGAACAGCAATGGTGAGATTGCAGCAACAGCTGATCGTGTAAATGGCACATATCGACTTAACACCAATCTACACCAAGCCCTATCATCAGTAACTTCAAAAGGGGACAGTAACTTCTTGTGGCACCAAAGAATGGGCCACATTAATTACAATGACCTAGATAAATTACAGATCTGTGCCGAGGGTATGAAATTGTCCACGCAGAAAGAAGACGCAGCATGCACTTCCTGTCTGGAAGGGAAACAGACCAGACAACCGTTCAACCATGGGGGCTCCCGGGCATCTGAACTGCTAGAGCTAGTCCACTCAGACGTATGTGGACCGATGGAGAACAAGTCTATTGGAGGTTCCAGAAAGAATACTGGGCAGAAGCCATATCGACTGCTGCATACATTGTAAATCGCTCTCCCTGTCGGGGGCTGTCGTCAGATGCCACTCCATATGAGGTATGGACCGGATCAAAGCCCAACATCAGTCACATGAAGGTATTTGGCTGTCGAGCTATGGTACATGTACCCAAGGAAAGGAGGCAGAAATGGGACCCCAAATCACGTGAGTTAATTTTTGTTGGGTACAGTGATACTACAAAAGGCTACAGGTTCATAGACCCGAAAAATAAGCGCGTTATAATGAGCAGAGACGTTGTATTTCTAGAAGATACGGTCCAACAGATGAAAATCTCCATAGAAACAGACAATGTGAAAGATAAAACATGCACTAATGAAAGATATCAGTCAAATACAACTTGTACACCGAGTAAACCAGCTGCAGTTGAAATTGTACATACCCATGATGATAATAGAGCCCCATTAAATGTTTCAGTCGCAGATGCAACTATAGAAGTTTCTAGTTCATCAGATGAATTCGAAGACACAGACTATGTACCAAGCAGACCATTGTCACCATCAACAAATGTCATAGTAAGAACACGGAGACAGTTAAGAGAACAAGCTGATCAATCAGATCCTGTGTCATACATGTGCTTAAGCAATGAATCCGCAATGAGTGTGCTGGACTGTGATCCTCAGAGTACTGAAGAAGCATTGAAAAGCGAACTAGCTCAGCAATGGAGAGATGCCATGGATGTAGAATATGAGTCACTGTTAGAGAATGATACTTGGATTCTCACTGACTTGCCTAAAGGAAAGAGAGCCATACCCTGCAAGTGGGTGTATAAAACTAAGAGAAATGAAAATGGAGAGATTGTAAAATATAAAGCCAGGCTAGTAATAAAAGGGTATAAGCAAAGAAAAGATATAGATTATCAAGAAGTATTTGCCCCAGTGGTCCGTTACACTTCCCTCAGATGTCTAGTAGCTACAGCAGCTAAGTATGATCTCAAAATTCATCAAATGGATGCCATTTCAGCATTTTTGCAAGGAGATGTAGAGGAGGAACTTTACATGACCCAGCCACCCTTGTATGAGAAGGACAGCAAGAGTGTATGCCACCTTAAAAAATCCATCTATGGTCTGAAACAAGCGAGCCGACAGTGGAATATAAAACTGAATGCTGCACTTCAAGATATTGGCTTGTCACGGAGTAGAGTTGATCCCTGCATATATTATTGCATAAACGACAACGATATACTGTTCATAACATTGTATGTCGATGATTTATTGTTCTTTTACAGCAGAGAAGGAACAGTAAATACTGTAAAAGAAAAATTAACTCAAAAATTCAAAATGAAAGATCTAGGAGAAGCCAGATTTTGTATTGGTTTGAAAATAACAAGAAAAGAAGATGAAATTTCATTAGATCAGTCGTTGTACATTGAGAAAATATTACAACGCTTTGGAATGGCAGAAAGCAAAGCAGTCAACACACCTTGTGATGTCAGCATGAAGTTGATACCGGCCAAGAGTGATGATGAAGTCAGGACTGACATACCATATCATGAAGCAGTTGGATGTCTTTTATATCTGTCTCAAGGTACACGACCAGATATAACATATGCAGTGAATATGTTAAGCCGCTTCAATAGCAAGCCCACTAAAGAACACTGGATAGCATTAAAAAGAGTGCTCAGATACCTAAAAGGAACATCAAACATGAAACTAACATACAAGAAGAATGAAGGAAAATGTTGTTGGTTACTGTGATGCAGACTGGGCATCGAATATAGAAGATCGGCGTTCGTGCACCGGTCATGTTTTTCTGTTTCAGGGAGCTGCTATAAGTTGGGCTTCTAAAAGGCAGTTGACCGTGGCCCTATCGTCCACAGAGGCTGAATACATGTCTCTAACTTCTGCAGTACAAGAGGCACTGTGGCTCGGCCAGTTACACCGTGAGCTCTGGTCTGAACAAACGGACCAGCCATTTATCATGTATTGTGATAATCAAAGTACAATTAAGCTTTCAGGTAGTGATGTTTACCATGCCCGCAGTAAACATATTGACGTGAGGTACCACTTCATCCGAGAGAAGGTATCCAGTCGGAAGATCGAAGTCCACTACAAAAGTACTGATGAGATGGCTGCTGACGTCCTCACAAAAGGACTTCACCGAACCAAGCATGAGTTTTGCTGTAAAGCCATGGGTTTGCGTTCAGGAGAGGATGATGGAAAAATGGAACGCAACTCATCATGAAACGTCAACAAAACGTCAACGTCAATCAGCTGTCACGTCAATGTCACTACTGTCACTCTTGATTTTTCTCTGCGTCAAGTAATGGTCGTAATAAATAACCTATTAAAAGTTTAATTGAGTTTTCTCTGTATTTACCACAGTAATTAAATAAATAATAGTTGTATTAAATTCCAACAATATTATATTAGTTAAATGAAATAAACTATAACATGAACGCATTGTTGCTACAACATCAAAGCTACAAAAGGAAACATAATAATTTACCCAAACAATACAGGGTGGGTCCGATTATTTCACGGTATGGCTCGGCAACTCGGCATCGCTTCAACTGAAATTATGAGGGCTCTATAATCTTGGTGAATTGGTAGCCCAAATCCGAGTTTATTGTTTCAAATGCTATTATATAAAGAGATTAGAAACGGGTCTTATAGCCGACTAGCCGCCCTGGCGCAGTCATTGAGCCCAATATTAAACTAAGTAGGTAAATACAGTCACGAGCAATGAAAAAGTTCCACACATAAAATGCCAACAACGACCCCAATTTTTTCAAACATTTCATTTAATAATAGATGCACGTTTTTAGTTCGTAGTTTTCTGATGGGGTATTAATTAAACGTACTTCGATTTTAGACTGCACCGTAGCTAAGGCGGTAATGAAGCTGCTTCCGAAGCTGAGGGCCGCGGGTTCGAATTCCACCCAGGGCAAATTATTTTTTATTATTTATTTAATTCAGATAACATGATCCATATAATGTGTTAGTAACTTAGTAACAATATCTGTGTGATGAGCATTAGTACTTCCCTTATGTCCGGCATAAATGGCCGTGTGTGAGATGTCCCCCCATATTTATTTATTATTAGATACGGCGTCTTTTCAGTTAAGAAATATTTTTTTGCTATATCACTGGAACTTTTTCATTGCTCACGAGTGTAGTTAAGTTGGATTTTCAGTATAAATGAATCTGTACTGTTCAGAATTGGATGGATATAATACTCATAGCGCTTGTAGAATGCGTTATTGTCTTATCTATGTCTCGTGCTGAAGTGATTTCGGCTTATGCTTCATCCAAATCGAGCCGACATGAAGTAGGATTATAGCAGCCAATCCACATGCAGCTGCGGGAATATCTAACCAGGGCTTAGATTCTCATGTCACAAACACAGTTGTGACCATTACGCAACCGTAAAACTGGATTCATTCCCACAAAAGTCTCAGAAACGTTTTTTAAAATACAGTGCTCATCTGTTCTCAACATCGAAAATTTAACAAAGATGTCTATTGTAGTATTAAATGCGTTGACTTCCGAACATCAACTTCTAAATGCAGCAATCCTATATTTAAAAAAAAATGTGGACCGCCAAAAACGTCGCGTTTGTTTGAGGGTTTAGATGGACTTGGACAATGGCAGTTTACGATATGTTTGCGACTGTCTATTAAGGAGGTGAATAGACTCTCAGGCAGTCGTCGAGGATAGAACATACCTCTACCTCCACCATGGGTTGCCAAAGTTAGGTAATTACCTACCTAAAGATATGTTCATTCAATTCCTCTAAAGTCAAAATAAGTTCTATGAATTTGGGGGTTCATGCTTATACCTAGGTGTAACGTATAAATAAAATGAATTATCCTGGAGGCTGGAATCGCTTTAATAAAGTGAAACTCGATAGTCGATTCGTTGAAGGATCGCTCGTCTACGGAATCGAATTAAACGACACATGTCACGTGTGACACTCGTGTGACTGTGTGACACTCGTGGGACGTACGTCACACTCGCGATTCCAAATTTTGTTATACACTTACCTACTCGTAGCTCCTGCGTAGGTAGGTAAGTGCGTACTTACACACCTCCGTATTTACGTAAATAAAATAAATACCTAATCCAATCTTTAAAAAAACGAACTCTACAAGAGCTTTTCTGCTAAACAATACTGTATATTTAATATTATATGATGCGGGTATTATTTAGACCAAAATATAGTAAAAAAAGTTTTTGAGATGCATGAAATACAGAAATTTTCTCTTACTATTTGCTTTAAGTACTTTTGTATGTGGCCACATGCATAATTATTATACAATCCACAAAAACATAATTAACAGAGACGCGCGTTTTACTCAGTCCCTTAATAAGGTAGTGAATTCCTCATACATCACTGCCATGGAGATATTGTTGGTCCCGCGGGGTCACTGCCCTAGCGGGTGACACCCGGGTGACATAGCACGAGATAGATGGATGCAGCTGACCCGTCCTTTAGTTGGGTCAGATGTCCAATCAAAGCTGAGATAAAAACACCAAAAAACGTGACTGCAACAGACGCGCTGTGTGCAAATTTACGCCTTGGGGGGGAGGCGAAACGCCTAAAACAGAAAGGGTGCTATTGTTTCAAAGATTGACAGTTGGTTGAGGAACCATCAAGTTGTTTACCAAACCTGGTGTACCTACGTACCCCAGTAAAAATCGCTGACCAATGGGAATCGACCGCAGAGGCTGCGGACCTCAGCCACTAGAATTATTGCGGGTCAATAAAACGTAACCTCATAACGCACGTCGCTAGTTGACATTTTTAATAGCCTCTCATGTAGGGTTGACCTAAAAACTAACCCGAGTAACTTACTTGCCGGGTCAGTAGCTGCACAAACAGCCCGCTAAAGTTAATAGTGCGGGAGTAATGAGCATCTGCAAACGGTTATATTGAATTTGTGATGTATTCATTTGTAGTAGGTTCGCTTATTTACTTTGTTCGTTCGAATGGTGAGTGCATTTTGCGAAAATAGTACAGGAATAGTAAGTCACGGAGGCGGGTTGGCCTTCTAAACTGCTTTTGTTCCAAATTTTTGGATCTCTCAATGCCTACAAATATTATAACAAACTAATCTCCAAATTCATAGACTGACTTGTTTAGAGAAGGTTTCCAAAGAATTTGAAACACACGAATTTTGACTATTTATTTCAGCCAAATATATATAGTTGTAATTCGTATATATCAACGTCATTTTGTAAAACCTCTAAAAAATTTTAGATATCTCTATGTTTCTCTAAGTTTCTTGCACCGACATACAATTTATTTTGAAGAGTTGATGCTGTCTGTATTACAAAACCCCGTCCAGCATATACGATCAGAAAATGCAAAGGATGCCGTGATGTGGAATGAGTGCTGCGCAGTAAAAGAGCCGCCTCTTCTGTAGGTGTGTAATGTGAAAACCTTTATGAATTCATTAACTTTAGCCTATGAGCTTCCGTGAAAAGATACAATTATCTGTCCAGGCTGCACGGCTCCTTTATCCGCATTGATAAATGTGTTGATGTGATGTGGTTGTTTGTATGGAGTATCGTATCGATAAAGATGCGATGCAACTTGTAGCTTTGAAGACTTTGGTTCATGACATGAATCTTCCTTCTGTTGTTGCAAAGTGACAGAAAAACAAACACACTTTCTAGGTTTTAAGTATATAATATATGTAGGTAATGTAAAAAAACCACGAGTTACAATTTTTTGTCGGGTCCAGTAATATTTCATCATCTCAATCAATTTATTTACGAGAAAATTTTACTGCAAAACATTTAGATATCATTACGGCCCGGCTACCGTTAACCGTGAATTTTATGCCTCCCATTTTACAGGCACATATAAAAAAATATTACAGCAGAAAATTAAACAGGCCGACACTTGACAAACAAAAGTTTCATAAACGGTCGTTTTGAAATGAAATACAAAAGTATGATTTCGAAAGGCTCTAACTTTCATAATTTGCAATGGTATGCGCGCACGATAATCATATTTGAGCACGCTTGACTCTCTCATTTTCTACTTGCCTGTACTGAGCTGAGCCGTTTGACCTGGATTGAGTACAGGCGCGCACAGACGGGCCTGAGTTTTTACAGGTTTTGTTGGTGACTGTAGCTAGTTACAAGTTGATAACATGTCTACAGTTGATCTTTCTACAACATCAGTGTACAGTCAGCATAAAAGGTAAATACCTAACCAGTAAGTCGAAATGGTTATTACACGCACTTTGATTGCAGTGTAGGTGTTGGTCTATAGCTATAAATTTTCATTCAGTACCATATATTAAAACTTCGAGCAAACTGCGCAGCGGTTTCAAGTTTGATTCCGGCCGGGGCACATATTTTTAATAAATCATTAAACTATTATAAACTCACCCCAACTAAATTTAACCTCATTCATGTTATACGGTTCAAAGTATACCTACGTAGGGTCGTTCTTTGACATGTGCCGTTTTGTGTCAAACTGCCCTGGGCCCTGTCACATAAACAATGCGTTTGGACTAAAGTTGCCTGATGTGTAGTCCCTCCGGGCCCTGACGTCAACATATTGTTCTTACGCTTTTCAACTTGGTCCGTACATAAAAACTTATACCACTTTTACTTTAGCCTTTTTGTGTGAAATAATAATAAGTAGTACTTAGTAGTAATCCTTACTATATAATATTATAAATGCGAATGTAACTGTGTCTGTCTGTCTGTCTGTCTGTCTGTCTGTCTGTTACTTTTTCACGCCAAAACTACTGAACGAATTTGAATGAAATTTGGTATGCATATGGTCTAGACCCTGGGAAAGAACATAGGCTACTTTTTATCCCGGATATCCCACGGGAAAACTTTTTAAGGCGAAGCAAAGCGCGCGGGAGCTGCTAGTATTTCTATAAAAAGGATTAAATTTTGTCAGTGAATACTTTATAATCGTGTTCTTAAAAAAATAATAATGTTAAACCTTGAAAATCCATTATTTTTTACCGTTTTCGCCTTATATCTGTTACAATTTGGAGTTACTCATTGATTAACGGTATTCTACGTAGTTTTCGTCGTAAAAATACTATCTTGGCCGAGATGTCAAAACTTTTTATCAATTAAATTGGATTTGGCTGCGTATAAGTGAGACGGCATTTAAATCGGTTGTGCGAATGTTTTCCACATAATACCTACCTGTATGGAGTAGTAGAAAATACTCGTAGGTAAGTATCGTAATGTTAAATCCATTCTTATTATTTTTGGGAAATATAAATAATTTTATAATTACTTATAAGACGTATTATAATTTAAATCACCCCCACGGTACATAAGATTTTCTGTAACTGGTTACTGTTTTCAAAATAACTCGGTCCAAAAGCACCAGTAATTAACAAACGAAACTGTATCAAAAACAAACCGAATTGTTTCTAAAATATACACAAAAAAAAGACAGGGAAAAGGGGCGGAAAAATGCAAAGCAAGACCAATTTAGACCCGAGTGCTAACATTTCGCAGGTATAACCTCGTTAATTATAAATGGATAAAGAGAACCGGTTGGCTGTTTAATTTTCGCGTCTCGAGGGGGGGCTCGGGTCGGGGTTCGATCCCGGCCGGGACTCTCGGATAAACACGCGCTCAGGGGACCGGAGTTTGGAATACCGGGTTTTGGTACTGAGTGGCGATTGGAGCAATTTGTTAATATTCGAGAATATTTGTTGCAGTTAAAAGTAGATTATTTAAAATGAAACTGGGTAAAGCTCATGAAATTTATGTTTGAGGAAGTATACATTTTCAAATACAGTTCATAAGTATCTATATTTTTTAAGGTTCCGGCAACTTTCAGTTACGTAACTATCAATGTTTTATATTATTTTATTTCAGAACAAAATCTTTCATTTATTAACTACATATTACTACTTTCTTATATATACGTACCTCAGATACGTACATACTCACCTATACGTAAAGCTATTCTTATAAAATAGAATCAATCGTCTCTCCTATCAAAGCTCGACTCTTATCAACATCAGTCAATACGCCGACTAATTAGCCAATCAGAGCAACCTAATCCCGTAATTCAACCAATCAAACACTCGTATACGTCTGTCACTTCACCCGCAAGACAAAGCCACGTCACGCTTTGTGCCAGGACGTCGGCTTTTCACGGATAATTGAGTAAACAGAAACACGTGTTGTATCGGTTTAATAAATACCAATCAATAAGGGAAAATAAATCTTGCTTTATTGGTATCCAACACGTTGTATACACATTTTTGCCTGTCATTTCAGGTTTGGCGAAGATTAAAAGTACCAATTACATTTTCGGTTAATACCTATTATAAATTCGTAGGATGTATAAATAGGTTTATAACTCGTTTATAACCAGTTTCCAAATTACGGCCATGAAAACGAGAGCATCTGTCAAATACCGTGTCAAAATCGCATTAATATAATATCTCCCCTGAACCCACTGCACGGGTCCGTTATCAACGTCGATAAACTCGTTTAGTGTGCGTTCTACCAATCACATCACCATATTTATGGCCAACTCGATATTGTGAGTCCTTCGTCAAGTCGCGCGCCTTAGACTCGCGCGCCGCGCGCGAGTTGCCCGTCCCGTATTTACCTACTTTTTTTGTCGTCAACTCGCTCGACTGTGAAAATATGTAGAGTCAGCCACAAAAGTTATAATTTATTATGCTATTTATGCTTAAGGTAACTACTTAAAATGTATAGGGTATTTTATAGGACTTTACTTTAAAATAAAATCAGTAATTAATCTCGCTTGGCAACCTGTTCTCTTCGAACACCTCCAAACACAGGAACCACTTTTATTTGTTCGGTCTTTGTTATATTCATAACCTGCACGAAGCAGTACCGACTTTCCTCGCTGGGATGTTATGATTGTTAAGTTAATTTATTATAGACTTACCCCCACAATACATCAACATCAGTAAAAACTGCCACATTTTAATATTTTTGCACTCTACTGTAGACTGTAAGTAATGCACTGTACATCTCTGCTTTGCATTAGGAGTAACACTAAAACGACGTCACTAAAACAATGATGACGTTTTAACCCTTTAAACCGGTTTTTGCAACAAAAACTTGAAGGACATAGCTATGACAGGTAAAATTGGCGCACGGGATGAGAGAGATAGCAATCTTGGGTATCATGCGTCATAGGTCACATCCCCTTTTGCCTCATTCCGCACTTCCAACATAGGCTTTATTGTCCCGAAATCAAAGCATCTACTTTAATGGCGACTGTCTAGTCGGTACCTTCTTATGCTAATCAGCCAGGGGACAATATTTAACTATATTTTTTAGTTTCAATTCGTTTGCATCTGACCGTACTTTACATGTACTTTACATGGGCACGCGAGTTGATGATATAAAAAAACAGTAGATGCCAACTCGCGCGGCGCGCGACTCTAAGGCGCGCGACTTGACGAAGGACTCGATATTGTGATGTGGACGTATGGATAACGTTGATAAACTGCTGGTGCAGTGAGGCCTGAAGTGCTGTATGTAAGTTACGTACGTTATAATAATTATTTAAGCCTCCCTATGTCCCGCTCCCCATTCGACCAATCACCGTGCTGCATTTCTGACGCAGCAGACACAAAGCGGCTGAGACACCAATCAATAGATCACCGGGACCCGAGCGCTTGTTCTAGTGACAACTAATTAGTCATGTAAATTGGAACAGGTGTAAACAAATGTTGTGTTTGATCGGAGCTTTGTAGGGGGAGGGAGGAATTGACGTTTGAATAGGGACGTGTGGGGGTTAAGCGATGTTCTTGGACCACAGATTATGTGCAATTGTGCATGTATACGCCACCGTTGAGGCATTAACTTAGTGTGGTCTCGTTCTCGTCCTTAAATAAAATATATGTTCTCGTACTTAATGTACATTCAATTCTTGGTTGAGTAACTGTTAGTTGAATTTGTTTCCTACACGAGAATCACCCTTTATATTTACAAAAGTCATAGACCCTCCGTGGAGCATTGAACCGGTGTGTTAGGCGTCCAACACTCATTTGATAGCGCTAAATGTCTGTTCTACGAGTGTCTTGATTTTGTGGTACAACCGTAATTATTTCATTTTTGCTGTGATTTCTATCCGACTGTAGCTGTCATTTGCTGGCATTGTGATTGGTTAATCCGCTGTCAGATTAGACATCTAATGTCAGATTTAAAGCGATAGCAAGGAAGTTAGACAATTAAGCCCCCGTTTCGTAGTTCGTGCCGCCCATAACATGAGTCATAAAATAACTATAACTAATCTGTTAGTGGTATAACGTGTCCATTATCTTTAGTATAATAGCTAAGTACCTACTTGTTACTTTAATCTGATAGCTGACCGTACACAAACCCTTAGCAGCCTTCAACACGAAAATTATAAACTACAAAAACCCTTATCTACAGAATAATTGCGTTGAACTTGAAACTTGTTAGCCAATGTTATTAAATTCAAAAGAAATAGGTAGTTAACGTAATTCTATAAAAAAAAAACATTGACCAAAATTAGACCTGATTCTATGGTGGATTAGACTTACCTACATTTTTTTCTTCTGTATGGGTACACATAAATTTTACTTTGATTTGAACAAAATGTTCGTATCAAATAATGAATCATAAGAATACACTCGCGAGAAAGGAAAAAGTTCCATCTGCCATAGCCGTACCATAGGTCATTGGAACTTTTTCATTGCTCGTCAGTGTAGTAAGACAACAGTAGGTAGGTAAGTAAAGTAATGATGAGCCATCGTCTGGGAAATCTTGTTTCGGGAAACCGTAGTTAACTTTCCCGGTCCCGTATTTCAAGAGGCTCTCAATTGGAGAGATCTTTCGAATGCGGTGTAGTTGTGGAAAGTGAAGTTTCATCCACTTTAATTACCTATATCATCCTAAGCTGCTGCGAATGAGAAGTAAGAAACTGGATGCATTCTTAATTATTTCGCATCCATCGCTTATTTGCATCATCATTATTATCAATGTTCCACTGCTGGACATAGGGCCTTGGGAGAACCCATGGAGTGCCACAAAACCTACGTTTTACTCGAGGAAGTGAGTTGAGGTCGAACCCGGGACATTTGGAGCTGTAGTCAGTAGTCAGTGTCATGACTGCTACACCATTCACCAGGCTACCAATTAGAATCATTTTGTCCCAATTAAAGTAATTTGTAGTAATTTGCGCTTTATAAGTAACTTGGACGTTGAAATAGAAGCTAGCTAGCCCAAAACTTTACCGTAACTATAATTTTGCTGTGAATATTTTAGCAGTTTAAAAGTCACTTAAAATCACATTGGCCTCGCCACGAGACTGAAAATAAACTATTTAAAAGAATATTTAAGACACAACGAGTCCAACTTAAAGTTTAAATTCCAGTAGGGAACTTTATCTCGGCAAAGCAATGTTCTTAGGAACTCTAACCAGAATTTATAGACCTGAAATAGGACTTTGCAATTTTCAACTGTGTGTTTACCGTCGTTTTTCCAATGTAAGTGGTTACCAAGTTTATCGCTCAGAGCAGCCGAAGACAAATGTGTTGAGATATGCTAGTGCTAACACTGAATTATGATATTTGAATTTCTGAATTTCATTTTATTTTCTTTTCATAATAAGCATGGGAAATCATATAGTTTACGTTATGAATTCCTAAGTGCCAAATTCTCCATAGTCGGTTATCTAACCGACCGGGATTGGTTTATACATTATACGTCATCTTCATATTAAATTCATGACAGATGTGTCAAAAGTCAACCACTAATTGGTTATGCTACCTGGTTATGCTCTAACCGACTATGGAGAAATTGGCACTTATTCATCTATTAAAAACAAGAACTGTTTGCTTGCCTATCGCATCGGATTAGCTGTAATGATAGGTTTAAGTTATAAAATAAATAAATAAACCTTGAGTCATCCAGGCTGGCTCGACGACGCTGCGTGGGGCCACACTCTCCTCGGAGCCTCCTAAAACCGATCCGGCAAAATCTTCTCGATCACTCACACTTGTTATCCTTCCAATACATAATAATATGCAAAAATTGAATGCCGATCAGCTGGCATCGATATTTCAACACAAAACTCACAAAATGATAAATAAATATTTCGAATAATCAACCAATCGCAAAAGCGCCAGAAAGGCTTCAAACGGACCGCTTGAGGCAAAGACCAATATAAACCAAAATCCGCGAGCTGAAACTATAACCTACCCGCACTTATTGATAAAAAAATATTCGATGTCTTAAGCTGCGTACAGACCGGCCAAACGAATGCCAACGAACGGGTTTCGTTGACCTTCGTTACTGCAATCTGCCCTATTATGTATGATAAATATCCATCGTTGGGCGTTCGTTGGGCTGGTCTGTACGCAGCTTCAAACAGTTTTAGTTCTTGTTCTAAGGGTTGCGTATTATTAAGTTGAATGCATATAACTCAATCAATGCTGAGATGTCTAGGTACTTCATAAATGAACCTAGGTATTGTATTTTATTTTAATGAATGAAGTTAACTCCGATGGCTATCAAAATATTTACCTATAAGGGCATTATTTTTGAGTGTATTCAAACATTTTCGTCATTTTGTTTAATAGTTGACTTCGTGGTGGATTAGATGTGAACTAATTGAGCTCTTAACTAATTAACATATTGGCCCGAATTGATCATACTCGTAATAACATAATCCTGTTAAAGGGCTCGTGTAGACCATGTACTAACATTTGATGTGATCCATTAATAATAGTTAGATACAGCTACCACCAAATTAACATTAGTAGATGGGAATTTAAGTAAATATTCTATGTATTCAAGATATTTTTCAATCAGTTGCGCTCCCGTTGTATGTACTCGGCAAAACTGAGCAACATTCAGACCAACTCTGAAATCGCAATCGCCAAAACAGCTGTTTCATTAATTTTAGTAGAGTAGCAGTATTTAACTAGTTATTTATCAACTCACGACTAAAAAGAACATGGTGCGACTGATAAAAAATACCAAAAACAAAAACTATTTATAAACATTCTATTTGTTCACAAGCCCAGATAGGAAAACTAGAGCATGCAGAATGCCTAGGCTGTCTATACGGTTGTTTATCTATTGTACAGTGTTCACAGACTGAGCTACAAAAGGTCGGTGGGTTCTTCAGTGATTAAAATTTCAGGCAGCATCAAACGCAGGGGCCTTGTTTTTTTCAGATTCCATTTAAAAGTTCGGCTTTTTGCAAATAGCTTTTGGATAGTGATGGAAGCGGTTCGTTGGTTGCGGAATTGCCCTATAAGTTATGATATTTATTGAAACTGAAAAAGGCTGTATCAGCGTTTATATATCTGATTGGTTTTTTTTAGCAAGTTTTACACCTACTGGTGTACATTTTATTCGATTCGTTATTACTTTCCGACCGGTAACACACTTGCCTACCCTGCAAGGTAGTATACAGGGTAGAATTTTAGCAATGAACAATAACATTTGTCGATTATTTTCTCAGCCTGTATAACTGCTAGATACCTCTACATGTGAATGTAGCGCATACAGGTTTCATCGCTAAAATCAGTATTCAGTTTTCGTTGCAACAAAGTATGTTCAGGTACAGGGTGTAAAAAGATTTCCCCTCGAAAGATGAATAGGTTCTAATTTGCGTTACAAAGACATGCGTTTGCAGAAATGACAGTTCAGAAATAAAATTTATGTACGGACTTATAAAACCTCTACATTCCTGTGTGTTAAATAGATTATTATTTGAAATTTAGGTTTAAAAATGATAGGGACGGTAGATATTCTCGTTTTAAATTAAATCCAGACTTTTCATTTATAAATGGTATAATAAGGTATTATTCATAAACGGGAGATTATTGTTAACAGTGAAGCCCGTAAATCGTTATTGTGAATAATAGGGTGAGTCTTTAGTAGGTGCACATGTTTTTTGGTATAGCCATTGATATTTAAAAACACTTTTCTTCACTTATGCTCTGAAAGTAGGTGTGATTTGCCTGAAAAGCGGCATGAAAATAGTTAATTTCATGTCCGGGGAAAATTGATTTCTTGCGCCTAAAATGGGATGAATGATAATGAATTACAAGTAAAAGTCATCAAACCTTCCTCGGGGACTAAATAAACGGCTTTCATCCCTTGCGTAACAATGTACTATTAATTAACTTTAAATATAAAATTATTCAGAAATACGTGTTGGTTTTATCATTAATGATTATGGGCATTAATTTTTGCAAGTTTTTTTATGTTTATGAAAATCATAAAAACCTTCACCGTTATATTCTAATCCAGCTATAGATATTTCGCCGTGAATTTTTAAAAGGCAATATCAAAAATGCTATGTTTCACAGCCGGCAACAATTTATGATCGGTTGTGCTTTTATTTGACCGCTTTAATGATCTCGTTTTAACGACGCAGCTTAAACTGTTTATAACTTTCATAATAAAATCCATGAAACATGTTTAATCCCTTGTGGCCGCGAGTCAACGCATTTGGTATTGAATAACTGGATAATTTAACTGTGGCAGTGTTTTTAATCATATCAAATAACGTGGAAATACAGCATGTTCCAACAAAGGCTTTTGTTATGATACGTGGAACATTTAACATTTATGCTTAACGATGTTTGATTGTACCACCTTCAACCTACTAACTTTTTTTAAAGCTAAAAGTTGTCTATATACGAAGTTACAGCTGACAACCTTGCCTGTTACGATACGGAATGCAACGATGATTATGTTTTGTGCATTTTTGACAAATTCCTCGCTCGTTTTTATTCCGGAATTTCCACGGGAATACCCTTTAAGACGCAGCGAAGCTTCAGGGCAAAAGCCAGTCGATTTAAATAATTCACGGTTCTCCATTGCATGTGGCGGTGTAGAAAGTTGCCGGTTTGTTTTCATTTTATTTTTATTTAGAAGCCAGTGAGGCGCACGGCGATAGCCGCAGCTGGTCCACACAATGCAAGGGTTTTTCGCAAAATCCTTCTTTCTGAAATAATTTTATAATGGGCTAATGGCATTATTTAATAACTCATGATAGGGATTGATACGAGTACGAAATACCAAATACGATACGAGTGCTAGAATAATTTGTCAAAGCAGAGGTTTTTAAAAATCTTTGATTTGAAACTAGGTATTCATCGCGATAGATATATATATATATATAGAGAGAGAGAGATATCGCTTATAGCGATAAAGCCGCCCTTATTGTATTATATAGATTTTAAGTCTTAAATGTTATTTTAAGTGAAAGAAGAAAGAAAGAAAGAAAGAAAATTAATTTATTTGCCAAAAAAAAAACATGCAATAAAATTAAAAAAAAGTACTTATTGAATGAAAAAATGGCAAAATGGAACAATCTCAGCATCTGCTGTAAGTTGTGGCCAACGTTACAGCGCTGGTTTTCAGATTGTCCCATCTCACATCGGATAACTAAACATACGTTACATGCGGGTAGTGGACACAATAGAAAAATAAAAAATACATTGGAAAATTATTATGAACATTAACATAATTACAATTTAGATTGACATTGGTACAACAATAATTAAAATATATGTGTGTAAGTGTTTTATGTACAATAAAATTATACTACTACTATACATTTATCATATAAATAAACATTGAACACAACATATTTTACATTATTTGTTAACGTAAATCGATGGTTCTACTATAATGCTTGCATAATCCATATGCTCGTGAGTTGGACCGGGATGTAGCCGCTTTTGTAAGCTGAACGCGTAAATGTAAAAATACTGTAATTTCTACATTTTGACATGTAAAAGTTTGACTTCATATTTTGCTACAGTTCCTTTGTTGTGTAATTGTTAGTTCGCGTGTAGACAAAATATTATATTTTGCTTCACCGTAGTTTTCTATTTCATCTTTGTCAGCAGCTACCTGGCTCGTTATTTCCTTTTCAAATTGTTTTCGTTTGTAGCTTCAAATTAGGCTGCTTTGTCTACCAAAGTTTCTACCATATTGTTGGTAGATTTTATGGCTGTAATAAACTTTTATTTTTATACAGTCGCCTAAGTAGTTGTATGTATTGGGATAAATTTACCTTATCTTACCTTCTATCTGCTGTCGACTGTACCATCCACTAAGGGAGAGTAATAAAATGCTCATTATTATTTAAGACACTTCAAGTTGTAAATGTTTCATCATTTTCCGTTCTATTAATGGATCACTAGAGCACTCCGACTTGTCGAGTTCAATCGTAAAATTGCAAAAGTAGATACTTTCTACCAATTTACGACCTCTGTATTTTGTTTCGTAAACAGTACTTAATTTTAAAGCTCTATGAAATTTGCCGTTTTAACTATTATATCGGTTACTGACAGCCACTGATAGATATAAAAATACAAGTAGGTAGTACATAAATTTAATATAACCGTCACTAACATTGAATTTAACTTTAACGACAGGAGCATAATTCGGGCACATAACTTACGCTGAAAAACGTATTATCGTAAAAATTTATTCGAAAAATAAATTGGGTGAATTTTCTTGTGAGTGAAATTGCCTAGAGTGGTGGTTGTGCAAACATATTTTTTCCCGTGTGCGATCACGTAGCAGGGGGGTTACTCTATAATGACGAAAAACTAGCGAACGGGAGCTTTCGTGCAATCGGCACGTTTGATACAACGAGATAGAGTCGTGCCTCGCAGCAGCGCACCGAAACTTCGTTTTTCGTTATGTAGAGTGACCCCCAGCGCCCCTAGCGGCAGTATGCGCGATCACGAACTCAATTCTAATTTTTGGCAGTCGCACGTGGCGTGGCGATAGCATTGTGTGCTCGACGATTCAATTCCTAATGCAATTACCGCGGCCGCTACACGGGTTTGTTATCGACGTAGATAAACGTCACTTTATCGCGATTCGCCATAAATGGGGCACTGTGGTTGGTGGAACGCGCATTAAACGAGTTTATCGACGTTGATAACGAACCCGTATACGCCGTATAGGGTCCGCTAGATAGATAGATAAAACTGTATTGCACACAAACACAGAAATTACAAAAGGAAATCCATAAAGTAGACGGTACAATTGGCGGCCTTATTACTATGAGTAATTTCTTACAGACCGACCTACGGAGGAGTTTTTTTTTGCTGGGAGAAAATTACATGTCTACTTTAAATATAACTATACAAAGGGAAGGACTTCCACCAGCCTACTTTACTGATGACCTTATAAAGGTGACCGATCGCATCAGCCATCACAAGCATGTATTAGGTCGTCGGATGAACGAGGCTGATGACATGTGAGAAGTATAATAGTCCAGCAGTTTAGGAGAGAAAATATACATTTAGGTAATTAGTTTATTATTCGTAATTATGCTTGGATTAAACGATATGATTAATTTCCTTTCTTCACAACTACACTACGTAAAGCTTATTTTGTAACTCAATCTACTGTCCAATTTGAGAAAAGCGTCGATCTCTTAACAAAAGTTAAGTCAGCCTTTTCATTTTTGATTAAGCGAAACACCCGAAATCGACCCCCTCGGCACTTTAATCAGTCGGCTTTGAGGTTATCTTCAAGAATTCCCCCCCATCGTTTTATAGCCATAGAAGAATATTGAATTTTCACGTTTTAATGCTGAATATCACTTTTTTTATGCTAAGATGTTTTACAACTCCACACATTTACACTCACAAGCAATGAAAAAGTTCCAGTGACACTAGGACCAAATTACTAGCTTATTGACGCCGTCTGCAACATTTAAATAAATTTTACAGCGCATCAGCATATTACCAACTGAAAACCTAAGCCCCAGTTTCACAATCTTAGACAATTCACAATACTCTGTTTATTTATTTATACTCTGTGAGATCTGTTAGATCATAACAAGGGATTAGGAGATGCCCTATAATTGATGACATTACAATATAACAGTTAATCATCTAATTTACTATGTTGAAACTAGGCATAAATACTTCTATCAAATTCTGTATTTTTAAATGTTTTGGTCATTATTTGGAGTCGATATCTTGTAAGTGGACCTTTTCCATTGCTCGTTTCATTTCTCATTCAATTCAAGTCATTCATTTACACCTTCTATTCCAGAGCGCTTGAACGTCCTCTACGAGCGCAACTGGACGCGGCTGGTCCACGAGCAGCTGCGCAAGTTCGAGTCGTCCATAGTTGCCGCGGCGAGGCAGAGCGACGCGCCGCCCGAGGCAGAGGAGGCTAAGTGGAGCTTCTCCGGGGCCGTGGTTTATTGCATCACGCTGATTACTACTATAGGTAAGGGTACTGGTAGGTACTAGTTATTATTCTGTGGTAAAGGTTACATTCGTATGAAGTGCATCGACTGCGCGCGGCAGCTCGAACATTGGCAAGGCAGGCTTACGGTAACCGTATGGTAACTATATAGATAAGGTTGTTTTTACTTGATCGTGGCCGCGGCGAGGCAGAGCGACGCGCCGCCCGAGGCAGAGGAGGCCAAGTGGAGCTTCTCCGGGGCCGTCGTGTAATGAATCACGCTTATTACTACTATAGGTATGTTAGATGATAGCAGTCCGTAATCTTCACAGAGTACAGGTTGTTGCAAAAAGGTTATAATAAGTTTTATTTTCTTTCCTCAAATTACAAAACTCGTAGAACAAAAGTTGTTCAGAATGAGCCCTTTCGGCTTAATCATCATCATCAGCCTATAGCAGTCCACTGCTGGACGTAGGCGCCTCTCCCAAAGCACGCCTCTGGATGCGATCTTTAGCTCTCCGCATCCAATCATAACCAGCCACCTTTCGCAAGTCGTCACCCCATCTAGCCGTAGGGCCTCCCACACTACGTTTGCCTAGTCGCGGCCTCCTTTCCAGAACACGTTTACCCCAACGGTCATCGGTTCTTCGACAGATGTGACCAGCCCAATGCCACTTAAGCTTACTAACTTGGTGAGCTATGTCGGTGACTTTAGTTCTGTGTCGGATTACTTCGTTCCGGATGCGATCTTTCAGAAAGACTCCAAGCATAGCTCTTTCTATAGCTCGCTGAGTGACCTTCAGTTTGTGAACCAGTCCCACTGTAAGTGTCCACGTTTCAGCCCCATAGGTCATAACCGGTAGGACACACTGATCAAAGACTTTCGTCTTGACACTTTGTGGTATAGGCGACGAGAAGACTTGACAAAGTTTGCCAAATGCTGCCCAGCCCAACTGTATTCTTCTATTGACCTCTGATAGGAAGTTGTTTCTACCCAACTGCAGAGTCTTTCCAAGGTAGACATATTGTTGAACAACTTCTAGGGTCATGCCATCAACGGTTATGTGGGTCAAGAGTGTGATCGGTCTATAGTTTTAGGGAGCATTTGGTTTCCTTTCTTGAAAAACAATACCACCACACTCTTGTTCCACGCTTTCGGAGTTCTCCCTTCGTGGATAGCCCCCGTAGCTTCTTCAGTAGAGCTCTACCGCCTGCTTTAAGGAGCTCGGAGGTTATGCCATCCTCGCCTTTCGGCTTAGTATACCCTTTTTGCAACAACCCTGTATAAGACTCATTACAACTAGATAAGATTTTTTTTACTTGATCATGGCAAAGAAAAGGCAGAGCGACGCGCCGCCCGAGGCAGAGAAAGCCAAGTGGAGCTTCTCTGGGGCCGTCGTGTTCTCAACGAAACGGACTCCGATCACAACACGATTTTCTTTTGTTTTTGCAGCCCAATCTTTTTTTCGGCTATATTATACGATATACGTATATGACATTTTAGGCGTGACAGAGTACTATATTCTTTTCCTTATCGTGTCGGTGACAAATAGGTACAAAAGCTAGACTAGCGTTTGTTCTTAGGGCTAGACGTCGCCGTGGAGACGTGGGTTGGTACGCTCACGGTTTCAGCTCAAGATAGTCGTATATAAGATATCAAGATAGTAATTATATCATTAGTCATTGGTAAATAGAGTTAATTATTTATTTATTTATTTAATACTTTATTGCACCAAATATAACGTTATTGTAACTTGCTATAAGAGAACTCACACTTCACGTCCATAGAATGCCTGCACAAATTTTATTGTTAATCCATAAAATTGTGCTGCAAGCTTTCCTAAAATAAAAAATATAAAAAAATACATTCGAGTCCGCGTTGTTCTAAGCCTACACTCCGCACAAGAGAACTTTAAAATTAACCATTGCAACTTTCAAGCTTCAGCCGTCTTCTCACTAAACACACAAAGTAGTGCCGCTACATTTACTCTCCGACTCCAGTACCCAACGCCAGGGAATGTAGTAAAACACGGGTATTATTACTTTACGCAAACTGTTGCGAGTAATTGAATTCTACCGGCGAGGCTGCCGGCCTAACTACATTATGTAGCGAACACCTCTCTAAGCTACATGTCGCTATCCTTTTGATCATCCCGTAATTGTTAGTCCGCCAAATTATAGTGTTTTGATTAAGTACTACACAAACTGTGTTTCCGCAACCGAGTATAAACTGGGATTAACGGGTTAACACGGTATTTGAGAAATTATAAGGTATTTGACAGTGTTAAATATCTGATATAACATAAACACACTCCGAAAGTACATCGGAAGTAAAATAGGTTTAAAGATAAAAGTAACTTATCTAAGTAGCCTACGAAAGGTGTCAGCTTACTATAATTATTCCAGCAGCTTTTTCATAAAGAGTTTCAAGTTTTAGAGTTCTACGGCGATACGACTCGCGAGTCTCGCGACATCATTACTATGTACTGCGAAAAGCTGATGGCTCGCTAGCGAGTCTCCTCTGACTACCCCTTCGATTACAGTCGTGATGTAGAGTTATACAAAGCCCCTATTACCACCAGGTTACGGCAGCGTGTCCCCGCGCACGGCGGCGGGGCGCGCGGCGACGGTGGCGTACGCCGCGGCCGGGGTGCCCCTGGCGCTGGCGTGCCTGGCCGGGCTTGGCGCCGCGCTCGCCCGCCTGGCTCGAGCCGCTTGGCTGAGGGCTGCGGGGAGGAAAGCGACGGCTAATTGGAGAGAAGAGGTGAGCGATGATTTATTTCATGGAAAATTATAGTAACTAGTGTGTGTTTTTATGTGGTGATGGAGAATTGTGTTGTAAGAGGCTTGGATATCATTATTGTAAAGGCATTGCCGTTCCATATGTCACTGAAACTATATCTGGAACTTTTTCATTGATCCAAATATGTTAAAGATCTTCTTTATGACTTCATGTCATCATGACGATCGCCGGAAATAATGCATCCCCCAAGGAAGCCACAACAATTTCCTCGGTCTTTCTCCTCTTAATACTACCTGATTCTTAATACTACCTGATCTTCTGTTGCTTATACTATTCAATAAAACCAACTAATCTTCACCAGGAGAACCATTTCCAACTGCACGAGCAGCAACGGCTACTCCCGCAGCCGGCGGAACACAATCAATACACGTCCTTCCCGCCCAGGACACAGAGGTCACCAGGCACGGTCAGGGCCAGGGCTGGCGACCGCGGCCAGTACTCGCAGGTCTTCGAGCGAGTGCCTACGAGCCCGAGAGCGGCAACCCTGGGGAGAGTCAAGCGCGGTCCTGGGTTAGCTGGTGATGGTAAGATTTTGCACTTTTTGTAGCCATGTTGTCCGTTGGTCTTTATAAGAAGAATATATTGATGCTATTGTTATTAACCGCTGAAATGTAAATTATACATATAATAAATGAGTGCGCAAATGTGAAACATATCGTTAACACCACACAATTTTATTATCTTTCTCCCACCAGAACCGCACACATCATCAGCGCTTCAAACGCAAACCCTCGACCGGCGGAGCACCCTCGGCAGCCCGCGGTGCGTAGCGACCGTGCACGGGCCCGGGCGGGGGCGGGGGCGGGGGCAGCGGCCGCGGGGGGCCGCCATCGAGCAGCTGATCGCTGAGGAGTGCGGGGAGTTGGCGCTGAACAGGAGCGACTCGGATCTCGACGATTCGGAGGATCCTGATGATGCGTAAGACTTTTTCTGGATTTTATGGGTTGTTTTGTAAAAGTGTAGTCTGAAGTTACTTTATTATTCTTAATTATGCATTTATTCCTCATTAAGGCCTAGTTTCACCATACTCTGTTAGAACATTAACACTCCTGTTACATCATAACAAAGGATTAGTTGTTGAATTTTGACATACCTATCTGTCAAGAATTCAAGAAGGACATGGCGTATAATTTTATTTTAGATGGGACTTACAATGTAACAGGGGTGTTAATGATCTAACAGACTATGATGAAACTAGGCCAAAAACCATCAGCCACCTTTAAATAACCATAGTTTAATCTCCCCAGAATATGTCCCCACGACACGCCATCCCGAGTGCCTTTGATCTGGAAGGAGGAGAACCACAAGACTGGCAAGAGCTGTGCGGTGCCATCGAGCAGTACGACCACCAGCGTGGCCCACCAGCACGCGGTCCACAACTTGGACCACTGCCCGGTACCAGCGAGCATCGTGCTCATTCTCCTGGTGTCTTATATCTGCGTTGGAGCTGCGGTCTTCTCCGCCTGGGAGGACTGGAGCTTCCTGGATGCTGCGTATTTCTGCTTCATCGCACTCGCAACCATCGGTTTTGGGGACTTCGTCCCTACCAGCCTACTCACCCCCAAACAAGGAGATACAACCAAAAGTGATTACATTCAGATGTTTGCGTGCTGCGCCTACCTCGTGTTCGGACTCATCCTCATTGCCATGGCGTTCAGCTTACTACAAGATGAAGTTGTCGCCAGGTGTTCGCAGATAGCGAACAGTCTAGGGTTGTCGAAACAATGACAGTACGAGAAAAACGATTGTAGCCCCACAGAAAACCTGAGGATGTTATGATCGTTGTTGTAAAAACACCTTTGTTTCAGGGTCCATCTTTATAAGATCCAAAATTGTGTATCATTTTCATAAAATTATGTGTAACTTCTGATAGAGCTACTCTAATGTAACAAAAACATATTTTCTCATGTGTGTAAAAATTTAAAAACGTAGCACAAAATTGGCGGAACTTTTTTACAAAATTTGTACTCGAGGGTGTAAGTAAATACTACAGTGTAAATAATGTAAAAACAAGTTTATAAAAGCAAGGCTGAACATTGTATTGAAACAATAAAACTATGTTGAAATGCGGTGGTGTTTCTGTTCCGAGTTTCCTGCGTTTCTTTTAGGGAAATACGTTCACAATGCGCTTGGAAACAGGGCCCAATCGCTTGGAACTTTCACCTCATAGTTCCACAAATTTCATTTCGTCGCCGCCAAACTGCCAAATTCGAGTATAACTAGCACATTGTCGCGAGGCGACGCGAGGCAATCTTTCCTCAGCACAAGTTCTGGCATTTGCCAAAGGTTGCATTCAGAACTTATATTAAGTTTTCTCCATCAAACCGCGGGAACAGGTGGCTGTTTGCGGTCTAGTTTACTACAGTCATGATGGTTACTGAGCCGAGTGACGGTTGTGTAGTAACTATTAAACATAACAAAATAATGCGATAGTACAATTAATGAACATAATAAATTAAGCACTTACTCAATGGAAAGTTTGGTAGTCCTGCTACAAAACCAATCAAGTTCGAAACCGCGACGTCAGTATTGTACAAGAAGGAAACACTCGGTGTTCGATAAAACCCCAGCAGGATTACAGTGACCTGAGTCCCTGAGCCGACGGCGCGCGGCGGGCCCGGGAGTGGCATTAGGCAATAGATTTAAGACCAAGCCCATACTGAAGGATAAGATAATAGAATGTTACAGTTTAAGCAGAGGTTTATCTCTCTTCGGTTAAGGGGAGTTCTCTTGATTGCGTTTGTAGGTCATACACGTTTGTGTTAAGGAATTGGGAGGTTTTGTAAACAAACTTTTGTCGGTATTGTGACTGCATTTATGGATTAAGAATAATAAAATATTCGAATAAAAATAAAACACGCTCTGTTACTTTTGCATTCAAAAAGATTATGTGTATTAAATAGCTTTAGTTAAGCGATCAGCTATGATCTAGATAAATATACCAGTACCTTACATAATTTAGTCGTTAAATGTATTACGGAGCTCTAGAAAAGTAAAAACGACGATTACTATACCTACCAGTATCCTCAAGTTCTTACGACTTATTCAATTGGATCTGTCGTCTAAATTCCTCAAGGGAAGGTCCCAAGCAATCGAATCGTTCTCCAAATCTATGTCCAGTCGATTGAAGGGTAACAAGAAACGATTTATAAAGACTTAGGTAGTTAGGTAGTTACTGACTCAAAAGATCCGTCCCCGATCCGTCACTTAATTTAGTTCCATCTCCAGAAATATTTTTCTACTAAAATAGGAAGGGTAATAACTGTACAGTAAAGTACCTATGTATAGCATTGGCATTGTTTTCTTTTACTGATTGAGTGTGTTTCAATGTCGATTTGTTAGCATGACTAAATGTAAAAAATAGATAAAATTGGGTCAAACAATAGCATTTTAAAAGAAAAGAAAATGATCTGCAAATACAGACCCTGCACCATACATAGCCTATCAAACAATAATAATGTTCGATTTTTTCAGTAACAAATAACAGACAACAATCATTATCCGATGAAATACCTCACGGAAGATCTGACAAATCGCTTCAGATTCAGCTGATCTATCGATAGATATCAATAAATCTCGTAACTCTGTTTGGGGCGGGCGGCGGATATCTCTGCCATTAAATCATTGTCCAGCTAATACGATAGGTGGCCCACTTACTGGTATTTATTTAGTTCTCATTTTATTTATACTCACGAGCAATCTTCCACTTACAAAAGGTCGACAACAAATGACTCAATAATTTTAAATCACTCAATTTAGTATTTGTCAAAATCTGTACTTATTGTTTCATAATAACAACTATATTTAGGTGCTGAATTAAATTAGAATCGGCTTAGTAATTGGTGTCCAAACTGGAAATTCATACCCTATTTTTACCCCTTTTCCAAGACTTTTGGGAGTAGATTTTTATAATTGAGCTTAATATTGGGTAATTTTTTTTAATATAAATTGATCTATAAGTTTGCCAAGACGTTGGTAAATTTCACACATCAAGTCGGTTAAAAATACATGAACCTATTTTCAGCAAAATATTAGTGGCCTAATTATCGAAGTGGCCATAAAACATATACAACAAGCATCTCCTACCTAATTGACAAGAATTATTAACATCTTATGCACGGAAGCAAGCTTTGTATAAAAAGGGTTTGGGAAATTTGCTTGAACATAATTTATAGTAGACCTCTCATTTGCAATTCTATTACTTACTAATTAAGGTGGGATCAGTAAGGTAGCCTACTGATGTTAATTAAGTATGTTAAGTAGGACTGATATCTTGTGGCGTTATTGCCTCAGTTTAACATCTATAAATAACACTTTAAATACCATAACTGCTAGCCACTTTACTACACTCACAAGCAATAAAGGTGACGGTGCTACAGGTAGATAATTTTTGGAGACGTTTAATTGGCAATTTTATGTATTTGTCGTTGACGCGATAAAATAGAAGTAGGCAAACAATTTAATGTAGGCAATTTATTCGGTGGTCGAACGACAGTACCCCCGAGTCCGCGTTGTTCTATGGTGCCGATGGTGGCTAAAGTTGAAAGCAGAGAATGGTCTGTATCTGGCAATGGCATTGGTAATAATTAAAATAAGCCCCTGTTCCACAATGTCTGGTTAGTCGCTACCTGTCGGATAAAATACATGCTGTCACTGTCTAAAAAATAATAACAGAGAGTGACAGCATCTATTTTATCCGTCAGGTAGCCACTAACCAGACATTGTGAAACAGACCCTAAATAATGCAGCGTCTGTCATAAACATAGAAGTAACTAATAAAACTACTTACAAACTTAACCAAAATGAACACCACAACAAAGTTAATCAAAATTAAATAGTTTGTCTCTTGCTCTTGCTCTTGTTTGAGCAAGAGGTCATAGATTTAATTTTGATTAACTCTGTTGTGCAAGTCACCCTAAAACCAGGCAAAAATCACAATATTAAAACCAGCCAAATTCTGCGTGAATTAGGGCTGGAACACGCTATTAACAAAAATCCACCCTTCAACCTGTGTTTACGAAAATATAACTGAAACAGGTTGTTGTTAGTCGTTTAGTTAGTGTGAACGAGGCATCGATCAACTTTTTTATAGTCGGCGTCGGCCGTCCCTTTCGTAAATAAGACAAATGTTCCTCTTGCTTCACTATTTATCTTGCTGTAAACGTGTTGATAACTTTTCTTTTCTGGGAGACCGCGCTGGATAGATGTTACCATTATTATCTATATGGTGAGTTATTTTGTAGTAAGTATTTAATCTGTTCATTTATACATACCCAATTACAATCAAAAATAGGAATAATTATTCGTCTAAGAAGTCTTGGCTATGTTTGATAGTTCTATACTGGGTGTTGATATTTATATTTAATATGTATCTAATTATTTGTGTAGATATATCAGCTGTCCGATACCCATAACACAGGCTCTGTCTAGCTTGGGGTCGGATGGCCGTGTGTGAGATGTCCCCACATATTTATTTATTATTATTATCATACTCTTACTCTTACTTTTCTACAAAAAGACAAAATTTGCAAGTTTACACAGAAATGTGTCAGTGCTACATGTATAATTGAATAAATATATAGGGAGTCTTGTATAATATCCGCCGACTGCCGGTTGGAGCCGCGAGACGAATACCTAATGCGTCTGAATCACTAATGTGACGATTAGTGACGAATGTGGCAAGTACACATACGCAAATGTACGCATAGATCTCAGGACTGGGGTAGGAGAAAATGCTACCATCATAAGAAAGCAGCATTTATAAAAGGTGTTATGAAAGTGGTAGGTAAAGTAAGCTGAAATGGGTTGACTCAGGACGCCATTCCTAAACACTTTATTCTACCGATTTCGAAAATATGCCTAATAAATGTAAAGTTATTTTCAACTTCTCCATTCATAATTTTACTTAGCTAACAAATTCGTAATATTGATTAGGTAAGCATTATTATAAATAAGAGACAAACAGTACAGTATCAAATCTTGATCCAATCCAATTTGACGGTAAATCCTGTGATTTCGCACTTCTATTTAAATAGATTACTCGCTCTGGACTGTAAATACGATTTGTGCCCGATCCTATGAAATAGGGAACGAACACTATTTGCTTCAATAAACTGAGTAAAACCTTCCATTTACCCTCGGCAGTTTCTAAATAATGCAACAGAGAAAAATCCATGTCATTGTTATTTCGTCTTTGTTTGGGCGCTAATGAATTCTATTGTCGGGCTCAAACACCAGCTAGTGACAACACTTGGCAGGTAAACGGCACAGACTACGCAATTCCCTCTTTACTGTGTTGTATACCGCGTGTTGGCAAACATTTTAAGTTAGTCGTGGCCTACTCTGTGGCAAAGGTTTTAGGCGACTGTTTTAAAGCTTGTCTTTTGTAATTTCGCTAAAAGGGGCGGGTTTGGGGTCGGGTATCTATATGTTAATTGTCATTTTGTGCACCTTTCGCTAAGTAAATAGTGCGGCTTGTTGTATTATGAGGCTTGTTTAGTGAAAACCTGAAGGTTTCAATTGTTACAGGCAAGGTAGTGGTGTTTGCTTAGAGGTTTTGGGATTGCCAGTTTGTTAGATTTACCTTTCGAACTGCGGATGTAAACAGTTGCGGTCGTATTAGTTAAGAATAGGTAGTTGCTGAAACAGGTTGATTAGTAGAATAACAATCATTTAAACAATACCTAAAAGGTATGAATATTTGTTTCACTGAACTTTGTTTTTACGAAGACATCGGAAATTAATTACTAAATTATTCACGAAGTAAAACTGTACACTGAAACGAAAAAAATCATGTGCTTTTATCAGACAATAAAAAGCAATTAATTATACATTAAATTCAATTGGCAGAACTCGGAATGTAAAAGGCCGGAGATGGAAAACATTCAATCAAATGTTTACGCTTTGATCAAACGCATTTTCGAATTGGGTTACGCACTTTTAAGGAATTCAATGATCCTATTACGAATAAATATAGAATCGATTAAATTGTTATCTAGGTGTATGTAGATATCTACATAATACTTAAATGAAAAGTAATGTAAAATTATTTAATTTAGGGTAAATTTTCATCAGTCTAGTCAAGATGTAGATTTATAATTGCAGTTTCGTCCGAGCCACAATGAACACCACGCTCTGACATGCTATAAAAATAACCATAGATAGGGCAAAACACCCAGTAACTGACCATGTGCCAGTAACTGACCACCTTCCTCTTCAACTCCAATAAATAAGAAATATAGCCAAGCAGGGCCATCTAGTGAACATCCAGTCTATTTTGTGGTTCATTGAGAGCATTACTGATACAAAAGATTTTGCCAGCCGCCAACAGATGGATAGTGAGCGATCGAAAAAGTTCAGTTGGCGCGCGAACCGGGTAAATTACAGTTGTGACTAACGTATTTGTTAAGGTAAGTGAATTTTTTGATCGTAAAATTTACCATGAAAAAAATTGAAATCATTGAAAGAAAAAATTATACCATATAGATTTAATTATAAAGATTACATTTTTGATAAGATTCAGCTTGTTATTTCCCGTTTGATTGTTTTTAATGGGGTGGACAGTTACTGGACGACAAAACAGCGATTTTCCAATAACTGACCACCTATGTCGGTTATTGGGATTTTTGGTTGAAGCTGAATTTAGGCAAAATAAGAACGTAATATTAAAGCTCATATGTGCCATTTTCTTGTGTCAAAATATGAGCATTCTATCTTTACTCCTTCCATTTACTGACATAGGTGGTCAGTTATTGGGTAAATTGGTGGTCAGTTACTGGTATTATTATATATGATATATTTTTACAGCTTTCAGCGAGATGGAGAAGCGCCGAGATAGCAAAAAAAGTATAGAAAAGGCAATTCCACTTGTCTGAGACAAACTAGGATCAACAAGACATTCCAAAATAATTCAGGGTGACATGCAAGCACCTTTTAAAATATAGAGAATTCAATCACAAAGTCCAAGATTGTTTCAGATTCGGTATTAGCTGATGAGGAAGATAAAAACGCTAGTGGAGCATACTATCAGCCTAGGATAATGTGGATTCTTCAGGATAAAGACTGATGTCACCATTTTTCCTTAAAGATAATCCTTGGAGCAGTCCCTTCAAGAATGCAAGACCAGGAGACAAATGGCTTTCACCATCTCACTCTATGAAAAGATACTCAAATGCTATCTTCAGAACAGCTGAAGGCGTACCTAACCAATGCCAGTGCTTATGAACCAGATGAAATTGGTTCCCCGAGCACAAAAGCACTTGGCGAACAAGACCTCAATGACGCTATTAATGACCCAAACCGAATATACGTTACCGACGAAACGCGCCTCCACATTTTTCCAAAGACAGGCAAAGCTACTTCAGCAAAATAGGAAAAAGAAAGCATCACTACAATGCTAGCACCCTCAGCCGGTGCACCAACACGCCCTTCAATGGCATTATGAACGGCCAGCGGATTTCAAACAGAACGGTAAAATTGGCACACAAGAAATGGGGCATTCTTCTATAAGTTGTTACCACGACCAACACCCCAGCCATTTGGAACAGATACCACAACTATACAGAATCCACTGGCAACGCTATACTATCATTGGCAGACACATTAGTCCAGCAGCGGAAAATGCAGAAAGTACAGCGATGTTCTGCTTCAGTGACGCCTCTTCAACGAGGCAAAGATTCCCTGTCCCCCTTGCAGAAATGACTACTCCTGCCTTTGGCCAAATACTTTCCTACGAAAGCACGTTTCAACAGCATCCTAAATATTCCAGTTGAATCCTCAACAAAGTCATTGAAATCCCGTTCGTCAAGGCATCCATCTTTGTATCCTGAAAAACTAACCCCCAATATCTGATTCGGTCATAATTACAATGGCTAGCCTCAATGACTCTTTTAGCCGCACTGAAAGTCTCTGGGTGGTGTTCAGCAATAATGAAAACCATCTGTCTCTGGTCCTACATCCTTGAAAGGACCGGCGGGGAAAGGGCCTACTTTTCCGGCGGGGAATTTATGTTTTCCCAGGCCGACAATACAATCCGCCACGATTGCTCCTCCTCATCAGTTGATACCGAATAGACCGGCTTTAGCGTTCGGATTCGCTACTTTATATTTAAGAAAATGCTCGTTTCTGGCACCATGAATGCTTCATGGGCCTGTCCCACTGATCCTGGCTTGTTCCGGACAAACAAAATCGCCCTTTCTGTGACTTATCTGAAGGTACTACATTGGGGCGACTTAATCTCCCTGAAAGCTGTAAATTTAAAATGCGTGTTCACTATGTGCATGTGTGTTTATTCCTTTGTTTTTAGTATTTAACAAAAATGAATAAACATGTGTTTTAATAAATAAATGGTTGATTTTTAGTATATAATATCATTTAAATTATGCATTAATCTGATTAATTAATTTAATGCACTTTTCAGTTAAGAAACCTTGAGCAAAAGTGATGTGTCACACATTAAAAGAGACCAGAAGATCGGTACTATTACATGAAGTAATCAAATAAATAAATAATAATAAGATTTAATCATAATTCCATTTTTAAACCATTTTAAATTGGTGGTCAGTTACTGGCATCGAGTGTGGTCAGTTACTAGATTTTAGTGGTCAGTTACTGGGAAAATCACTACTTTTTGTTAGCAAAAATATATAAAAAAATGAGTAACTTCTACTTGTTTGCTATTTACTCAGGAATGTAGCTCTGTTATTCTAGTTTCTAAAACAAAAATCGGATTTAATAAGCGATAAGAATTGAGTCCGCTACAGATAAATTACTGGAACAACTCCCTTAAGGTGGTCAGTTACTGGGTGTTTTGCCCTATCTAAGTCAAAAATTATATTTTTGGTCCCTGTCCTTTTAATGTAAACAGCTAGTCTAGCACAGGGCGCAACAACTTGGGCGATGCAAAACTTAAGTCACATTTTGACGTGTGCGTCTTACGCCCCGTGCTAGCCATTCAGCAATACCAAAGTATTTTTTCACACTTACTTACGTCAAGAGTGGAGAGTTCCCGGCACGTACAGTCGGCTACACAATGTGTCGCGGCTCGCGCCTGAAATCCATACACACACCAGCTTAGCGACATTACCATGTGAATGAAAAGAAACACGACGCCGCACCCGCTTTTAGAAGTACTACGTGATGGAGGATATTCATAGACTAGGACTTGCTCAAGTTCTGGGCAAGGAGAATTTAGATACTGGGTTTGATTCTCGATTAGCAAAAAAAGGTTTCAGATAAATAATTTTGCGCTGTAGTTTAAGTGTGAGAAAACAGTATAAAAATCTACCGCGTTGAAATATTCTTCAAAAAAGCTTTATTCAGAATACTTTTATTCGGACTGCTACCTAAACGATAAATAATCACACAACGCATCGTGTCGTGAGGCTCACGGATAGGCCTCGGTGATCCATCATGGCTTCATTCACACAACATAATAATATCGTATACATACGACGTTCTTTATAAACTTACTCGCGTCTTGTGCGCGGAAGAAAGTGTTTTTCTTGGCGCTTTCGTGGTCTCTATCATAAGAGTTTACGTAATATGTAGGTAGGTATTAGATTTTTTAAGTAGGTATTTTGGAAAATTTCATTTAGATTTTAAAATAAACAAGTAGGTACCTAGTTTTATGGAATTCAGTTAAAACCTTTGGCATGTCTATCATCATCACGAGTAGGTATAATACAGAGTATAAAACTTTACAAAACCGCAATTTTCTGTAGTTGTCTGTTTCTGTATAGTCAGTAATATAATTATAAAAAAATACATACAGACGAATTGAAAACCTCTTCCTTTTTCAAAGTCGGTTAAAAACTAAGGCAGCGATTACATTCGCCGTTAGTGAGGCACACGTAGCTCGCGTGATTACGAGGAACGTGCCTCGACTGTGTCCGCCGGTGGACATTTTGTTTTCACTCTTCAAATAGTATAGTAACGAGTCGTAGATCCTCTACCCTAATCTTAGTGCATGCACTCATTCAAAACGGCGATACGACTCGTGACCTGCTATCACGTAAATAAAAAATAGTATGACAGATTAAGTGGGCAACCAGACTGATTTTAAGCAGCCAAAGGCATCCGAATGCTGCCGAAACAGCAACCACACAACTTATGTCTTGGGCCAAACATCGATATGTCAGAATATTCACGGCAGGATATGGATGTAGGTAGCAGTTTTATGTGGACCCCGTCGGCTGTGAAAACATGATTTAGTTAGACCAACTGAAGGAAAGTATAAAAGAACTAACAAGTATGGATTCTATGTCGAGAGGTACAGGGGGGTCTCTGTATAAATCAAGGAATGATAATTGATTACACTTATCATTTCATCGTATTTTTTAATTGTTTTTAATTAGTGCAATCCACATATTTTTTGCGAGGTTTGAAGTTAAGTTACTGGTTATTTTTGGATCTAAAATAATATGTTAAAAAAACTAAAATACTTTTTTAGGAAAAGTATAAGAAGAAGAATGTGCCTCTGTACCCAAACCCTCAAGTCATCGAATAGTAATAAGTAAAATGTCATCAATCATATTCTTTTTCTTTGTCCGAACTGTAACAAAGTTTTTTCTATTGAATGTTCCGACGAGCCAATACTCACTATTATTTGGTTTCCTTCACACGGTCGATGTGAAAAAAAATTATAACTACTTTAGGTATGCTACTTACTAAAATTAATAAGTACACTAAGGGCCACTTGCAACAACATATTAAATCTAGATTTAGTGACAAATCTCGATTTAAGAAACGTCAGTCCATATAAAATTTGACACTAAATCGATTTTTAACACTAAATCTAGATTTAATATGTTGGTGCAAGTGGCCCTAAATTTATTTACTAAGTACCTACTCCGAAGTTTAAAGGAAAAAAAGTCGCGTAGGAATACCTCTAATTTCGTTGTTTTAAAATGAAATCTCCAAGACTCTGAAACAACTTTGTAGAATATTAATTGTGTTTTTCACAACACGATAAATTCAAAGGTAGCTCATTCATCTTCAAAGTCGACTAATTTTATTGTTCTTTGGCAAAGTTCGCGGAAAAATAAAAGTTTGAAAATTAATATTTCATGAGCCCTTCTCTTTCTCATGTTTGTAAACTTTAATTGAAGAGGACTTTATGAGCGTTTATATGAAATAATACCCAATATTTCAAACGACGAACTTGTATAGAGTAACTTAAAAGAAGATGATTGCTTTTATTCCATAGAAAAAAAAAGAATATTTAAGTAAATAAATACACTTTATTTTCAGATTAATTTAGGTATATATAGTATGTATGTAAATATATTATGCTTAGGTAGTTTGTATTGCTATATTAAATTATGTATGGTATATTCTTTATTCCCAGTAAACTTTACCCTTTGCATCGCAATATCCTTCCACCCAAAGGCTGCCTGGAAGAAATCGCTTTAAGCGCCATTTGTACATATGTGTTAGATTAAGGTTTTGTAATTTTTGTCCATGTTTTTGTGTACAAATAAAGAATATCTATTCTATTCTATTCTAAAAGTTGAATTTATATTAAAAGAGCACATTTTGTTACCTTTCGCTTGAACACTGATACAACGCCCCATACATGGGGAATGTAACGAAAATGCCTACTAAATAATAAACAAGCATTGAAGTAGTGTTTATTTATTTTCTCACTTTTCCGTTTTTCCGGTACATTTACTTCTAATAGGCACACAAGGAGAGTTTCCTGTTACCGGAAGAGAAATATTTTGACGATTGTTTTCGATGAGAAATTCGCGTGTGGAACTATACGGTTCTTGTTCTCGTTAAATTGATTTAATAGGCACTTAAGCATAGTTTTGTGTGTTTATGGATTGCTATGCGAATAAAAGTCTTGATAATAAATTAATAATTTACCTACCAGTTACGTAATTTGTGTCTTACTTTTTTAAAGTAAAAGAATTTCTTGAGTCTATAGGCAATAGGTTAAACTTTTGATACCCTGATGTTCGGAAAAAAAATGAAAATAACTAGGATGTTACAGTAGATAAAACGAGAGTGACAGCATGTATTTTATGCCACAGGTAGCCTACTTACCCAGTCATTGTGAAACGTGCCCTTAGCCGTAGAAATAGAAGGATTACACCCCAGCAGTGGCTCAAATGATCTCCAGTTGAGCAATCCCATTTGTTGCTCGAATAAAAACAAGCCATCCGGTAATTGATAGATTAGAAAGGATCTCCTGTACCTATAGGTATAGATATAGGTAAATCTCTTGACATTAAGGATGGGAATGGTGCAGCATTCGTTAGCTACTAAAATTATTTCTTTATTAAATCGTATGGTGATTGCGTCAACAGCCGCTTATTTATTTAATTTTTAATTGCAAAAATATAATAAATAAATGTAAAAAAGGAGGGCTTTAATGCAAAGAGCATTTTCTACCAGCCAACCTACAGGAGGTACAAGAAAACTGTGTAATGGGTATAATCTTTAGCCATTCGGCCGCTTATAATAAAAATACATTCACGAGAAATGAAAAAGTTCCAGTGAGAAATGCCCCAAATGACTCTTAAACGGAAAAGGCTACATTAATGACGCCGCGCCGTCTGAAGTATTGAAGTTTATTTATGAACAGTGCCTCAGAATATTACCAACTAATGGGTCGATTACACCTAACGAGTACAGTGCAGTGGTGAGACAGTATCCTCGGCCGATCCTCGACCAATGAACGACTAGCAAGTGACCGAGTGCGCGGCCGATGACACTGTCTCGCCACTGTACTCGTTAGGTGTAACCGACCCATAAAGACATAAATATTGTGGTAAATTTTTGTCGTCACTTTGTAAGAGGAACTTTTTCATTTATTTATTTATTTTGAAATAAAAAAAAATTATTTCATTTATTTATTTATTTATTTTTATTTATTTATTCATAAACACAAGGTGTATTTGAAATTCTTATAACTAAAACATAAATTACCTATCACACATGCATTAAAAGATCTGATAAACAAAAGTAAAAATAAATTTAAATTATTAATAAAATGAATGTCCAAAAAAAAAAAAAAAAAAATTGCTCGTGAGTGTAAAATTGAGCTCCGCGGCAGGCTCTGGCATCCTCGCCACCCCTACCTGTTTAATGGACTATCATTTTGGGCGAAAAGAAAATATTGTCTTTAGAGCTTTGGCAATAATTCGAGTGAGATGTCTTGATCCTGCGTTGTTACGATAAAAGCTTAGAGTCTTCAGGTGGAATAAGATACGTAAATGGTTATTTGAGAGGCTGGCGGCTATTTGAAATATAAATTGAAATTCGTACATTTATTTTAGATGTTTCATTTCTTAAAACTAATACTGTGTTATAATTTATAATCAAAAACATAACTTGTTATTTACTACCTTTAGTTAAAGTATTGTAGTGTATTAAAAGTTCATACGATTTTGATAGTTAGTGATTATTTTAGAAGGTACCTACTTATCAAAATCTTGTAAAAGTATAACTACGGTAGATGTATAGTTATTGAAATCGTCAGTATGTAAGTCATGTCATGGCTCATAAGTTCCCATAAAGTTTACGTATAACTACAACCCTGCCTTAATGCTCAAAGTATTTTATATTAATATTCCAAAACGGTCAGTCCCCATCCTTTTAGCCACGTTTTTGAAAGATAATTGCCAAAACCGACCACATGCCGCTAGCTCACATATGAGAAAACTTTCACACTCCTTGGACAAAGTAAATTCATAACAATTCGCCAAGAACGGTTATGTCATTGTTAGAGAAGTTTTGCGGCTTTATTAGAGAACACTCTACACTTTTACAGCTCTTTTGCAGCTCTTTTACTGCCATTCTGCAGCGTCTGGGTAGAAGAGCTAATAGTTTGGAAGTGCTGGAGGAGTTGTGATATGCGAGAAATTAATTGAAAAGAAACTTTAACGTTGAAAGTCATAGTTTAACAACCGATTTTAAAATGGGGTTGTAGAAGAAAGCCACCCCGAGTGACGTATCAAAGGTACCTACCAAGTACTCTATAATAATAATAATATAATATGTGGGGACATCTCACACACGGCCATCCGACCCCAAGCTAGACAGAGCCTGTGTTATGTGTATCGGACAGCTGATATATCTACACAAATACATAGATAGATACATATTAAATATAAATATCAACACCCAAGACCCGAGTACAAATATCTGTCTTTAAACAAATATCTGCCCCAGCCGGGAATCGAACCCGGGACCTTCGGCATAGCAGTCAGGGCCACTAACCACTACGCCATTCGACCGTCATGGTCACACGGCCACCGACCGAAACTCTATGTACAAAATACGGTATTTTGACCGGCTAATCCTTTGTGAAAAACCCTTAGGTCGGATCAGGTCGTCACCGACACGATAAGAAAAAGATTGTAGAGCGTTCTTCACTCCGGTGATTCATTGTGAAAACTTAGCCTGCCTGTCTTAGTGCCTGTTGCACAATGTTTCTGAATCAAAGTTATCTGGTGTAGTAATACTGAGTGTCATACCATGAAGTTTATCCCACAAATAACGTTTACGTGGATTAATTACATTACAAATCCATTCATATTTTCCTATTGAATTCATAAATATATTACGAATAAATCATCACAAGCTATTGGAAAATTTCCATCGGTATCTTTCATTATTTCTTGAAAGAAAAGCTTCTACCTAATTCTGATGCATTGGGTGCTTCAACAGCCTTATCCATGTAATGATGCGCGGGTAATTTATGAGGCACAGTGATGAATTCATTTTAAATTTAAATTAGGCAATTTTTCTTGATAGGTTTGTAGGTTATACCATTAATAACATTACCAATAATTTTGTTCCTTTTTAGTGTCGTGAAGGTATTCTAACAATTTCAATCAAAACAAAATCTTTAAGTTAATTTTTATGTAGGTATAAATGATTATAGATGGGGAGTAGTTACATAAACGTTTATCATTGAATCAAGCTGCTCTGGACAGCTAATAGTGTGACCTTAGTTAGAAACATAAATTTCCGAATTTTAGTCGTCGACACCGCTCAGGGCAAGAGTGGATGATCGCATATCATGCCTTCTCACTATTTATACATATCCGGATGTTGTTGTGACACAAATTACAACACCGAAGCAGAGCTTTGTTTGACTTAGAGCTGGCGATTTAGATGTATTACTTCTAGGGTTTTCCATTTTTTGTTAATGAGAAAAGTTGGATAATGATTGAATCGAAATGAAAGTTTGTACAATGTAGGTACATGCCTAAGCAAACGGACCGGTTTCTTTGCGTTTCACTCACTGCACTGACCGATACACTGTTCAGAAATAACAACTCTTACACAAATTAAAAAAAACTGATTCTTAATTCTTCATCATCACAGTTCTTAATTTTTGTTAAAATATCATAACGAGTGTACGGTAATATTTTTAATAGGGTTTTAATATGATATAAGTGTTAGTACATATTATTGAAAATTTATATAAATATAGGTACTTGATAAAAAAAATTAAATTTCCAGAACTGTCTGGCATAACTCTTTTACTCTCTTCATAAGCTGCGAACAAACTAACTCACTTCGAAGCTCGTTCGGTCGTCATTCTGAACTCGGTAATGCATAAATGATGTGCGGCCAATATTGCCGCCGAATCCCGAAATTCGAAATCGCCGCGATAGCACACCCCAGATTTATGCTCGATATAAACTCAAAAACGAACTATGCTAACTATACTACCTAGTGCAGTGGACAATTTTGTACGGCTATTAAATTTAATATTGTTGCCACCATTTTGGTACAGTTTGTTTTATATCATTATTGTACCAAAACACTTTATTTTATGATTCGTTTAAATAGATTTTAAAGTTGATTGGTAGGTGTCATAGGTAGTTATCATTAATAATATTCATTAGAATTATTATTTGAATGGCTCATGAGCTTATCACAGACAATTATATTGGTGTTATTAATACAGATCCTTAATGAATCCATGGGTAGATCAGTAAGACCCCATACCTATTTTACAATTCCCACATCAGCAGAAGCTACAACAACTGTAGTCCCTCCCTACACAGCGCAGTTCTAATAACACAAAGGTTCCAACATGAAGTTAGTTGTAAACACAACTGGGCGGTCGTTATCTATGGTCGACAAGTTTGTCTCTGCCCGGTTTCCGGCCAGAAGTCGGCAACAGTCACGCTGCATTGTAATTTAGCCCGCCATTTTTGCCGCGGCGAAAGTTTTAAAACTATATAATTTCATGCGATGCAGAAACAACGTCAAATGCAGGAATTAACCCGAAATTAATGTTGTTATTTTAAGTCTATTTTGTAATTGTGAAAATGTATGTTTGTCCTTTTTTGTATTGTTACGGATATTGAGCATTTACTGTCAGAATAGCTGGAGAAATAATCGGATATTTTTTAAACCAAAAAATTCCACGGCGAAAGTTTTAGACGAAGTTTGTAGGCAATAGCGTATCAAATAGGTAGGTACCTACATTTAATTCCTATATTGTAGTCGAAGTATGCAACTCCATTGAGATTTAGAAAATTTGTTTATACATATTTAGTTACAATACCTGACCGGTGCAAACCAAGACAAAGACAAAAATACTTATGAAAATTCGCGCTTATTCTATTTTTTCTCAAATTGATCCAACTGTAACAGACAGATCATTATTGCGCCTCTACATCAAAGTCGGCTCTAATGAAAAACATAATGCTCCATCGAATATCGCAAGTTCAATTTATAAATTACTAGCTGTTCCCGCGAGCTTCGCTTCGCCTTAAAAAGTTTTCCCGTGGGAATTCCGGGATAAAAAGTAGCCTATGTTCTTTCCCAGGGTCTATACCATATGTATACCAAATTTCATTCAAATCCGTTCAGTAGTTTTGGCGTGAAAGAGTAACAGACAGACAGGCAGACAGACAGACAGAAAGACAGACAGACACAGTTACTTTCGCATTTATAATATTAGTTAGGATAGCTTTTGGACCCGAGTTTTGCTTCGCCTTAAAAGGTTTCCCGTGGCGATTGCCATGGTAATAAAACTCGCTTCAGATAACCTGCCGTTTTGTGTATACTGTATAAGCTCAAATACCGATTTAAAGTCGCTCAGCGTACTATGGAGAGAGCTATGCTTGGGGTTTCTCTGATGGATCGTATCAGAAATGAGGTTATCTGTCAGAGGACTAAGGTTACCGACATAGCCGTCAAAATTTGCAAGTTGAAGTGGCAGTGGGCTGGTCATATCTGCCGAAGAACCGATAACCGTTGGGGTAGGCAAGTTCTCGAGTGGAGACCACGAACAGTTAAACGCAGCGTAGGACGCCCTCCTGCCCGCTGGACTGACGACCTTAGACGGGTGGCGGGTAGTAGTTGGATGAGGAAGGCCTAGGACCGAGTGTTGTGGCGCTTCTTGGGAGAGGCCTATGTCTAGCAGTGGAGATTATTGGCTGATGGTGATGTATAAGCTTGTTTGTTACTGTAAACTTTCATCTAAATCCGTTTTCAGTGGTTTTTCATGACAGAGTAACAAACATACACACCAAATTTTCTCTTTTTATTAGATAGTGTTGTAGGTACTTAGTGTGATGTTATTGATTTGACGTTGCCCGCCAGAGAATAAATAAAAGCTAGACTTTTCGGAGATAATTTGGACTGACTAAGCTAAAAATTTGTATTGAATATTTTTACCTCACGTACCTAACTCAATTGGACAGAAATTAATAATTTGCTTACGACTTATTTATAAAGCATCCCCTATACAACAGTAAGATAAAAAGGTCCGGCACTTGACAACAGACAGACATGTAAACACATATTTATTTACACTTTCTGGTCGAGGATAAAAAATAGATCGTTGAATAATACGAGCCATTCCTCTTTTTTATAAATAACTTTAACGGTCTCGCGCTCCAGTGGTTCTCATCCAACACTTTATTCTTCTGTTTTCGAATGTTTCCCTCCTCGAGGATTCACTTCTATTAATCTATGGTGCTTGAAAACTCCTTCATGGGCCATTAAACCTCTTTGAAAGACAAACGCATTTTATCTTTGTGATAAATTTGGTAAGTGAGGTCGTATGGGATTTTGAAAATCGTTTTTATGTGCAGAGATCGAATAACGTTTAAAACACGTTTAAACTTATTACTGTTTTGGAACTACGTAATATTCCCAATTGTGGGAGATTGAGTTTAAACAAGGAATTGTAGCATCAGCAAAGTTTTCATGCGCCGTTTTCCGAAAAGGTTGGTTAGTCGAGAATCATGCCTGATTAAATTTTAATCAAGCCATTGGAGCCGCGCCAGACAAGCGGTTTGAGACGAGACAATGAATCTTACAATGATTTAAAAGGATATGTTTTCTAAGGGAAACTCAGCGAAGAATTAGCAGGTCTTGTTTCAAATTAAAATTTTATGCCACATTTCAACACGGAAGTAAATTTTCTAACCTTGCATGGCCTGAAAGCTAAAAAAAAGTATGACATAAGTAAGTACATTATTAGTCTTTGACCATTAACTACCTACATAACAAGCAAATAATACATTTTGTGTTAAGTCCACCCTTTGTAGTTTTATTTGTGATATTTGTACAATAAAGAGTTAAATAAAATACATAATATAAATAAATTCCATAGCTTCATAAGATAGCTAGCACTTTTGTGCCTTGACAAACTAACAAACCATCAGTGTCCTAATGAATGAATAGACGGTTTGACAAGGTTATAAACCTAACCTATAAACATTATTATAAACCACCGATATTTAACAAAAATACACAGATACGTTAAAATTACAATACCCTTCTTTTTCTAAGCTGGCTGAATGCAAAATCCACAAAATTGCCATAGCCATAACAACTTTTAGAATAACTAAAATGAATTTGGGTCAATGAATATGGCTCAGTAACGCAGTTACACTGAATAATTTCAGCGCGTGAATTATTTTGTCATTCCCGACATTCATTAATGAAAATGATATTTTACGCATGTGAATAGTCATCATAACCTAACTGCCGTGTTTGTGACTACAATTATAGTTGATATATAATACAACGTTAGAGTTAAAGTTATAGGTACTGTATATTATTGTATAGTTATAACTATATTATTTGTCCCATAATTATACCCTATACAACGGAATACCGGGTATTGCAAAATTGGTGGGAGGGGGTGAGTCATCTTATCATTCTAAACCACTTTTGTTATACGACTAATAGATTCATAGGTTTAAACTTACCGTAAATTAATCGTCTCGTATTTTCTTCCAATCAACAGACTCTAAACGAACTGAAAGGTTTATCCCTGTTCCTGAACACAGCGTGGACTGACCGAACAATTCATAACATCTTTATGCAGAGTAACGATCTTAATTAATTTTTAATCAAAATCTATAGAGCCTGGCGCCGCCCCGAGTTTGAACGGGTATTTTATGAAACTTCGCCGGCGGAATGCCAAATCTCCGGACCTTTTACTTTGAAACACCCTATTAGTTTAAGGAACTTGTTACTGAAATATACGAAAAGTGTATTTTTTTGTGACTAAAGCTAAGTACTTTGTTAAATATTGTATTTTTAGATAAGTTTATTTTTTTTTGTTAGGATGATTGAATGTGTATTGGGTATAGGTACGTAAGTATATTTTAGTGTTTATAGGCATAGAACGAAACAAATGTTTTATAGGTATTGAAACGAAATTAACATTTTCCTTTGAGTCGCACTACCTAATCAATTTCTTCACAACGACCAAGGTTACCTGGAAGAATGTTATCAGCTTTATGTTCGCCTATTTACAAATTTAATTATGTGAATTAAATCATTGTATTTTACATAAATATTATGTTATGCTTACTATTAGTATATAAAGAACTCCGTGATTTTAATATGAAGTATATATTATATATTGAGATATATAATGATGTGTAATATGAAGAGGTGGAAGTATACAAAAGAAAATGCATATTTATAAATTTTCATAATTTAAGAACACTCTGGAACTCAGCATAGTGGATCTTTTCATAAATTTAAATACATCACGGTTTATATCATTTCAAAGTTCATAAATTATTTAAACACTACGGAGAAAGGCCTTGCAGTATTTTGGCTGCCATAATGCCATTACTTACAAAAAGGATAAGTCCCCAGTTTTAAAACCCAGTTTAAGTTTGACGACCGAATGGTGTAATGGTAAGTGGCCCTGACTACCATGCCGATGGTCCCAGGTTCGAGCTTGGGGTCGAATGGCTGTGTGTGAGCTGTCCCCACATATTATAAAAAAGGGAAACACCATTCCACAAAGCCATGAAAACTAAGTAAAAGCTTTATCACTTCACTAAGCTTCACTGGGGACGCTGATATTAAAATTTACATTCTGATTATGAGGTTGATAATTAAATAAATAGATGAACTCAATATATTTTAGTAGTTTCTGAGTAACCCTTTCGAACCTGAAAAGAGACCAATCATAATAAAGTGTCCCATTCATTAATAGGTACAGAACTGTAAAATTAGTTTGAAGTATACTTACTTAACAAGAACTGCCCACAGCACCCACATATCTTCAAAGAGGTCCCACTTATAAAATACTTCCTCAATCTAAGTTTCCACATGAACCCTGATGAGGTCCACTTAACTCGAGAACTTATCCAGTGGTCAAAAGTGTAAAGTTAGTGAGCGAAAACCTGACGGTACCTAACTTTGGAATTAAAGTGAAGTGGCTATACTCCTCACTCGGACCAAGCGCCATATTGCCTAACTTTTAGGGAATTGTCACACATGAATTGAAGCTGGAATGTTTTTAAGGGCCAGTTTTTTGATCCGTGGTCAACTTTAACCATTAGTCAAGTCACTTGTCAAGCATGACAGCTGCATACGAATTTTGTTGGTTTTTAACTAATGGTTGCCATTTTTGACCAATGGTTGAGTTAACTAGGGATCAAAAAACTGGCCCTAAGGCTATACAGGCGATCTTTTTTCCAATTGTGTCTTGATTTTATAACTCTGTTTATTGTGCATCAAGCTAAAATTTTAATGTATTTAATTACTTTATTTATTTTTTATGTAGGATCAAGACTTTTGTTTTGCTTTCTTTTATTAATTTCTAGTTTCAATAGGTAAGGGGAGACTCCATCATAGCGATCCTAGGTTAGGTACGAGAACATAAGGGAAAGGCAAGGGTTCTGTTACGAACTGTAAATGACGATTCTTAGTGAGATTTGCAGGGTTAAGGAAGGGTTGAGGCGACTTTGTAATTTTCTTCTGACGCAGACGTGACAATCGATTGATATTTAATAACGCTCATATTGTCCATGCTCTTATAGCAGCTCCATAATAATGCACTTACCATTTCCATAATATTTCCATCACATCATTATTTATCACTTAAAAGCCGTTTATTTCGCATTTCACCGCGATGCAGGCACCGGTGCACTAATTAAAAAGTTTTCACAAAACTCCATCCATCCCCTTTGCGTTAGGTCCAATGACATACGGATTTTGGACCTTCACCCCTGGTAATAGAGACTGTCCAAAATGTAAATGAAACTTGGTGGATCAGTAACAATACAGGGGTCCCAATTAGAGCAGATTGCTTCAGGTGCAGCCCTGAAAAGTTCTCAATGCTATTGTGCGATGTTATTGAAGTCCTACTGTGTTGAGTCACGGTTTATTTTCCATTGTTACATGAGCGGAGCGAAGGGTAGGTTACTTCGGGTGGAGTAATTGTCACCCTCGAGATTCCTTACTGAAATACAAATGCCCATTATGATTCATTTGAATGCCACGGTGATTCCTTGGAGTATTTTTGTTATTAAGAATTTAAATTTATTACTATATTACTAAGTACTTACCTGCCGTTATAATTAGTTGGTATATTGCCATGACGACCGGATATCAGCTAATGGTCTGTTTACCTGAAGGTCCCACGGTCGTATCTGAAATTTCAGTTTCAGTTCATTTCTTACAATTTTGCATATTGTGTTCAATATACTTACAGGTTTTATACATTTTGAGAAAAAGGACAAAAATAGTTTAGTTTCATGAGGGTCATTTTCATAGCTCAAAAAGCAATGAAAACCTATGCTGCCTATACTAGACCAATTGCCATATTATATGTATAATAACATTATTCCTATATTAGATGAAAATAGACCAAATTTTACGCAGAAACATCCTTTGAAGGCTAACTGCCCTGTTTCAATCCGCACTATCTTTACGAGCGCGTAGAACAATCTCCTGAACCTCAAACTCTATACAAGCCACGAGACACTACTAAGGGCACGATTCTACTATACTGTTTCTAACTCAATGACCAGCTATCTTCTTAACTAAAGGCAGTCGCAAACAAATAGCTGATTAAAAAAACAAACTGTCATTTTCCATTTATTACTCAAACATACACGACGTTTCCGAGGGTCCGTTACAAATCTCCAATGCCAACGCCAAGCGACGACATTATGGGGATTACTTTCCAGCCATTGAGGAGGCCCATGTCCTCAAAGATTGGAAGTCTATATTTTATGGTCAGTGCTTTATTAGGTCTAAACATATGTTTATCTTTTGTGATAACCCTAATATTTAGCAGAATTAGCCCCTTATACCCAGCTAATTGTAACCAGAACGGGGAACTACCGAGATTGACAGTAAATCTCTTTACTGCGACATAAATTTCAAGACGAACTTGTTTGACGTGACTTTTATGTTGTGGAAACTACCTCATACACTTTGTAACACTGTTATTACTTGAAGTTACTTCGGTAGTATTACTTGTTATAATATTATGATAACAGTACCTACCTATATTAATACTTATATTTACATATGTCACATTTAATATAGCTGACTGTACTAATGTTCGTGATTATCTCGCGTATGAAATTAGAATGTCAGACATAAAAAATACAAAAACTGAAAAAAAACCACCAGACTGGACCTTGCAAAAGGCTTAACAAAATGTAGTAAATTTTAAAAGGTTTCACCTTACAAAGGTATGCAAAATACGAAATAAAGTTGCAATTGTACCTACTAAAAATGCAAGCTTTGTGGCAGTAATCAGAAAGTACCAAGACCACATAGGATTTTTACCGACGGTAATTAGGTATTTCTTGTAGAAAGTTGACGGGTAGTAAAAATTATTGATGGCATTTTATTTCCATTGTATATGAACTGTACCTACCTAATTTAATATGTGGCGCACCCAAAACTAGTTGGGTTACATTAACTATAAGTTAATAACATAAATGTGTATAGATGATCGGAGCCTAGACTCACCCCTTATTCATAGAAAATTTATAGGACGTTATAGCTATTGAACTGTTTTGTCAAGGAACAAATTGTTCTTTCACGCAAAAGCAGTAGATATGCATCACCCATTATAATATATATATATATATATATTATATTATATTATAATATATATATATATATATATATATATAAATTGCTAGTGAATGCTCCCCTCAATCAAAACCATGCCCCGTATCTCTTAGTGTAAACGTATACTTGAACTAACCGTGTTATATCAATCGAACTGATGTAAATGATCAAACTTTAAGTTATTATTCAAAGCAGAAACTTCCATCTGATACAGAACTTGTAACTAGCAAAACTAAGTATGTCCGTGCTGTACCTTCATAGATGACCAATATTTTTTACATAGGTATCTTCATACATAATATGCACAGGACTGTAATCTACGAAGGTGTAAGTAGTCAGAGGCGACTCGTAAGAGATGACACTCACGTGACGAGACGACAGTGTCTTTAAATAAACATCTGATGGTGGGACCTTCAGCATAGCAGTCAGTATCACTAACCACTACACCATTTGGTCGTCTAGTTTAAATAATAATAAATAAAAAATTTATGTGGGGACATCTCACACACGGCTATCCGACCCCAAGCTAGGCAGAACCTGTGTTATGGGTGTCGGACAGCTGAGAGAGAGAGATATATATATATATATATATATCTTTATATATATATATATATATATATATATATATATATAAAGATACGATACTAAATATAAATATTAACACCCGAGACCCGAGTACAAATATCTGCCCCAGCCGGGAATCGAACCCGGGACCTTTTTCAGCAGTCAGTATCACTAACCACTACACCACTCGGTCGTCAGGATTGCAGCCCGAGTCCTACAGTACAAGTGGGTTTAATGAAACGGTCAGGTGGAAAGTGCAACGGCATCAGTTCAGAACATCAATTAACATTAGCAGTCGTAAGACGATCCAGTTCTAAAACTGTTTTAATTGCAAAACTTTCCTCCCTGTGTTATTTTTCCGCGAATACTCTTCATAATTCTTGGATTTATAGAGCTGTAATATTTTTAAAGGAGAAATTATGGTATTTTTATTCAGTATAGCTGTTCCCGCGAGCTTCGCTTCGCCTTAAAAAGTTTTCCCGTGGGAATTCCGCGATAAAAAGTAGCCTATGTTCTTTCTCAGGGTCTAGAGTCTAGACTCTAGACCATCTATACTTATACCAAATAACATTCTAACCCGTTCAGTAGTTTTGGCGTGAAAGAGTAACAGAGAGACAGACACAGTTACTTTCGAATTTAGAATATTAGTTAGGATTTCTGCATTAAAGATAATGGTGAGAAAAATAAGGTAATTGATGGAAGTGAAAACAAACAATCCACCGTATCCTTGCATTTAATGTTTACCCCATATTTTTTTTAGATAAGTACCTACAGTGATAGTTTTTCGCCATATGGCATTATTTACCCTAGCCAACATGCCACAACGTACCTACTGATTGAACAGTTATTAAATTTATTATAATCCTCATAGTTGTGTATATGACACGTTCAGTTTGAGTAGGTTTCAACCATAAATAAATATTAGAAATTGGGCCTATTTCATTCTAGTATTTGTTCTAGTTCCTGAACCTGGCTCTATAGAATAAACTTATAATATTATAGTATTATACAAAATTTTAAATAAAGCTATCATATAAAATATATCTAATTATATATCAACATGTATATGTCGAACGAACATGTTTCATCATCGCCCGTAACTGTAGGAGGTGTCACCATCGAAGTTGTCGATCAGTATCCCTACCTAGGACAAGTGATCCGATTAGGTAAATCCAACTTCGATAAAGAGGTAGCTCGTAGAATCCAACTCGGATGGGCAGCGTTCGGGAAATTACGACACATCTTCACTGAAAACATACCTCAGTGTCTGAAAACAAAAGTTTTCAATCAGTGCGTGTTGCCAGTGATGACTTACGGAGCCGAGACGTGGTGCTTCACCAAAGGGCTTATCCACAAGCTCAGAGTTGCTCAGCGTGCTATGGAAAGGGCTATGTTAGGCGTGTCCCTGCGAGATAGGATTCGTAATGAAGAAATCCGCAGGAGAACTAAAGTTACCGACATAGCCAAAAGGATTAGCACGCTGAAGTGGCAATGGGCTGGCCAGTGGCCACGTAGCCCGCAGAGCCGACGACCGCTGGAGTAGAAAGGTTCTGGAGTGGAGACCCCGTGTCGGCAAACGGCGTGTCGGTCGCCCCCCAACCCGTTGGTCTGATGATCTGCGGAAGGTAGCGGGAAGCCGCTGGATGCAGATGGCGGGTGACCGTTTGGGGTGGCGATCGTTAGGAGAGGCCTATGTCCAACAGTGGACTACAGAAGGCTGAGAGAGAGATGTATATTATAATGCCTATAAAATTAAACCATTGTACAGTGAGCAAAAGAGATATGCCTCCCATTCCAGACCAATATCTCTTAGGATCAAATTGTTCGCGCTAGTTAACTAGTCTCACCACCCCTACGCGACTCTCTTTGTGAGTACTGTGGTGTGGCTATACGCTGCAGCGGCTAGATCCACTGCTCCATGGATCCCTGATGTCAGACTGCCGTCTGACAGAAGGTATAGTGCCTGTAGTTTATGGCCGAGTTGTTGAGAGCTACAGGTCACTTTAATTATAAATATCAAGTAGTTTTAGAAAACGGGTACGTGATCGCGCTATTTACATAAGATTAGATACATGATACATAAATATGTTTTTCTGACCATACTCGCGACGCTACCACGACGCCGCCTCGACTCTGCCTCGACACTAGCAGTAGTCGGAGCTCTTAAGATTACTTATAACTTTAAATTACTGGGAGCTTTACTCAAGTTATTGATATGGAAATAAAATCTGCTTTATATTTGCGGGTAGTTAAACCGGAAACGAACAGCGTTTACATTCACAGCGAAAGCGTGTTTTCTAACAATTCCAATTTCAATTATGGCTGCTCGCCGCTTTGGTAATTAATTCAAATGTCGATAACATTTGGATTTCCCGCTAGTAGGCTGTATTTGTTTTTTTTTGCCTAGTTTATGTCTATATTTTTAGTAAATATACCGACCGTTTTAAAATATTTAGATACGTTAATATTATGCTCGGAAATGTAAAAAAAAAAAACTATAATATTAGCATTGTACAGTAAAAATTGGTTACAAAATTTGCATTTAAAACTTATTTACTAACTTTAGTAAACTTTAACGCGGACTACCCTAGCAATGGGAAAAATTAGGTACCTAATAACTGATGATCTAGGTATATCATTCACCAATCAACATTATTTACTTTACAAACAGCTAAAATCCAATCATCCTAACACCCACAATAAAAGATCATGTTTAATCCAAATGTAAATCAAAATCAGCGTTATTTTGGAATTTAAATGGAAATCCCATATGAGTATGTAAATCGAATACTTCCCAGTGATATCGTATGAAAGGCGTAAATCGAAATATCGAGGGCCATCCACTTTTCGATTCCGTCCTGTATGAGAACATCCGGATTATACTGAATATTGTGTAAGGATCAGAGACGAGGCATATTTTTAAGTTAACGTAAACTACACAGCTACAGTGCACCTAAAAAGTCCTGACATTAAAGAGTAAGATTTTGCAATGACTTTTTATCATTTTCAGTTGTTTACATACATTTTAAAAATAAAATACCGATTGATAATAGCTTTTTAACAGATTTGCGCTGAAATAAATATAAAGGATCGATTAAATACGGTCTTTAGTTGCAGTGCACACTATTTGTTTGAATATCAAAATAACGAACAAAACCGTAAAAAAACCAAACCGTACAAAGGGCGCCAAACATTATAGTTTCGTTCGGATAATATTTTTTAGATTTTTGGCCTTATTCATTGGTACAATGGTTGTCATTATATTGAACTTAAAACGGTTTGAAAGTAAATAAAATGCGTACAGTTTTTGGCTTTGTTTTTGTATGCGACACACCATCTTGTCCGCATATTTAATCTAAGTGCGTAACCTTAAACTGCCAACGCAGTGTGACGAAGGAAACACCGCCTAGCAACCTGAAACACGGCCAAATGAAGAGTTATGGACACATATGAGTGTTCCATACTTGCGAACATACAACTTCATTTGTCATTGTTACCGATGCGGGAGTTTGTTTACAGGTCTGGCGGAAAAACGACGCTCCCCACCGCCTTATTCGGAGCTACTACACGGATCTAAACGGGGATCTAAATATTAAGTAAAAAGATAAAGATAAAGATACGTTTATTCGACACATAGACAGCAACAACAACAAGAAGAAAAATACAAAAAATAATAATAATAAATAATAAAATCTTTATTTCAAAGAAAAAGGTACATATTGTCTTAAGATTAATTTTAACACTAGTAATTTTTGTAAATACGTTTTAGAATATAATGGCCGCTTCCGTCACCTATACTAGGATAACCTGTGTTATAGGCGACGGTCCTTTCCATTAAAAACAATTGTGACTTGGAACTATTGTTATATGAGTGCGTACACACCTAAATCTAGACAAAGACAAATTTGGAAATGAAAAAAAAAAAAAACAAGTAAAATATAATTTACAATAGTTACTAATTATTTAACAATTGCAAGCAGTTCTTCAGTGTCAACGTAAGACAATGATTTTAGGTAATGACTTAACAATATTTTACAATTATGAGTAGTGGTTGAATACATGCTAATTTTTTTATTTATCCTATTATATAAAAAAACTTCCCAAAAAACAGAAAAATCTCTGAGCAAACTGAGTCCTAAATCCTGAGATAGTAAATATATTATAATTACGGCGTACTAGTTGGCCTACACTTCGATCAGATGGACACTTGTGTTTGCGAAGTATTACCTGAAGAATAAAAAGCTGTCGAACAGTTAACACATCCGCAACCTGATACAGATCTACTGTAGGAAAACGATATGGCTTACATAAGCTTACTTTAAGCACAGCACGTTGTGCTCGTTCTAGCTCAAGAAGATCTGTCTTCGCGGCACCACCCCAGACCAGAACACAATAAGAAATTATGGATTGACATAATGTATAATAGAGCATTTTTAATATATTTGTACTAGCTACATGCCGAATATTTTTGAAGACCGAAATAAGTTTTCTTACTCTTGATGTCATCATAGTGATATGTTCTTTAAAATTAAGTTGATTGTCTATAATGACACCCAGATACTTTATACTATTTGCTCTAAGTAATTCTTCACAGTTGCACTCTGAAAGGTTTGTACTACTAAGGCATAGCGAACTATGTGCCTTTAGACTTAGAGCATCGGTAACGGGGTTTGGTTGGGTTGAAGATCTTATACTAAATGTGAGGTATTTGGTTTTGCTCGTGTTTAAGCTCAATAGATTAGAGCTAAGCCATTTAAAGAACTTATTTAGCCCCAATTGGGCAAAACCATACACCTGGTTCCAACTTTTTCCTCTGAAGACTACAGCAGTATCATCAGCGAAGGTAAATATTTGACCATTACTTACGGTAGTGTCACACAGGTCATTAATATAAATTAAAAACAGTGTTGGTCCAAGTATACTACCCTGTGGCACACCGAAAGTTACAGGCAGTGGTTCGCTAATGATATCTCCGACTCTGATAGATTGGTATCTATTGGAAAGGTAGTCCTTAATAAGTTGGTGAGGTAGTCCCCGAATGCCAATATTATTGAGTTTTAAAAGTAGCAACGGTATTGATATGGTATCAAATGCTTTACGTAAGTCCAAAAACACAGCCATGGCTCTGTCAGAATCATCAAGACATTTAACAATCCATTCGGTTAGATTATTTACTGCGTCTGTAGTAGATATTCCTTTACGGAAACCGTACTGGTTTTTTGATAAAAGTCCAAAAGATTCTAGGTAATTAACCAGCTGTTTGTTTATTATACGCTCTAAGATTTTCGAAAGTGTAGGTAGTATAGAAATGGGTCTATAATTTTCTTCATTAAATTTGTCCCCTCCTTTGTGAATAGGAGTAATCATTGATCTTTTAAATGAACTAGGAAAAACACCCGATTTTATTGAAAGATTACAAATGTGAGTGATGATACCAGCTAAAACTTTAATACTTCCTTTTATAATTTTACCAGATATTTTATCCCATCCTGAGGAGCAAGTGTTTTTTAGGGAATTTATGGCGGTTATTATATCTGTTAGATTGACTTCAACGAGTCCAAACGAATGAGGATTATGTTTTAAATTGAAATTTACTCTATTGTGAGGCCCATCATGGAAACTTTTTTGTTCTACTTCTCGTGCTAATCTTTCACCTACCTGAGAAAAATATTTATTAAGATTATTACTAGCATCAAATTTCATTACCAGATGATTGAATAATTTCGCATGTATTATTTTTGGGTTTGTGGTTAAGAATATCTTTAATAACTTGCCATGTGTTTTTTAGACTAGTTTTACTAGCTTGTTCAAGTTCTGATTGCTGATATTGTCTTTTTAACTGTTTAAGGAGATTATTACAAAAGTTCCTATAACGTTTGTAGGTCATCGATAAAATTATATTTTGAGGATTAGATTTTGCTTTTAAATGAAGTTTATCCCTATGTCTCATACAGCGTAATAAACCCTGAGATATCCAAGGCTTCAGAGGTATCTGACGCCTAGGTACATAAACAACTGTCGTATTTTGTTCAATAATATTTGTCAATTTACCTAAGAAAATATCAGTAGCAGAATTTACATCATCTAATGCAATAACGGGTTGAAAGTCTGTTTCCGAAATGTCTTTACTGATTCCTGCATAATTAATACGCGAAAAAAATTTTTGCTTATGCATACTGTGACGCCTAAGCTCTAATGAAATTAATGTGGAATAGTGATCAGTGAGACTGTTTTTAATAACAAGGGTCTTTGATTCATAGCCTGATTTAGATAACAATAAGATGTGATCAAGGCAGTTTTTATCTCTAGTCGGAAAATAATGGGCGGGAAGCAATCCATGTGAGGCAGCGAGATTTAGATACAAGGGTGCTCTATTATCTTCCGATCCATGCTTGATATCGATATTTATATCCCCTATAATAATTATATCTTTATGGCTATGAAGTGAATCAAGAACCTTATTTAAACATTCAAAAAATATATCAATATTGTTGTATGAAGGAGACCGGTATATTGAAATGATAGCTATGTTATTTTCTAATATAGAGACAAGGCAGTTAGCTTCTAAAAATTCCGGTTCGTACGTTTTAACTTTTAATGTATTTTTTATATACAAAACGACACCATCGTTTTGATTTGAGTTGTTTGTTGTAGAGATCACATAATAGTCAGCAAAAGAAGGTAGAGTATGATTAGTAGGGCTATTTAACCAACATTCAGTCAAAGCGATGATGTCTGGATCGCAGTTGCATCTTTGTAATAGTGTACTGAGACCAGATATATTACATGATATACTTCTTATATTCTGTGTAAACAGTTTCAGACAATTCGGAGTGTTGAATTTATGTTCACTATTTAATATATTAAAGCAATCTTCCGGGTCACAGCAGATTGCGTTTGATACTACAAGGTTATCTAAGGTGTTCGTGAAGTTAGTTATATCGTTATCCATAAATCAAATGTATAGTCAGTGTGGTACGATTTTGTGAACCAAGAGCAGAAGTAATTTCTTTTACATTTTTTAACAACCAGAATGCTTGCATATATGAATGACAATTTGTACTGGTTGAATTTTTGTATACTGTATTTATGTTTATACGTATGAATAGGCGATGTATAGTGACAATATGTATTTATTTTTAAACGACTCATAGCATGCAAATATGTAATATAGACTTATTAATGAGATTAAATATGAACTGAAATAAAATCCTACAACTAGTCAAATCGTTAAATTTTCCGATTGTTTTTTCTTCAAGTCGTTTAGATGGCTTTCGTTTTTGACTAAGATGTGCGGTTTCCCTTCCTCTTTTCTTAAGTAGATTCTACCATTAGAGGTCCAAACGAACTTAAAGCCCGAACTTTTAGAAAAATCGCGTGTCAGAAATAGTAGCCGTTTCATTTTAGGAGTCAGTTGCTCAGAGATATAAATTGGTTGCTTAGTTGATAACATTCCTAAATGGGAGGCATTCAATTTTTCAGAATTATTCTTGTTGTAGTTTTTAACCCCATCCAGAAAAGTTGTTTTTATAAGGGTGTTGTTGAAATCAATGGAAATAGATGAGCTTAACTTTTCTTTCTTTGATGGTAGGCGGGAGACATTACGTAGATCATGGCTTTGAAGATTTATATTTAAAACTTTGGATAGTTTTATAACGTATGTCCACAAGTCATCTTTTGATTCTTTGCTTGATTTAGGTACATTTCTTATCTCTGCAGACGTAACAATCGAGTTCATTTCGAATGTATCAAGTTTTTCTTCCAGTGAAAGAATTTCCGTATGTATGTTCTTGCGTTCTTGGTCCAAATAGTCGATTTTTTTCTCTATTGATTGTATCAAAATACCTACCTATGTACTGTTTTTAATCCCAGACATTAAATTGACAGATTCTGTACGGTTCATCAACAGTCGATCGTCCCGCCAATAGAACGATACGCCCCTTAATCGCGGGACAATCGTTTGGTGATGAACCGTTCATAGTATCTGAGATTAAAAAACAGACTTTAAACTGGGATCTAAATATTAATTAGTACCTACCTACTTTAAATTAATGTGACAGACACTATCTTAAAACCATAGATGATTAAAACACCATATTACATTTTAATTACAAAATAAAATAAATAAAGTGAAGTCTGCATCAGATGAAGAATAAAGTATAAGAATACTCTCTGTACAATAAGGAAGACTCAAAAGACCTTCGACAACTTCAAATTATTATGAAACAATTAGTCACAAAGTCATTCCAAATTCAAAACTTTCTTCTGATCCGGTTATGGCTGTCAAAATTAGTTCCCAATCAAACCTCTGATTATAATACTAACAAATGAAATAGAATCTTGAGAATATACTTGTAAATTGTACTTAAATTTTTAGTCCACTCTGTAAAGAAAATACACTGCCGGGCAATGAAAACGTTCCACTCACAAAATTCCGATAACAAACAACCCCATTTTTTTCAAAGATTAAATTTAAAAATGGAACAAAATATTACCGATTTTAGTTTGTTATATCGTGATGCTCTGATAAATGTATTTCAATGTTGCAGAAGACGGCATTAAGCTAGCCTTTTCAGTTTATAAGTATTTTAGTGCTTTTCTGAGTGGAACCTTTTCATTGCCCGTGAGTGTATTAGACACGTTTTAATAACAATTATTTATATCAAATGGATTAATAAAATTGTGATATCAGTCCTTCGAACTGAATTTTTCTATTATCTAATATACGTACTAAATTGAATTTTGATTTTTATACCATAGAAAATACCCTATAGTACTAGAACTGTTTATTCGCACAGAATAGTGTCCCGAGAATTCGGTTCCCTTTTTGCTCTAATGAGAGTTTATAACTTCGCAGTGGCTTCCAAACTTTATGTTCTATTATTTTAACTAATATTCGGTAAGCTTGTTTATTTCAAAGTTATTAATACAGTTATTTGTCCGAATGTTTATAATAACACAATAACATTAATTGATCTTAGTAGGGAAATACTCGAGTGAAAACTATTTTCTTATCAATTATTTTCATGAGCAAAGACATTTGAAAAGAAGCGAAAAAGACTATATAATTCTCTGTCACTAAAGGTGGGTACTAACCATTACCATTGACTTACGCAATGCTGTATTCTAAAAGCGGCTCGTTGCTCGCTGGTTTCCCTGTAACACTACGTACTGACTTCACGAATGCTCCCTATGTAGGTAACATGTTACATTACACCTCGTAACGTTAGTCAGTAACTCAGTACCCACCTTTCGAGTTTAAGTCAGATTAAAAAATCAATTTTATTATGTACTTACTAGGTTTATTTATAATTTAAAACTGTATCTATTTGTATTTTTTTCTATAGGCCATGTAGGCTTATAGTGGCGTGTGTAGGCAGGATAAAGTCCCAAGTGCACAATAATGAAAATAAAGTTTATTGCACAAAGTACACACACACAAAAGTCTTTTAGGAAGAAGCAAGAAGGAGTAGAAAGTATAGAAGAGATAGCTTAGAAATGATAGCACATACAATAGATTTAAGAATAAGCGGAGTAGGTATTCTCGACGCAAGCAAATAATTAGCGAATAAAATAATCTACTAGCGGCGGAGTGCGAAAGCGGACTGCCGGCCGCGGGCCGGCTCAGGTAGCCGCGTGCGAGTATATGAACAATATCATGCGATCTCGCTCGCGCGTAGATCAGCGATAAGGATTCTACGTCACCGCATGCGCTACCGCTGGCCGGCGCACGACTCGATAGAATTATCTATATAAAATACGTTTAGTCCTGTCTGTCTGTCACTTATTTTAATGTTTACTATATTATAATTATTTTTACTTTTATACATTACTAATATATATATGCTATACTTAAATTTACAATGTAAGTCAACAAATTATTTTGAATTTAAGTTAATGCAATGCGTATTTACGTATCTAGGTATTTAGGTAAGTAGGCCATAGGGCACTACAGGCTGAAAAAAAACGGTTCAAATAATAATATTATTTTAAATATTCGGTTTACAATTAAATAAAGCTCGCACACAATAAATTGTTTTTATGGAATCATAAGCCAAACTTGGAGAACCTCAGATTGCATAAGACACAATCCACCCAATGTTTCCACCTGTCATGTCATGACAAAATAAAATGTAACACGATTTAAATCATACAACAGTACGTTTTTTTGTTATGCTTTTTTAGTTAGCAATAAATGTACATACTTATCAGAGGAGAAGAGAGCTAGTTTAATCTAAAATGAAAAAGCAACGAATTTCAACATCAAATGAAACGAATACTTCATTTCGGCGACGAAAAAATATGATGAGCCACTATTGATTGTAACTTGGAAATTCTGCCCGGAGCCTCGAAGCTTCCGAGCCTGGTGGGTCACTCTAGCATATGAAAAAGGAAATCCTAATCCTAACTAATATTATAAATGCGAAAGTAACTGTGTCTGTCTGTCTGTAACTCTTTCACGCCAAAACTATTGAACGAATTTAAATGAAATTTGGTATACATTATGGTCTATTATTATTTATTTATTATTATAATTAAAGTGTAGACCCTGAGAAAGAACATAGGCTACTTTTAATCCCGGTATTCCCACGGGAAAACTTTTTAAGGCGAAGCGAAGCTCGCGAGAACAGCTAGTATCTCTATAAGGGCCAGTTTACCACGTCTCTATCTCGTTGCATCAAACGTATATACCCAACTACGTAAAAGTTCTCATTCGTTTGTTTTTTGTCAAGGTAGATTAACCCCCTGCAATCAGAGCGGATTGAGGGGACCCTGTTAAGTGGAGTACCTACGAACGACGAATACAAAATTTATTGACGAACTTAAAAAACCGGTCTTTGTTAGTTAGGTATAGTAGGTTCCTTGTATAAGCAAATAAAAGATCTAAAGTGAACGTTAATTATTTTTGTTCCGTATTTAGGTTTATAATTAGACTTTGTTTACTTTTGTTTATAACTGCCCATTTGCAAAATAGAGGTGGTAAGTACTCAATACCATTATATATCTAAGGGAGAGTGATTAATTAATTGGCTATAGGTACAAAAAACTACATTTTGTAGATTATTCTTCAACTTTATAAGTAATTTCTAAGCTTCCTGACCTCATAACTTGTAGTAGTAAGTAACCACTTCAAAATTAAATGACGAATATAGTAAAATTTACGACAAGTGTAAACACCTCTTAACTGCAAATAAACCGCTTTGCTCACCAAATTAGAGACATTTCTAGTCACTCGTCCACATCGATATGAAAGAAGTCATCCACTACCCACTTGTCCCTTTAATAGCCTAAGCTACACATTTGTGTGACTCTTAAAATACATCAAAACAGAGGTCTTTTTCGATTGATATTTCAATCGATAAAGGACAAGGCAGCGTAAACTGTAGGCTGTATATTGAATCTGTATAGAGGCTGCATATTGGATCTGCGATCTGGCCATAGCTGATACGGAAATGATTGAGATGCAAGTGGGAAATCACTAGTCATAAAAAGCCTTTGAATGGCCGAGACACGTATTTACTGTGTATTTACAGGTATATACTGTGTTTTATTGATATAATCCCGACACTTTTTACACAGAATGTAAGGTCATGTGCAGAGAAACCTGACCCCCCTCTCATAGTAACAATGCTTCTGAGAGGGTCAGTTTTGTCTGCCTTATACTTATATGTTCATATAGTGCATTTTTCCATATTTGGCAGAAAAGGTAAACAGTGGACACAACTGCCTCATTTTCGTAACATTAAGAAACAGCTATAACAGTGCATTTTTGTTAGCTCGCCGTCCAAATTAGAACATGGTAAGGATTTTCCAGCGAAGTATCATAACAGAGTAATGGTGCTATAACAGTCTCCTTGTTCAAGCTAACAGAATTAACTCTGCCGTAATAGATCTACAGGTTGTAGTTTTTTTTTACTTTACTCTACTGAAATATTATAATGACATGGACCTGTAATGTTTTCGGAAAATTGAATGGATAAACCGATTCAAATTATAATAAGATACTTAGGTAAGTATTATTGTTAAAACCCCGCAGTGAATCAGTAGAACGTCGCTATATTTATTTAAAAACTAACGATTTCTACAGAAACAACTTATCACGTTTACACTTTATACCTTCTGTCTTGCGTATAAGTATTATTATACTAATAGTATTCACAATTTCATACCACCCTGTATATTCGTTGATAGAAGGGATTATAACGCGACCTAAGGTGACGTAGGCATAAAATTAATAATTTGATGACACACGCTCATTAGTAGAGCAAGAGGCTTACTTTGCTGAGAGGTAGCGGGTTCATTATAGGCCGAGACAGTAATCCTGTTGCTTTGCACTAATGATGCGATTTGGAATTTCGGATTAGCGGAAAAAACAATGTGAAATTTCTTGCCTAAATTAAGGCGTTTGGGGATGAGAAAGCTATTGATCATTTATTGGATTTATTTTGTCTTGCCTTGTCTATCTATGGTATTTTAACTGCCAAACATACCTACATAGATTAGCTGATATAGGGTGAAATTTTATAATTAAGCCGGATGGATGGATATCTGGCAGACCAAACAACTTTTACTATTTGACCCACTCTGAAATCGCGAAACAGCGTTGCTAAAAACCAATAGTACGAGTAAATGCAAACTTACAATACCTGCCTCCTTTTTAATTCAATTATTCCATTACATGGCTGAACCTACTGCCATACAGTGTGGAGGTAAGTACAGTAAGTACCAGGTAAAGTTGTAAGAAAAGCCCACTGTGCAAGGTTCAGACTCATTGCATATTGAAGGCGCGGAGTGCACACACGCTTGTCTCGAGCTCTCGTGGGAGAATTCCGTTTAAATAATTAACATTGCTTAGCATTTACTCGATTTGTGCTGAATTTTAACTCATTTAATGCCTTTTGGACCAGTACTGGTGGTTTAGAAAAATCGAGTTTTGTAGAGTATTGCTCTGAAGACTGACAAAAATTGCTGAAATAAAATAAGCTAAAAACATAAACGAAGGTGTACTTAAATCGCAAGTAGAACTTGTCTTCAACATAAAATGTTCATATTTACATAATTATGTAATAAGAAAATAATATGAAAACAAGTATCTAAGTATTCTTTGTATTACAGATGTCGTGTAACAAGATAATACGTAAATGTTTATGCAGATCACATCCGGCCTATCCACTTACTAGGTAACTGCGGGTAACTCGTTTCGTTCTTACCATATTTTATTTTCTCAGGCAACAAATAGAATAAGTTTATACACGGCTGTTATTTCAAGAACTGCTAGAAAGAGGTTTTATAAAGTGCTTTCTTGTTTGCCTTTTGTAACAAAATGTTAAAATGAATAAACAAAATGGGCTTTTCTTCTTCTAGTGCTTCCCTAGACGTTTTTATCCGCGGCTTTTTGTAGGTTTCTTTGAGGATTTTTTTTTTATGAAGTAAACCCTCTTGATTTTTTTCAATTATTTGGACTTGTTAACATTCGATAATTCAAAGAAAAAAAACTTTTTTCAGTAATATTACATCAGATAAATAATGTTTTATGCAGCTAAAAACAAACTAGTTTCATTGAAGATTTCAGTTTATTATGTAGCTATTATATTGGATATATCCGTTGCCAATTTCTCTGGACAGTTATACTTTTATAATCATTTTTAAACACTTGTGCTTCTTTGTCAACGTTTTTCCAAATAGCAACTTACATCCCACTCACGTTTTTAGCTGTGTCAGGCGCAGGCCATAACCATTTTTCGAGCGAAATTGCTGAATGAGATTAAAATAAAAGAGTGCGATTGTTCGTGCCAGCGCCCCACACCGCTCCGCACAACTTATTCTATGGGGAATCTCTAAAATCATTCACACATTACGTAGATGCGGTAAGATAATAACTGTATCGTAAATCAATTTAATTAACCAATATCGAACCAAAACTTCTTTATTCGGCACGATTTAGCACGAGTATCAGATTTATTAAAAATAAACTATTTTATAACCTTTTCAGGTGGCAACTCATATAAAAATATTCGTCGGCGTCAACCACTGCCAAGTGCCCGGTATGGACACAAAGCACACAGTAACACACTAAGAACAGTCGGTAATACGATAGCTTTATTACTTAAGTTGCTATAGTTTAATATCTAAATCACATAAGGTGGTTCGGCAATAATCCACGTTAATCTCGGAAACTCAATTAATACTTAAAACTTATCATCATCAGCCCGTAATCGTCCACTACTGTGTCCACTGGGCCTTTGTTATCCAATCAGAGCAGACTTCATAGCATTTATGTCGTGACAAGCTGAGCCACCGCTCTGTAAATAGCAAAGCTTAGGTACATGTTTTTTATTAGTACGTATCAACCAGTGATAATTTTTAGTTATTCTATTCAAATCATCAATAAACTTTCATTAAATATACTCGCAATATCAACAGATATTCAGTAAGGATTTTAAATTATCTCCTATTCGCAGTGCTAAGTGAAAAATCTTTCACCCAAAGTTATTTCAGTCCCGTTTAAAACATTACTCAAGCGTGCGAGAAGGAATAGCAGACTGTAACTAAAATAATTTATTACTTCGAACTGTTATTTATTGCGACGGCATTTATAACTTTTGGTCAAATAGAAACTCACAAATTAGTCAAGGTTTAACAATTTAACACAGTTTAAGTAGAAATTTACAATAATACCTTTTTACTTTCATAATAACCATAGAATAACAAGTAGGTTAAGTACTAGTTCGTTACTACTCATTATTCTATGATAATAACACAATGATTTCACGTATGTTTTTGTTATAGTTATGTTCATTTTAAGTAAGATCTTTAGTAATCAAATATCATAAAGAGAAAATTTTCCATTTTCATATCCTAATTCCCCAAATTAAGCTTTCGACCGAATCTCAAATTAAATCCCAGCACTTAAGTTAATACAATTTTGGGGTTAGTCAGCGTTCCGAACTAATCAAGAGTCTTCGCGATCTAATCTCTGGGAAGAGCGCTAAAAGGAAAATTATATCGTTTCTTTATTAAAAACCATATCGAGCTGCAAAATAAGGAAATATTAGGTCGTTCAGGCACCCCTAACATGGATTTAATTTGAACTCCATCGCTCCGGAATTAATACGAAGGGGCGGCGTTTTGAAACACTTTATCTGCTTATCCAAATTTGAACAAGGAGTTTTTATTGGATTGGTTTTGCTCGATATCTGTTGGAATTTACTCTGATATTGGCCCACATGTAGAGGCACAGAAGCAGCTAGAGTCAACAGAAGATGAGATGAGACTTACCTACGATTTATCGGATTTTTATTTGAACTCATGTCCATCCATATTTGGGCGTTATACAGGTTGTTGCAAAAAAGGTTAATATACCCTTCAAAATTCACGAAAAAAATCCTTTTCCATAATAAATTTGTTGGCCATGTGACTTTTTAATTACTATGTAGAACGATTTCTTTTTTCACGAATTTGTAAATCTCGTACAGCAAAAGTTGTTCAGAATGACCCCCTGAGTTGCCCCCTTTCGTCTTAGTAAATTTTTTGCAACTCCCTGTATACTTACACATAATTAGGTAGGTAGGTACACACACTGTTTCGTAAAACTTTACACAACCCTCTTTCCAATGAGGGGTTTAAAAAAGTTGGAAGAACGTTAAAAGAAACAAAATCTCCTCATTAATATCACGTTTACCTTTAAACACAGCTGCCTTATTAATTTTCCGTTTCAGCCACATCTCAAGAAAATATTCTTATTTTTTTCACAAAATTGGTATTGTTAACGTCGGTATAAAAAAACTTTTCGCTTGCCCACGAAGCGCTCATAAAAAGGACGATAATGGTGGAATATTATTGGGATAAGGCGTTTAGGAGCAAATTATTTTATCTTCTGTTGGCTGCTGAGAGAGTTTTAATTCTATAAATAAAACTGAACCGGCATAATTGGGGGGAAGGATATCTGTACTATAGTCAGGTATAGAATGAATATTCGTGGTAGCTGAGTGTGCTTGTTCTTCTATCATTCTCATTTCTTTTTGTTTCTGTTTTTTATTGTTCAGTGTGTCAAATAAATGTTTCTTTCTTTCTTTCTTTCTTTCATTCAGGGAGTCAGCGACAAACACTGGGGCTAGACTAGCGATTAGCGTCAGATGTCAGTTGCTGATTTTTTGTAGTTCTAATATATTTATAAAGTAAACTGAATGATTACAAGATTCATGCACCAAAGTATACCTATTATGAAATATTTTTCGTCGATACTTTGTAACGTATAATAAATTCTAACAATATCTACTAAAATTGATTATAATTTTATCATTAAATACTTAAAGGAAAGTTTATCCTAATAAATAAATTAAATGTGAAACGAGACTTGCAAATGAATTTCCGTAAAACGGAAAACCGAACTGAAAAGGTCTTAATTAACTTCCTTTGAAATCTATGTTTAAAAAAAAACTTTAAGTCAGCCTTTTGTGTGCTTTTGTCCTGTACTTAATTATGCTTTAAGAAAAATGAAACCCGAGGCCGGAGACACCTTTTGACAATATTTTAATTGAGACAGTTAATGTATTTTCCCTTTGGTTAGCGGTTTCATATTTTTAACTTAAAAAGTAGTTGAAGTCTATCGATGGTTTTAATAGGTATCTATAAACAAAAATTCTTTTTTTTTTGCGGATGATCCTGAAAACCTATTTTAAATTAATCCAGGCACCTAACTTATTAAAACCGATACTGGCTTAGCATATAATGGCGATGCATATACTTATAACACCTCTCTTTTTCGTTTAGACGTTTAAAACAATTTTCAGAACAAAAATTCTTAATGTATGTGTTTAACGAAACTGCCAAGTTGCCAGCAGGCTCTATTATACACAAAACACATAGCATAGTACAGTTAGCAACAAAATTTTAAAAATAGATTTAGACTGGCACTGACGGGGTCAGTGACGAACTGACGAATGATATAGCAATAGCCATGTGGAGTAGGTACAGTTCGGTCCAAACTGTTCTGAAGTTGGCTGCGGTTACACTTTTGTGCTTTGTCAAACTAACCGTCAATGTTTGAAAGAATTTATAGTCGGTTTGTTAGTTTGATTAGGTACAAAAGTGCATTCACTGCCAATTTTAGAACTACCGAGTTGTTGTGACCTTACTGTACCTAAGCCCGTAGTCATCCACTGTTGTATACATATAGGCCTCTGCCTACACCTTCCCGCCTTCACTATGTAATTATTTTTAGGTATTTTATAGACATTTTCTTTGTATTCGTAATCAAAAGCACTATGTTTATTAGGGTCAAAAGGATAGTTATCTTCGTGTAACGAATTAATAATAATACATAGTAAAAAACTTATACTTACAATAAAACTATATGTAGGTACCTAAGTGGTCTTCATTTCACCCCTTAGGTTACAAAATTATAATGATGTATTTTGGTGTCGACTGTACCGGGCGCCATGATGATTTGCAAGGTTCACTCGCAGTGCAAAGACTAAGTAACGAGCCCTAATGCTTCATCCATTTAATTAAGATAATGCGTACTGAGAGTACTGGAGCCGGCTTTTGACGAAACCGCGGGTTGCGTTCGTTTACTTACTGAGCTTTTACATAAAGAAATTTTTTGACTAAAAATAATAGGCTTAAGTACCTATTGACCCATTGAAAAAAATTTAAGTCACCGTCGCCGCTAGGATAATATTATTTGATAATGTCGTGTACGCCTTTCATGGTTTTCACAACGAAATTTATATTATGTAAAATTTACTGTTATGTTAACTGCTGGTGTTCTTTATTTAAACAAATAAACGAATTACTAGCGTATAGGAAGGCCACCTCGGCAAAAACGCATTAATTCTGTCACTGGAATATACATCCGATGAATCTACGACTTCATGTAGAACACAGTTTTTGTTCGAGTTGTCTGTTCTAGAACGCTGTAGTGTACTATAATTATAATTATGATAGAATAGACCAAATTCTACTATTAGAACACTCACAAGTAAGAAATGCAATCCGGTTCAACCTTCAATAAAGCCGGATCCGCCGGACCGGATTGAAATTCCTACTCACGAGCTCCACATCTGTCTTGAAATAATCTCGCATTTAAATGGCTCTACCCGGTCTGAAGCTACGTGTCCACTCAGCTGACACACACATTATAATTACATTATAACGCTTATAACACTATTATTTTTCGATCAGTGTCCACATATTGTTCCAAAAGTGGTACAGTAAGTGTTATACTCTACCACTCTTACAACACCTGTAGAAATACAATATTAGAAAAGGTTTATTTAATTTTCTTATTCCTAGATAGGGTTAGGTATCTACCTACTACTCGTGTATTTATGAACGCAGTCCAGTGCGGCAGGGCATATTGAGTTTTTATGTTCCCCATTACGCCTGCCAGCTATACACATGGATTAAACTGGATGAGATTTATAATGTGTAGCATATTTTACACACATTTGAACTTGTAGAGTACGATGAAAAAAATATATGATTATTCATTAGTTATTTGATAATTTATTTTAAACTGTTTATAAAAAGTTTATAAAAATTATTCTTGTGCTGAATCCACCAACAGTTCATGAATCTGCAAGTGTTCAGGCGTAAACAAAATGGAGGTCACAATTTTGGCCACGTCAGTTGACTTTAACATCACTTTGTTCGAAGGTGATACTTCCCCTTCTTTACATCCACACGCTATATTCGTCACTTTCACATTAGCCCTGAGGTACCTCAACTCTTGTCTCAAGATTTCATTGATGGATGTCATGGCACTTTTAGTCGCGATGTATGCATTATTGCTCGCACTATCTGGCAAATAGTAGGCTTGTAGATCATTCATATTGATAACGTGGCCCCTAGACTTTTGCTCAATCATAGCTCCAACTGCCAACCTTATACATGCGACTAGGGAATAAATGTTCATGTCAATCAGATTCCTGAAGTCTTCGATATCACCGGAGCTCAAGTTGCAGTCAATATTGTAGTCAGCATTATTTATTAGCACGTCGATGCTACCGTGCATTTCAATTGTTTTCTCAAAGGCAGCCTTCAGCTGTTCTTCGTCCGTCACATCACATTGGCACAAAATTATTTTCCCCGTCGCAGTGGTCCCAGCGTCGATTTTATCCGTAACGGTTTTAATAATTTCATCAGATTTTGCGAAGCCGACTGCTACCATCCCGGCTCTCGATAGTTCTTCAATAATGCAAAGTCCGAGTTCATTGTTGCAGTCAGTTATAACTGCGACTTTCCTGACCCAAGCGTCCATTTTTCTTTATACTCGTACTTTTAACAATATCGGAGCTCTTGGCGTGAAATCGTAGAGTGCAATGAGATCGCTGGCTCACTGCACTCGTTTATAAAGTTTCTAAAGTCGTAATCTGGATGACAAGTGAGTACTTAATAGACAAACATTTAAAGTATCATTACGCTTCCAGTTTACCCCACTAATGAAGAATGAATGGACAGAAAAGTCGCACTTACGCAGTAAAAAAATAATGCTAAGGCAGTATGCAGTTTTCCATAATAGTTTATTTAAATGAAGTTAAAAAATATCTTAATTCTGTAAATTAAGTAGAACTAAACTATTCTATGTATTTGTATTCTTTAGATGGTTATAATGGCTGACTTTAAATAAATTTGATATTTAGCCTTTGTTGCTATCGTACATAGGTAATAAGGTTCCTACATCACAATTACAATAAAGCCGTTCCCGCAGGGTTATTTTGTCAACTCCAGGGTTGGGTGTAAGGCATAACGGAATAGAAGATAAGAAAATTCACAATATGGAGCTTTCGTGAAAAGCTATTCATACATAATAAAGCTCTGTCCTATTGTACTTTCTCAAATACCTTTTTAAATTCTATTTTTTTAAGTAAGTGACTACATCCAAATTCTTAACCTTAGTTATTAACTTACCTTGTTAGTCATAATAAACTTATAGAACGTTTTAGCTATTGAACTGAATATCAGAGTCGATTATTAATGCTTTCTAAAGTTCAATATGTAGTCTGTAAGATATGACTCCAATCGATAACAAATTTTTTAAACTTTGTTTGGTATTGTTATTTTGGGAACACCTTGTGTACTTTATAATTAATCCTAACCTAAGGTTACATTTAGGGTTTAGGTTTAATATGAAAAAAAAAACATAGTCACTTTTAACAATTATTTTATATCTAATAATTATTATGACTAACTTAGCTAAGTTTTAATAATTATTAGGTTAACTAAAGAATTAAATTTAGCGGCATCACCTCAAAAACTATGCATTTTTGAAACGGATATTAGCGGTGTTCATAAACTCCGTTAATCCTGGTTTAAACCGATTTTAGTACCAAATATTATCACCAAAATGTGTAACACCATTAATAGATTTCATGTAGCGCATGGAACAATATCTCGTTGACCTGCACCTGGCGCGGCATCTTCAGTATCATCAGCACCACATCGGACACGTCCTTCGTCGTCAAATGGGGATTCTTATTAAAAAACTCTTCATTAAGGAATTCCACGCCAGCAGTCTTGAATATCCCCGTGCGGACGATTCCAGGCGAAATACTCGTCACTTTTATATCAGCATTGGAATTTGTAAACTCGTTTTTCAGCAGTTTATTTATAACTGTCATGGTTTTTTTCGACGCGATATACATGTTAACTCTCGGTTCAGCGAAAGGAGGCATGTAGTGGCCGCAGATGCTGTTTATATTGATGATATGGCCTTTTTTATTGCGGTTTTTCATCGACTGGACAGCATAGCGAGTGCAGACCATCAGTCCGAAGATGTTTACATCAATGACTTGTTTGAAGTCTTCAGTGTGGCCGGTACACAACATGCCGTCTTTGCCAATAGCAGCATTGTTGACAAGTAAGTCAACACCGCCATACGCATCGACCAGGCCGTCAAAAGCTCGTTTCACCTCTTCTTCTTTAGACACATCACATTTGCACGGCACCAGTTGACCGTCGCTTTTGTTCCATCTCTCAATTTTTTCCATCATCTGCCCAATGCTTTCATCAGTAGGTTCAAGACCAATAACAGTCATTCCCTCTTTGACTAAATCTTCGGCTATTTGAGCTCCAATGCCATGGGCAGCTCCAGTGACGATTGCAACTTTGTTTTTCCAGAACTCCATTATAAATACCTATTCTTCAAGCTTTTTCAAGACACAACTTATTTTCGTAAAATCTTCGGCTTTTGTGTCGTTTAGAAAGATATCTTTACTTAAATAGCTGCGTGTCATCTGCATACAAAACAGTGTTTAGGTGATTAAATTCTCATCAGTAAATAGATGTAGCAGATAAGTAAATCGGCTGATTTTATCACTCTATTTATTCTACAAATAGTATTGTTATCAGTGCAGTAGAAATGACAACAACAATTTTATTTTGTAGCTTAGTAGTAGTTGAACGAAATGGGCAATGCTGATTTATGATAAACCTAATGATGATGCATGATGCAATAGGCTCACCAGACTCTTTATGGCATTCACATCGCATCTTTCCAAAATACACAGTATTTTCTATATTTTATGAAAGAAAACGTATTCGGTCGTAATTTCCACAAACACCGATTCCATTTCGAACTAAGAACTTGAGCGATGAGTGAAACTAAAGCGGAAAGATGTTATTTTTATTTGCGCAACACTGAACTGCTTTGCCTGATACGGCGGCGTAATGGAGCAAGAATCTATTTGCCCACCCTGTAGATACAGCAGGAAACAACCCACTCTCTCACAGATTATTGGAATTGCTATTGATTCTCGTCTGTTGCCATTTCGTTTCATTGCGAATTGAGTCTCTGATGGATGACGTTACTGTTTTAGCAGCTTTTAAGAGTTCTGCGGTAAACATATTGTCTTTATTTATTGTTATTTACCTATAAAAAAGTTAGTGGATGCCGGATGCTCTGACAGAGAACAATTTGTTCTTTGACAGATAGGGACAGACCAGTTCAGTAGCTAAAGCGTCCACTAACTTTTTTATGAATAAGGGGGTGCCTTTCGGTATTTTGTTTGAATGCATTGAACGCAACGAATAAAATACAATAACGTGTAGGGGAAAAAACTACCACTATCTTCTAAAAGCACTCATCAATTTTGAAATCATTCAGACAATTTCAATTGTTCGTTTCACAATAGTGCTTTTAGCCAAAATTTATGCTGTCGTACTTTTAATACATTTTTTCTATTTATAAAATGTACTGTACAATTTGCTTTTACCTGATAATGATGAAAGATTCACCTGTATTCTTACAAAGATATAAAATTGGCCTCAATCTATTAAACAATATTTTCAACCCAAAAAATGGTGGTGAAATATTTTGCATTTTCCGAGATTGGTTATTGATTCGGTTGACGAACGCTATGAATTTATTTTGTATCCTCGAGCCTCAATAGTGGTCAGAAATAAAATATGGCTTTGAAAGTTATAACTAGGTATTGTCAATTATTATCAAAGAAGGTTAATATTATGTACTAAATCCATATCATCTGTACCATCTATCTCAAAACTAAAACTATCCTAGCCGCAAATGGAACCCGGGACTTCTACATACATTGCCATCACATTGAACAATACTTAAACTAACTTAAAAAATCATGAACACAAACCATTCTGCATTCTAGAAAACGTTCTCGAAAAAGTGTTAGCCGTTATGTGGAACATCTACATAACACCAGCTCACATTCAGTTTACAATACGGGTCATCTATCCCGCTCCTCTCGAGGTAGTTCTTCGTACCAATGCAAGTGGAATAGAGCCTCCTCAATCGATGCCTTAGACTATTAATATACGAATAAGATGGAGTGTCACGTACAAAAATAAAGCAAAAAACTGTCCGCATTTTGTTTACTGTTTACCGTTTTAAGTTTAAGCTATTAATGATGATGATTATGACTTTATTCATTGGTACAAATGCAACCATTGTGCCAATGAATAAAGTCACAAATCTTCTAAGGCCTGATTTTTCAATAGTCAGAAAACTGTTATCTGGCGAATAACATTGTTGCTGTCACTGTCTAATACAAACATTCCGACGCGATAGCTTCAGAATTATTCCCCAGATAACTTTTATCTGGCTATGGAAAAATCAGCCGTAACTGAAGTAATTCAAAATCAGAGCTCAGTGGTAGAAGTGGTAATGTAGTGAAATTATTTGTCGAGACGTTTCTTTAGCACTGACGCTCCATCTGGTTCGTATATTTTTAATCTAAGATGCGACCCCATTGGAGGGTTCCGCGATCTCTCACAGATGATTGGCCCAGATATATGGGGCGCGAGGAAATGTGAAAATATGCCTGACGGTGCAAATTCTCTAAATAGATGCGACGGTGTACTGTGAGGGAAATATGCTTTTTAAGAACTCTAGTGCCTCTCTGAGTTAATGCTTTTTAGAGTCAATGATTTTTAGAGTTTTTAGGTATATTTTTTCTAATTTTTATGTAGTTTTCGTTTCAGTTAGTATAGGTACGTTATTCAGTTGATTTTATCAGACTATAAATAATACACTTTTCGCATAATAAGGAATTTCGTGGCTCGGAAATCTAAAATCATTCGACTGAATCACCAAAGTGTTTGTTACATCTTCTGAGGATCATTACGCAATGGCTTACCTAACCACTAGAAAGGTAGGGGCATAAAAGGAAATGCCTTTAATACGAGATTGCGCAAGTAAAGTATTAATAAAACGACGCCACAATAAGTACGGTCCGTTTCGTGTGAAGGTTCGCCAGTTGTGATTGCCCAGTAAATAGTTTAATTGAACGCCTGGTTTGTTAGAACCAAGGTTTTTGTGTGCGTGTGTGAAAAAGTGTGTGAGTAGTGTGGGACGCCCTCCAGATTTATGATTGGATGCGGAAAGCTAAAGATTGCATCCAGTGGCGTGCTTTGGGAGATGCCTACGTCCAGCAGTGGACTTCTATAAATAGGCTGATGATGATGATGTGTGTAAAAGTATCCGGAGGGTTACTCTATACTGACGAAAAAGACACGAACGAGAGCGGTCGAGCAATCTTCACGTTTAATACAATAAGATAGAGTCGTGGCTTGCTCTCCGAAACTTAGTTTTTCGTCATATAGAGTGACCGCCCGACGGTTCTACCTTTTTTGGCATAAGATTTTTTTGCCTAATCTCGTGCATAGTAACGTTTGGTCAAAGTCTCGTTACGCCGAAAATCGTATGGCATAAATCTCGTTTAGTAAAAAGTTATTTCGCATAACATTGTTTAGCCTAATAATGGTATGGCCAAATCTTGAATAGCCTAATACTGCTATGGCATAGGTTTATACAAAATAATAATATTCGTTTGGCTTTAACTTTGACGGAGCGTCTCCCTACATAGCGCAAACTGGTGCCTTGTATTGTTTCCGCTGTTTGGAAAACGCTCCGCTCCGCTTCGCTGCGCTCCGCTCCGCTTCGCTGCGCTCCGCTTTGGTTTTGATGAACATGTGCACCTAACACGCTCCTCCTCGCTTTGCTCGTCGTCGCACCTATTTTTAGGTTTCGATCTCATGGGGTTTGTAATAATTATATTGGTCGTTAACTTTCGATTTTTTGGTCATACAATATCGTGATTTTCGGGATGTAGGAGAAAAATACCACAATTTGTACATTTACTACATACTTAATATATTATTTATTAAGATAACATTAGGAGAAACAAGATTATACATTGGTATAGACGAACATTAATTTGAGCAAACGAAACTTAGGTGTTTAAAGATTGTGCCTAAAGAGTTTTAGACGAAACGAGCCTTATGCCACCTAAGTCTTGGCAAAGTGATGGTTCGGCCAAAAAAGTTTAGACCATACGAGTTATGCGAAATGAGTTTTGGTCAATAAAGATTATGCCAGATGAGCGGAACCCCCGCCCGACACTCGCCCAGTATAATGTTCGTTCTAGATCCAGTGATCCTCCCATAGGCCCCCGAGGCAATTAGGTATTTAAGCATACGAGAAAATCCTAAGAACCTAAAGAATGATAATGGCCCACTTCAAATGCTGAACAATCAACGAATAGAGCAGCCACCGGGGTCTCTAGGTAAGCGTCCACCTGTCGGCACGCTTTAGATGCGAAGTGCGTCCACTTCATCGGCTTTTCCGACGCCGATTCTCCATATATACAATTATGAAACTTGTTTGGTCCGATACGTAGATACGTTACCGATAGGTGGAGGTTTACCGTGCCTCAGTCGCTGACTGCCCAGCGAGCGTGTCGGACGTATTGTAGGTACCTAATAGTTATACATTTTCGTCGCTCATATAATTTAGAATGTAGGTACCTAATGTGAATCTTTCCTAGCACATTACAGCACTATTAATACGCCTGAAAATTAACATCCGGAAGACCCAAGAGATGCGAACAGGTGTGCAGAATATGACCCCGCTGCAGATCGGTGGTGAGGCAGTGGAACGCGTTCACAAATTTACCTACCTCGGCAGCGTTGTCTCAGAAACAGGAGGTACAGAAGTGGACGTCATTTCGCGGATTGCCAAAGCCCGAGCTACTTTCGCGCAGTTGCGACCAATATGGCAATCACAAAAGTTAACCAGAAGAGTCAAACTGAAAATATTCAGGTCAAACGTTAAGTCCGTGTTGCTATATGGTTGCGAAACGTGGAAGGTAACCAAAGCCATCTCGCACCAGCTTCAAGTCTTCGTGAACCGATGCCTTCGACGCATACTCCGAATATACTGGCCCAATAAAATCTCCAACGACCAACTGAGAGAACGGTGCCACGATACCCTGATCGACCAGCAGATCAAGCGACGCAAGTGGAACTGGATTGGCCACACCCTCCGAAGAAATTCTGACCACATACCCAAACAGGCGATGGATTGGAATCCGCAAGGAAAGAGAAAGCGTGGCCGTCCCAAGCAGACCTGGCGACGCACGGTAGTGGACGAAGCGAAAAAGATCGGGAAGTCTTGGAGTGAAATCAAACGCGAAGCTCAAGACAGGTTGCGATGGAGAGCCACTGTGGACGCCCTCTGCCCCATCCAGGGGACATAGGATACTAAGTCAAGTCAAGTCACATTACAGCACATCGGAAACAACGATTGTATGAGTGATTTGATAGCCGTTTTATTATCCCAGCTACACCGACATTGTACTGAGTGAAATGGTCTGTGAATTCCGATTCAAACAGTTTTATTTATGGCTTTACTTACAAAGTGCGCCTTTATATTTGTGGTGCAAATTGTATCACGTTTAATGACTATGACTATGTGTAGGCTACTAAGTAATACCTCTTGTAACGGCATAATATGTGATGGGTGCTGTAAATAACAAAAAAAAAATTTTGTCTTTTCGCGAATTTCCAAAAGTCGAAAAACAAAAGTTGTTCAGAAATGACCTTTGTGCTTAAATATATTTTGTCACTTTCTTTCCGTATACTTCCAAAGCTACGCAGCAATAAGTATACTTATTTAAATCAACCTTACTTTTAAGTTCCTTCGTGCATCTCGGCGTAAGTCCGGTACATTAACTGCCTTTGGAAAGTTCACTGATCTGAAAGAACTCCTCCCTGTATAAACTAATACATCCTAACTAATATTATATATGCGAAAGTAACTGTGTCTGTCTATCTGTCTGTTACTCTTTCACGCCAAAACTACTGAACAAATTTGAATGAAATTTGGTATACATATGGTCTAGACCTTGAGAAAGAACATAGGCTACTTTTTATCCCGGAATTCCTACAGGAAAACTTTTTAAGGCGAAGCGAAGCTTGCGGGAACAGCTAGTACTTAATGAGAACAATTTATTTACTTATTTTCTTTAATTTCAATTGTTTTATAGAGTCAAACAAGGGTAACCGGGCGAGGTTCAGCAAACGGAAAACTTCCACAAACCGTAATTGTATTTTCAAAGTGTTCACAGGGTGGCCTGTGGTTGTGGGTTTTTTCCTCAACGGGTAATTTTAATTTAATTAGCATTGTTTTCTTATTGTTTTCAAGCATTAGTTATCTAGACGGGTTTTTTCATTCAAATAATAATTATCCTTTGTATTTGTTGTTGCACACGTACAAATTGAAGTTCTAAATTGTTAATTAATCGTATCACATTTTTCTTTTTTTTAACTAAGTTAATTTATTTATTTACTTAGTTTAATTTACTTAGTAGGTACCTATATAAAATTTTGCCCATTTAGTTTTAATCTTATTTAACAAAAAGTATATTAAATTAGTACAAGGTGTGAGTGTTTATATATATGTATTATTAAATCTGGAAAATATTCTTTAGTTTTTCTTATATAAATTTTTCAGTATCGAAAATAAATGATCAGACATTTGTATAAGTACCTACATACCGTACCTACTTCAATATTTTTCATAAAATGAAAATGCTGAAATATGAACTATGAAAATAAACGTAGCGGTTAAAATACCTGTGTTTCATTTAAAATCGGCGGCTGCGGTGTTGTCGATAAATATGCGGTTTGTTATAATTGCCCACCCATTATAGAGACTAATGAAAGTGTCAAAATACTTTTTCTGTTTTTAATGGGTTGTAAATTTAATTATTAAGATAATATAACATAATATTATATAATGGTGCAATGGATTCCAATTAAGTAGTCGCTCTGACACCTAAGGTAAGATAAAATCTTGAGATTTAGGTGTCAGTGCCCTCCAGTATGTGACAAATTTGTGGATAATAGGTAGACATAACAAGTTCAAAATAATTTACAAAATTCATTAATTCATTTTTCTTCCTGAAATTAAACATTTGAATAATTTGAGTAAAAAAAAAATTAAAAATATTTTTATGTTAAATTAAAATTAAAATTTAAAAATTTATCAGATTTAAATGATGATGGGCACCAATATATGGAAGCTGGGACCAGCAACAATAGAAATGAGTGATACGTCGTTGAAAAGGTATTTTTTAGCAGAATATGAATAACGGAAGCGCTAGTCTTGATTTTTCTGTCCAATTAGAATAATCGTACCTTGAAAGTTTTTATATTTTATTTCTGTAATTTTAATGTTTTTGTTAGTTTTTCACATTCATTTTTAATTTTTATAACAAAATTATCATATTTCATATAATATTATATTTGTTTATTATCTCAGTAAATAAAACCAGTTATTTTTCCAATTTAAATTTTTCGTGTTTACGTGTATTACGCCCTAACTGTCATCAGAAGAGAGATTGCAATGCCATAGAAAAATACTTCCTTCCGACGAATATATTTCAAAATGGACAACTTATACGGATTTGTCGTCATAATACTTTTTTGCTCACTTGAAAAGAGCTATCCAACGATGTATGTCTCGTCTTTATTGGACATAGGTCCCAAAACGCCCATTGTCATTTATACTATTTATAAGTTATACTTTACAAAACTTTTACTTTTCTTCGGGAGAGCGTCACTCCTAGGAGACGCGTCCCCAGGTGGCGGATAGGGGCACGCCCGTCTACTTCTGTAGCAGGGTAGGAATGAAATAAAATAGTTCCCGCGGACCAACAGGCCGGAGAAGGACACTCCGTATGAAACCACTCAGGCTGCCAGAAGCCTTGGGGTACCCCCTAAACAGACTGGCTCTGCAGGCACGGACGCACAGATGGCAGCCCCATCGCCGTGATCGGGGTGCTGTGGGCTAATCACCTGCACATCCTTAAAACTCAACCGATTATGAAACCGCAACCAAGAGAGGGTAAGTAATACGAGGTATAAAAACGAATGGTATAACATTCACAAGGTATACGCCCATATGATATAAAGTTATTAAGTATAACGTTCACTGTGTATAACAAATGAAAGGTATAATTACTAAATACATAATTTCGTAAAGGATAACGTTCAAAAACTATAATTTCAATTGATATATCGATTAAAATGTATAACATTCATAATATATAACGTTTATAACATATATTATTCAACGGATATAATATCTATATGTATAATGAACAAAAAATATATTATAATTGACGCTATGTTGGGAGACGCTCCGCTCCGCTTCGCTCCGCTTCGCTGCGCTCCGCTTTGGTTTCGACGAACATGTGCACCTAACACGCTCCTCCTCGCTATGCTCGTCGTCGCACCTATCTTTAGGTTTTGGTACTAGGGTTTTTCACAGCGTATTATTATTGAAGCTATGTTGGGAGACGCTCCGCTCCGCTTCGCTGCGCTCCGCTTTGGTTTCGACGAACATGTGCACCTAACACGCTCCTCCTCGCTTTGCTCGTCGTCACACCTATCTTTAGGTTTTGGTACTAGGGGTTTTCACAGCGTTATTATTATTGAAGCTATGTTGGGAGACGCTCCGCTCCGCTTCGCTGCGCTCCGCTTTGGTTTCGACGAACATGTGCACCTAACACGCTCCTCCTCGCTTTGCTCGTCGTCGCACCTATCTTTTGGTTTTGGTGCTAGGGGGTTTGACGGCGTTGGGTAATTAAACACAGATTATGTGATATGAGAAGAACTTTATACAAAATGATAGTATATATTTTAATTGATATACGTAATGTATGTTATACGAATTGATATTAGTCCTTGATATGTATATGATAAGGTTGTATGCGTGCTGCGCCACGCATGTGTGTGTGACCATGAATAAAGATCGCCAGTGCGTCTATAGCAGTGTCGTGTTTCACTTGTCTGTCCCGTACTTATCAGTGGCACCGAGGATTAAAAACTACCCGCGTCTTCAGAATAAAAATGGCGAATTTTATTCTTGGACCAATTTCTACATTCTAATATTTTTTAATATAATATGTGGGGGACATCTCACACACGGCCATCCGACCCCAAGCTAGGCAGAACCTGTGTTATGGGTGTCGGACAGCTGATATATCTACACAAATACATAGATAGATAGATACTAAATATAAATATCAACACCCAAGACCCGAGAACAAATATCTGTGTTTAAACAAATATCTGCCCCAGCCGGGGATCGAACCCGGGACCATCGGCTCAGTAGTCGGGGTCACTAACCACTACGCCATTCGGTCGTCAAACTAAATACATAATTTCGTAAAGGATAACGTTCAAAAACTATAATTTCAATTGATATATCGATTAAAATGTATAACATTCATAATATATAACGTTTATAACATATATTATTCAACGGATATAATATCTATATGTATAATGAACAAAAAATATATTATAATTGACGCTATGTTGGGAGACGCTCCGCTCCGCTTCGCTGCGCTCCGCTTTGGTTTCGACGAACATGTGCACCTAACACGCTCCTCCTCGCTATGCTCGTCGTCGCACCTATCTTTAGGTTTTGGTACTAGGGTTTTTCACAGCGTATTATTATTGAAGCTATGTTGGGAGACGCTCCGCTCCGCTTCGCTGCGCTCCGCTTTGGTTTCGACGAACATGTGCACCTAACACGCTCCTCCTCGCTTTGCTCGTCGTCACACCTATCTTTAGGTTTTGGTACTAGGGGTTTTCACAGCGTTATTATTATTGAAGCTATGTTGGGAGACGCTCCGCTCCGCTTCGCTGCGCTCCGCTTTGGTTTCGACGAACATGTGCACCTAACACGCTCCTCCTCGCTTTGCTCGTCGTCGCACCTATCTTTTGGTTTTGGTGCTAGGGGGTTTGACGGCGTTGGGTAATTAAACACAGATTATGTGATATGAGAAGAACTTTATACAAAATGATAGTATATATTTTAATTGATATACGTAATGTATGTTATACGAATTGATATTAGTCCTTGATATGTATATGATAAGGTTGTATGCGTGCTGCGCCACGCATGTGTGTGTGACCATGAATAAAGATCGCCAGTGCGTCTATAGCAGTGTCGTGTTTCACTTGTCTGTCCCGTACTTATCAGTGGCACCGAGGATTAAAAACTACCCGCGTCTTCAGAATAAAAATGGCGAATTTTATTCTTGGACCAATTTCTACATTCGACCACCACGTGCAGGATTGGGCTACTTTCAAAAGCAAGTTCGACCAGTGGCTGATTGCCAATGGTGTGGAAGAACAGACAGACAAGACGGGCGCGAAGCGTCGCGCCATACTGCTCAGCGCACTCAGCGACAGCACGTACCAGTTGGCAAACAACCTCGTGCTGCCGAAAGACCTCGTCACAGCACCGTTCGAGGATATCGTCAAGGTATTAGACGTAGGGTTCGAACGATACTTTCGATACCGAGTAAGTATCGATACTTTCGTTCGCGATACTCGATACTGAGTACTCGATACCACAACCCGGTACTTACACGCGAGTACTCATGCAAATAGCTGGTATCGAGTACTTTTTTCTTCACGATACTTCACTGCATTAGAACTTCATTGCATTGCATTGCATTAGAAATTCATATAGCAACACTGACACTCAGAATGACCACTGTTCTTTTTCCCAAAAGGTTTCGAAAAAAACCGTTAAAACCTCAGAATAAGGAGTCGCGTGTAGTAAAAACCGTAAAAACTTGTAAAAACCCTTCCCTAAACAAAGCATTCACTCATTACTCTATGATTCATTCATTGTCATTGGTCATCTGTTCATTTCATTCATTCATCAAAACAAATTACGGAAACGGCGGGAAACTGAATAATTCGAATAGTGGATAGTGGACATAACATAATTAACTAAGAAGAGTGTGAGGAAATAATAAGAATGAATAGTGCAACTTGGAAATATTTTGAAAAAAAGACGAAGGATACGGCGCAATGCAAGTTGTGTTTAAAAACACTGAAGTCATCGGGAAATACTTCTAATATGTTTAAACATTTACGAAGTTGTCATCAAAATACTGTTTTGATTCATCGTGATGACAATAGGTAAGTTTATTTATCAAATGCAATTTCTTAATAATCAGACAGATCGTTAAATGAAATGAGGATCAGTCACATAAAAGTAAATATCCAACTTTGACTATTACATTGCATTGCATGTGTTATAATATTCTGAGCACACTACTTCTTGAATTTTTGAAATCTGTACATAAATGGCAAAGTTGTTTAATGTTTTATCGATCGGGCTTGTTTTTAAAATACGCGCCTCCTGCCCGTGGATTGCGATGACGTCACGCGACACGCGACTAAATCCGCGCGCGATTCGTAAGGTCCAAAATCGCGCGGGGATTCAGTTGCCGCGTTTTTTGAACTGCTACAATTAAATCACTGTATCTTCGTCATTTCTTGTCCGATTTGGATATTTCTTTCACCATAAGTCATGGTTTGTTTACTGCCATCGATCTACATAGGTACTTAACAAAAATCGTGACTTATCCTCATTGAACTCATAAGTTTCAATTTCTGCCAGTGTCGTGTTATGGAATAGTATGCTATAGTAATTTAATGAGGTTGAGGTACAGTAAGTAGGTAGGATACAGGTGGGAATAATTTTAGGTTACAGTTTTTTTTCTTTCGATTTAATTAATCACTTACGGTTACCTATGAGCTTACGGGGAAAAGCAGAGCAAAGCTTTTAGTAATAATAGATTATTAGTACTATTTTGTTTATTATACTGCAAATTCTTTTTGGTTTACAGCGGACCACCGCCCAAGAAAAAACTTACAGATAGCGAAAAAGTTGGACCAAGCTCTGCAAGGGATGGCGAAACAAATTTACAAGAAGAAGCTGGACCAAGCTCCGTAAAAGATGATAAAAATAATCAGCAGCCAATGACAAATAAAAATGTGTCTAATCCTATTTCGCGCATGTTTGAAGCACGGGCTTCATACAAAGAAGGTGGACCTCGGCATGCTGCAATAACCAATGCCATCTTATATTACATATGTGCTGATCTAAAACCCTTCCACACTGTTAAAAACAGGGGTTTTTTAAAATTGATTAAGACTTTAGCACCGAATTATAAAGTACCATCAGACACTCACGTTAAACATCTCATTACTGAAAAATATAATGGTATGAAAAATATTTTAAAGGAAAGACTACGATCTCAAAATAATTTCTGTGTAACTTGTGACATATGGACAGACACCATGAATATGACAAGTTTTCTTGGAATAACTTTGCACTTCTTGGATGGATTGATTTTAAAATCCTCATACATTGCAACCATCGAGTTGCAAGAACGACACACAGCCGAATACATTGCTAATGTGCTGTCTCAAGTTTTCGGCGAGTGGGACATTGACAAGAATAACATCGTAGCAATTCTTACGGACAATGGTGCTAATATGGTGGCCGCTGTAAAAAAAATATTTGATGATAGCACCAGGAAACATCTACCTTGCTTTGCACATACCGTCAATCTTATAGCAGAGAACGTACTGTCAGAAGCTGAAACAGCTTTATTTGTGGAAAAGGTAAGAAATATTGTTAAATATTTCAAACGGAGTGTTCTAGCAACGGACAATTTGAAAAAATCCCAATCGCTACAAAACAAAGAGCCTAAGAAGTTAATCCTGGATGTCAGTACGCGCTGGAATTCATGTTTTTACATGTGCGAACGATTTCTGGAGTTAGCTCCAATAATATCTCCAATCCTATTGAGGGATTCCCGCGCTCCAGTAATGCTCACTGCAATAGATATCACGAGCTTAAAGGAGCTGGTTTCGTTGTTGCAGCCTCTTGAATACATAACGCGCGAGCTTTCTGGAGAGCAATACATAACCTTGTCAAAGGTTATTCCTCTGGTAAACTGCTTAATAAGTCAGGTGAATGATATGGTGGAATATACAAGCCCAGTTTTTACTAGAGCACGAGAATTGCTTAAGACGCAGTTGCAAAAGAGATTTGGTAGAATAGAACACATGCCAATCGTAGCAGTCAGCATGTTACTCGACCCACGATTTAAAAATTTACACTTCCAAAACGCTGAAGCATGTGCTAGTGCCATGAGCATCCTACGCAGGAGCGTCGCAGATTACTCGCAGAATGCCTCTTCAGAATCGGACACTGAGAGTATTCCCGAAGATGACGCATTAAATTTTTGGCGCACACATAAAGAACTAGCGAATAAAAGTCGCAAGAAACCGGGGAGCAGTGGTGGTGACGAGCTGTCACATTATATTAAAAGTCCTGTAACACCATTAAAGTCTAACCCCATAGAGACATGGGAGGACATGAAAGAAGTGTTCCCGTGTCTCTACAGAGAATTCAGGCGTTATGCCGTTGTGGTTGCAACCTCCGTGCCAGCCGAAAGGCTATTTTCAAAAGCAGGTGCTATAATGACGACGACTCGAAACCGCATGAAGCCCAAGCGGTTAAATGAATTATTATTTTTATACGGACGCCCGGAGGAAGAGTGGTTCTCTTAGTTTGTATTCCTTTATTATGTACAATAAAAAAAATTGAAACTATAATTGTTGTATTTGTATTCATTTGTTATTACCCTAAAAACTATTTTATTTTTAATTATGGAAAAGCTGATTGCTGCTAAAGGTCCAAAATTTAACTGCCCCAAAGTACTCGATACTGAGTAGTATCGATACTTTTGGGGCGATACTTTCTCAGTATCGATACCCTCGTCTCGATACCAAATGAGTACTCGGTATCGATACCCGAGGCCGATACTTCGAACCCTAATTAGACGTGCATTTCACGCCGAAGCGGTGCGGGTTTGCAGAACGCCACTACTTCTATTCGGCAGCGCAGCAGGCGGGCGAGTCGCACGCGCAGTGGGCCGCGCGGCTCAGGGGACTCGCAGCACACTGCAACTTCAAGGAGTTGGAAGAGGCGTTGCGAGACAAGTTCGTCATGGGGCTGCAGTCAGGACCGGAGAGGGAGAAGCTGTTCGCCATGGAGATCAGCGAGCTGACGCTGGCGAAGGCCGTGGACGTGGCGGAGAGCGTGCGGTGCGCGCGCGCGGCCGCCGCCAGCACGGCGCCCGGCGCCCGCGGCTCCTCCGGGGACTCCGTGTTCAAGATGCAGCAGCGGGAGCCGCGCGGCGCCGCCGGCCCCGGCAAGGAGCAGTGCACCGTGTGTGGGCGACGTAGCCATAAGGCAAGCGAGTGCCGGTTCGCTTCATTTAAGTGTACAAAGTGCAAGGCCAAAGGTCATTTACGCCGGATGTGCAAATACGTAAACTTTGTAGGAACGGAGGAAACGTGCGAGGGCGATGATGATGATGATGGTAAGTTGCTCAGTATTCGTTGTAGTAACGGGGCGCCGATGGTCGAAACAGTTCGGTTTAATAATGTCGAATTAAAATGTGAGATAGACAGCGGTTCCTCAGTCACAGCAATTTCAGAAAAAACCTATCATTCACATTTCGCCGACGTACCGCTCCGAGTAACAACAAAGAATCTTTTAAGTTATAACGGAACAAAGATAAAAAGTTTAGGTTTTATTCAGTTATCAGTTGAGTACTTGGGGAAAAATGAATATCTCGATGTTTACGTCATAGTGCAGGGCGGCTCGCCGCTACTCGGGCGAGACTTCATTTGTAAATTCCAATTGGAGCTTACTCCGACTATTAACTTTTGCCACTCCGACACTAATGAAGATTTAGAGTTAAACCAGTTAATTGCTCGGTTTCCGGACGTGTTTTGTGATAAACTCGGCTGTTTTAATAAATATAAAGTTAAACTTAGATTAAAAGACAATGCAAAACCAATATTCATGAAAGCGAGGCCCGTAGCGTTTGCTCTGAAACAAAAAATTGATAAGGAGATAAATAGATTGTTATCATTAGACGTGATAGCGCCGGTGGAGCAGTCGGAGTACGCGTCCCCCGTGGTGCCCGTGCTGAAGCGCGACGGCGAGGTGCGGCTGTGCGCCGACTACTCGCGCACCCTCAACCAGCAGCTGTTCATCGACAAGTACCCGCTGCCCACGGTGCAGGAGCTGTTCATGAACCTGCACGGCGGGGAACAGTTCTCCAAGCTGGATATGTCTTCCGCTTATGCGCAATTTCAAATTACAGACGATAATAATATCACGTCTATCAACACTCATAGAGGTCTATTTAAATACAAACGTCTTATTTTTGGACTCGCATCTGCTCCGGCTATTTTCCAAAGAGCATTAGAAAGTATTTTAGGTATTGATGGGGTCCTATGCTTCTTAGATGACATTCTTATCACCGGCAAGGACAGAGCCGAGCACATGAAACGGTTAGAAACAGTGTTACTCAGGTTCCAAGATGCTGGGTTAACTCTTCGACCGGACAAGTGTGAGTTTTTCCGGGACGAAATAACTTATCTAGGTCACGTAATAAGTAAGAACGGCATAAAAAAATCTAAAGATAAGGTTGAAGCTATTGCGAATGCACCGAAACCAACCAATGTAAATGAGTTACAGTCTTTTATTGGTTTGGTAAACTATTACCGTTGTTTCGTGCCCAATACTTCCGCTATATTAGCGCCATTATATGACCTACTTAAAAAAGAAGTAAAATGGTCGTGGTCATCGGAACAGGACAAGGCGTTTAACGAAATCAAAGCTAAACTTGCTTCAGAAAACGTGTTGGCTCATTTTGACCCAAACGCGAAAATAATATTAACGGTGGACGCGTCACCGAAAGGGTTAGGTGCTATTTTGTCACAAATTAGTACAGATGGGTATGAAAGGCCGATTTCTTATGCTTCGCGGACATTGAATTCAGCGGAGAAAAATTACTCCCAGATTCAGAAAGAGGCTACGGCCATCATATTTGGCGTACGCAAGTTCCATCAGTATTTATACGCCAGAGCCGAACCATTTATTCTCCGTACCGATCACAAGCCGTTGGTATCGATATTCGGTTCGCGACACGGAGTGCCGGAAGTGTCCGCCAACAGGCTGCAACGATACGCATTGTTTTTGTCGTCCTACAATTACACTATTGAATACGTTCGAAGTGCAGACAACTGCGCGGACTTCTTATCTCGGGCGGTCAGTGACGTCACCGACAGTAAGGCTCCCAGTCGCGCGGACACCGCCGCGTATGTGAACTTCGTGGTAGATGGCTCGTTACCGATTACCCGCGATCAGCTGGCCGTAGAAACGCAAAACGACAGCTTATTAAAAAAGGTTATGCAATTTGTGCTTAACGGGTGGCCGCCGAAAGTAAATAACAGCGATATGAAACCATATTTTTTATGTAGATTACAATTGTCTATTGAAAATGGTTGCTTACTCCGAGGTCATAAAGTTGTTATTCCTTCGTCGTTGCAGCAAAGAGTACTTAATGAGTTGCATGGCTCGCACTTAGGTATAGTTAAGTCGAAAGCCGAGGCAAGGTCAAAGTTTTGGTTCCCGGGAATAGATGCGGCCATTGAAAGGATGAGTAATAGTTGCAGGGTTTGTCTGAGTCTGCGCGCGACCCCACCTCGGTCACCGCTGGTGTCGTGGCCATACCCAGACGGACCACTCAGTAGAATTCATCTTGATTTCTTGGGGCCAATATACGGTGATATGTACCTAGTTATTGTTGACGCATTTTCAAAGTGGGTGGAGTGCATTAATATGAAAAATAACATTACATCGGCAATGTTGATAAGCAAAATGAATGAGTACATGTCTAGGTTCGGGGTGCCAACCACCATCGTTACGGATAATGCAACTTCGTTTACTTCAGAACAGTTTGCTACGTTCTGTAGGCTTAATGGTATTCGTCATATCACGTCGCCGGCTTATCACCCCGCAAGTAATGGTCAGGCGGAAAGCAGTGTTAAAATTGTCAAGAAAGGGATAAAGTGTGCACTGCAGTTAGGTAGTAGTACAGGTAATGTGAATGATAGGCTACTTAAGTACTTATTCGACTACCGTAACTCCGTTCATTCGACCACGGGCCAGAGCCCCGCGAGCCTCATGATGGGCCGGCCGCTCCGGTCGCGCCTCGACCTGCTGGCGCCGCCGCCGCAGCCATCGCCATCGTCACCGCCCTCCGCGCTCACTCACAAGGTGCTCGACACCCAGTGCTTACAGGCTAGACATTATGGAGGTATTGTAAGAAAAGACTTAGTAGTAAATGATAAAGTTTTATATAAGGTGTATTCAACCAATCAAAAATTTTGTTGGAAAAAAGGAACTATAGTTAGAAAAATTGGAAATATTTTGTTTATAATTAAAGACTCTGAGACCGGAAGTGAGGTGAAAAGACATAAAAATCAGATCATTATATTCAAAGGAAATCCAGAGGGTCATAACCATGAGATACTTGAATTATAGAATGTCGGAAACAGGAGGGGAGAGGAAGGAAGCGGAGAGCAGCCTGATGAGACAGTGGCCGCCACCCCCGAGTCACCGGCCAGCCCGGCCCGCGGCGACGAGACACCGGCCAGCCCGGCCCGCAGCGCCGAGACACCGCCGGCCAGCCCGGCCCGCAGCGCCGAGACTCCGCCGGCCAGCCCGGCCCGCAGCGCGCCCGCGCCCGGCCCGGCCACGAGCGCGCCGCCCGGCGACGCCGCGCAGCCCGACACTACTCCCACTGACGACCAGCAGAGTTACACCCGGTCACACAACTCTCCGCAGTCTCACCAAACAAGAATGAACCTTAGGGACATTCCTAAAGTAAATTATAGGAGGTTTTTCTAGTTAGTTAGTTGTTCTCGTATGTAAGTTAACTTGAAAGTATTTACTATACTTCCTGTAATATTGGTGGAGGGATGATATGTATATGATAAGGTTGTATGCGTGCTGCGCCACGCATGTGTGTGTGACCATGAATAAAGATCGCCAGTGCGTCTATAGCAGTGTCGTGTTTCACTTGTCTGTCCCGTACTTATCAGTCCTCATGAGTGTTAGTTATTTTGATATTATATGAAATGTACGTTATACCAATTGAATCTTATACCTTATGAAAATATAGATGTTGTTGTTATACGTAATGTTCATTATATGTTGTGAACGTTATTAATGTGAAATTATACATTTCGTTTTTATACGTCGCAATACGCACCCACCAAGAGAATACCGATCCGATCCCAAACACGACGACCAACGGCAACGATTAATGGACATCCGATTAGCCTCATGGAATGTTAGAACCTTGAACAGGGCTGGTGCATTGCAACAGGTGAATAAAGAGTTGCAACGTTATAAAATTGACATCTCAGCTCTGCAAGAAGTAAGATGGCCAGGAAAAGGCGAGTGTAGTCTTGATAATGGTGCAACTCTATTTTACAGTGGGACTGATAACGATAAACATATCAACGGGGTGGGATTCATAGTAAGCAAACTCGCAATCAACAATATTTTAAGATTCGACGCAATCTCTGACAGACTTTGTTCACTACGTCTAAAAAGTCAATTCTCCAACATAACTATAGTAAACGCTTATGCACCCACTGAGTCAGCACAGGAAGCCACGAAAGACACCTTTTACGAAGATCTAGAAACCCTCTTTGACCAGATCCCATCATATGACGTGAAACTGGTCATTGGGGACTTTAATGCTAAAGTTGGAAGAGAACAACACCTGATGCCAACGATTGGGAGACATAGTAAACACTCACAGACAAATGAAAACGGCTTGAGACTCGTAAGCTTTGCAGCAGCCAAAACAATGGTAGTGAGTAGCACCATGTTTCCCCATAAAGACATTCACAAAGGCACCTGGAAATCCCCCGATGGTCATACTGTCAATCAAATTGACCACGTTCTCATTGATGACAGGCATAAAAACAGTATAGAGGACGTAAGATCTTTCAGAGGCCCCGACTGCGATAGCGATCATTACCTTGTTGGGGTAAAAATGAGAGCCAAAATAAATATCGCCAAAAGCAAACTCAGTGGAGAAACTTTGAAGATAAATACAGATGCTTTAAAAAATGAAAATACCAGGCACAAATTTCAGATGGAACTGTCTAACAGATTCGCTCATTTAGAAATACAGCATTGTAACGTAAACGAGCAGTGGGAGAAAGTTAAAAGCACTGTCAAAGACACCGCATTTCAAATTTTGGGCCGAAGAAAGCGAAAGAAAGGTAGAAAGTGGTGGACCGAAGAGTGCGACAGGGTGGTAGAAATAAGGCGTAAGTGTAAAATCTTAGCAGAACAAGATGAAAAATGGAAAGATCAGTATGAGGAAGCCAGAACTGCTTGTAGAAATACTATCAGGAGGACCAAAAGGAAACATCTAGATATGATCTTACGCAATATGGAGCTACTCATTCGATCCAACGAAACTAGAAAATTCTACCAAGAAGTAACGACTACTAAGAAGGGTTACCAACCGACCACCCAGTTCTTGGAAGACGAAAGTGGAAACTTGGTGATGGACTCAGGGACAATAAAAGAGACTTGGAGAAAATACTTCGAAAACCTACTCAACTGTCCAGAACCGAATGTCGCAATCCGGAACCATGAAGTCGTCAATAGCGAAGACATACCTACACCGAGCTTTGAAGAAGTAAGACAGGCAATAATGAGGCTTAAAAACAACAAAGCCCCAGGTGTTGATGATGTCCCCGGGGAACTCTGGAAGTACGGAGGAGGTGCTGTACAATCCCGCATCTATGAGCTCGTCATCAACATCTGGAATAAAGAGCAACAACCGGAGGAGTTCAATGTCGGCGTTTTATGCCCAATACATAAGAAAGGAAGCAGGAAGAAATGCAACAACTATCGCGGCATCGCCCTGCTCCCAACTGCCTACAAAATACTGTCGTATGTATTGTTAAAAAGGTTGGAACTGTACGCTGAAGGAATATTAGGAGACTACCAGTGTGGGTTCCGGCAAAATCGCAGCACAACTGACCAACTTTTTCTCTTAAAACAACTCATGGAGAAAAGGTGGGAGTACGCAAAAGATATTCACTCGCTTTTCGTAGATTTCACCAAGGCATACGACAGTATTGATAAAAAGGCATTGTACACCATCCTTAGGAATTATGGAATTCCTGAGAAACTAGTCCAAATGATCGAAGTGGCTACGAGAAAGAGCAAGATGCGGGTGAAAGTGGGCAACGAACTGACGGACGAGTTCGAGGTAATTACTGGGCTGAAACAAGGAGATGCGCTGTCACCCGTGCTGTTCAACCTAGTACTCGAACATACCATCCAAAGAGTACTGGCGCTAGATGTGGGCATCCCACTAGGAGGACAGCACAAGGTAATTGGCTACGCTGATGACCTTGCCCTAATCGGTCAGACTGAGGAAGAGGTGGTAAAGATGGCACAAGTCCTTGAAGAGGAGGCGACCAAAGTGGGGCTTAGAATAAGCCAGGAGAAGACAGAGTATCTCCACATGACAAGACGCAACGACCCAAACAACCCAAGAAAAGACCTCCAAGTAGGAAACACGACCTACAAGGGTATCGCAAGGTTTAAGTACCTAGGGTGTACAATAACGGATGCAATAATGTTTACCTTAGCCGATGCGAATAGACTGCTGTAGGTCGTAGTCTCAACTCCTACAGTCGTGATATATTCTGGTAAATGATATGCAATCAGGTATCACGGACAATCCTGTCTTTATACGGGCTTTCGGTGACTTTCCACATGAAACAGCTTTTCTAGCCGATTTACTTTAACTTAGGAATGACACGCAATAATGTAGGTAACCTACCTTTTGACCTTCGACATAATTGTAATCGACTGACATGCATGGATCGAACGAATGACCTTCTCATAGAAATCTCATATCCATTATATTATTGGTTTTTTGACATTCGAAATCCCATACATATTTTATGACTGCAAAGGGAAACCAACTTTACCTACCAGACATAAGGAAACGTCTAAAATACAATAACATAGTGGAAGCTCGAAATACATCTAAAGAACTTCTAAATTTAAAAAAAAACAAGTTATTTTTCCTTTTTCCGCTCTGAATCGTAACTAGACGCGGTGCAATGACCTTGCTAATAAGCAACTTTGGATGAGTAATACAAACTTCATTTTAAGGATGAGGGCGCAAGACACTCAAGCAAAATAATGACGGCAAAAGGATCTTCGGGATTAATTTCAAAAGTTATAAAAGAACTTGGCGAAGAAGTCAATCTAACTTACAAAGTTCCACTGAGGTGATAACTTTGTAGCGGCTACGTAGCGAGATTTTAGTTGAAAAACCACTCATAATAATAATATCACTGGGAGTTTTGATATAAATAAAAACTATAGATACCTCATATGCATAAGGCGGACCCTAGACCTACAGTAATATTGTGCAATATATGTATTGTGCAATAACATTGAATTGAGTTTTGAATTGAAATGACGTTTGCGCAATCTTCAATATTAACCCTAGACGATGAATTGATCGTCTAGGGCCTAGGGGCAGCCCAAGCCAGATTTGTCAAAAAATACAGGGTGTCCTGTTATAAGTAGCGCGACAAACTGCGTGGGGTAATAGCCTACCTAAAAACATAAAGTAGGTAGGTATGTACGCATATGATGGTCATTGGTAAATTTAAAGAAATACATCGGCTTACTAATCAGCCTTTTACATACCACTGATAGTTTACTACTAAAAAGTGATTAGCAGAATCAGCCTATTAAGCACTTTAGTTTAATAAAGCGCATCAGACGGTCGGTAGGTGAATAAGTAACCGGGTTCCGTCGACGGCAATTACCAACATTGCATTTGACATCTCTAGGGACGCAACTATGCAGTTTAAATCTAGATTATTCTCTCTGGGCGACTAATTAAGAGCCTGTAGTGCCAGCCCGCTTCAGTTTGACATGAAACCCTTAGATTAACAATATATGAAGAAGATGGAGTGTCCGACTCTCCGTGCAGCAGAAACGTCTCGACAAATAACACCCCACTTCTACCACAGCTCTGAGCTCTTATTTTTTATTAGTTCGGTTTGAAAATTTGTTACCTTATTCATTTGGCTGAACTTAAAAAGGTTTGACGGTAAACACTATGCGAACAGATGTTTGATTTGTTTCTGTATGTGACACACCATCTAGTTCGTATATTTTCAATCTAAGTGAAACCGTTCAACTATAGACTAGTTTGTAAAACTCGTTGAAAATATTGCGTTAACAAAGCGGTACGTGAAGAGTATTTCGCTAGGTTTTCGGTGGTTGGCTGTTATTGGATGAAGTATAGGTTGTTCGTGAACTAAACAAGGCCTCTAGTACGAGTTTTGCAATTTATGTAAACGAAAAAAGTTTTGGTTTTCTTCTGTCACCTGCATACATTATCTATCAAAAGTTTAATGATAGTTTCCGCTAGATACGCCAATCAAGCGAACTATGAAACCTGTACAAGACGGGCAGACGTGTTGGACTGCGGCGCGAAATATTAGAATAGAAAAAATATATTTGAAAGCTAATATAAACATTATAATAAAAACCGAATTAGACGACCGAATGGCGTAGTGGTTAATGAACCTGACTACTGAGCCGATGGTCCCGGGTTCGATTCCCGGCTGGGGCAGATATTTGTTTAAACACAGATATTTGTTCTCGGGTCTTGGATGTGCCCGTAAAATGGCAATAGGCCCGCCCCCTATTACATTGGGACTAACATAACACTCTGGCGAAAAGTGGGTGCAGCAATGCACCTCTGCCTACTTCGTAAGGGAGTACATTAGTACAAGGCGTGAGTGCGTGTGTGTGTGTGAGTTAATAAAAACCCAGAATTATAAGTACTTCAGTAAAACTGAGAAGAAGATTGACATTCCATATTTAAATCGCTAGAATTTTTTTCTTTTAATTAGGTAACTGTCAGTAATCTCAGAGTCATAACGGTGCCCGCTTATTTATTGCAGCTCCTTTGTATGCTCAAAGGGCACTATGCTGATATTTCAGTAAAAACCTTTTTGATGACGCATGAAGTGTTGGTAGGTAAAAAAAAGAAAGAAAACAAAATAATTCACACATGAAAAACAAAGCCAAATATTGGGTAGGTATAAAATAAAATAACAATATAGGACATTCCATAAGTAACTATTGAACCTATTTAGATATCATGTACTCTAAAAGATTCCGTAGTAAAAATAGTAACTAGGCTCACCTTTCAAGACTTTCTTTTAGAGGGCGAAAATCATATTTTTTAAGTTAAAATTATACAATATTAGCATACAAATTGCATATTAACTCTGGCTAAATGGTTTCTACAAGAAAGGGATCAAAGGATTATAATGCGGCAAGTTACTTGGCGACCCTCCTTGCGGGGTGAAAGAAGTGGCGGGGGCGAGGTAGCACGACATGCTACACACGTAGAAAAGTGTGCCCGGATTAATCTCGCGATAGCTTGTAACTATTTCTGACGAAAGTAAAATTTTATTCTATGAGTGTTCCCGTAAATGTCATACGAGTATTTAGCTTAAAATTTATAGTTTGACAGCATTAAAATTTGGATGTTTACCTTCAGAATATCTACCAATTTGAATTTATTTATGTAAAAGTGTTTTATTTTATAAATCAATTTCCATGTCACTTTCATGTTCACTCTCTGTTTGAACTTGTTCATCGTCGTCGTCATCCTCATCTTCATCATCGTTTTCATTAACTTCAATGATAAATCTAAGACAAAAAGCAATTTATGTTTAATTTACAATAAATTATAAATAAACAATAACATACCTGTCCAATACATCGTCAAATACTCTATCAGATTTATAATATTCGTCTTAATTTTTTATGACATGGTCGTCACAATTTCTCCACTTTTTAGGCCAATAATTAGAGAAAAGCAACTCTACGTCTTTTATCTCTGTATCTAAGTTAGAGTCAATCGACGTTCTTGCGAGCTCGCCTTTCACGTACCGCCACACAAGTTCAATAGGATTTAATTCCGGGTGGTATGGGGGTAGGCGAAGCACGATATGACCATTTTCTTTCAAAATTTCATCAATTTTGTAATTTTTCTCTGTGTTTTGCTCATTAATTACTTTCATTAAAATAATCACATAAATTTTGGTTGCTTTCCTAGTTACAAGAACTGACAACTGACGCACTGTCATATGGACTCTTCGTCTTTGTTGTTTACTTTTTCGTATCTGACTGCGCAGTACCAACCTTTAGCCGCGTAGCATGACTGATCCGGTACGCTGTTCTACAAGAAGCCCCTATATTGAGACATTATACGATTTGTTGTTTTTAACGTTATTTTGTTGACGAATTATAGATACCTAATAATAATATAATGATAATATTAAAAAGGCCTCAACACTCATCCTAAGACTAATGGTCTCAGGATCAATGATCTCATGTGGGTCGCACTCAAATTATGACAGACTATATAAGACATGTGGCCGCCTCGGCTGCGCGGCCGAGACTGCCGTGACAATGACATGCAGTGCACGCGTTGCCCTTCCCCGCTACCCTCCCGCTACCCGCTGTCGTCTTGGATACCTCGTCCCCTCCGCGTCTTTCACCCCGCAAGGAGGGTCGCCAAGCAACTTGCCAATCTATAGTCGTAATTTCCAAGTACTTTATGATTAAACTTTGAAATTGGCCAATTAAGTTAGTGGAATGTAATATAATAATTATTTTATTCTGTACAGAATTGTGTTCAACAATTCAAGGGATTTAACAACTTCCCATTAATTAACAGTCCAAGATTCATCTAAAATACCTACCTGAAGAGAACATGGTTAAACTAGCTTTGATTAAATTGTCCACTAAATCAAATATAGGGTAGTATTTAAGTGACTTTGAAGGTGCACTCACAAGCAATGTTAAAGTTTTACCTGCCATTTGCGTTTCATTATTTTGTTACTAACATTTGCTATGGATTTATAACATTATTATTATAAATGAAATTGAAAATTATTATGTCCCTGGAACTTTTTTTTCATTACTTATAGCCTTAATGCCCACAAAGAATTATAAGGGTTCCGTTTGACAATCGGCTACCGAACCCTAAAAAGGAACATTCTGTTTCTGTACCTAACAACAACCTGTTTTGTGAGACGAAAGCTTTTTCCAAATTCCGGAAAATCCCACTTCCGGGAGGTGCATCTTCTTTTAGAATGCAGCGGCAAATTGTACGTGTATCTACAGGGTGTTGCAAAAAAGGTATACTAAGCCGAAAGATGGTGAATCTGTAAAAAATATTGTTAAATGAGTTATGCAAAATTCCGTTTTTTTTCCATTGTAAAAAGTCACGTCATCACAAATTGTCTATGGCATAGACTTAGTATATACTAGCGTAATATACTAAGTCTATGGTCTACATATGTAGTGGCAACTTTTTTTTCGTGAGTTTTGGAAAAATCGTTGCACAAAAGTTTTTTAGAATGACACTCTCTTATCTTTTTGAACATCCTGTATAGCGTAGACAGACCGGGAAATACTGTGCAAATTGCAGCACAATATTTCACGGAAACCAGTTTCTTTGTATCTCTGCTTTGTTCTACTTTTTGTCCCATACATTTTGTGGTTTAAAGTTGGTAACATTCAAACGTAATAAATATACCTACTTATACGTAAATTTATTAGAGAAGTAGTGACTGTATCTACTGTCTAGTACTAAATAGCCTAAATAGTCAGTAATTGACTATTTAGGCTGCACCAGGCATTACTATAAAGTAAGTATCATTTATTGAAACTGTAAATATTGAATAAAGTACTTATAAAATACCTATGTACGGAATACAATCTAAATAACTTATTCTAAACTTAAGAAAAACTTATAACTCTAGATACCTACCTAACTATAAACAAAAAAACTATATGTCTTCGCTCCGATACTATTAGATTTGCAAATTGTGACTGTTTATTACTAACGTGAATACAATTTATTATTGTTTATTTATTTATTACACAATGAAAGAATTGTTATGAGTACTTTCTGCAAAAACAAAGTCACTTTAAAATTAATAGGAAATATAGCCCGGTTTCTGGTTTGTGGTCAGAAGTGTTGCGGCTCCAGGCATTATGTGAACATAAACTCACTAAATTACCGCTCCCAACTATATCTCACCGAGGCTACTACGCTATGGAGGAAGATGATTTGTGCAACAAATTAGTAGACAAAGTCCGAATTGCATAGTACAATTATCTAGGAACAGTGGAAGACTGCTGAGGACCGGTTATGGCGTTTTTCCACAGTTTTTTTCAAGGCTACAATTAAATTTGTAATTTCGACAAAAAATATTTTTTACGGATATCGCGGTTTTATTTGTAGCTAACGCGCTTATACGAGCTTAGAAAAGTGCGTTAACGCTTGAAGAGTTACTTGGAGTGACCCAAAATACGCGTATGAAAAAAAGCTTCCAAAAAACGCTTGCCGCAAAACGCTAGTCTGATAAGGCTCATAAAGGTTTCAGGTAATACTACAGTGGTAAACGTGCGAATTACCCAGGTACACGCTTATCGCATGAAAATCTCCACCACTCCTCTTTGCAGAAGTTGCATGGAGGAAGATGAAACAGCTTCCCATGTCTTGTTACATTGCAAAGGCGTGGAGACACTACGATCAAAAATCCTCGGATCTCCGGGAAGTCATGAGCAACCTAGGTCGTCTACTGGCTTTCTGGCGTGAGCTTGGGTGGCTTGATAGCTAGTCACCCCATAGGTATTTCACGCATAATGGCCCACCTTGGAGGCTAAATGCGGAAAATCAGCTCGCCATGATAGATACCCAGGTACACAACAAACATAATATGTATACAGATCCGTGTATCCTAACATGTGAGCTACACCGAAGTGTTGCATCAGTATTTCAGCAACTTAGTTTGCGTATTATATAGAGTGCAAGTTTCAGCAGAGCTCTTTGAGTGCTGTAACTGTAATACGATACTTAAGCCGAGTTTTGAAACTGTCATACGAACTGTTATAAATATGTAGTACAGTGCCACAAACTTATCTGTTCCGGTGACAGCTCAAATAAATCTCTAATATTTCTTAATTCTATAAGATTTTAAGTTTGCTCGTATTGTTATTTCGCTCTTGCGGTGTTAATAAACCCATCTAATGTTTTAAAATATACAATTCATTAGTAAGTAATGAGATATGGATCAATTAAGTTCGCTGTCACCGGAACAGATAAGTTTGTGGCACTATAGATAGTTATTACACTCACGGGCAATGAAAAAGTTTCACTCACAAAATTCAGACACCAAACGACCCTATTTTTTTCAAAGATTTAATTTAAATAAAAATATTATTATCGTTTTTAGTTGGTAATTTCCTAATGCTCTGTTAAATGTACTTTAATGTTGCAGAAAGCGTTATTAAGGCTGTCACTAAAGCTGGAAGAAAATCAGAATCTGTCAAATCTAGTGAGGGGGGGTTGAGGTATGCGGGGCGTTCTACGGACAATGACATGAAATTTTAACATAGTACTCGAAAACATAAAAGTGAAGACATGCCACTTTGTTAAAAATATACTAAGTAAGTAATATTGTTTTGTGATACGAAAATATTTATTTTTATTTGAAAGTATTTTTAATATTTAATAATTAATTATATATAAAGTCGTACCCGTGCCGATATTTATACAGGTTGTTGCAAAAAGGGTTTAATACTATGCCGAAACCTACGTGTGCAGCATGTTATTGATGTTATTTCTAAGCCAGGAAATGAAATCAGAATGTAAAAAAATCGCGAAAATATTATCAGAGTTTAATAGTTCAGGGTGTTGTATTAAACTCTGCCCCCGTGTGAGGTATAAGAATAGTAAATAAAAAAAGTATAGTTAGCCGAAAGGGCGTTACTCAGGCGTCACTCTGAAAAACTTTTATCCTACGTAATTTTTTATATTCATGAAAAAAACGCTTCTTCATATAATTTTTTTTTGGTCACGTGACCTTTTCGTTAGACGACCTGTTTTTTTTTGGTGTTTCAAAAGCAGAACAGTAGTTTGCAGAACTCTGCATATACAGGATGTCACAAAAGGTTACGTAGCTGGCAAAGGGATATGGGGAGGTCACCAGAAAAATAATAACATGTAAGTACCCCCGCAAGGGAGTACATTAGTACAAGGCGAGAGTGTGTATTTTTTTTTTAAGTACTTATGTGTATTTGGGATATGATAGAAATAATATTTTTGTTTCTTAAAAACCAAAAAATTTACACCTTGCTGCGCTCTTTTGCTCACTGTAAGTACACCTACAAATATTGCTGTATTAAAAAAAACGGTTTTGTTATAACGATTATAAAAAAAAAGTTATTTTCATGTCATGGAGTCATTTACCTAATTACGATTTCACTCAACAGCAGGTGAACTGAAAAAATAAGTTCTAGTTCTATCATCACTTTAGATCGCAAACATTGTAACTCCACTTTTCTCGGCGAAAAGTACTCTTTGGTGTCAATAGAAACGTTTTTTGAATTCACATGTTTTCCTCTTTATTCGAAAAAAAAAAACTGTATTCCGCATTTTACCATTTGTTTTCCTCTAAACCCCAAACCGTGATTTTTAAACAAGAAAACTTAGTAATTATACCCTTTATTCTCATATACAACGTGTGATGTAGGCGAACGTGAACGAAAACTATGCAATAAGCCTTTGTTTTTATTACTACTTTAGTAAATTACAATAACATACTCAACAATGTTAATTTTTTTTTGCAATGTTATGTTGTTAAATTAAGATCTAATATTTTATTAACATGAAGTTACTTTCAACTTTTTTTTGCATCTATGCGTCGAATCACAGCATGACGGCTGCTGCAGCTTCCTGCTGTCCTGTCCTCCAACCAATCCCACCAGTACTGCAGGTTGCGTCGAATACGAGCCATTCTCTTCGACTTGACAAGACAGGTGCTCCCGGAAGGATCATAGATCGCACGGAACCCGTACCGTATAGAGGCAACGGACTCCTTTGCAACAGCCCCCCAGATTCGGAAGTAGCCCATGCACTGCATGGCGAGCACAGCTGCAGCAATTTTTTCGTAATGAATCATTGGGATGTCATCCCCGAAGGAGGCTCTCAGACTACCTCACGACCTGTGTGACATTAGAAAAATGCACTGTGCTAACGCCGTTTGCGAGCTTGATTTGCAGGACCGCGTTGTATGCCAAGTTCCACAGCAGAGGGGTCCAAGACCTACCGCTGTGGAACTCCGCAACTGAACTTCTTCAGTGAAAACAAACCCTCTCTTTTCGCATCCTTAATGTACTTGTTAGACACGTATGACCTCTGTCAATTTTCTGCAGATAAGAAGACAAGTGATGGTATACAAGAGCCGCCCTAAAGGTTCGCCCTCTAGGGGATAGAGTTGAACGCGGTTACTATTTTTAAGCAAACAGCCAGCGCAACAACTCGCCCGTGGTTCTTATCCTGCTCCGACAGTGAACGAACGCAAAGTATTGTACCCACTATTCGAATCCGCATTTCGGATGCCAAACTGACTGTCCGAAAGGTCGAAACCGTACCACCACAGAGGTATGACTCGTTCGAAGAGCTTATCAGGCTCTTACAGCAATCAGATGTGTCGGTACACTGAAAGATAATCTACAGGCCTGCTTTATTTATTTAGGAGCACTAATGGCCTCCTTTCAGTCATTGAGTCACTGGCACTCAGGCTGCGGTTGATCAGGAAGATAGACTGTCTAAACAAATCATTTTTAGGCTAGTTAAAAAAAACTTTAGGTGGGTAGTATGCCAACTAGAACTACAAATAAAACAGTATTTTTGTCTCCTCTAAAATTTGGTCACGAGGAGTTACGATGATTACGATCTAAGGTGACGCTGACGATATTTTATACAAGGTATTGAAAAAAGGGTATAAAGCTTAGCCAAAAGTGGATTTAGGTGCCATTCTGATCCACTTTTCTTCTACAATTTTGAAAATTCACGTAACAAAACCTTTTACATAGAAACTTATTCGATCACGTGACTTTTTACTATAGAGACCGAATTTATTTTTCGAGAATTTCCAAAACTTGGAGAACAAAAGTTGTTCAGAATAACCCCTGAGTCAAACCCTTTCGGCACAGTATACCCTTTTTGCAACATCCTGTATAGGTAATATCAGGTTTATAAAAGACCTGGGCCTGTAGAGTGAGACTCGGCATGGGGAGTCATAATTTATAGATCTTTGAGGTTGCAGTGGCGAATGGGCACTGGTAGCCCTGCCCTTTTCTATAACTATAACTATAAGTAATTTTATGGCAATTTAAAAATGGTATAACATTTATCTATTTGAAAAAATCATTAAAAATATACATTACCTATCACACTAATTAAAAAAAAAAATTCAGCCCTTACTTTAAACTTATAACACCCCTCTATTTCCTTCAGGGGTTAAAAAACCTATGTATTTAATATTTTCTTATGAGTTTTTTTTTAAAAACTAGGCTCTTACATAGTTGTACATAATATTATGCGGTATTTTATTCCACTTGTAACGCATAAAATTCATAGCTACAGTAAACATTTCATTTTTTTCATGGCGAGATACAGTCGCACTTAACCGCTTTTTTGCAAAGCTTGTTAAATAGATTTAAAAAATTATGTAAATTTTAGATCTTCAATTTTTAAAAATACTTACTTATTTTCAACACCCTGTATATTGTGTAGCTTACCTACCATACACAACCGTTAAAATAAAATAAATTACCCCTCAGAATATAAACAGGCTCGCGCTTTGGCATACTGCATTGACCGTATAGTTCTTATTCGGAGAATCTAATAAGTGTCATTATGTGCAATGTTTACCTTTATCTATGCATCTGTAACTCTATAGTAAAAAATGTAAACAAATCGAAAAGGCGAAATGTTTTCTAAGAATTTTCGGCTTTTCTGCATCTAAAATGATTAGAAAATTAACTTTCCATAGCAAATGCATATGTATTATAATACTTGTAGTCATAATTTGTTGATTTAATCAGTTTTTGTGAAATATTTGATAAAAAATAAAATGGCGTGGGTATCGCTCCTAACAGGCCGCCACCAGGGCGACGACTGAAGAAATCTGAAATCTGTCACGGTGTCATCATTTTTAAACCGGAATTTATTAGTTTTTTGCAAAAAAAGTTGACTTCTGGTCCATTAAATCCAACTCTTTAAGGTAACTTTGTTAAGAATTTAATTACCTACACATACATATAAGATTCCATGAAAATGGGCCCTCTGATTTCGAGGGTTTTTTCATAATAAGTCAAAAAATGGCAAAAGACATGGTGTGTTTGCAATTTTTTTTAACATACTTATTATAATCCTGCACCAATTTATAAGCAACTAACATGTTCAGTATACCCTCTGCTACAAAATATATTTTTATCAATGTGATAGAAGCCACCGTTTTTCCAATCTAATCAAGTATATCAAGCCGACTTTAGCATTTTAGCTTTAGGGATCCCCTTAAGCTAGCCTTTTCCGTTTAGGAGTAATTTGGTGCTTTTCTCAGTGGGACCATTTCATTGCCCGCGAGTGTATAAATTACTTATTTATAAAAATTTTTACTATCTAGTTACACAATGATTGGATTTTTATTCGTTACTTTCCCGCCTACACGTGATAACTAGTTACTGAAATCTCGAAAAAAAAACTGCTTAATCTTGGCTAGTAGGTTTGTTGGCATCTGATAAAAACCATCATGTACAGTTAATTAACCTTTGTTAATTTGTTATGCAATTGGTATTTCAATTAACAATATCATTTCAAGTGATTTGTGAGTTTAATTACCAGCAGCTGATTGAATTAATTGTAATTAGATCCATTAGTCGACGGAATTCATTAATTTCATACAGACTGATTAATTTCATTCGTATGCGGGATCTCGTTTTAATTTACATCATTTTCAATAATATTTTATGATCGTATTTTAAAGTAATTTTTCACAATGTGTGTATTGAAACCTAATAAATTGTCAACGGATAAGAAGAAACGGTTTATATATGGTTTGCAAATACGTTTAACATTTGGTGAAAGTAGGTATGTGTTGTGTAGTCTGTGGTAGTGTCAGTGACACACAGAGTAATAATCTTTGATACATATATCATCTGTCATCCTGTGATTTTCCCTCTCTTTTAAGGCGTGCTTTGCACGACATTGTAACAATTACTTAACATAATATTTTAAATAATAAATAAATAAACAACGTTGTGTTCCTAAATAAAGAGTTTAATTACTAATAAAACATGGCGCAGCCGACGGAGTAACCATTAACCCGTGATGGAAATAAAATCTAACACATCTAACGACGACAATTCTAATATTGAGATGGCAATGGCGGCGGCCGCGATTGAATACCGGATGCCGGCACCCATGGACCTGGGAGTACTGGACAATTTATATCCTCAGTGGCAGCGTTTCAAGCAGAGCTTTAAGATATTCCTTTCTGCAGCTGGACTTGGACAAATTACGGAAACCAGAAAAGCTTCAATTCTGCTAAATTGCATTGGACAGGCAGCTCAAGAGTTGTACTTCAACACATTATTAACAGGCGAAACAGGCGATGATGCGAAGACAAGTACTCTCAAAAGCCAACCCGACGCGAACCCTAAACTCGACGATGTGATAAAAGCATTTGAAGAATATTTCGCGCCGAAGTCTAATGAAGTGATAAATACATTCCATTTCAACAAAAGGTCTCAAGAAGATGGTGAAAGCTTCGATAGTTTCTACACACAAATAAGGAAAATAGCAGCGAATTGCAATTTCGATACGCAACTCAACAGAATGTTACGGGATCGAATTATTGTGGGCATAAGGGACCACAGAACTCAACAGAAATTACTTGAAGTCAAGGAACTCACACTGGACCGAGCCGTGGACATCTGTAGATCAGCAGAGATGTCCAAAGAACATGCCAAGGTGTTAGCCAAGCAGCCAGACTCAGCAGGGGTGGATGCAGTTCAAGCTCGGCAACCATATCGACACTCACAGCAGCGGCAACAGCATGAAAACAAAGCTAAGTATAATGAATTTAAAAATAATAATGTATCTTACTTGTGTAAAAAATGTAACACGAGGCATGGACCTCGTAGTTGTCCTGCCTATGGGGAGATCTGCTCGAACTGCAATAAGCCCAATCATTTTAAAGTAGGTTGTAAGAAGAAGAAAGATGTAAATGTAATTAATAAAGAATACAGTGATGAGAGCAGAGAGGACTTATGACTTGTAAAGGTATGCCACTCTATTAACAATAAGAATAAAGAGTGGACAGAGGCTCTTGTAACTGAAGGAAAAATAATCACTTACAAGTGTGACACAGGAGCACAAGTAAATGTGTTATCTTTGTATGATTTAAAGAGAATTGTCAATGATGATAATGTTCAAATGTCTGAGACAACAATAGTATTAGAAGCATTTGGTGGAACACAAATCAGACCTGTAGGGAAACGATGTATAAAAATTTATCATAATGAGGAAATTTTTGAGACTGAGTTCATAATAGTAAACCAAAAAGTACGACCAATATTAGGTTTGAGCTCACTAATAGAACTAGAACTACTTAATAATAATGTAAACACAATTAAAAGTAACGAAGACAAAAATTCAATTATTAATAAGAATGTTGAACTGTTTCAGGGAGTAGGAGAGTTTTCCGAGCCATTGGAGCTACACACTCAGCCTGGTACACGGCCAGTGGTGAGACCCCCACGCCGTATCCCACATGCCATAAAGGAGCGTTTACGGGAGAAGCTGGAGTCGCTGGTGAATCTCCAAATCATTTCTAAAGTTGAGCATCCAAGCAGCTTTGTGAGTAATTTAGTAATAAGAGAAAAAAAGGATGGTACATTAAGAATATGCCTAGATCCAAAAGACCTTAATGAAGTGTTATTGCGAGAATATATGCCAAAGCCCGAGCTACTTTCGCGCAGTTGCGACCAATATGGCAATCACAAAAGTTAACCAGAAGAGTCAAACTGAAAATATTCAGGTCAAACGTTAAGTCCGTGTTGCTATATGGTTGCGAAACGTGGAAGGTAACCAAAGCCATCTCGCACCAGCTTCAAGTCTTCGTGAACCGATGCCTTCGACGCATACTCCGAATATACTGGCCCAATAAAATCTCCATCGACCAACTGAGAGAACGGTGCCACGATACCCTGATCGACGAGCAGATCAAGCGACGCAAGTGGAACTGGATTGGCCACACCCTCCGAAGAAATTCTGACCACATACCCAAACAGGCGATGGATTGGAATCCGCAAGGAAAGAGAAAGCGTGGCCGTCCCAAGCAGACCTGGCGACGCACGGTAGTGGACGAAGCGAAAAAGATCGGGAAGTCTTGGAGTGAAATCAAAGGCGAAGCTCAAGACAGGTTGCGATGGAGAGTCACTGTGGACGCCCTCTGCCCCATCCAGGGGACATAGGATACTAAGTCATTGCGAGAATATTATTTAATACCAACATTAGAGGAAATAATACCTAATTTATGTAATAAGAATATATTTTCAGTACTAGATCTCTCAGAAGGTTTTTATAATATAAAATTAACTAAGGAATCCAGTGATCTCTGTACGTTTAATAGTCCCTTTGGTTGTTATAAATTTAACAGGTTACCTTTTGGTCTATCGGTAGCCCCAGAAATATTTCAAAAATACAATGAAAGAGCTTTTGGAGACATTCCAGGTGTAATAATATATTGTGATGACCTGCTTCTCTGTGCTGACAGTGAAGCTGAACATGATGCGATATTAAAACAGGTTTTTGAAAGAGCAAAATTATATAATGTAAAGTTTAATAAAAGAAAATTTCAATATAAGCTAACTGAAGTAAAATATTTTGGTCATATATTTTCTAAAAAAGGCATGAAAATTGATCCTGAAAGAATACAGGCAATTGCAAATATTAAAAGTCCAACTAAAGTAAAAGAGCTGCAAATTTTTCTTGGGATGGTTAACTATTTGCGTAGATTTGTACCCCAATTGGCTGATTTAGCAGCACCACTACAATTACTTTTAAAGAAAAATGTAGAATGGTTATGGAGTGATGTACATGAAGCTGTGTTTAACAAGCTTAAAGAAAAAATTAGTCAAGCCCCAGTTTTACAAAACTTTGATCCCAAGCTTCCAATTGTTATACAATGCGATGCTTCCAAGGATGGCCTTGGATGTTGTTTATTACAGAATGATAAACCGGTGTGTTTTGCTTCTAGAAGTTTAACATCAGCAGAACGTAACTTCTCTCAGATAGAAAAAGAACTATTAAGTGTAGTTTGGGCCACTAGAAAATTTCATTATTATATTTATGGACAGAAATGTATAGTACTAAATGATCATAAACCACTAGAGTCTTTACTTAAAAAACACATTCATGAAGTACCATCACCAAGACTACAGCGATTAAAATTGAAATTATTGAGGTATGATCTTGAGTTTAAATATTTAAAAGGAAAATTAATGTATATTGCTGATCTTCTATCACGAGCCTTCACTGAATGTGATGACACTGATGACTCTTATATGCATGAAGTAGTTCACTGTGTAGGCCTTGCTAACTATTTACAATGCACTGAGGAACAAAAGCATGAATTAATAACAGAAACTAGTAAAGATAGCGAGATATCAAAGGTTATAGAATATACTAAATCTGGCTGGCCAGCAAAAATAAAACTACAGCCAGATATAATACAACGTTATTATAAATTAAGATCTGAACTAACTATTCATGAAAATCTGTTATTTTTTAAGAATAGACTAATTATACCCAAATCGTTAAGAGTAGACATAATAAAAAAATTACACGAGGGGCATTTAGGCATGACAAAATTAAAACAACTTGCAAGAAAGCTATATTATTGGCCAAAAATTGATGAACAGTTAGAACGGTATGTAAAAAGTTGTTCAGTTTGCCAAATGTATCAGAATAACAATGTTAAAGAGCCACTACTGTCTCATGAAGTCCCAAGTCTACCTTTTTCTAAAATAGGTGTGGATATCATGGAGCTAAAAAATAAAAATTACTTAGTAATGTATGATTATTTCTCTAAATGGCTTGAAATTAAACATATTAACAATAAAACTTCAAAATCAATTATAAACGCTTTAATAGAAGTATTTTGTACACTGGGTATTCCATTAGAGATAGTGTCAGATCATGTTCCCTTTGACTCAAGAGAGGTTAGAGAATTCGCTAGGGAATGGGGTTGTAAATTCACATTTTCAAGCCCAAGATATCCTCAATCAAATGGTATGGCTGAACGTGCTGTCCAAATAGCTAAAAAAATGTTAAAAAAATGTAACGATGACAAATCTGATTACAGATTAGCGTTACTTCAGTATAGGTCATCTCCAGTCTGTGGAACGAATTTTTCTCCTGCTGAATTGTTAATGAGTAGGAACTTACGAACTAAGGTGCCTGTTTCTCATACCTACCTAAAGCCAAAGTTAAATAAAAATATTGAGACTGATTTTAATAAGATAAAGTCTAGGAGTAACAGAAATTATAATTGTAATACTAGGATAAAAGCACCATTTATTGTTGGACAAAATATATGGTTTAAGAAAGATGTGAATATTAATAAATGGCTACCAGGTACCATTTATAAATGTAATGATTTTAGGTCATACGACCTGATAGATTATAATGGAGTTAGATATACTAGAACTTCTTATCATCTTCGACCACAATGATTTGGGGATTCACCAATATAACTACAGTGTAAGCGTTGGCTGAGTGTGCTGCTTGAATGGGTCTATTATCTAACTTTGTATACTTTAGATATAAGCATGAATTAATAACTAATGTACCTACAGATATAACTTTACTACTATAAATATGTAAACTGTACACTTGGAATTTGTGTTTAATTTTTGATTTAATTAAGTTTAAGTACCTAGTACAAATGTTACTATACATATGTAAACTACACACTTTGAATTTGTGTTTAATTTTAGATTTAATTCAGTTTACTTAATTAGTACCTAGTACAAATGTTAAATTAGAACTAGGTATAAACATCTTTGTTGTGTAGTCAACATTTTTTAGTTTATATTAATTTGTTTAGAGAAGGGGGAAGAAAATGTAAAATAGATTTTCATATAAATTGTTAACAATTACGTTAAGTTTAAGTGTTAAAAACGTAGTGGTTGTATAGTTATTCATTGTTACTAACATTCTATATATTCATAAATATTTTCAGTTTATATTCATTTGTTTGGAAAAGAGAAAGATGTTGTGTAGTCTGTGGTAGTGTCAGTGACACACAGAGTAATAATCTTTGATACATATATCATCTGTCATCCTGTGATTTTCCCTCTCTTTTAACGCGTGCTTTGCACGACATTGTAACAATTACTTAACATAATATTTTAAATAATAAATAAATAAACAACGTTGTGTTCCTAAATAAAGAGTTTAATTACTAATAAAACAGTATGTATGTATGTACAATTAATTAAGCCAATCACAAAACTACATAATTACCTACTACTTGAGTTTTACTTAAATTTATGTTCTCAGTTATTGTGAAATATTTATTACCTAATTAGTGCCAATTTCGTCATAGTCGGTTATCTAACCGACCAGTTATCATTCATCAATTAAACGTCATCTCCATATAAAATTAATGACAGATGTGTCAAAAGTCAACCACTACTCCCTGGTTATGCTCTAACCGAGAATGGAGAAATTGGCACTAAGTCTATTAAACACAACTGATTATTTGCTAGCCGAGCTGAGCTTTGTCACGGGTAGGTACCTTTTGCTTTATTTACATAACAAACAAACGTGACTAAAGCCTATGTCAATAATGTTCAGTTTCAATTTTCACCGCATATACCATTATGCAAGGATTAGCTCATTTAATTTAAATATTATTAAGTGTACTGTAAGAGAACCTAGAACTGAGAACCTAGAACCTAAAATCATATAATTTCAAAAAATCATTATTACATTTATGCGATAATGATGAATTACAATTTGTCCTATGTGATAAAAAATATATGGTTATATATAGGTACTTAGGTAATTTATGTCTCAAAAAAATTACTTGCGTGTGTGTCCGTCAAAAATACGATAGGTAATTTATTCATAGTGTTTTAATACTTTACAAAATTGTTTCACTTAAACCTTAAACATAATAAGGTGAGTTTGAGATATATAGTGTAAAAACTGCATAAAAACATTTACTACCTTCCAATCTCCAAATTTTAAAACGATGTTCATATTTTAATTTGCTTAATATTTACTTGTATATGTATTTAATTTTATAAGGCTCTTCATAAGTACTTATCTGATTAATTGACCATTTATCAGAGATGTTTTTTTCTAATGCTAAACTACGGCTCATTTTTTGCTAGCCGTTGAAATAACACCCCAGCCACAACAGTCAGCGACACTAACGCGGTATTATACTGCATCAATGTTTGATTCTCTTTAAAGTGAATTTTGCAACTGACTGTACAAGTGTCCTACATCACAGACAACTCGGCTGACCGCAAGGGACATCACTTTACTCGGTAAGCGTACACTCAGCGCGGTCGAGACCGCAGATGGCAATTAAACGTACAGCACGGTTACTCCAGCTTGACAAAAAACAAACGAACGTGAATTTTACCCAATGGGAGATTTTCTCTTGACGTTTAAAATAGATGGCATCCGGCCTGGCGTTTTTAATGACTAGTTAACACTTAATATTATGCATAATATAACAGCTAGTTATTGCATATGTTGATATGTTTGAATTAACATCAATTGAGTTTTTGAATTGGCTGAAAGGACTGGAATCCATGCCGGCTAAAAAAAATATGCAGTGCTGTTGAGTATGAAGTTTTACTAGCGCCATCTATAATCGGTTTTTGTCTATGGTTGAAAATTCTCCCATTGCTACGTTTAATGCAACGCGATAGAGTCGTGATCAGGGCAGCGGTGCAGCGAAAGTTTGTTTTTCATAAGGTAGAGTGGTGCCCTACTAGGGGCGAGCGGCAAGCTATGATTTGTTTTAGTAATCGGAGAATGTCTGGTGGACGTGAATTGCTTTGTCTGTGGTCGTTTCTGCAGTGGCATTAATCGGCTGCAAAGAGGTTTTAAATGTTTTTATTTTTTAATAATATAAGTAGGTACCTTTGTGCTATGTCCGCGAATAAAAAATATTTTTTTTAATAAAAAACGGTAGCGGTTGAATCATAGAAATACTTACTTACTTATTAAATTTAAATGCAGTCTGCGGTAGGTCTGACAAATGTACTCCTTCCTATTCCTGTATGCATGTATGTAACAGCCTCTATTTTTTATATAAATTATACACAAAAATAATACTCTGATGTTCAATAAACAAATCCTACTAATACACATACACAACATACATAAGTAAATATTATGAACGCAAAAGTTTGTCTTTGGATAAGCTGTAAGCTTGAAAAGTAACAATCAAGATAGGTAATTCCAACACAAGATAAAGGTGCAATACAGCCTTCAGTAGCAGGTTACAGCCGTCCCGTCTCAGGTGCAAATCCGAGATGCCTTGTTAGCTCATAATAACTGCTTGAATAAACATTGTTATCTCTATTTGAGATTGTTGTATTTGAATATTGTTTCCGTATTGATTTGTGTAAAACGATCTGCTGCACAGTTACTAGAGATAAATTTAAAGACAGCGAGATAACTTATTAATATTGACCATAGGGCGAGGCCCCATTGGTGCGTTAATTGCGTCATCGCTGCGTAGCGTCGACGGCGGCGGCTGCATCGTCACTGCCCTCGTCATTTTTAAGACCGTTGCATTTTCACGACGACGAAACGCAACGCAATGGGCCAAGGTCTCAGCTTAATCCGCCATGGCTGCTACAATTATTTTACTTAAGGGATTAAAGTTCAAAACAAGATGGGTTTCATATATCCACAGGGATTCAGTAATAAAGGTTTCTACGTGCTTCTACGGAGCTATCAGAGGGAAACGAGGCTAGGTATACGAGGTAATCTATCTACAATAAAGATGTTCCCCGCAGAATTACATTTTCTAGGAACGCAACCAGTGTGAAGTTTGCTGGGTTTTCACACGGTTAAACGTTTAACGGCTCGTTCATTAAACGGAGTAAATGCTTGTTAAATGTTCAACCATCTGTTGTTATCTTGGGAGCTCAGGAACAGGGACATTATAATCAAAAGCAGATTAAGCTGTAGGTACACCGGCAGTTTATTTGCTTGTAAACAGATTTCCAGTGTTGTAGATAGGTACGAGTATATAGAAACTTTTACAATAAATTCGGGGATAAATCAGTAAATCAACCAGAGCTAATATGGGCACGATGGGCATGGGCATGCACAAATAATCCTATAGTACCTACTTATAGCTTAAAATTTGCAAAGGCATGGTGTAATAATAAAGCTGGTATAACATCCAATTTATACCTAAACGTTCTGTGGGCTATCAGTTAGTCCATATTACCTACATACTGCTCAATGTTCATGAATCTTTGCAGTCTTAACTTTCCTTTATATAATCTTATCCAACAGAAATTAATAACACAAGAATGAATACTTTAGTAAATTAGCTACTTTATTAAAATGATGTCTATATTTCGTAGCTAAAATCTCAATCTCACAGGTGTTCCCAGACAATGTACGGAAGATTTTATACTCCGTTCTGCACTTGATCAGGACCATAAAGAGTCATGGGATTAAGTTTGAATTCATACGTGTTTTACGATACCTGATGTCAGGCTATAAAGTTCCCTTCAAGCCGCACAGGTGGAAACTTGTGCCTGAATATTCCAGATTTCCTTTTCTACTTCAGCGGGGGATTCGAATGGAATTTTAAATAAGTTTCTCAACTTTAAATTGTGAATACGTCGGCTTCGGATATTTATTGCTGTTGTTTGAAGTTTTAAAGCCAATATGTTTTGGGAAGGCGTTAATGAAATCATTGTGTCTGTTCACGGTTATATTGAAAAAAAGACTAAAATGAAAGGCTTTTTCACTTACATACAATGAATTAATCCTCATAGTTAAAAGTCTTTTGACGATGTTTTATCACAAAAATAAGTGAAAGTAAAGTAAATAATAACTTGGTAGGTATGGACTAGCTAGAGTCTAGACTAGACTTTGGGTTATAATATAAATAGTTACCAGGTACTTTGTTTCTACTATGTACCTACCTATCACAAACACAATAATATACCAAACAATCAACAGATTAAAGAAAATCTAGCATGAAATCTGTTCTCGTAATTATGTCGAGATTCGGTCAAGAGAAGCATAACTATGTCAGGAAATGCTAATACGATGATAGCGTTTGGCTCGGCTCCAACGTTGATACGGCACTCAACTCTTAGTTGTAACTATTATCGCCTCGTAATAACTCAGAACTTGGTGAGACTTTCGATTGTTGTCGGCTAAGTGAGCAAGTTTTCCTTGTTCATAATGGTAGGAATGTTTTTGTCGTTAACACTGTTGGGACGATTCATACCTACCTATCAGTTTGTGTACTTTGGTAGTTAAGTAACTACCGTACCGCACCGTAGACAATCATGAAACTTAATGGTTGTTTAAGAAAAAAACACTTAGTGCCAATTTCTCCATAGTCGGTTAGAGCATAACCAGGGAGTAGGTAGTGGTTGACTTTTGACACATCTGTCATGAATTTTATATGTAGATGACGTTTAATTTAAAAATCAATCACTTAAGTACTTAAGTATAATTAAAGATGTAAAATTAAAGACGATCAGTTAATTTGTTAAAGAAGACGTCTCTGGATACGCCAGTAACAGTTAGTGATGTTTTCGTGAAATATAAATTCATTTTTGAGATTTCGCTCATAACGCAGTATATTATCACATCAAACATAGGTACTTACTTAGTTAAATAATAATAATTTATAATATTTATAATAAAATATACAATAAAACGAACATCTATGCCTAGGTACAATACTTATAGGCTATAGGGATACTTACTACGTAGGTGCATGGGTTGTATCGCTATGTCGTACACGTCTTCTACATTCCGATGCAATGATGTGGCGCTACGAACACGCGTGCTTCGTTTACTGAAAGTAGTGCTATGGTTGTCTACGTAGCACAGGTCGGTAACCTATTTATATTATATTTATATAGTTTAAATTAAAGTATAGAGATAAGATACAGCTTATCATTTGAACATTACGATATTTATCCCGATTTTAAATCGCCGAGAGCGACAAATTCGATTCAAATTTGTATAAGAGGTTTGCTCAATAATATTAGAATCATTTCTTTAAATTTAGGTCCATACATATGGCATGGCATGCAAAACAATGTCGATACAGTAAGTACGAAGTTCTAGATCTTCGGCTATAGAAACCACAACTCACATCGATCGCGCTTGAGTACGGTCTAAACCGAGTCTAAACCTCTGTGGTGTAGACAACAGGTGAGCAACAAAAACATTTTCACTTAAATATATCACAAATACGATAATCTTAGGGTGAGGTGATTAAACCGAGGACACTTAATAAATTTAAATATAGGGGCAATAGTAAGGTGTTATGTTGTTCAAAAGCTTTACAATATACCAAGCGACGAACCTACGTAAACCAAATTCATTAAGTCAATTCTTAGTGGTAGAGCAAACAGCTTACTTATATAAATTCTTGAGTATTAGTTATTTTATAATAATAAGAAAAGACAACGCTAGGGGATCAGTTTTCTATGCAGGTGAACATACCGTACATTCCCATCAGGTTTTTAAGTTAGGTGACTTGTAGGTTTTAGTTACATTATTATGATTTTATTAGTTATAGTTTAATGACCGTGTAATGCGCCTAATGTGATTTTAAATAACAGCAAAAAATGAGTGGGTAACCTGTGAGCCAAGAGCAAACGTAAGTGGGCTTGTCGTTTGGCTTCGGCCCAAGGTTCGATATCGTTTACTTTATGATGTTAGAAGCTTAGGATCTCTATTTTGAAATACCGCGCGACTTTGCATATTATTATATTATTTAGTTGGGTCAGCCAGTCATTCAGTAGTTGTAAATACTACTTTAATATCTTCTACTCGTACATATTTACATTGTAGGTAAGTACATTGAACATAATGTAGGCGACTTCGAAAACACCGGGGCATAGACTAATATTAGTCTATGATCGGGGATTGCTCAATTTATAATCGGCACCTTCAGAATCGCCTCATTGACTTGTCGTAGTGTATTAAAATATTAAAAGCTAAGTAGTCTCAATCACTGGTTTGGTAATAATGGTTATAACAATTGCTCGAATGCACCAAACCGTGGGAAAGTTCGAGAACTTCTCTGTAAATTATTCGAAAATGCAGAGCTGAAAGAAAAATACCCGCAAGATTTTGTGCGGTTGATGTTTTTGAAAAACTGCCAACTTTCAAGCGGTTCATTTCAGCAATTTTCTTGTGTAATGAAAGGAAATATTAAATTGCAAATGAGGTTGAGATCAAATTTCATTCGGAATTGAATCATATTTTCTTCCAATCGTGGTAGTTTACAATATCAGTTAAGTTGAAAAACTTAGTTTAAAAAACAATTAGAAGTTCAAGACAGTACTGTAAAACTTTGTACTTATCCATACGTACTTATTATTTTAGAACATTATTAAAAAAGTTTTGAAAATGATAGTAAGCATTTAAAACAGCAATATTGATTTGTTAAAAAGTAGGCACCATTTTTAATTTATTAATTGAGTAGGTTTTACAATTTAGGAAACTACAATTTATTAGAATGACCCTAAAACAGTAAGAAATCAGGGCAAGTGTATGTTGAGCTCTTTGCACAGCTTGGCTACGTGGTGCGCAGCGACGGCGGCGCGGCGCGGCAACGTCGCCACGTCGTCGCCGCTCGCCAAGCGCACGTTAAACGCCTACAGTCTCTAGTAGACTATATTTGTTAAAAAGGCATTTTTTTAATTTATTACTGGAGTAGGTAAATCTATTGACGCATGTTTTATTATTGCAATCTTTCAAATGAAAATCTAGCATATTTTATTTGAATTAACAGTTAAAGAAGTATCAAATTAAGGCAAGTTTATATTGAGCTCGTTGCAGAGCTTGGCGACGTGGTGCGCGGCGACGGCGGCGTGGCGCGGCAACGTCGCCACGTCGTCTCCGCTCGCCAAGCGCACGTTGAACGCTTGCAGTCAACGCTTGGTTTGTTAAAAAGTAGGCCCATTTTTTTATTATTAATTGAGTAGACAAGTCTATTCACGCATTTTTTACAGCAATCTTACTAATTAAGAATCAAAAATTTATAAAGTAAATTGACTCTAAAACAGTATTAAATCAGGGCAAGTTTATGTTGAGCTCGTTGCACAGCTTGGCGACGTGGTGCGCGGCGACGGCGGCGCGACGCGACAACGTCGCCACGTCGTCGCCGCTCGCCAAGCGCACGTTGAACGCTTACAGTATACTATCTTCATTTATTAAAGTCGGCACTTCATTTATTAAAGTCGGCACCATATTTTATTAGTTGAGTAGGTAGGTCTATGTATGCATTTATTAAGCAATCTTACAAATTAAGAAACTAGAATTTATTAAACATAAACAGTAAGAAATCAGGGCAAGTTTATGTTTAACTCGTTGCGGCGACGGCGGCGCGGCGCGGCAACGTCGCCACGTCGCGTCGTCGCCGCTCGCCAAGCGCACATTGAACGCTTGCAGTATACTATCTAGGATTTTTTAAAGTAGCCACCATTGTTAATAGTTGAGTAGGTAAGTCTATTGACGCATTTATTGTTAAGTGTAGCAATCTTACAAATGAAAAACAAACATATTATATTAGAATTGACTTTAAAACAGTATTAAATCATGGCAATTGTATGTTGAGCTCGTTGCAGAGCTTGGCGACGTGGTGCGCGGCGACGGCGGCGCGGCGCGGCAACGTCGCCACGTCGTCGCCGCTCGCTAAGCGCACGTTGAACGCTTGCAGTCGGCACGAGCCGGCTATCATGCGGCCTACCACTCTGAAAGGGAAAAAAAACTTTACATAACTTATTTCTGGCACTTAAGGCTTAACACATACATAAAAAGGTGAACTACCCGAAGGGTAGTCAATGAACCCAAGATTCTGGTCAAATTTAGTTTCAAGTCAACTTTGTTTCATTTCAGGATCAAAAACTGTACCAGCCAAGAGTGTATTGAATGAACCTTAGACCTTTGTAAATTTTGTAAATATTCTGTATATTGTTATCCTTCAGTGGACTGCAAAGAAACCTGACCTCTCACAGAATAACAAATGCTAATGGAACGAGTCCGTTTTCATTGCTAGCCGCTACACTGTTCCAGATCCCACACATCCATATTCAAGACATACATTACATAGTTTCTTTCATGTAGCTTTATTCCCATACCTAACCATGCAAGGAGGCTGTAGGTCGGGCAGCAGGAAGTCCACCTCGTAGTAGTGGAGTCTCGAGTCTCTGATCACCAGGTGCTTAGCACACGAGTCTCCAGATTTCACGGACACGCATTTTGATGTACATATTTTATGGTGACGACTCGCAGTATAATATTGCTACTGAAAAACTTTCTTAGCAGTCTACTGTACTAGTCACGGCAACGTTAACAAAGCGTACATGGTTACATTCCAGGCCCCGCGGCACGGGTCCGTTATGGACATAGATAAACTCGTGTAATGCGCCGTATTTATAGCGAATCGCGATATAGTGACGCCCGAGTCCGTACGTGGCTAGGGTCGCCATGTAAGGTAGGGAGGAGGAATAAGTAGAAACGCGGTGACTGCTGAGTAACAACTAACTTTATTCACGTTTACACGGACATGGCAAGTAAGCAAAGTAAGCATATATATCTATAAAGTATATCTATCACTACACACGTCAATAACAGACCCGTGCAGCGGGTCAGATCCCATAGATCCTAATTCTACATACTCTGTATAAATACTATTTTTTTGTATTTCAGGCCTGCAGCTTTTCGGAAACTGTCCGTAAATGCGTCATACATACCTAACAGTGCAGTTCGGCGTCAGGGCGGGCAGCAGGAAGTCCACCTCGTAGTAGTGCGCCTGCATGGCCGGCCCGCCCGCGTCTCTGATCACCAGCTGTTTGGCACACGAGTCTCCAGACTTCACCGACACGCATTTAGTTGTATGATGACCCCTCTTAGAATAATAATGCTACTTTGATAATCAGTTGTATTTACCCTCCACTATAATAGCCGCTGCACTGTCATCCAGGGCCAGCAGCACGGGTCCATTATCTCTTTTAATGACAGCGCCGTATTTATGACGAATCGCGATATAGGTAGTTACGTTTATTATATACTTCGATAACAGACCCGTGGAGCGGATCACATCCCACAAATCCAAATTCTAGATACTACCTATAAACTTACATAGTATTCTTTTTCTATTTCAGGCCTGTAGCTTTTCCAGAATTGCTCTTTACATACATACCTTACAGTACAATGAGCGAGGCTTTTATTATTATACATACCTAACAGTGCAGGGCGGCGTCAGGTCGGGCAGCAGGAAGTCCACCTCGTAGTAGTGCGCCTGCATGGCCGGCCCGCCCGCGTCCCTGATCACCAGCTGTTTAGCACAGAAATCACCAGATTTCACGGACACGCATTTTGGTGTACATATTTTATGGTGACAACTCGCAGTATAATATTGCTACTGAAAAAGTTTCTTAGCAGTCCACTGTATGTACTAGTCACGCCACCGTGCTACTCTGAGATATCCGTTTTATTTGCAGTCCACTATACTACCAATGTCAATTTGTCATCAAAACATACATTCCAGGCCCTGTGGCACGGGTCCGTTATCTACGTCGATAAACTCGTTCAATGTAGAAGCAATGACAACGTCGTATTTATAACAAATAGCGATATAGTGACATTTATCTACGTCGATAATAGACCCGTGCTGTGGGTCAGATCCCACAGATCCAAATTCTAGATACTTACTACCTATAAATACATAGTATTTTTTATATGTCAGGCTTGTAGCTTTTCTAAAACTGCAATTTACATACATCATACATACCTAACAGTACAAGGAGGCTGTAGGTCGGGCAGCAGGAAGTCCACCTCGTAGTAGTGCGCCTGCATGGCCGGCCCGCCCGGATCACCAGCTGTTTGGCGCACGAGTCTCCGGACTTCACGGATACTCATTATAATGTTGTATGTTGACCAGTCGCTAAATAATAATGCTACTGAGATGGGTCAGGTTTCTTAGCAGTCTACTGTACTAGTCACGGCATCGTTAACAAAGCGTACCTACATTGATACATTTGAGACCCCGCGGCACGGTCCCGTTAATGGACGTCGATAAACTCGTTTAATGCGCCGTATTTATGGTGAATCGGGATATAGTGACGTTTATGTACGTCGATAACAGACCCGTGCAGTGGGTCAGATTCCACAGATCCTAATTATAGATACTTACTACCTATAAATACATAGTATTTTTCTATTTCAGGCCTGTAGCTTTTCGTAAATACATTAAACATACCTAACAGTGCAAGGGGGCGTCAGGTCGGGCAGCAGGAAGTCCACCTCGTAGTAGTGCGCCTGCATGGCCGGCCCGCCCGAGTCCCTGATCACCAGGTGTTTGGCGCAGGAATCACCAGATTTCACGGACACGCATTTTGCTGGAAATATGAAATATTTGATTAGTAACTTTTAACTAGGTAGTTGTAAAAATTATATATATAAAACTGTTTTATAGTTATTGATAAGAACACGATTAGACTGCATTCTATACAGATAAATATGATGCTAAACTAAATTCACTATCGCTATTTTTTACAATACAAATAGGTACTTGCATAGTTTTATCTAGTTTCAGTAACTATCAATCGATGACTCATAGATTTTCATATAATATATGCTTTTTAAGATTTAAATCTTTTTATTTCACCAGTAAATAGTTATTGAAACTGTCAGTGAAACGACCAGCGGCAGCGTAAAAAGAACAAGGATAGCATTTGAAACATCGTCACTTCTACAACTAACATATTCGGGTGCCCTACTTAGTACACCATCCAATCAAGTAAACACCAACACAATACTAACCAACTATCTCGTATATAACCAATACGCCGATGTCTTGAAGGGCCTTGTGCCATTTAAGTACCTTTTCCACTGGCCCGGAAAATGCTCTTGGTCCGCCTTTATGTATAGCCTGTAAGAGCATCGATCGTTACATCTTTGTGTGTAGGTAGCTTTATGGAAATATCGTTGGATGTGTTTGAATAAGAATGGAGGTATAGGAAAGTTAATTCATTTGTTTTCAAAAGCTGAAACTGTGCGGTAAAACGCGGGGCGGTTTTTAATATGATCAACATTTTGATCCCTTTTGAGTTAGGCACTACACTATAAACTATTTATAGATTTAATCTTGAATATCGCTATTTCAAGATTAATTCGTTATTCAATAATGAGTTCATGTTGGAAGTAAAAGTTTTCATGAAACAGGAAGTGACTTGACCTAAGTTTCACTTTCTATCGCAAACTTTTAAACTTACAAACCTACATAAGTTTTCAATACTTTTGGCAGAAGTTCGGTGAGATCTTGTTCAGTTTGTATGCAGTTTCATATGTACAAGCTAGTTGAATAAAATTATTAAACATTAACCTTGTTTAAAAAAAATTGAATTCGGAAACAAGGAATCCGGCGGAACTTTTTTTTAAATGTAAATTTTTGCAATCATAAAATTATTTATTTATATCAAACTAAAACTATTGGCCCTCTAAAATTGCATCAATGTTAAGTAAATAAACTAAAGAAAAAGAAAACATCGTGAACTCGAGTGGAATGCGTGGAAAAGTGGAATAAGAGAGAAAATTGCAGCCTCATGAAAGAAATATCCTACATAAGGTTAGTTACAGTACGACATCCATTAGTGAAAATTACGTAACAATAAGAAGTGTAACAAATGTTAGTGTTTGGTTACAAATTAGTATTGCTGCATGTTTTATTTGAACCCTTGAGAGAAACGGATAGGAACAATAAAATAATGTATCACAAAAAAAGACACACAATTAAATACCTATTTTTGGTTTTGACGGCCGACTGGTGTAGTGGTTAGTGACACTGACTGCTGAGCCGAAGGTCCCAGGTTCGATTCCCGGCTTAGGCAGATATATGTTTAAAGACAGATATTACATTTGTACTCGGGTCTTGGGTGTTGATATTTATATTTAATATCTATCTCTATGTATTTGTGTAGATACCCATAACACAGGCTCTGTCTAGCTTAGGGTTTGATGGCCGTGTGTGAGATGTCCCCACATAAAAAAGAATGAAAAAAAAATGTCGGTTCAATACAGTTAAAATATGGAAGCGATCCTTTTGCAGCACAGCTTTCACTGCAAATTGTCATGCAGAAAGTTTATTGTTAAGTACATTTTCTTTTATTCCTATGAAAAATGTAATAACTAGTCTATTTAAACAAGCGACGAGAGGCGAGTTTTACTGAAATCGTCTTAAGACAGAGCCAGCGGATATTGCATCGGTGCGAAGTCCTAGATGGTTCCGGAGAAAACTCCATCAGTGGTTTTATTTTCATTTTTAATTCTTCAACAGCCATTCTTGCCATTGTAGCGTACCGGATCTTTCTGCCTCTCAATATAGACATGCCTTACTTGAACTCAAAAGAGCGTACTTATTTTGTTACGGTGGTTTATGGGACAAGCTTTTGCTAGCAGTAAATAATTATTGGTCACAATACTAAGAATCACATGGATAGATTACTATTTATTAAACACATTAAAAATACAAATAGGAGATACAAAAACATACAGTTCTCCCATATTAATAATGCGCATGCAAATCTTCGCAACCTGTCGTATTCCCGGAAACACCCGAATCATTGAATCGTAAGAGCACTTGCATTTTGATCCTTGTTCGAAAGAAATAGTAGTCAATATCATGTGACACATAATCGAAAACAATTTGGGCGGTCGGTGGCTGTCACCGATCAGTCAAGGGTCTCAAGGTCAAGATCAATATTACTTTTGTGGAATTATAAAGAGCTGCAATTACACATCGTTCTTGTTATTTTTTTCAAATGTGAATTTAATTTCAACTTTAATTATTTTTGACGATGCCATATTATGAGGCACATTTAAGAATAAAATATACGTCACATTGATAGACTTCACTTTGCCAATAAAGCCACACCCAAAAGACCAAGTTTGTAATTGTAATATTATTGTGAATGATCAGCACTTTAAATACTTTTGAACTGAGATTTTAATGTAAACATTTTTATTAATGTGAAATAATCAGTGCTGTAAATACTTTTGAACTGAGATTTTAAAAAAATAATATAAACCTGTGTTTGAAATCCATTTCTCCTTATAATATAAACCTTGTGTTATTCAAACCTTCTTTCATCCATCTTTACATCAGCTTCAGTAAGACACTTGAAAAGTACCTACTGTAACATTTTCGAAGTAAATTTTAATATTATGGAATATTATGAATTATCGAATCAAATTTCGTTACTGATAAATCAATTATCTCTTTTAGCACCAATTACATAATTCTACTAAAATTTAATGAAGAAAATGCACTTAACCACTCTAAATACATAATAGTTTTCTAACGCTCGGGAATACGACCGTTGCCGAACAATGACGAAGATTTCTATGTGCATTATCAATTTTGGGGAACTGTACTTCACTTTACATCTTTCATTTTTCGATCCACATGTTACGATGGATTATTCGTGTCGAATGCACGGTTTAGGAACACAGTTACTAGGAACATATATAAGCACTTATGTATAAGAAAAGTGCTCAGTAACAGCTCGGAATATGAATCACAAACTCACTGGGATATGCGCATATATCGTAACTGAATTTCAATCGAGACTCTCCGTTGCTTTTCTACATTTCCCTATGAATTTTAGGATTCGGACATAAATCGAATCTGCTTCGACCGATGGGTATAAGCTCGGGATTTAATTAGTGTCAGTATGATGTAGACTTTGAGCGGTTGCTATGTGCTGAGTGTATATTTTGATAGTTTATAGAAACGAAAATGTTTTCGTCATCTTATTCATTAAGTTAATTCAGTCTGTCGACCTGATCAACATTTATTGTTTTACGAATTTGTTAATTCATGAAAAAGTTATTTAAAATAAGGAGCTTATAAAGTATTTTTTGCGGCCTAAATATTAGATACCAATTTTGCAAATCCTGTATACTTACAGTATTATACATCTACGTACGTAACTGTATATTATTACATACTATTTTATCCTTTTAGAATGTCTGTCAGTTATTTAATTCCGGTCAGTGTTCAGTTTTTATCAACTAAAATTCAATTATTCACAAACATCCGACAGTATTATTTCATACAATATTTTATGAAATACGCACATGTTTCCATTATTTAATTCAAGTTCCAACTAACAAAACAAACGAATATCAAACCCTAGTTATGGAACTTATGATTGTATTTCTCCGTTTTTCCCAAGCAAAGTTCTTGAGAATAGGAAATATAATTCAGAAATTGTCCGGGTATTTTTATGATAACGTAAAGTAATACCGTACGGCGGAGTATTAAGTGATATAAGAAAATAAATTATGTGTTAGTACCCTGAAGGGTTGGGGTTTCGGGGAATTCCTTTTACGTTAGGAAATGTATGTATGTACCTTAGAGCACACGTGTAAAATAATTGTTTGTAAGTATTGATTGGAATTTTATCAATATAAGGAGACTTAAATTAATATGGAAATGACAGTAGGTGTTTGCTATCAGGATGTACAATAATAGTAAGTACTTACCAACAAGGCTCATGACTTTTGTGTATGTGTGTGTTGGTTTTTAAATTTATAATTGGATAAGAAGAATTGCCCGTGAGTATAGATAAATAAATAGTAAATACTCATTAACACAATGAAAATGATTCTGCGAAATTGCTTAAAACATTGCTTAAAATAAATAAATACTGAAAATACTTTGAGGGATCAAAAAAGAATACACTGCGTTTTTAAAAGGATGGCAATGCGTCATCTTTCAAACGTTTGTACGAGTTCCGACATTATATTATATTACGCGATAACGCAATGGAAATTGAAGTCCAATAATAAATCGCATTGTCTGGAGGAAATCGCTTTAAACGATAATACTTACCGCATTTGTAAAACTTTGTTTGTGAATAAGTTGTGTAAGTAACCGTGTCATGTTTTTGTGTAAGATAGACTTTAAAAAAATATATCTATCCATCCAAATTTATTGTCACTTATTTGTGGCTATCCATATGATAGTTATTCTTATCCAGATATATAATCTAATAGACATTATTATTTAGAAGACCATTCTCACTAGCATTGACTTATATTATTACTAGCGTAAGGACAGGCCCAACCGCTCAAAAAATGGCACCCTTGCGCTGGCCCTAAAATCTCATATTGTTTCAATGTATTTATTAAGTAATCATAAAAACACATTACAATTGACAATGACCCACAAAACCAGTTTACTGGTTTGTCTGTGGATTCAGACTTCACTCTTAATAAACTAATTATATTATATTCTATTTTTAAGAAACTTAGTGCTTAACAATAAAATTAACTTGTTTAAACATCAGACAATAGGTATCTATATTTTACTTAACAAATGTTTTTTTAACAATCTTGAGAATCTTGCCTTATTTGTTTCATCCCTTATTTCAGTAGGTAGATCATTTAATAATTTAGGTAATTGTTTTGTTAAGGTCCGACCTCCATAGAAGTTATTAACCCTAGGTATTTCATATTTACCCTGAGTAACCATCCTAGTACCTATACCATGCTGGTGCTGTGTTATATGCTCCGTACTGCCATGGTTGTTCATTGCTAATAAATATTTATGCTTAAGGCTGACTGGTAATACTTTAAGAATTTTGAATAATTGACTATAATCATTTTGGCATTTTCTCTGTGTTTTTTTGTCAACTAGAAGTTTAAGAAATCTTATTTGAAGAGCTTCTATTTTATCAATATAAGTTTTAAATGATAAACCATAGCAGTCAAGGGCATAGCTTACTATAGAATCCACTAAAGCAAGGTAAATACATTTTAGAACATCTTTAGGTATTTTAAAACTTAGTTGATAAAACTTACACAGCAGTATTCTTAATTTATTCGATACATAATCAATATGCTTGGTCCAGCCAAAGTTCTCATCAATTTTCATTCCTAGGTAGGTTACCTCACTAACTTTTTTAAGAAGTTTACATTTACATACATAGTTTATATTTAAATTATTATGATAACACTCATAGGAGTGGGTTTTAATATGACAAGGCAAATTTGGTTGAGCTGTATAAGGTGATTGAATAATTAATAATTGAGTTTTATCAGCATTGAGTATAATACCATTATCATGTGACCATTTGACTACATTATCGACATCTTCCTGCATGAGACGGCTAACCTCAGCCATGTCCTTGCCCGCGCGCAGCGCGCACAGGTCGTCAGCAAACATATACACTGAGGAGTGCCGCAGCACCCTGCATAAGCTGTTGACCAGGGTGAGGTAGCACACGGGCCCTGCCGTGGATCCCTGCGGCACCCCGCAGCGCACCGCCCGCCGCTCGCTGAGCGCGCCGGCCACGCGCACCCGGTACGAGCGTGCAGTGAGGTAGTCGCGGAACCAGTCGTTCAGCGGCCCCCTCACCCCACACTCGTCCATGGCACCAAGCAATGTCTCGTGATCAAGTGTATCAAACGCTTTTTTGTAATCAAAAAATATTGCAACTACAAAGTCCTTATTATTTAAATAGGTATTTATTTCATGTGTAAAATTAGCCAACAATGTATTGGTACTTTTGCCTTTTTGAAAACCATGTTGTGATTTATGTAGTATCTGGTTAGTATTTAAAAAATTACCTACTTGATTAATTATACATTTCTCAATAATTTTTTCTATACTTGATAGTATAGCAATAGGTCTATAGTTTCCACAAACTTTATGGTCACCCTTTTTATATATTGGTCTTAATATAGCCTCTTTTAATTGATCTGGGAACTTTGACTGGGCCACACACATATTTATTAGTTTAGCAATTACAGGACTTATCTTATTATTTATGAATTTAATATCACACATTCTAATGAGGTCACAACCAGCTGACTTTTTATCATTCATTGTTTGAATTATCTTTGAAACATAAGCCTCAGTAACTGGTTGCCATCTCATAGACATACTAGCAGGGTTTACATAGTTATTCCTATCGAGCCATTTATTATCACAATGATGCCTTATATTTTCTATTTCATCAGTAAATGTATTTGAGAAACAATCTGAAATATCCTTAGGTGTGCCTATTTGAGACATATGCTTCATTATAGTGATATCCGGAGAGACCTTACTGTTACCAAGTATACTATTAATTCTTTCCCATATTTTTTTACTGTTACCATTACAGTCAATGACAGCCTGCTTCTCATGCATATTTCTGGCTTTTGAAATTGCTTTATTACATTTATTTCTATACCTAGTATAAGTTAGTCTTTTCTCCATACTTTTGCTATCATTATACCATAAATTAAATAAAGTATCTCTTTTTAATATCATACATTTTAAGTTATCATTTACCCAACACTTATTATCCCTATTACTTGCTGTTATTTTCTTAAACTTATATGATGATTCATAAACAGAAGTAAAAGTAGAGTTAATTTTGTTATACAAATCTAGTGGGCAATCTATATCCATGAAGGTAGAAAAATCTATGTTAAGTAGGGATTCACGAATCTTTCTATTATCTAAGACCCTACGGGTAAGTGGTAATAGATTGTCCGGTCCCAGTCGGGGGGGGTGCACGACCTGTGGGCCGGCACACCCCCCGGCTGGTGCCGGAGACAACTGCACTGCCAGTGCTGTAAGGTAATGATCAGATATCTTATGCTCTATTACACTTGAATACAAATGACTAGATGGCCACCGTACATATATGTGATCTATACAGGACTCCACCAGCTCTTCTTTCAATATTTCACGCCTTGTGACATTACTGATACATTTTGTGAACCCAAAAGAACTTAATGTATTTTGGTATGAAATAACACTAGAATTTTTCTGGTCTAAGAGATCAATATTAATATCACCTGCCAATATTATATTACTATTTTTAGGAAGATAATTAGCGACAGCCCAAGTTCAAATGGAATCAGAGGATGGTGCGGTACATACGTTGCGAGCACTAATAGATCAAGGCTCTGAGGCATCATTTGTATCTGCGAGAGTTGTTGATTTATTGAGGCTAAGAAAAACAGACATCAACGGTGTAGCGTCGGGAGTCGGAGAAGGTACTAAAATTCCTCTGAAACATTTGGTCGAGATGAAAATAAGGTCAAGTTACACAAACAAGGTTGTAAATGTGACAGCTTACGTTCTGAAAACAATATCCACTAAATTACCGTCGAAAGATATTATAATGAATTGGCAAATACTACAAACATTAAATTTGGCTGACCCTACTTACAATACACCGGGAAAAATTGATATATTGCTCGGAGCAGAAGTCTTCTGTAAAATAATAGAAGAAGGACTAATAAAACTGCCAGATGGAGTAGTGGCTCAGAAAACAATGTTGGGATGGATACTTTCCGGTCAGAGAGAAGGTACAGAGGAAATAATGAAACATAATGTGACAACCCTACATATCACAAGACAAGTGGTAGAAGACAATGATATGTTACGGAAGTTCTGGGAAATAGAGACAGACATATACAAAAAGAGGAAGCTTATGACAAAAGAAGAAGAAATGTGTGAAAATATTTACAAAGATAGTACTACAAGAGATGAAACAGGAAGATATATAGTTCATTTACCACTGAAACAAAGTATAGAAGAAACAGTAAAGTTGTGTGGAGATACCAAGCAGCAAGCTATAGCTAGATTCAAGCAGTTGGAGAGAAAATTCAAAAGAAATGACAAATTGAAAACTGAATACACAAAGGTCATACACGAATACTTAAAGATGGGTCATATGAACGAGTCAAAAACACCAGACAATGAACTGACAGTGTATCTACCACACCATGCAGTTGTTCGCGAAGACAGAGAGACAACTAAAGTTAGAGTCGTATTTGATGCATCGGCAAAGGGTTCAAATGGTCACTCACTGAACGACGTAATGATGATTGGGCCTGCACTGCAACCTGATCTGCGGAGCCTAATAACTAAATGGCGCACGCATAAAATCTGCATTGTCGGTGACATAACAAAGATGTATAGAATGGTTAAAATGACTGAAGAACATACAGACCTACAACGAATTGTCTGGAGAGATGACCCTAGTGGTGACATAAAAAGCTACAACCTCACAACTGTCACATTTGGTACAGCTGCAGCTCCATATCTAGCTGTACGAACACTAAATCAAGTAGCTGATGATGAAGCCCATAGATTTCCAGAAACTGCTCCATTGATAAAACACTCATTCTATATGGATGATCTCATGACGGGAGCTGAAGATGTAGAGAAAGCTAAAAAGATATGTACAGAAATCGGAACAATACTTAAAAGTGGAGGATTTGAGATGCAAAAGTGGTCGAGCAATTCAGAAGAAGTTTTGAACCATATACAAGGAGAAGACACAATCAGAGTGATAAAACAAGATGCGATTATAAAGATACTCGGATTGACATGGGACAGGAATGATGACAAATTCAAAGCCACTGTTAATTTACCAGAATTGAGACATCCTGTAACAAAGAGAGCAATTCTTTCAGACGTAGGACGCCTCTTCGATCCATTTGGTTGGCTGTCACCAGTCATAATAATAGCAAAGATGCTGATACAAAAACTATGGAAATGTGAATTGGATTGGGATACTAAATTACCCAACCATTTAATCGAAGAATGGAAAACATACAGACAAGAGATTATACATCTGCAGAATGCAACTGTACCTAGATGGGTGAATTCTACACTAGTAAATAGAGAAAAGGCAGAAATACATGGGTTTGCAGATGCATCCACTCAAGCATATGCTGCTGTTACATACTTGCGGGTAGTGGAAGAAGACGAGATTCATGTAACTATGATCGCAGCACGGACGAAAGTTGCACCGTTAAAACAATTGTCGATTCCCAAGTTAGAGCTTTCTGCAGCAGCACTATTGACAGAACTAATAGAAGATATAGTGGAGCCATTGAGTGTACCGAAAGAGAGAGTCTTTGCCTGGACGGACTCAACTGTAGTACTAGCATGGCTACAGTCAGATTCACATAATTGGCGAACCTTTGTAGCAAACAGAATATCAGACATCACTCGTGTAGTCGACGGTGACCATTGGCATCATGTTCAGTCTGCCGAAAACCCCGCAGATATCGCTTCGAGAGGCATTAAAGCCAGCGAGGTAGCTGCATGTAAGATCTGGTGGACTGGACCTGATTGGTTAAAGCAAGACACAATACAATTTGACAAAGGTGAGATTCCAACCACAGACTTAGAATTGAAGGTTTCGTGTCATAAAACTTCAGTGGAAGAAAAACCTATCTGGGAGAGATTCTCTTCAATTTCAAGGATGAAAAGAGTATTAGCTTGTTGTAGAAGAATGATAAAGAATACTGAGACAGAACCAAGAAAGAATTATATAGAAGTTTCTGAAATGGATAAAATTTTAAGCGAAGTCATAAAATATTATCAAAACTTGGTTTATGGAAGAGAAATAGAAGAGATAAGAAGGGACGGAAGAGTGAAGAAAAGAAGTTCACTTATAAGCCTATCACCCTACTTAGATGAAAAGGGCATTCTGAGAGTGGGAGGGCGATTACAAAATGCTGAGATAGCTGAAGAAACAAAACACCCAATAATTATCCCAAGTAGTCAACACATCACAAAGTTATTGATACAAGAAGCACACATGAAAACTCTTCATGGCGGCATTCAAGCAATGATGGCTTATATAAGAACTAACTACTGGGTGATTACTCTAAAGTCAGGTGTTCGAAGATGCATACACAACTGCAAGACGTGTATTATAGACAAAGCTAAGGGCAAGAATCAGTTCATGGGTCAGTTACCAGCCGCGAGAGTCAATCAACACAGAGCGTTTAAACACAGTGGAGTCGATTACGCCGGGCCTGTGTTAATCAGAACATCCAAGGGGCGCGGACAACGTGCATACAAGGGATACATCTGCTTATTCGTATGCATGTCTACTCGGGCAATTCACCTTGAAGCAGTGACAGATCTTACCGCACAAGCCTTCATTGCAGCATTCAGGAGATTCGTGGCACGCAGGGGACATTGTGCGCATTTATGGAGTGACAATGGAACAAACTTTGTCGGAGCCGCCAGAGAGTTAAAAGAACTCTTTAACGAAAACAAGAGTGCTATGACCAAAGAAGTGGCAGAACTGCTAGCCAACGACGGCACGACATGGCACTTTATACCCCCTAGAATGCCAACATGTGGCGGATTATGGGAAGCAGGTGTACAATCGGCGAAGAGACATTTGACCAGGGTAAATAAGGATACCAAACTGACATATGAAGAGATGTCTACCCTGCTAACACAGATTGAGGCATGCCTTAATTCGCGACCGACTGAGCCACGAGGTCTGTCCTAGCATACACTAAGACACCACCTCCCCTACGTCCATCCCTACTGTAACTGTTTACTATATCAAATCCTGTGATATTGTACATACATGATTCGCTGTAACTTATGTTAGGTTCTGTTAAAACTATTATTCCTAGTTGCTGAAGGTTATCCTTAGTTGCTATTATGAGATCATTAAAGTTTTTACGAAGAGATCTAATATTAGTATGTAATAAATATAAGTTTTTAGTTATTCCTATTGATGATATCCAATTACTTACAGAATTAACAATAGTGTCCTGACAATCCGTTATGAAACTAATGTCTTGTAGATCCGGGAATGTGACATATTGGAAATTTAAGTAGCACTAGATATCACTGGTAATAATTATTGCCTTTAAGCTCACTTATATCAGACTCCGACCGGATCCAGATTGGTCTGCCCTCAGCATCCTTTTTGGCCTGGACACGGCCATGGCGCACCCACACGTACTGGTAGATCCCCTTCAGCTCCGTCTTCGCCTTCCACAGTAGATTCCGGATGTCCCTGGTGAGGTCCTCGTTGACGTAGATCCTGTGAGTGGCGCTGCCGCCAGTCACTGCACTGCTGTCGAGCGACACGGCGTGGCGCCGACTCATCCAGTCCTCCCGTGCTGCATAACCTAGTTCGTCATTGTTGAACCGAACCAGAATTGAAGCCGTCTTATTCTTGCTGCGCTCCGGCATCCTATTCACACTGGAGATATGATTAGTGGTGGCACCAATTAGATCACCTAGTTTTTTAACGAGTTCAGACACCTTCTCGTCCGGCATGCACTCCACGCCGACAATTTGTAGGTTATGACGCCGGGTTTTCTGCTCAATGTCCATTATTTTTTCCTCCAGCGCACCGTTACACTTTTCCAAGTATGTACATTTATTTGTAAGCTGAATTGTTTTTATCTAGCCTTACAACATCAGACGTCTTAGTGTGTTCAGTTAAAAGAAGTTCATATTTTTCTGACAGGAAGTCAATACTTTGAGTCAGTGATATTAGCTGTATTTTCACATCTTTTATCATACCTATCTTCCTGTTGATATCCTTTAGCACATTATTATTCGAACTCGAAAACTGCTCGGCGTCCTCCATCTTGTCTTCTTGCTCGAAGTCGGCGGCGTCGTCGCAATTGTTGCAGTGGGTGCGAACAATTCCCGCCTTGATTTCAGCTGCAAGACCTTTCACACAAGCTTTATGAAATGTTCCCTGACATATTCCACCACATTTGAAGTGCGGTCCTCTTTTAGACAACGGTTTTTTACAATTTTGGCAATCCATTTTAACAACGAAAACAAAAACGCGTGCGCACTTGTTCCAGTGTTGCCAGTGAAGGATATATATCCGTCTATAATTTGTTTGAATTAGGGCCAGCGCGCGGGTTACATTTTCTATAGTCAAAATGTACTGACGGGCGCATCCTTCCTTTTGAAATCATTGCTCAGTAGCTAATCCTCTCACAACGTGACAAATCCTCGTGACAAACCCTACTCCAGCTCTAGTGTTTTGTCACTAACATGCTAAAAAGAAGTAATAAGATTCAACAAGATCCACAGTATGTGTAAAGTGAATTGTAAACAAACCTTCAGGCGGTCTGCGCGCGTTAGAACAAGTGTTTGTTCAGGATTCTTCGGAGTTTCCCGTTCTTGTTTTGCTTTGACCACTGTAAATAAATCAAACAATACAGTTTATTAGTTAATTCACTATTTTTTTATAATGTTTAATTTAAATTATAATGGCAATTCCAAAGCAATCAAATTTAAATTTAGTACTCTCGAAAGCTTTGATAAAAATATGAACCTTTGTATTACTTATATTGGTTTTTTTCATGTTGTAAATTGTAATTTTCCGGTGGTACAGTTTTAGTTCGTTAAATTATGGCTGGCTATCAATTTAAAAGTTGCAGCTGAATCGCCGCTATCATAAAATTTTAAAAGTATTTAACGCATCATGCATGCCTACGAGATTTGCTACGAGTGCTACGCGCTACGCCGTAGTAATTCGTAGCATGTAGTTAAAATTAAAATAAGTTTTACAAAATCAATCGCGATTTTGTTAAAAAGTATAAAATATATATAAACAAAAAATATAAACACTCAAACCTTGTACTAATGTACTCCCTTGCGGGGTAGGCAGAGGTGCATTGCTGCACCCACTTTTCGCCAGTGTTTATGTTAGTCCCAAATAGTCCCAATGTAATAGGGGGCGGGCCTATTGCCATTTTACGGGTACATCCAAGACCCGAGAACAAATATCTGTGTTTAAACAAATATCTGCCCCGGCCGGGAATCGAACCCGGGACCTTCGGCACAAGAGTCAGCGTTGCTAACCGCTGCGCCATCCGGTCGTCTTAAAGTTTTTTGCATTTTCATGTTTAATAGGAAAGCTATATTGGTGTCTTGGATTACATTTAGTAGTGATTAAATTACTTCTATCGATTTTATCGTTTACTTTTTAAAATCGACCCGTAAAGTTGTATACTCTGTTGCAAGAGCCAAAGGGGCTTTTTCATAATATGCATAATATCAGAATAAATCACCATTGATAGCCTTTTGCAGCTTTAATTAAAAGTATTTCATTAAAACGTTTCACAAACTTATACATCGCAATGTATGCTCCTGCAAAATCTCATCCAGACAGTGACATGCAAAAGTTTCTCCAGTTAGTCGGGAAAGTTGGTAAAAATTACCTTTCGTACTTAGACTCTGCGAGTAAGAAATAAAGCCGCGTAAAGTCTCTGTAACAAGCTCATTACTCGTTGCTTCCAAAGTGGAAACTTTGACTTTAGTACGAAATCCGTTTTAAGTTACATCGAACGTAAGCGCGAAGCTATACTGAGCTTAGCTTCTTAGATATAGGATGCAGCGAAATTAATGGTGTCGTCGATACAGTGTGCTTCTACAGGGTGTTGCAAAAATATGTAGGGAAATAAAAAAATAAATATAAATAAATTCATTCTTAACTTCATATCAAAACACAAGGTATCTATGGTTTTGAAGGTAAGCAAAGAAATGAATTATCCTAATACAGATATTATAGATAGCATAAGCTTTATGTTTATTTGTCATATTTCAGTATTCATTAGTAGTTGAGAATTTAATTTCCCCATAAACCTAAACTTTCAAACTACACTTTCCACGTTCTCATCATAAACCAAGTAATAACAAAAACAAACAGGTACTCAATTTACCCGCGACATCTCATCACGAGCGTTGGCCTGTAATTATCATAAAATGACACAAAGCCAAGAAGCAGTTTGCAGTTATGACGTCGTAAAGCACGAATACTACACCTTTAGTGTTAAGACGAGCTAAACTAGCTTCTATGAGCTTCATATTCACACTCACAATATGTTAGGATGCAAGTTAACAGCTTTAAGGGTGAGACTTTGTAATAAGGTAATGTTTTGAAATATGATTTAGCGCTGTAATAAATTTAGGGTTAATTAGTAGGGCGCTCGGCTCACTTCAGTTTCTTTAGGCACCGTTCCATAATAAGTACTTTATCTTTTTAGATTAATTAATGAATTTTAATTATTATATTAGTCTAAGCATTAATTAGGGGTAAAAATTGTCTGAAATAGGTATATTTATCAGATTAAACTTTTATAATATTTTGGTTAAATGTTCACATGATTTTTTGCATTTTAAATTACAACTTTTAGATTTCAAAAGCGAAAATATTACTGTACGAAGCTTGGAAGTTAAATCCAAAACTGAGTAACGACTTTTCTGCAATGTGTGTTGTTATGAGAGTTAAAATCTTTAAGGATTAACTTAGTGCACTGAAGATATGTGTAAGCTACTGAGCACCACATTATTTGAATGCAAACAAAGACATTAAAAGTTATACCAGTAGAGTCTTGGTGGAAACTTAATATTAAGTACGTAAAGTTTCGGAGTAGAGTTTCTAAGTGGTGATTGCCGTAAAGTATACAAGAGACATGTTTTAGATAAAATGTGGTGTCATGTTTAGCAAAGCGGACATAAATATTTTTCAATCAGTGGTAGGTACAAAATTCAATCACTCAAACAAATCCATTTTCTATATGCCTAATAGCACTTTTGGAAATTGAAAAAACATAAACTCTATTAATTCCTATATACATGCTAGAGAGGACCTCTTTCATCATTTCAGTACTATTTTAACGTTACCACATAATAAATAAAACAAGGTATAAGTACTTTACCGTTGAGTGATGTTTTGGTAGCAGGTTGTCTATTCACTTCTGCATTTACTTTGGAGTGAATCTTTTCAGTAACTGCAGGTACGTTTTCTTGCATTACCGGGGCAAAGGAGTTTACTGTAGCGGTTTGTCTTGTTGCTCCTGTAATTAAATATAAGTAAGTGCAGATGCTAAATGTAAAATTCGGTTCTGTAGAAGTGAAGACGGGTACTTTTGGGGAATGTTTCACGATGTCTGGATAATGGCATATAAAATGGGGCTAAAATTATTTTATTTAGTCAACGTCATGCGAATGCGCCCGGACCGGTGGGCAAAAATTATAACCGAGTGGGTGCCGAGCGACGGACGCAGGCGCCCAGGTAGACCTAGGCGGAGATGGCGGGACGACCTGGACAGATTTTTGCCGGATTGGCGTCAGGTGGTCGACAATAGAGACGTGTGGAGTGAACATGGGGAGGCCTTTGCCCAGCAGTGGGACACTGAAATGGCTACATAAAAAAAATATAATAATATTGTATACATATTGTATACGTGTAGAACATAGCGCAACATAATAATACCTAAATATTTTTTAAACATCTGTTGTAGCAATACCTATGTTCACAAATATACGATTTGATTTGATGGCTAAAGAAAAAGACATGCTACGAGACAGTGACAGCATGTATTTCACTCACGAGTAGCCACTATCCAGACATTGTGAAACAGGTACAGTGTTGTAATTGTACGTCTGAAATTATGCCATAGTCAGTAGAGCGAACCCTAACTTTTAATGAGCAATTCATTAATTAGGTGTTTAATATTCGGTTGAATTGACTTGGCTCCAATTGCAGTAAATGACACCGTAATGCGGCTTTATCAGTATAACTTACTTATGAAGGGTGTAATTTTATCAATCCTGAGTGAGGCATTAATTTCATACCCTAGATTGGATCTGCATCATACAAAATTATGAGTTATGACCGTGCATGACTATTTTTTTTCTATCATTATCATGATATATATGTCGCAGGCATTTTGTAAGATCTCGCCGTTAACATACGGTGTCGTCAGTTTACAAACGCTCGTTGTTTTGTAATATGCCGAAGACAAAATGTATATTGCCGTGTCATTTTATAGAATGCCACAACATTCCATTGACAATCCATACGACGTTTACATAATGCCGCGGCAAATTGAAGAATTTAGTTCTGGTTCTTACCACGCGCGGCGCTGTTGATCACAACAACAAAAATGGCGCCAAGTAGTGTAACTCAATAAATACTCAAAACAGTGCAAATATTACGAGTGTAGAAGCATTTTCACCAAATAATTGTGACTTTAAAGTCATTTATTACAGTGCAGGTGCAGTAAAAAGGCCGTAGACAAACGACAAAGTTTTTGAGGTTATCCCGCACTTAAAAACTACTACGTTATCCATAGATCCCGGTGTACGGAGGACACATGCTGGATATTAATTTAGAGCTTCATAAATTGTTTAGTAAAGGGTTTAGCGTTTTCCTAAGTTTAGTGCATTCGGGCACCGGTGTTTGTTTTTATCTGGAAATGCCTAGTTTTATTGTTCTGTACAAATAAATGACTACGTTTTTTATTTAAATGTATATTTTTATAAATATTAAACTTATGTAGTACCTGTTTAGGTACCTAAAAACAAAAGAAAAAAAGTCTTACTTGAAATCCTGAAATAAAGTCAGATTTTTCCATTTGTTCAAAGTTCAAAGTGTGTTTTATCATGGTCACCCTAAAACTGCAATTAACGTCGAAAACAGAACGAGTTACCAATATGCCTTCGGCAAATTACAAAACAGCGAGCGTTTGTAAACTGACGACGCCGTATGTAAACGGCGAGATCTAACAAATTGCCTGCGACATAGGTATATATTATGAACTAAAGTCATATATGTCACGGGGCGCCAGACGCGCGGCCTCGAGAGCCCGCGCGAATAAATGTATTACCACTTCTTGTCGTGCGCATCCTGGGCCCCGTGCTAGGTATGCTACTGTTGGGGGTTTATGCCACAGTTACTGTTTTTGAATTAACCACCAAATGATATTCCCCCAGTAGATACATACATTAAAGACTCGTTTCCCTTCAGACGCAACGCCTGTAAAACCACTTACCGTGGCCTGAAGCTTGTGGACTGAAAGCCACAGATTTATTTCGGTCAACGCCGGCGTAATTGCGGTTCTGATACGGCGCACTGAAACTCTGGTTGGTCTCACCCATCGCCATTCCGCCTGAAATTAAACGAAATTGCAAAACGCGGTAGCTCATCGGATAACGCGCGAATCTGAATAAATATTGCCCATGACATAGAGTTGGACAACGCTAACTTCGCAACGGGTAAAAGATGGAAGGTATTTTTTCTTTAACTGGTGGCCCTATATGAATGAAGAAGAATAAGACGTTCCACGTCAGTGACAAAAATTGCGTAGAATAATTTGTTGTATAATAAACTTAATGAAAGCTCAGTATGTCGGATATTTATATGGCCTGGCAACCGGAAGGTCATTGATAAATATCCATAATGTACTTTGATATTCACTATCTTGAATACCTGAAGAATATGAACGTCGATAAGACATTAAATTTTATCTTTCTATACTTACGACACAGCTAGTACTAGGTACATAATGTATTATGTAGTTCACTTCCCGTTTCTGTAGTGCCAAGCAATGTCCCAAGTGCCAACTTCAAGATTTATGTTCAAATATTTCTGTACCTACTTAACGACGAGACAAGATCTCTAAGCCAATTCTTATTCGGCTTTCCCAAGCCAAGTTTTGATTTATATTCCTAAGCGTAGTCCAAAAATGGCACCCACCCTGTTACATATAGATTTCAGATTATATCTACTTACATAAAAAGCATACCTACCAATACACTTTTGCTTAGGTACCAAGGAGGGAATTAATAGGCCTGAGTTTTTATCTATTAGAAGTATTTTAAACTTACCATTAGCAATGTATGCAACGTTGTTGCTAGAATAAGCTGTTAGGTACGTCGGATCTATGCCAGACACATATTGCCCTTGGCCTGGTGACATCTGAAAGTTGAGCAATGTTATTTCAATATCAATTAACTGTAGATATATCTACCTAAAGAGTTTTGCAAGTGAAACCATTAGTCATTCTACCTAACTTATAAAAATATTTCATAAAGTTCTATATTTTTTTGGTAAATATAAAAATTCAGAAATACCTAATAGGTAGTTACCCACTATTTTCTATGTTGGTACTTACTTACTTTACTACTGAAATGAGCTCTACTCGTTTTGGAAGATAAGTACATAAGACGTCTATTATACGTGTTGTGTGTGATTAGTGTTTTAGCGTTTCACATTTCATTAAGAACTATAGTGACTAATATATGCTAGTGACACTACAGGGGTGTTGCAAAAAGCGTATACTAAGCCGAAATCTACATGTGCAGTATGGTATATCTAAGCCCGAAACTGAAATCAGAATTTCAAAATTCGCGAAAAAAAAACATTCTCCATAGTAAAAAGTCACGTGACGTCACGTGTTTCGGGCTTAGATATACCATGCTGCACATGTAGGTTTCGGCTTAGTATCCCCTTTTTGCAACACCCTGTAGCGTTAAATTGCTATAATTAATGGAAATATGAGATAAATAGCATTTTAAAATACTAGTTACGCTATCTATTGGTCACCTGCTATTAATGACATGCGAAATTAATAGCAATTTAAATACTGGTTACGCCATCTATTAGTCACTAGTACGCAACAACAAACGTAGTGTCCACGTGATTTCATTTCAAAAACGGGTTCCCTACGCAATTTCGAAACCCTATTTCTAGAAAGTCGTTTCCAAAATGACGGTTTACCGATAGATTAATATAGCGAACGTTTATTTATCCAACACCCATTCACTCGATGGTTCGTTTTACCGAAAATTATTTTATCGAAGTAACATTTTATATTTGGTCGTTGTATCGAAAATACTAATAACTATTTCACGGGTTATTTTCTATCAATCATTAATTTATAAGTATTTTCAGTATTAAGTAGATTATAACGATAATAATAAGTAGGTTTTTGGATGTATTTGTAGGTATAAGCAAAAAACGATTCTTAATTTATAACACTTTTTATTAATATAGGTAAACTTATAGCATAATAGTATAACAAAAAAAATATAATTATAAACAAACAAAAAACCCGACTGCACGCTAAAAAGATGAAAACCAGGGACCAGCAGAGGGTTCACCATTTAGCTGAATGTTACTTAGAAAACGGCCTTGTGTGGCGGTCAAGTTGGGCCCCGCCTGCGATACTTTCCATTAACATTGGGACTTGTTTTCATCTTTTTAGCGTGCAGTCGGGTTTTTTGTTTGTTTATAATTATATATATTTTTTTTATTTGTAACTTTTTAGTTGTTTTTATTTTATGAAATTTTACGTCAGTAGTCGGGTTTTACTTCATGAACATTTTTTTATTTCAATAATTTTGGTGTTGTTATTTCTCTCTCTCTCTCTCTCTCAGCCTTCCGTAGTCCACTGTTGGACATAGGCCTCTCCCAACGATCGCCACCCCAAACGGTCACCCGCCATCTGCATCCAGCGGCTTCCCGCTACCTTCCGCAGATCATCAGACCAACGGGTTGGGGGGCGACCGACACGCCGTTTGCCGTTGTTATTTAAATACCTACAATATGCATATTTTTGTGATTTGAAAATCAAGCCCTTTCATTTGATACCCCACACGGCATAGTTGGAAAATATTTTTTCGATTATCAAATTATGTCCTGTAGAGGGCGCTATGTACATTTTAATGTAACTTCACATAGCCTATAATCATCACGCTATTAATACGCTTCTAACGATACCTCATACATCAAAATCTATCAAGCCGTTTAGGCTACAGGAGGGAACAAAGAAACAGACAAACATACATACATACATACAATCGAAAAACATTACCCTCCTCCTTCGGCAGTCGGGTAATAATAGTAATTCTGACCGATTCTAATAGTATTTCGAGAATATAAAGCACGGCTCAATTGACTATCGAGATAATAAAATTCGGTAAAACGAACCATCGGTAAAAAGGTCGTCGAGTAACCAAGCAATCAGGGAAACAAGTATTCGCTATATTAATCTATCGGTAAACCGTCATTTTGGAAACGAATTTCTAGAAATAGGGTTTCGAAATTGCGTAGGGAACCCTCAAAAACACACTTAGGTACAAACATCATATTATTAATATAAAATCTAAAGACAAGCCTACCCAAATCGCATTCACGATTCAAATAAACAAACATAAAGCAAAGACACAAACTTACGGCAACATTCATCCCGGCTTGTGCATACGGCGACGGGCTTGCATGAACAATGCCCATAAATCCAGCAGCATTCACAGTGCCTAGCTGCATGCCGGGGAATTTACTCCCGTGCTGTCCCTCGTAATATACGCCGTCCGGACTGACAATTCGATTATGGAAATAAGTTAGGGCATATTTTTAACTGCATTCAGTAGGAAGATAGTAAATATACCTATTGGATATTTTATGAATTAAACTAATAATACGAAAGAAATACGAGTAAGCACCTATAAATGAGAAAGATTAGCATGTAGGTATGTACAAGGAGGAGGTATGCAGAGCTGACCGCCAACCTCCAGTAGTGGAAAGGTACTAGAAGAAAAAGAAGAAGAAGTATACCTACAAGGACGTCATGCCTTGGAGGGTTGATACGTTGATAGGCCTCTGTGAATTAGGGTATTAACAAAGTACCTACTCCAAAAATCTGCGGCACACGTAACCACTGGTTGACAGCATTTTTGTTGAGACGACGACATGGTGAGGCGTGGTGTACATAATTATGGTATACTTACATGTGCAGTGAAGACCTGATTGGTTTAAGCATATTTTTTTAAAGATCCGAAAGTAATATACTATACGGGTTTCTAGGTAATTACCTACTTACATCATATTAGTCGGCGAATTTTGCGCAAATGCTATCATTTGTCCCGGTGAAAAACCTGAAAGTAATAGTTAGGTATAATTATAATAGATGGTACTGCAGTGAATTACCTACATAAGTATGTGTATAAGTATAAAGTACCGACCGGTTCCTGTTCTCGCCTCTCTGACTATAAATCTATCCATACGGAAATCAACGATTCAATAGTATTAATAGGTAAGTAAGTAACTTAAATTGTATTTCTAGAGAGTCGTAATAATAAAGTGAAAATAATTATAATCAGAATGAGAAAGTTTTCGTTCTTTTGCCGCCAAAATTTATAATAACTATAAAAAATTAAATAGGCAAGGAGCAGGTTTTCATTCAGCCGGATACTGTCACAGATTATAGAGGCTGTGTAGCTACTTGCACTGTCAATCGATGAAATCCTATGGTTACTGTCGTATTCGTACGAGACTTTGGTAGTTTTTTTTTGTGGATGGCAAGTACGATAAAAACGCAAATTTAAAGTACTTAAATAAAAGTTTAGTCAGACAGATTACATTTTGTACTTAGTAGATAGATAGAATATTCTTTATTTGTACACATTAGTACCTTATTTTCTCATTCTCATTTAAATTTAATGTTTTTGACTGGGTGTAAGTGTTAGCAGCTCACTTCGACATTGTAAGTCTGGCCAGACACACAGAGTACGCAGAGGCTACAGTCACCTTATTGACAGCACTGACAGTGACTTACGTCATTGTTTTTGATTTTGACAGCTTTGATTTGTATTTATTTCAGAATATTCAGAATTTTTATGTGCATTTTCTAAGTATTTTTTGTAATAAATAAAGCTCAATAAAATGGAGCTCCAAGATATCTATTACAATAAACAAGAGTACGTGGAAACGGTAAGATCAGCGTGCAGACTCACCAAGACCGAATTATATTTTTTTACTGATTGAACCTTACAGACCTAATTTTCAACTTTCAGGCTTCTGGAAACAAAGTTAGCCGACAAACCGTGCTTTGCGGATCGCAAAACATAGTTTTACATGGAAAAGTTATTGTTCAAAGTGATGCAATCATAAGAGGAGACTTGGCCAATGTGAAAACTGGTAGATTTTGTATCATCAGTAAAAAGTCTGTGATACGACCTCCATTCAAAAAATTTAGTAAAGGGTAAATAATAAACCTAAACCACCTAACAAATAAACGCAGTGTAACATAGCCACAAGCTATCTGTGTCTTTTGCTACTTGAATAAAACACTATCAGCCATTACTCAACTCCGCTCTGCCAACTCACATTAAAACTGTTTATTTGGGCCATTATTTTATTTTGGGTACAATTTGGCATACTTTTACAGATATTTTTTTCAAAAATAAACTTCTTATTAATTAACCTTTCAATATTTATTTATGTTAATTAACATTTATATTATTCATTAAATACATTTGCAGCGATGTTTTCTTGCTATTTCTTAAAGTTATTGACGTTTAATCGAGGAATGATGAGAAAAAAATACTACTGCGTTACTTTCATACAAAATTATGTTTTATTGTTAGGAACATATATTTTGGTTCGTAAACATATACCAGATAAAAAGTAAGAAAAAAAACATTAATCTAACAGTTTAAATTACAAAATATTCTCAGTTTTGTTATTCATTCTATAATAAAGTTTCCCACTGCGTTACCAATCAATAAGTTTTAATGCAATACTTTTCGAAAAAAGGACAAAATAATCATAATTTTTTGCTCAAGGTTTTAGAAATAGCTCTAAATAAGGTGAATTATAATTATTATATTTAGTTTAACATTCTTTCTAATATAGAGTAGCTAAAATGTTTGTGAATACTCTCAGGAAGCGAGGGACAAATGGATAACGCTGTGGTTAATTGGTAACACAGTGGTATTTCAATCACAATCTTTATACTTTCTTCAATTAAAACTAATCATAATGTGAAAAAAACTATCAAACTAAAATTAACAGAACTCTTTGTTTAATAACAAATATTAAAATCGCTGAAAATATAACAACTTAATACTAAGAAATATTTCTCATTTTTTTTGCCTATAAAGCCGTTGTTTTTCAGCCGCTGTTTACGCCATTGAGTCTGAAATGTTATACTGTAACAATATAATATGCTCAAATGTTATATTTGTACCATAAATTGAGTAACAGATACCTGAAAACTATAAGAAAAACCCCTGAGTTACTATAGCTACAACTGCGTTACTGAAAAAGTAACGAAGTGTAGCGGTAACGCAGTTGTAAAACAATAACCTATTTGAAGTTAGTACTTAAATGAATACACATACATGGGATATCAAAATGCCCTCATAATTGTTACTAATTATTACATATATTGCATGAAATAAAATAATAAATATCTATAAAACTCACCGTATGTCGCCGGTAACTCAGTGGCGTCACAATAAATACACGCGCTTCTCTCCAGGACTCTCATCCGAAAGACTTGGTCATTTTATCCGTCCCGCTCTCCTTCCTGCACTCCGATACAAATACACAGCCATTCAAATGATCTTAGGTGTAAGAAAGTGAAAAAAAGTTTATTTATGATTGAGTTTCCTAGGGTAACCTAGTGTAGCAGTATTTTTGCTTAGGCTTGGGGACTCGGCCAGGAATATTAATTCTCCCATAATATGTTCATATAAAATCATGATTATTACCGTGAAGTAAAGTTTAAAAAATGACATATTCGTTATAATATTCAAAAAAATTGTTTCCATAATATTTTTTTACACACGTTGTGCTTGTTTCATATGACTCGCTCCGAGGGACAGACAATTTTTGTATGAAAAACAATTGCGTTACCAAAAACAACAACAGAGTTACCGTAATTTGTAAATAAATAAAGTATTTTACATAAATTCATTATATTTTCTGTGACCGGTGTCTTATTTAATTGCTACAGACGGTAGCTATATTCCTGAATTTCATTATTTAATTTTTTAAAAATGTTTCTTTGTAGGGGACCGACAATGGTCCCTAAAATAAAATAATGGCCCATTTAATCACTTTCAGTGTTGCCTTCTTTCCACTACAAATGGGAGACCATGTATTTATTGGTGAAAATACAGTTGTCAATGCTGCAGTGGTTGGTTCATATGTTTACATCGGCAAAAATGTAGTAATTGTAAGTATCTATCTATACTTGTTACTTAATTTTGATTGGTAATTGTTCAAATAGGTTAGACCAAACAATCAATTTAAAAGAAACCTTATCTAACTCTTGGAATGCCAGAGCACAAATCAACATAAAACTTTATAAAAATTGAATTGTGTCTGATTTCCCAGCATTATAAAAACAGACATAAGTACATTAGAAACCAAGGTGGCAGGCAGAGTAGTTATAAAATATGTATAAGTTGACTAGTCTTAACTAAAAATAATTACCTATCATAATGTCCATTCATAAATTTCATTTAATTCCTTACCTTTTTAAACTTAAATAATTATTACTATCACTTTATAATAATGGCACATTTATCCAATTCCAGGGAAGACGGTGTATCCTGAAAGACTGCTGTATGATAGAAGACAACTCAGTGCTGCCTGCCGAGACTGTTGTACCATCATTTGCAAGATACTCGGGCAGTCCAGCACGCCTCATCACAACCTTACCCGAAGCCATGCCCGACCTCATGACAGAGTTCACAAAGAACTATTACCAACATTTCCTTCCTACAACACCTAAGTAGAAATGTAATAAATAATTTATGGAAATATAGAGTGAAGGATGATATATTGCTTAAAAGCACATCATTATAATGTGTATGGAAAGATTTGTACAATCACTGCATTTAGTTTTATTGTTTTGCTAAATTATTACAATACTTAATTATTTCAAGTAACTTTACTGAAGTATTTGTATTCTGTACTAATACGTATAATAATAGGTATATTAAAAGACTAAAGTATTTTATAGTTTTTTATCCAATATGCTAAGTTTAAAATAATGAGCTACTTATGTACATTAATGATACTTACCAAGATGAATAAAATTTTAAAACCCTACTGGTATTGTATTTTATGCTGGTGAACTGCCATACATCACTCAATTCGCTTATCATTGTCGGCGTGATACTGTACGAAGTATTACGGTAGGTGTATCGGCTATCGAATATTCAAGGCGGTACCAAATTGTGTTAGCTGTTTACTTATTGGAAATGCAGACAACCTGAGAGCCATAAAAAATATACAATAAGTGCTTAGTAACTAAGTAAGTATGCTATAAGTATCAGATAATATTAAGGGACCACTTCCTATATGGAAACCATGCAGGCACTAACATAGAAGAACGCCACTTAGCCTGAATAAAATCAAATCATGATTTATTGACACTATTAGATAATCAAGGAACATTGCCTTTTGTCTGGTTGTCGTTTATTTAATAACTAAGTATGTATTTGTGTAGATATATCAGCTGTCCGACACCCATATTACACTCTTTGCCTAGCTTTGGGTCGGACGGTCGTCTGTGAGATGTCCCCAGTACTTCTCCAACATCCAACGAACATAAGTACCTACTTCTCTAGAACAAACGTGAATCCTGCAGCATGATTCTCAGAACACACATAAAGCTGCGTACAGACCGGCCCAACGAAGGCCAACGAACGGGTTTCGTTGGCCTTCGTTTCTGCAATCTGCCCTGTATTATGTATGATAAATATCCATCGTTGGGATAACCGTTGGCGTTCGTTGGGCGTTCGCTGGCCCGGTGTGTACGCAGCTTTAAACTCAAAATAATGAGCAAAATGTGAGCAAAGAATTTTACCGTAATAACGTTCCATTCCATAGGACTCGATATACTTAGGTACTGCGTGTAAACGAGCGTCGATTGTTTGACGTTGACGTTTTGTTTTGGTGACGAGATGGCCTTACGATTTTTTTAGTTTACTCGTCTTTTTATTACGGTATTTTGTTTGCTAAACAATTATTACAATGTCGATAAAGCGGTCAAGATGTGTGTTATCATGTTTTTTTGTTATTAAGGTTTGATGTTGTACAGTTATGGTTTTAACAAAACGTTTATAAAGCCATTAGAGTCAACATGGAGTACCACTATTCTGATCTTTGTATGCCCTCTGAGCATCTTATGACCGGTAAGTTTTACTCATATATTCTTCGTAGGTAAGGTGAGTATAATTGGGTGCACTTGTCATGGTTTCCATAAAAGCATTATTTTCGTTATAAATTCTGATGTTTGGTTGAGTTGCTTCTGGCATAGATAGCAAGCATAGTCCTATTTGGTACCCATCGTTAGGTTTTTGGTTAGTGGGTCACCTTGTTCAAAATATTTCTTTCATATAATAAAGTGGTTGTTACTAATTTTGAAAATGTAGGTAGCTTCATTCTGGAAATGCAAATTAAATTTAATTCAAAGTTATCAACTTCATTTTCTACCATAATTTATAAGCCTACCTCTGTCTACCAAATCTATCAATGGAAACCATCAAGTCATGACATGCTAATCTACAACTACCAAGTGCATTGCCATTCAATAATGCTTATTTTCAATTCTCAGATTCCCACTATGCTACTGAGTATGTGGCTCCATACAGGATGCCAGGACAGAGAGAAGCAGAGTACGAGACCAGGAATACTGTGCTGGTGGATGGAGGTGATAGGTTCGGCGTCTCTGCAGTGGTCTTTGATAAGAATGAGGAACTCATTTGGATGGGCAATCAAGGGGTAAGATTTAAGATAATGCTTCTGCCTATGCATGCTATAATGGATTAAAGATGATATTGTAATTATTTTGTATACTTACTCAAAAATAAATTCATCAAATAAGCCAGGATAATATTATTACAAAAAATAAATCTTAAAAGCTGAAAAACACTATAGAACTAATTTCCCATGTTTTGGCAGATCAATCTATTTTCCTTATTTCTATGCTACTTTCCAGGGTCATGTGACATCATACTACGGCCCTACCATGCAGAAGTACACTTCATTCCAAGTCCATGAATCTGAAGAAGTGCGGGATATAGTAACACATGAGTCGGGAATCTTTGCTTTGACAAAGACTTCTTTGAGACATCAGATCAGAAGAGGGTTACCAAAACATACCTTTAAGTAAGTTAGCTAGTGCTATGTTATGATTCTTCATGAAAAATAAATTCAGCAATATGTATAAAAGTAGAATAACTGATTGACTTACCCAACTTACCCAGCAGTATATTTTGATTTCAAATACATGATCCTTTTAAGACAATTCTAGCTATTTTTTGCTAAGGTTTTCAATTTAAATTCCTGTATAAAGTAACCTGAACAGATTTACACATTTTGTAGTACAATTATTTCTCTTACAGATCTCCAAACATGACTGATATGCAGTGTCTTTACCAAGCGAGTCCCACAAACCTCATGATGGGAGGTCACCAAGACAAACTTATAGATTTAGATATTACCAAAATGGTAGAGACTGTCATTGTAAGTACTGTTGGAATCATTTATTTTAAAGTAAAGTACTTACAGACATCATACTTACAAGTAATTTAACTATTCAGCTAGAAAGTAAAGCGGCCCTGTCATCCTAATATAATCCTACTAATGTTTCTTCTCTGGGATACTTATCACCATAATAAATTTCATCTTTGAAACTTTATTTTGTACACAGTTGATTTGTGTAAGTTATAAATATCAAGAAAGCTCCTATTGCATCCTTCTTAAAAGTTTTTTGTTGATTATTAAGGCTTCATCAAACAGAAAGCGTTACTAGCGCGCGTTAGAGCATAAGTAATGTGTTGCGTACTGCTAGCGCTGGCGCTTTGTTTCACGGTATTTTACCATCGCAGTACAACACATCTTAGCGCGGCGTCAAGTTAGGGTGAGGCCACACGAGCGTAATTTTGTGAGTTGTGCCCGGCAGAAAAGTGTGCGCGGGGACGAGGGGGGCGGGGATGTTACTCGCTCGCCCCTCGTCCCCGCGCACACTTTTCACCTTAAGCGCTCTGACGCGCGCTATTAACGCTTTTTGTTTGACGAAGCCTTTACTGTCAATAATTTCTTCACCTTCCCCCCTCCACAGCCAATCCCCGAAGAGGGCTGCGCGGTGCTGCGCAGCGGCGGAGGCTCCACCGTGGCTTGCGGCAGCGCTCGCGGCTCCGTCTGTCTCCGAGACTTACGGTGCCCCGGCGCGGCGGAACATTCCTTCAGGGCCCATACTGCGTGTCTGTCGGACTTGGACATGCAGGGGGACTTGCTTATAACTGCTGGGTTTACGCATGAGTGAGTTTAGTAATACTATTTATAAAGAAAATTATAGGTAGTATTATAACCATAGGTCACTATGAATGCTAAAGGTAGGTCAAATACTGCTTTGAACAAGGAAATAACATAGTTGTTCGAGTGGCGTCTGTCTGCCTCCGAGACTTGCGCTGCCCCGGCGCGGCAGAACACTCCTTCCGGGCCCATACTGCGTGTCTGTCCGACTTGGATATGCAGGGGGACTTGCTTATTACTGCTGGGTTTACGCACGAGTGAGTTTAAGAAAACCATAGGTAGAATTTTAACAATAGGTCAACAACGAATGCTAAAGGTAGGTGAAATACTGCTCTGACCAAGGAAATAACAGAGTTGTTCGAGTGGCGTGCGTCGTCTGCCTCCGAGACTTACGCTGCCCCGGCGCGGCGGAGCACTCGTTCCGGGCCCATACTGCGTGTCTGTCGGACTTGGATATGCAGGTCCGAATATTTAGAAAATATTCGGATATTTTGAATTCGGAATTTTGTGAGTGGAACTGTTTCATTGCCCGTTAATATAAAATTGTACATTTAATATAAAATTTGAACAAAATATTACCGTTTTTAGTTGGTAATATCTGGATGCTCTGTTAAATGTACTTCAACGTTGCAGAAGGCGTCCTTAAGCTAGCTTTTTCCGTTTAGGAGTAATTTGGTGCTTTTCTCTGTGGAACCTTTTCATTGCCCGTGAGTGTATTTGTTCAGAAAACTACACGTAGTGTTATAACAATAGGTCAACACTGAATGCTGAAGGTAAGTAAGGCAGCGCCCGCGGCTCCGTCTGCCTCCGAGACTTACGCTGCCCCGGGGCGGCGGAGCACTCGTTCCGCGCTCATACTGCGTGTTTGTCTGACTTGGATATGCAGGGGGATCTGCTTATTACTGCTGGATTTACGCATGAGTGAGTTTAGTTCTTAATAATATTTGTTCAGAAAACTATAGGTAGTGTTTTAAAAATAGGTCAACTCTTAATGCTGAAGGTAGGTGAAATACTGCTCTCAATAATAGAGTTTTTCCTGTGTTTCATTTTATTAACTTTGAGCTTGCATTCCAAAAAGAGTAAGTCAAAATTCCAAAAATCGTATGTTTTAAGTTTTTCAGGATGACCGCATGAGTTACTTTTGACTCACTGTACCGATTTGACAGCTATATTTCACAAAGTCCTAATTTACCTCTTTCCACCCTCCCCAGCACAAACGGCGCAGCAGTGGCCGAGCCCTACGTCGTCGTGTGGGACGTGCGTCGCCTCCGCGGCGGGGCGTCGGGCGGCGCGTGGCGACACACGCCGTCGCCGCCGCTGCTTCTGCACTTCCTGCCGGCGTTCAGCGGCCGCGCCGTCGCTGTCGCCGGCGACGGACATGCCGCTATATTGAGGGTCAATCAGGAGGACTATGAGGTGTTCCAGGTATGTAACTATATTGGCGAGGCGACGCCATTGGTGCGCGCTATGCCGCTTGCTTGCTATTGGTCTATTGCGGCATTGACACGCTCTAAATGCACTCTTATATAGCCTCCGTCGCTATATTGAAGCTGTCATAACCATTATGAAGCTATCCAGGTGCGTATCTATAGATCAATATAGAGCAGCAGTAGACAGTAGGTACTAGAGCGACACAATTGGTCGGTATGTCGGTCGGGCTTTAAATGCGCTGTTATAGCTACCGTCGCTATACTGGCGCTGTCAAAAGCATTATGTAGCTATCCAGGTGCGTACCTCCTATAGAACAATCTAGAGCATCAGTATACAGGCAGTGCTAGAGACGCGCGTCGCCGCCGCTGCTGCTGCACTTCCTGCCGGCGTTCAGCGGCCGCGCCGTCGCGCTGGCGGGCGACGGGCGCTCCGCTGTACTGAGGGGCAATCAGGAGGACTATGAGGTGTTCCAGGTAACTATAAGCAACGCCATTGGTCGCTATGCCGCGCAGCTCTGTTATATTGAGGGTCAATCAGGAGGATTATAAGGTGTTCCAGGTAACTAAACCTACCGTAGGAATAGCGAGCGAAGCCATATTGAGGTATTATGAGGTATGTAACTAACTACAGATACGTCAAAACCGAGCGATGTCATTAGTCGCTATGTCGCTTGGTTGGTATTGGTCTATTGCAACATTGTCGCGCTCTAAATGCTCTCTTATCGACGTCATCTCCGCTACAGGTTTTCAGGAGGACTATGAAGTATTTCAGGTTATGTTACTTGAATTCACAGAAGGCACTTTTTAGGTCCTTTTGTAGTGCGATTTGAACACAACCATACCGAACGACGCTATTGTTGCGCGCTATGCCGCTCGATCGTTATGGCGCCCTCGCTATAGTGAAGTTGTCTAGGAGAAATCAAAGCATCATTATTAAATGGGGGCAATATAAGGGCGTTCAGTCTATCAAAAGGCTTTACTTCCGAACGCCTCAATCCTCGTGTTTATAACTCACCGTTTACATCCACCATATAAATTATCTTAACATTAACCCTATAATTCCCCCCTACAGGTAGACACCCAAAGCTCGCTCTGCACAGTGATGGACGTGTCCAGCTCGAGCCAGGCGCTCGTGTTCGGGGACCAGGCCGGCCATCTGCACCTGTTCTCACCGCAGCATAACACTGACCCCGTGTTTAATACCTTCTCCAGGTATGTTGGGGTTGTTTTTAGTGGAATATAACTTTATTGGTTTGGCAAATAATAGTTATTTATAAACTAGGAGCATTGATCAATAGGCGGACTTATGGCTAAGAGAGATCTCTTACAGGCAACCTTGTAGAGCGACGAAGGAAATGGCAAAAAGGGACATGTATAGAGTGCGACAACGCTTTGCAAGGGCTAAAAGATGGAACTTTTTTCTGTTGGCTGTGAAATAAGTTTAGGATTGTAAATGAAGAAGAGTAAAAAGAATTACTTACAAAGAAATTTCGGCGACCAGGCGGGCCACCTGCACCTGTTCTCACCGCAGCATAATACTGACCCCGTGTGTAAAACCTTCTCCAGGTAAGTTGGGTAGTTTTTTGTGAGAGCGGCGAATGAACTGAGTAAGTAAGTAAGTGTACAGAGTTCGACAACGCTTTGCAAGGGCTAAAAGATGGGACTTTTTTTCGTTAACTGATAGCTGTAATATAAGTTTAGTATTGTAAATGACGTGTCCAGCTCGAGCCAGGCGCTCGTGTTCGGGGATCAGGCCGGCCATCTGCACCTGTTCTCACCGCAGCACAATACTGACCCCGTGTTTAATACCTTTTCCAGGTAACTTGGGTTTGTTTTTGGTAGAGCGATAATGAAATGGTAAAGAGGGAGATGGATAGAGTGCGACAACGCTTTGCAAGGGCTAAAAGATGGAACTTTTTTCGTTAGCCGGTAACCCTAAATGAACTGTGCAGCGATTATAAGATTTTCAAACCTCTACAGTGACTATGTTGGCGCTGTCCTTTTTCCATATTTTTACTTCTAAAACTCAACATTGTATATACATTATACATAGTATCGAATTGCCACGGTATTAGTGTTTCTGTTGCAACGTTAGCTAAGTCAGACACTAGATTCCATAAATGGCGATAACTTACGAAATATTATGCCGACCATATCCGTGTTATGGTTGTCATCTTCTGTGACCAAAGTCTCTTCTAATGATTTTTTTTGTAAATTATGTACCAGTTCATTTTCTTAATTATTTTTTCAGAGAGACCGAATTCGCGGACCAAGCGCCCAATCACCCGTTCGCCGGTTTCAACGACACCACATTCCAGTACTCCAGTATTCCCCTCCCGCCGCTCACCACTAGCAACAAGTGGTTCAACGAATTGCCCGAGGAATTCTTCAAGAAGATTTACAGGTTGGTAAAACTTCTGTGTAAAAGAAATTGTATGGAAATTAAGTGAAGAACATGATATCTCGTTGTAATCGTAGGTCTATGAATCTCCATCCTACAGACGCTTATGTTATGGCCGGCATTTTCATACTGTTTCTTTATTTACCGGAGTTATAAAGCCAACAAATATATAATTTTTAAAGCACAGGTGATGAGCCCAGTTTAGGTAACAATGTAAATTCTTTATTAACTTGTTCAACTTATGTATACTTTACATAATTTTTTTCTGTCAATAAAGTATACAGTCATTCATTCATTCATAATGTAAAGACTAAAATTTGAAAGAATAATAGTATAATAATAGAAAGAAAATACATTTCTTTCGATTGCTGTTGTGTTCTCTCACTCTTACATAATTTATGTTACATATTTAGGAAACCCAGGCCTATCGACCCAGAAGTCCTAAAGACAATGAAAATGCAAGGTCCTATCGGTTACGCTCCTAACCCTAGGACAAGAAGAAGAAATGAGGTAAGAAATACTTCATATAGAATATAACACTATGGAATTCCTACGGGTATTTTAGAATCTATACATTTACATAAAGTGTTGTCAATTTACGGATGTGTTTTTAATTTCAGATACCTTATGTAGAGGATACGCTAGAAGATTTAAACGCAGCTAAAAATAATGATGTCAGGTTATATTGCCAACCAATTCCTAAGCATTATCAAAAAGTAAGTTAACTTATTAATATGTTGTATTATCCAAACACAATAGCTGAAAGTAGTGAAAAGACTAGCCTGTCAAATCAGTGACAATCATACAGGTGGATACGCAAATCGGGCAGTCTCCTTCCAGGCACCCTAATGTAAGATTGAATAGCATAGTTTCATTTCAATATACAATACAATAAACTTTATTTGTACACCATAAAAAAAACTTAAGTCTAACTTAAATGACAGAAATGCACAAATGGCGGTCTTATCGCTAAAAGCAATCTCTTCCAGACCAATATACCTAGCTGGAAAGTTAAATAAGTTTAAGTACCCCTCTGATTTTGGACCTTCATTCCACGGCCTAAAATCCCATATCCTTTTACAGGCAGACCCACGCTTCCCGAAACAGGGTCCCACCGACCCAGACGTAGAGAACCACAACAAGACCGGGTTCCCGACGCTCGAGGCCACCCTTCCCAACTCCTACTGCAACCCCATGCTGCAGGTAATTCAAGCGGGACACAAGTAGTGCTTTGTCTATTCTGTGAGATTATTTATTATTAGCTCTATGGTTATTAGTTAAGTACTTTGTCTGTTCTGTAAGATTATTAGCTCCATGGTTTTTGTATTACCCTGCGATAGTACTTATTACCTCCAGTCTTGTCTTCAAAATTTATAGCTGTGAAACCGAAATGCAAATAGGAATGAAAGTAAAATAACTGGCAGTTCTTTTTATGGCCAAAACAGACCATATAACCTGAATATCTGGCACAAAAATACATTTCACAACATTATACCTACTATATTTAGCATATAAGCCGCGTCGCTGTCATTGGTAGATTCGGCAGTGATGACATTGTAACTTATATCATGGCCTTGAACGAACCAATGAAAACAAGGCTGCCTCTCCATGCCAACCATTTTATGCCGTTAAGATTTTTCATACAAAAATTCGCATATTATGTTGTGTCTTGCTTATATGGTCTGTGCTATTTCTTCTTCATCTTCCTACTATCACTATGTTTGCATCCCTATTCAACTTACCGACTAAATCACACTACCCGCTTCAAGACAAAACCAAGCCATCTCTGAGACCAGGCCCACAATTGTTTGCAGGTCCTTTACTATACACGTCCAGTGAAAGCCACACTGTTAGCGCACACTTGCGCCAAAGAGTTCTGTCTGAGCTGTGAACTAGGTGACTATACAATAGCTATTACTGCTTACAATGAAGACTTTGCACTGTGGAACGTATGTATTTTATTTTTTTATCCGCTAGTACTATATATTTTGATTGTTTATGGAACCTACTTATTTTATCTATATTTTAATTGGATATCTCTATTTATCGGCGGCACTTAATTTTAATCACTGTACTTTCTTCTTAAAATTGACCACATGAACCACATGTCTGAAACACAGATTAAAGTCATGAAAAACCGAACAAAAAGAAATCATAATAATAAATATACCTATCATACTTATTATATCTAGTTATTTGAGGTGTATCGTAAAGGAAATTTACCACTTTATTCGTATCACACGCTCTTTACTAAAACCTTTTGCCGCCATTAATGTCAGATGTACTTTTTCATAGATACAGCTCATATCATCCAGCTCACACTGACATTCAGAAACCACTACAGCCCCCACTCTTTACCACCAGGTTTCCTGTTCCGTATGCTAGACACGTCGGGCGGCGCGCCGTGCCAGGCGACCAACTTCCTGCGAGCTTTCCGAACGGTGCCCGAGGCGGCGGCGTTGGGGCTGATATTGCCGGAGAGAGGACCCGATCCTAGGGTCGATTTGGTTGCTCTTATACAGGTGAGGATTAGACACAGATTGTTATTGATTGCTCGGCTTAGTAATGTGGGTTATATTTGTTCTATTGATGAACCTCAAGCGAGCATTCCGAACGGTCCCTGAATCAGTGGCTTTAGGGCTGTCATTGCCTGCTAAATTTACTGAGAGTTTCAATTACTCTATCTACCAATGACTGTTAGTTACTTCCATACAATTTTGACAGGTAGTAATTTTAATGTGTCAAAATAGTATGAAAGTAACTACCGCTCATCGGTAGATGAAGTTATTAAAACTAGCAGTAAGTTGCTCTTTACATTAATTAAGGATATTTTGCATTTTTAGATAATCACTTCATAATGAAATAATAATAACAAATATCTCTTTCCAGAGCTGGAACCGTTTCATCCTCCACCAAATGCACTACGAAATACTAGAAACGAGAAAGAAAGAGAAGGAGCTAATCCGCGCACAAAACGCAAACAGCCCTCCCAAGGCCCAAGTTGGCAACGCCACATTGAACCACACGGGAAGTGTGGCAACGCCGCATATGAATGGCAACGTGGAAGAGTATAATTGTTCCGAGCTTGAGTTTCTCGGGCCGACTGAGTTTGATAATAGTCCTGTTGAGGGCAAAGAGGATGGTTGGCCGTTGACTAATGGGCCGTCGACGGAAGAAGGTTTGTTTCCTAATTTACAAGCCACCTTTCGCTTTAGTTTTGGTTTATTGTTATTGTAGTATAGTATGTAGATTTGAATTTTTTCATGATCATAAAAAAAGTGGAAACAATCAGAACTATCGGATTTGAAGATTGCTACCGCGTGCTTGTCCTCCGACAATTTTACTGGATTATGTAGATAGAGAAAAAAAAATATTAAATTGACTGAAATATTAACTGACTTCTACGGTGACTCCTTTACGACGAAATCAGTGGTTCTCTGGAATGCTCTTCCTGAAGAAATTAGACGTGCACCATCTGTGGCCTCTTTCAAAGAAAGGGTCAAATTGCACTACCTACAGTCACTGACTAACTAGTTGAATATAATATTATGTAATGTGTATTATTTATGTAAGTATATTATAGGTATATATATATGATATATATATGTCGGAAGCGGGGGTGGAGCAGGTGCACGTTCCTGGGGTGGCTGGGTGTCAGGATTGTCCGACATCGTGTTTCGTAGGCGTAGGAATGGCGATTTTAAGAAAAGTCACTTTGAATAATCACTCCGTTTAATTATAGCACAGTTACACAACACAATAACACTTAACAATCACACAGCAAGCCAAAACACAGAAAGGGTAACGTAATGTCACTAAGTAAGAGAAACGCGGGACAGTTTCTAGACGTGTGCGCAGAACGACGGTCAAGTACCGACTCACTCGACTCTACGTCGTCCCCCACCATCTAGACTCCGTCGAGCGCCACTAGAGGCGCTGGCGTTCCCATTGTCACTTGTTTCGCAGAGACTCCGCTAGGTGGCACGACAGTTGACGTCCGTTTCCGACACGGCCATCCTGCTGGCACACGCCCTCGTGTGTCATTCTGTGAAAGAAACATTTTCTGAGAGTAACCCAGCTCGGCCAATCTTCCTGACATTTAAAAAAAACTAACTAAAAGTCTCTCTCTGTCTCTGTCATCTCTCATCTTCTGAAATCTCATAAGTCAGAATCAAACTTTATTCAATCAACAGTATCAGCACTAACACAAATTTACACACAGACACAACTAGTGCACGTCAAATCTTATGTACCTAGGTAGTTACCTAGGTACATAAGATTTGACGTGCACTTGTTCATCAGTTTACCAATCACAAACAAAAATATCATCACATTGAGTTATTCTGATACACCATTCGACTTCATTCGAGTAATCACCTATCACCACGGTTAATCCAAACCGAACTCAAAGACGCACCTCCACCTCATGTGGATTGCACGCGTGTATCACACGCTACGGTCACACAAGACCACGACTACAACCAGAGCCTTACACGAGCACGAGCTCTACATCCACTCTCTCTCTTACCTCGGTTCAGCTACTGGTTAAGTCGAATTAATACGGTCGATAGTAACCACTCGAATCCACCCAAACTCAATCTTCATCATTCTCTACATAGTCTACATCATCGTCAATACTGATTGGTACATCGCTCGCTGGCATCTTTCTTAACCTATCGTGAGCATATTTGTAAGTTCGTTTTGAATTTAAAGCCTTTAGTCGATAACGATCACCATCTAAGACCTCGATTACTTTAAAAGGACCTTTAAATTTTGCGTCTAGTTTAGTTTGATTTCGCTCTTCATTTTCTAGCAAAACAAAATCACCAATCTCAAAATTCACTACTTTGGCCTTAGTTCTATCAAAACGAGTCTTATCGTAGTCAGCACCAGTGGCGGCTGCACCTTAAGTGCGCCCGTGCAACGCACTACCATTTAAAAACCTTCTAAATATGTACCTTCCTTCTTCCTATACCATTCTACTATGTAGGTACTAGGTACGTCTAAAGAAAACTTCACAAAAATACCAATATAACAACCGTAATACCTACCCTAAACAGAAATTACATAAATCATTCGAACGTTACGAGTTAAATTAAATCGAGCTGGCCTATTTTGATTTCTACTGCGAAAAAATTAGATCTTATTTTTGCTTGAACAAAAACGGCCTCGTGCGCTCGGATTATCGCACGGGGCGAGTTCCTACACATAGTATGAAACAGGATGGAAATCGCCCGGCGCGTGAGACGGAAGATGCTCAGTACAAACTGTATGCAGTTCTAGGATAAATTCGTGCGCCGCACGCGACCGGAAATTGCCGAAATCATACGAATGACGCCACGGGACTCGGGACGGGAGGCGCGGGCGGTGGCCTTGTCCGGTGGCGTGACCTACGAACGATGCACTTGTCATGTCATTGTCGCAGTTTCACCTTTCGCGCGCGAATACGTAATGGGGAGTAACGCGTGTGAATTTGCCGCTAGGGGCGCTGGTGTCGACTGAGGTTAGGTGACATTTTACTTTTCATATAATTTGTTTGGCGGGCTTCGTGATAAATTATATTTTCGTTCATTTCCCTGTTGAAAAGTGATCTCTTTTCGCGAAATTATCGCAAATATGGATTATTTATCGATGAATGTGCACGCTTTGAAAGCTGAATTAAGGAAAAGAGGCGCATAAATAAGCGGTCTCAAATAGCAGCTAATTCAGAGGTTAGTTTGTTTACTGTTTACAAACTTATTTTTTACGAAATGTATGCTTGTTTGCTTAGGTAACAGCTATGTTTTTGCTTTTTACAGACACCAAGACTATGACCGTAACAGTAACTTGGTTGTTAACGTAGAGGACAGCATCATACAACAAAATGATTCAGTGTATACTGTTGAGTGCCCTAAAGAAACTTTGTATAGCAGTGTAAACACTAAAAATGAAACTCCAGATCTAGATATTGTCACCAATGAGTAACTACTTTGGAATTTATGTACAGTGTACGGTGGCCTGCGCCTAAAAGTATACAGGCGGAGTTTTTAAAATAGCGATCCCTGATGATGAAGGGACCAGCTACATCTGTTATAAATCCGGGGATGTGTTGTGTGTGATGTGTGTAGCAGTGGTGTTTATGTGGATGTGCTTGAGCAGCATGTGAGCTTGAGATCGCTATTTTAAAATCGCCGCCTGTATACTTTTAGGCGCAGGCCACCGTACATACCATCGCTCTTACGGTGAATGAAAACATCGTGATAAAACCTGCATATCTAGATTTTCGAACCCACCAACCTGCAGAGGACCAGTGTGGTAGGAAATGGTCCAAGCTTAGGAGTGGAGTTTAGACCTTAAGGCGGACATGGACAAAGGCTCCATTCGAGTGAGCCAGGTGCAGGTACTGACACCCCCACAAATAATAGAATACTTAGTATACTATACTACCATTATTAAGTTTCAACTAACAACTCAACCAGCATTCATTGTGTGGATTACTAATGTGTTATATTTTTTGTATAGCAGTGTGTTTAAACGGAGAGGATAAATAAAAGTTAAATCAGTGTGTAATTCTTTTATTTTTAGTGTATTTATTAAATGCCTAATCCTTATTTACATTATGTTCTTTCTGAAATTGGTTATAATGATTTTCACAAACACGAGATTATCGGATAATAATTATTTCACAAGCCACTGTTTTAGAACAGTTTTATCACTTGGTAACATATGTCCTCCTTTTCTTTCCCAATATAACGGATCTGAACAACATTGCGGCATAGTAACTCGATATGATGATAGTTATTTTATAATTATTAAGCTTATAAGATTCAAGATTTAAAAACTTTATTTGGCGCCAATTTGATAAAGTCGCCTTTGATAAATTTGACAGCTATGGTACCTCTTTACCTCAGTCGACAGTGGCGCCAACTGGTGAGCAAAAAAACGGTAGTCCCCATTAATTTGTTACTCTAATTACTTATTAACTAAGAAAGTAGTAAATATTTCGTTCGTGAGTGTGTATGTGTGTGTGTGAGTGAAAATGAGTGCAAAATACAATATGGACTTCATAAAAAGCAATAGGACATTTCAAAATAGACTGGACATTAAATCTGCTGGGCCGCCTCGGCCTTTTCTTTCTCATCTTAAAACAGGAGTGCAAATTTGCAAAACAAAAAATTAAACTTATACCTGAATTTTCAAAAGTGAAATGTACAATAAAAAGAAATGGTTATGTGGATGTGGGAGACTAAATGCTTCATTTTGCTTTCCGTGTGTTGTTTTCGTTTCGGCGGAGAAGCAATTTCGCGTCAAAAAAGGAACGCAGAATGGATTTAAAATATAAATAAGGTAAAATATACTTATAATTTTTTTACTTCCAATTGTAATAGGTACCTAATCTATTTTTCTTCCAAAATTTACTAAACCCATAAAGTGCACCACCGGGTATCTGAGGCACCAGCCGCCACTGGTCAGCACTCCTCTGAATATTCTCTGACGCAGTTTCGCGAACGCTTTCAATATTGACTTCGTTATCAACCTCACTACACATCAACGACAACGGTCTTGCGACTTTACCGATAAGTAACTCCAGTGGTGAAGCCTTTGTAACGCGGTTCAAGGTACAATTAATTGCAAGTTCTACTTCACCTAGAGCATCTTGCCATGATTTGTTGCCACTGGTCTCTACTGCAATCAACATCGATGCGGTGTTTGTCTGCCAACGCTGCGACACGGCCATCATGTCATCTCACACGTCCTCGTGTGAGTTATCTGGAAAGAAAGAAAAACAACCGCAGTAACTGAATTTTACTCGGCCAGTCCTGACCTAGTCAGGGAAGAAAGCAGTGGGCTGATGAACTCTGCATTCATCACACTGATGAACTATGAAGCTTTAACTTGAACAGTATCAGACAAAACAAATCAATACTCGAAAGCTAATCCACTATCTTTAACTCTGTACTAAAGAAAAACACGGATCAGGATCTGATTACCAATGGTCCTTGCTCACTTGTCCGGCAACCTTCATACGGTTACCCAAGTACTCATCACGAATGCACACCTCCATCCGGTGTCATTCCAGTGCCTCCATCCGGCACTCACTAACACTTCCATCCAGTGTTAGTCTGCTACTACCACTTCCATCCACTGGCATTAAACAATTGAGCAAGACACACCACAGAAACACACAATTCAATCGATTGCTTCATCATTACTTAGCATAAAAAAAAAGATCATGATTAAAAAATAGGGAATCAACTTTCGGAGATTTACCTAATGAGGTCATGGACGCATGTTCATAACCCTACTTAACTTAAGCTCAGGATTTTGATCAACCTCCATGTCATAACCTTTTTTTTTTTTTTTAAAGTCAACAGTCTGGCAGCAACAGTTCCAGGACTCGAACCTCGAAAATAATTCCACAGTACCGGTCACACTAACCTCATCCACGTAATGAAACATATAGCCTCTAAACTTTGAAACTACAGTCATAGTTTAAACGAAAACAGCTCACCAGATTAATGCAACATCCCAGCAGGCGCGCTCACTACGCATAGATCGACCCTCTTCTCCTTGGCTGCACCGGATCCACTCGCTCCTCCACTGGCAGCATCCTGGTCCTGTCTGCGACACTTTGGGCAGCTGGATGCGTAGTGTCCCTGGCTCTGGTAGTGGAAGCAAGTGACCGCAGGCTTCACTTTCAGAGCACGACTCAAGGCAACCATAAGCCGTGCGCCTTGCAGATTCTCGTCGTTAACGCACAGGTCCGCAGTCGACATCCAAGAACGTGCGTCGACATCGGATTTACTGGGATTGAAATCGGGTAACCTCAGCTCGGTCGACGACGAAGGTGTCTTCATAGCTCGAACAAGCGTCAGGAAATTCCGATTCTGTTTTTCTAGAAGCTTCTGCCATTTTTCGTCGTTCGTGTCGTGGTGTGAAGCACGTGGGGTGGCGTCTTCTGATCCCACTTCTGATGTCGGAAGCGGGGGTGGAGCAGGTGCACGTTCCTGGGGTGGCTGGGTGTCAGGATTGTCCGACATCGTGTTTCGTAGGCGTAGGAATGGCGATTTTAAGAAAAGTCACTTTGAATAATCACTCCGTTTAATTATAGCACAGTTACACAACACAATAACACTTAACAATCACACAGCAAGCCAAAACACAGAAAGGGTAACGTAATGTCACTAAGTAAGAGAAACGCGGGACAGTTTCTAGACGTGTGCGCAGAACGACGGTCAAGTACCGACTCACTCGACTCTACGTCGCCGTCGTCCCCCACCATCTAGACTCCGTCGAGCGCCACTAGAGGCGCTGGCGTTCCCATTGTCACTTGTTTCGCAGAGACTCCGCTAGGTGGCACGACAGTTGACGTCCGTTTCCGACATATAGTTATTAGATATTTATTTGTTGTTGTTTTTTTATTTATTTATTTATTTATTTATTTAGTGTATGTACTGTTTAAGTAGTATATATTTTATGTATATATATACTTGCACCACAACTACCTCACAATCATATAGACTTACTCTCTTTTATCCAAAGGTTGTCTGGTAGAGATTGCTATAAGCAATAAGGCCGCCTCTTTGTACTGTTTTATTTTTAAGTTTTGTTTTTTTTGTAATTTTTGTTCTTGGTGCAAATAAAGTGTTTTGTATTGTATTGTATTGTATTGTAAATTTAATTATGTTCTTTCTGATAATACATAATACAATTTCGTGTAATTTTTTCTTTCGTATTCCAGCCGCCCTCAATACCCCTGAGCCAAGTGATAACTGTGATAACATAGAGCTTCCAATAAGACAAGCCGATAGAGAAGAGTCGGACATTTCACAGCTGTTCGCGATCGGGCGACACCAGCTGAACAGATGTCTCAAGTGTAATAAGGAGGTATGGTGAATGATTATTATACACAATACAGTAAAACCTGCATGAACTGGGTGCTGGATAACTGGGAAACCTCCATGTCCGGGACTTTTGCTAAAGATCCGACACTTTACTTAATAACCTAGCTCTCTAACTTGGAGTGTTCACATTTAACGTAAAGGATAAAACGATTGTGTAAAATGGTAAGTGAATAAATCTTTATAACTAGGTCCCATTGGTAGCGTTGGTCCCAATGGGGCCTCATCTGTATACACCACTTTCTATCAAAAATATATCCCAATCATACAGTGTCTATTTGATTACATATTATTCTCTTTCCCCCAGGAAGAACGCGAGTCCGTAGCCCTGGCGTGCCTCCTCCAATACCCGCTGACCCCGGGCCGCTGTTGCTTCGCGACGTTACTACAGAACGCGCTGAGCAGTCGCCGCAACACGCCGGCGTGGTGCGAGCAGTGCCGCCGGTTCAGCCCCACCGCGCAGGCCACTCGCGTCACTAGGTATACTGGGAATAAGGGCTAACCTTGTGTACCTATAACCCCTTTCATCATCATCGTCACGACTCATTACGTCCCTACTGCTGTGGCACGGGTCGCCTTATAATGAAGGAAGGGTTATAGGCCTAGTCCACCACGCGGGGCTAGTGCGGGTTGGTGGACCTGTATCCAGTGATTTGACTTGACAGCACTTCTGTCAATAGGTAGTGGGGATGCGTACTAGTATCGTCTGCATCTATAGTCAGAGCGGTTCACAACCTTGAAACCTGTTTGCGTCGATTAGGTATTAGAGATACGTGCTAATATTGTCTCTATCTTTAGCCTGTTATTTAGTGAACTGCGCAGGGCGCAGGCCGCTTGCGTCACTAGGTAGTGGGGATACGGGCTTATATCGCTTGTATCTCTATACTATAGTCTCCTTAGAAATATTGAAATGTGTTTATGTACTCACATCTTTACATTTATTTCAGACTACCTCCAATATTATCTATAAATTGCGGCGGCGTTACAGCGCATGAAAAGGCGTACTGGTCGAGAGGAGCACAGAAGGAAATGGTGAGTCCCATTAATAGTGTGATAGGATAGTTGAACTATCCTAAAAAAGCTGCCAAGTACCAACTAATCTGATAAGCTAATCCATCTTTAGTGTTAGTCAACGAAGAAGAAGAATATACATATTGGAGATACTATCTACAACTAAATCTTGCGTTTGTTTTCAGCCCGAAGGTGTGAAAAGAGGTGGCAGTCAAAAACCTTGTAGATATGGACTGCACTGCGCGCGGCCGGGGTGTAGATTCAAACATCCTGACAGGTAAAGTATATACCAATTTACAGTCCATTAAATAACCTCCATGTTTGCTTTCATTGTGACTTACAACAGCCGAAATTACAACCACCGTACTTATGTACAGTTCCCCAAAATTGATAATGCGCATAGAAATCTTCGCCATTGTTCGGCAACGGTCGTATTTCCGAACGCCATGTATTTAGATATGTATTTAGAGTGGTTAGGTGCATTTTCTTCATGCATTTTTTTTTAATTTATGTGTTTGGTGCTAAAAGAGATATTGATTTATCAATAACGAAATTTGAGTCGATAATTCATAATATTGTCATAATATTAAAATTTACTTCGAAAATGTTACAGTACTTTTCAAATGTCTTGCTCAAGCTGATGTTAATATGGATGAAATAAGGTTTGAATAACACAAGGTTTATGTTAGAAGAAGAAATATGGATTTAAAACACAGGTTTACATTAAAATCTCAGTTCAAAAGTATTTACAGCGCTGATCATTCACAATTATAATAACAATTACAACTTGGTCTTTTGGGTGTGGCTTTATTGGCTAAGTGAAGTCTATCAATGTGACGTATATTTTATTCTTAAATGTGCCTCATAATATGGCGTCGTCTAAAATAATTAAAGTCGAAATTAAATTCACATTTGAAAAAAATAACAAGAACGATGTGTAATTGCAGCTCTTTATAATTCCACAAAAGTAAAACTGATCTTGACCTTGAGACCTTTGACTGATCGTTGACAGCCACCGACCGCCCAAATTGTTTTCGATTATGTGTCACATGATATTGACTACTATTTCTTTCGAACAAGAATAAAAATGCAAGTGCTTTTACGATTCAATGATTCGGGTGTTTCCGGGAATACGACAGTTTGCGAAGATTTGCATGTGCATTATTAATATGGGAGAACTGTATGTACGAGTACGACTGCAAAAATTGACAATCTGGACCACCGTCATTGTAATTTCAACGTCGTTCAACAAAAGTGTGTGACCTATTTCTGACTTTAAAAAAAGTTTTCACTACAGCCTGAAAGCATACTTTTAAACTAATATTTTCTGTATTCTTAGGCCAGGGTCGTCATCACAGTCCCCCACGGCGAACATGAGTCCGACGCGGGAATCGAACTGCGTCCTGCCGACCTCGCTCACGATACGACTGTCCGCCGACGGGGAAATTGTCATCAATGATAAGGTATTTTAGAATTGCTAGTAGTATTTGCGTAGGTATAATAAACAACAACAACCACATGAAATTATATCACAGAACTGCTCAAATGCAGGTCCACTTATCCAACAAACTAAATAATTTCTTATGCTTTAAAAGATGTAATACTTTATACTTCCTGCATCTTCCCAAAAATCAATCCCGTTTTACCCTCCACTTTTAAAATTCCTTCACAATATAGCTCAATATAAATCCGTCTAAAAACTACTACCTTCATGTACTCAGAACCTACCTCAATAATAGACCACCTAAAAAGCTTAATTATTCTATTCCATGCCAAACAGTGCGAAGACAACCCAGAGCCGCACCAATCACCTTCAAAAACCGACAGCTCGTCCAGAAAGAAGCCGGTAATAACGGAGGCGGAAGAGGAATATCTACTATCAGCCGCCGTGGTGTGTGTGGAGGAGAACCCTAAACACTTAGTGGCGTATGTGCAGACGCAGGCCGACGGGGAGACTAGCTGGTTCATGATCAATGATCTTAGGTACGTGTAATAATAACGTGGTTTTAAATACTTACCAAACGCTGGTTTATGATCAATCATCTCAGACTGATCCTAAAGTTTTGTATAACTATGTGTCTTTAACTTCAAAAGTGAGGTTATGTAGGGCGCGTTCACGACCCCAGCGGGTGGAGCGGCGGCCACAGAGAAACGACTAATATTTACCGCACCGCCCGTTCCGCCAGCTGGTGTCGTGAACGCGGCCTAACACTAGTACGTGCCTAAAAAAATAATAAGAAAATGGCGAACGAATTCATGCTGCCACGCTACATATCTGTCATTAGAGTCATTACAGTCAGCAAATGTATATAGTCCAAGCTTGAAATGAGTGGCATAGACCGGGGATGCCTACACCTCTGAGGTTGAAAATGGCTAAGAAAAAGAAGAAGAAGAGTCATTACGCCTTCTTACTACCACTTCTTTGTTTCTTTATCTGCGCTTGTTATCAACCCCACTGTAATAACTACTAACCCTCTTCATCTCTTCCAGCATATACCCAGTGTCAATTAAATACTGTAACTACTAACCATCTTCTCTCTTCCAGCATATACCCAGTCACAATAGACGAGGCGGTGCAGTGCGCGTGGTGGTGGAAGACTCCGAGCGTGCTGTTCTACACGAGCCGCGCCCTCACTCGCTGCTAGCACACGCCGCCAGTGCCGCCCCCAGTGCAGCCGTAAGTACATGTATACTATATACTACATACATACATACATATGTTCACGACTGTAATCCCCGAAGGGGTAGTTAGAGTCAACCGCTTTTCGCCGTACATTTGTACTCACGTCACGTACCATAGGTCGCGAGCCGTATCGCCGTTTTTGAATGAGTACCATTCCATAAAAGTGGTGAAACTAAGCCCTAAATATAGCCCTATAAACATCCACGATCTGACTTATCTTACGTATGAAGCCGTCAGTATTTTCACTACTAACATACACATTTCTTTCCAGGAGCATACTTGACCTGTTCAGAATGCATCCCCTGCACTACATTCTTCGGGCGGCACCAACCTTCGGCTTCCCTATCGTGACCCGGCTGCCAGCGCCCCCCTTGTTTGGGTGACAGTACGTCTACTTCCCCCCTATCAGGCCGCCATGACACCTACAGCAATAGCCGTTGCTATATCCAACAACTGCTGCCGCTGCACGGGTTAGTTATCCACGTAGATAAACTTGAGTATATTGCGATTGGCCATAAATGAAAGTGATTGGTTGAACGCGCATGAAAGGAGTTTATCGACGTCGTTAACGAATGCGTGTAGCGGTAGCTGAGAGATTTGTCTATCCATGGTAGGAGTATTCCTATGAGTGATGGAAATTTTCGGTTGTTGGATATTAAAACGGGTAAGTTGTAAATGCGGATTTTAATCCAAAAAGTGAACGCTTTGCTCTAATTTTAAGATGCGAAATAAAATGACAATCGGTTTATTTATAGTGTTAGATTTAAATGTGAAGTGAAAACGAATTGAGGAAGTGTTTGGTGCATTCTCCGTTCAGACGTGCTGTGCACGTCTAATAGATGCCTGCCTAAAGATGTTATGTATACGTTTTGTGCTGTTTTCTCGTGTCTGTTGTCAGTTGCACAGTTTACAAATGAGAATATATAGGTACATATTACTATAGTGAAATAATATACTGATAAGTAAAGTCTATTACCATTTTCAACAGATTTTATCGCAATACCTATCGATACTTAGCGTCAACACAAAACTGAGATGCGAGTAAAAGAATTTGCGTCAAGACCTTAAATACCTATTTACACAGTACACTTACCGCACGGTAATGTCCAATGAGATTTCCGCATAACAGGTGGAAACTAAAATATACTTACAGTGGAAGTGAATATCACGTGGCCTTTACGCCCTGATGGCGTATTGATTAGTATATCCGACCCTGGGTCCCAGGTTTTATGCCGGCCGGGGCAGATATTAGTTTAAAGACAGATATTTTGGATATTCAATATTTGTGCTGTATGATATATTTTATACGGCTGTCAAGCATGGAGAATGGAGATCTTGGAGGAGGCCTATAATCTACGTATACAGTGAATTGTTTATAGGATGTGTGTTTCACGCCATTACCAACACACCAAATAGTCTTCCGAAGATATAACAACTGACAGCAGACACAGTAGAAAATAATGAACTGATCAGTACTTAATAAATGCATGCTGCTCGGTAGACCACAAAAAGAGACAGATTATAATGAAAGACAGTTAAAGAGAAATAGAGAACAAATATTTGCCGTTAGTATTGAATTTACTAAGTACTACCGTAGCCTTTTAGCCTAAAATTTATGATCTCAACTATCATGTTAAAATCATCAAGTTCTGATTGTTGCTATATATATTTTTATGGGAAATTTTACAATAAATGTTGCTAATATAAAGTAAGGAAGTATCTATGTCATTTTGCTCTTTCCGTTGGTTGTGATCGAATCGATTTTATTTTTCATTAATACTCAGCTGTCAAAGAAATACGAATGGGAAGTGAAATCAGATACGTTCTTTTCTTTTGTTTTTAAAGACTGTTTAACTATATTTTATATAAAACAGCATTTTCCTGATTCTCAAATAAATTATTCTTTGAAACGATCATTGTGGTGGCTGGTTTTTTAATCTTATGAAATAAAATCATTTTAAATATTATTACGTCTTTTAATTTGTTTGTAAATACTATCCTGGTTACAGCAACAACATCAAATCATTTTAAGTATAATATTTACATTTAGGTACAGACCTATAAATTATTCAAATCAAAAAGTTACATTCAACAAAAATCCTAACATAAAAATAACAAACCTAAGTCAATAAATAATCGCTGTGTCTTTGCCTTGCCTTTAAAAAGAGATATACTGTGGACTCAGTGACCACGGTATAATGGTGTTGGTTTTGCCCCCTTTCCAAACATTTGCACAGGATTGGGAGCAGAAGGCGGCACTCAATATCACGTCTTCTATATTGTCGATAAGGACGATTTTCCTGAAAAAAATAAGGGCACAAATTACTATTAGGAAATGTGAAAGTCAATATCTGTAGTAGCGAAAAGTTACCTTTGATGTTCATTGCGAATATTTCTTTAAATTAGATATGAATAGTAACGGTATGAAACTTACGTTGTTTAGCTTGAAACAAATACTTGGGTGATTTATTAAATTTTGTTCCTACATTCTCTTTTAGCATTCCGTAAATGTTTACCTATCTCGATAGTGCTTTGTAACTAATTACTAACAGAGTAACATGAATATATTTTTTATTATACTAACTGAAGAAATTCAAAATGTAGCTTTATTCTTGTCATAATAATAAAGCTGCGGAAATATTTATAAAAGCTTCGCGGAAATACAAAATTACTTACCCGAGACAAAACTCGTACGTAACAAAATCGAACATGGGTTTTCTGCATTTAACATTTTCACAGCAAGAAACAGGCCCAGTCTTCAAATCCACCTTCAGAACAGCGGGCACAAAATCAAAATATTCATCCAAAACATCAGCCGGAGCATAATACTTTAACTTGGCTTTCGGCCTATCCTTTCTATGCGTTACATTACAATTCAACTCTCTACTCGTATAAGTAATATCCACATTATTGTCTACAATCGTTTCTTCCTTGCAATGTTTTGTGTCATTATTATTCTCTTCATCATAACTCCGTTCCGAGTACACACTAAGGCATTCTTCCGATAATTTGTTAGCTATGTCCTTAATAATTGTATAGGTCTTTCTCATGCTGAGTTCTAGTAAGCTAGGGGGGGTGGTGGGGCCTCTCTCCTCGATGTTGGTGTGGTGGGGAGGGCATTCCACGTCCACCTCCCATACCCTGGAGTTGTGCTGGAGCTTCAGCCGGCACCGCCCGTGGAGCAGCAGGTGTTGGAACTGGGGCACGCTCAGACATCTGGAATGGATCGACAGGTTTCAGGTATGTATGACAGAACGGTATTTTGTAGGTAAACAGATAAGTACTTAAAGGTTTTATATGAAATATAGATATAAAAGCCAAGATACGTACATGACAAACGATGTGGCAGCAGAAATTTTAGCAAAAAATGTTGTTAAGTTATTGATAATTGATACTTTTTATAATAGGTAAAGGGATAAGCACGTTTGGATGTCTATGCGCAGATTATAGCGCTCCTTCTCCTTGAGAAAGGTTTATAGGTCCAGTGGATAATGACGGGCTGATGATGATAAAGAGCATCCCCCTGTGACCTACCCTATATTCAAGCTCCTGGTCTGCTGGTCCCTCAGCATGTGGAACCACAGGGAGTAGGGAATGGTCTTCAGGTCGGTGTTCCTCCAGAACCTGAACTCGCAGTGATGGTAGTTGTACACCGGCTTTTGTGGCAGCCAGCGCAGTTTGTTGTCTGAAAATAATAGTTAATTAGTTGTTATGTACAGGATTACTTTCAGACTGGCACACTGACCACTCATTGAATTAATATTACTGTACGCTAGTTTATACTTCAATGTGACCACTATACGAGTACATATACAATTTCACCATTCGAACCTATGAAGTAAAATTCTAATGTTGAAATCTTTACTTGGCCTTTGTAACTGCTCTTTTATATTTTTCTTCGCATTTATATACCTAACAACGTACCTTCCTATACCTATTACCTATGCATAAAATGATGTAAATCTACACTCCGCTTTACTACCGAATATTCAGCCTAACTGTTACCCATCTATCCAAAATAACGTTAGTTGCATGTATCTAGGTACATAACAATTTCATCGTTATTAATAGCTTATATCTCGCTACAACAATCGCTAATAAACCCAAAACTTCATCTGCAGACTCAAAATGGAAGTCTAAAGTCAGCCAAATTAATAGACACGAAACATCAGTTCAGAGTTTCCATACTCGTAAATCGTAAATAACCAGGCGGGTTATTCTCTAACTAAGTTACATGATGTAGATACAATGGTATTATATCACAGTCACTTTAAAAAAATATCGAATCATTCCTAAAAGTGCGAAACAAGAACAGTCAAAAGTCGAAATCCGTGTTCTTATCATGTTGTCCCTTTGTAAACCTCTTGCAAACCGACTGTTACAAATTCTATGAATACAGCGAAAGTGATAGCTATATAAGTAGGTACATAGATTGTACTTATTCGACAATACGGGCCCAGTTATCCAGAAACGCTACCTAATATTACATAGGAAAACAGTGTTATGCAATAAGGGTTCGATCCGATACTAAAATGGGTGATAAACTTGAACTGGGCCAAACAAATCACTGAGGAAACAGTAAAGGCGATTTATTACCGAGATGCTATATAGTTTCTAGACGAACAGTTGGTAGGGAATAGTAGGGATAGAATAATAAAGAAGCGTCTTGGGAACTTTTGTTATGTTTGAGTTTCACACAGAGGAAGAATCGCGAAGTCAAAACGAAGATACATTTACGAAGTAATTAGGGTCAAATTCAATACATTTTGAATCCGAAAATCATAGTTAAAACAAGCATTCATCTCAGAAAAGATTAGCTAAGTACTTATGTCCATAGACACAAATTTTTCCTAATAATCATAATAATAATTATGTAATACTATTCTTATTTTCATATTTAAAACTTCTCACATTACGTTCATAAACACAGCTTTTCCTTGTGGCTGAACTTGCCATGCTAGTTACTTGGGCATAACGTCAGTTTAGTCAAAGTTTAGGAAGTGCGTTGGAGGGTGACGTGTGCTAAATAATCTGTCAGACACAAACTAGGTAAAGCTTTGTTTGGGAAGAACACCCTTTATTCGAGAAGGAAATTTTGAAAATCATATTCTGGCGTTTTCAACATAAATATTATGTTTCTGTATTGATAAGTGGTGTTTTATAAATATAAAGGCAATAACCTTCCATTGTTTGGTTTAGATTTGTAAATCTAATAACAATGGAATAAAGTGCAGGTTATAGGTACGGGTTCCGCTCATCTGGCATAATCTTTATTGACCAAAACTCATTTCGCATAACTCGTATCGTCTAAACTTTTTTGGCCGAACCATCACTTTGCCAAGACTTATGTGGCATAAGGCTCGTTTCGTCTAAAACTCTTTAGGCACAATCTTTAAACACCTAAGTTTCGTTTGCTCAAATTTATGTTCGTCTATACCTATGTATAATCTTGTTTCTCCTAATGTTATCTTCATAAATAATATATTAAGTATGTAATAAATGTACAAATTGTGGTATTTTTCTCCTACATCCCGAAAATCACGATATTGTATGATCAAAAAATCGAAAGTTAACGACCAATATAATTATTACAAACCCCATGAGATCGAAACCTAAAAATAGGTGCGACGACGAGCAAAGCGAGGAGGAGCGTGTTAGGTGCACATTTTCATCAAAACCAAAGCGGAGCGCAGCGAAGCGGAGCGGAGCGTTTTCCAAACAGCGGAAACAATACAAGGCACCAGTTTGCGCTATGTAGGGAGACGCTCCGTCAAAGTTAAAGCCAAACGAATATTATTACTTTGTATAAACCTATGCCATAGCATTATTAGGCTATTCAAGATTTGGCCATACCATTATTAGGCTTAACAATGTTATGCGAAATAACTTTTTACTAAACGAGATTTATGCCATACGATTTTCGGCGTAACGAGACTTTGACCAAACGTTACTATGCAATACGAGATTAGGCAAAAAAATCTTATGCCAAAAAAGGTAGAACCTATAGGTACCTACTCTCCTACTATGAATATCTATCTATAGTATGAATGTGAAAGTGAATTTATCCTGCTACAAAAACAAGGCTTAATAATTAATGATGTAGACTGTAGTAGTCGCATGCCGTGACCGTTTGCAATCAATTTCTTAAGGAAAATAACATCCCTCAAACTCGGGTAAGGGACGAAAATATTAGCTTAGAAGAAAAATGGGAAAAGAAATGAGTTTTATCAATGTCAGACTTTCAGCAGTGCTCGCAGCCACGTTACTTTAGGTATAATACCTACTTGTTTACACACTTTTCAGTTTTTAAGTTATAGTAACTAAGTAACCTATGACATAAATATTTTGAAATACAAAAAGTCTTGTAAGAGTCATCTTGGGTATTTAAATTAACGGTACTAGGTATGTTTATCAATCTTCAGCCCGTACCTAACTAAATGGTTCTCTGCTGGCCATAAGGCCTCTCCCAAGTACCTGCTTTACACCACAACCACAACACTCTCTCCAATCATATTTATCCATAAATAATTATTGATTAAGTAGTTAGGTAATTACCTACCTAAGTAAGCGATTTATTACCATTGCTTTACCCTGAGACGAGACGAGTAACTACCTACTCACTTTCAAAACCCTACTAATCTAAAATCTAAACCAACACGCACACAGAACAGAACTAATCTCATCAATATTTACCACAAACCGACAGATATCGCAATCCTCGCAGCTCGTTCAATCGGAGAGGCAGTTCCGTCAGCTCGTTATCATCCAATATAAGGAACTTGAGGCCGCGCACGTCGCCTATCACCTCGGGCACACGCTTAAGTCGGTTCCCGCTCACATCCAAACACTTCAGACATTGCAACTTGGCTATTTCACACGGCAACTCGGTTATATCGTTCCCGCTCAAATACAAACTCTCTAGCCGCTCCAATCTTCCAATATCTGTCGGCAGACGCGAAATGAGATTCTCTTTTAAATAAATATCGGTGATATCTGTCTCCTCGCCTCGGAGCTGCTGTAGAGGGAACTCTGTGAAGCCACGGTAGTTCCAGTGCAGCACTGTGAACGGGTAGTTCATTCTGTCACTGTTTTTATCACTCATTCTAAACTGAACATCTTTTTAAAAATTTCTATGTAAAAAGAGACGTGATAATTTTTAAACGTGTCTTTATACGATATATTTCGCGCACTTAGTTTTCATACACCCAGGTGAAACTTTCAGCTGAAATATACAGGTTACATTCCCGCGTATTTATCAAAAGCGGATCTCTCGTCGCTATCCCGATTCCCGACTGCTGAACACTGCAACGCTTGTAGTAACTCGCGAGAATTATTTTTAAATCCACAACAAGGTCTTGTGAATGGGAAGTGTTGGCAGAGATAGCTGAAATACGCGTCTTGTTGATATTTACTAAGAAAACATAAGGAAAGTGAGGACCACCCCGAGGTGTTTATCGAAAACTATGATCTGTTTCGCGTTTTATGTACAAACATTGGTGGACTTCCGCACTTTGGATTTTAATTGATGTTTTATTTTCATTTGTTTATTGTTCTAGTAGTTGGTATTGGTATCAGCAGATGGGACTCATGTTCATATACCTACATTATTTTCATTCACATGGTTTAGTGTGTGTAATTTATAATTATAGGTAAAATATAACAAGTAAAGAATATTTCTAATCCTACTCTTCCTTTTTTTGTGTAAGTACATACATAAATTCAAAATTTGAATTATTGTAAGTAATTAACAATTAACTATTTCATAAACGATGATTATTTGATGATGATTTTCTGTAAGTATGTAAAAAGCTGAGCCACACACAGAAAAAACGCTCGCGGCAAAAGCTTCTTATTTATCAAACACGATATTCTATGTTAAGCGAGGGAAAATAAAAACAGCATCGCATCGCAGCTCACAAATGCATATTGAATTCTTGCGTAATACTTATTATCCAGACGGCGGTTTCAATAATGGCATTCAGGGCATAATTCTGGCGGGAATCCAGAACTCGCGACCAGGTCGAGGACGCTCCGTGTCCGCAATGCTTGTGGGAATGAACGTGGATAGGTAAGCACCTCTACTGTGTATTATTATTATGTTTTTGTATTTCCATCTCGCGACCATGTGGCCCCGGGCATTTGCCATAGGTCTTATAAGTATTTATATTGTGCAAAATGAAAATCAAACTTATAAAGGCAATAACCCTCCAGTCTAGGAAAATCAATGAGGAAAATGGAGGAGTCCTATGTGTAGAACTGTGTGTAACAGATAACGCAAGTTTTGTTCTTTTGGTTTATTTCATAAGGGCTTTGAAAAAATAAAAGAGATTGAGATAGAAAGAGCGCATTGAAAAGTATCAGATAGAATGTAAAATGAAAAAAGATAAACAACGAAGAATTTTATTGTGACCGCTTTGTAACAATATCGCCAACAGAGATGAAAGTCGTTGGAGTTAATTGGTTTTCGTCGGAAAAAGACAGTCGCTGTTTGGATTGTGATTTTGTTTTTAACAAAATATTTTTGCATGTTGTAACTACTTTCCTAAATAATTAAGGAATCATTTTTGTGAAACTCACGTTTTTAATCCAATTTAATAACGCTCGCATAGCTTGATACTTACCCATTTCCATTTAGGAGCAGCCGCCTTTTTACAATAGATACCTATGTATATTATACAATAGCCAAACAAAATTATTGGTAAGTAGGTAATTCAGTAGTAAGTTTAAAAGAAAATCTAGGAGAATAGGTACCTACCTAAATCTAGGAAAAGCTTACAATACCTAATAGTAGGCAGGAAATACTTACCTACTTAGGTAGGCTTTGGTTTGCATGGTATGGATATCTAACAAATTATAAAATATATATAATATAGCCTATAGCCATGTTATTAATAGCTATAAAGATACATAAATGCCTCAACCTCACGCTGCACTATCAAAATCCGCAACACATGCTTAGCCAGGGCCCAAGTTTGCAAATTGTTGCGTGTTAAGTTTCCCAGGCGCCGGCGTGTAAGGAGGCCCGCAGTATTAGCACAAGTTTACTAGCACCGTATCTTACAGGTGTCTGCAGGACTTAGCTCAAGTGCAATGTTGCTGGATGTACATGTACAAGGTGTCAGAATGTTTGTGCATAATGGACTGCGCACTGTATACCTAAGCAACACAGATCTTACGAGGGAAAAGAATTATAGGTAAGGTCAACCGGGGCCAAGTCGCCTACGGGGCTAATGCCTCGAATTCATTTATCTTCCGAACCACATATTTTAGAACTACTGGAGTCATCTGCTATCTATCTTTGGAACTCAAACTTTTACTACCGACCAATAGATGTCGTATCCGGGGCAATTTTCTTAATAAATCTGCCATTTTAATTTTTTCACCTATTTCGGCCACCTCCGATTTCCTGACACGTTTTTTTTAATCGTTCCAAAGGCGTGTTTGTTAAAAAGAATCTATGTTTCCTAACTGTAAATACTGTTATTGTTTTGTTGCTCTACATATTGTTTTGATTATTTTTTTGAAATAACGTAAGATTCGGACACAATATGCATTTAAAAATTTGTATGTTTAGCTTTTTTTTGGGGTAAATGCCTCTGGGCTGATGGGGTTATTGCCTCTATTGCGGCGCAATAGCCCCATTTTCAGAGGTTCTAAACATTTTATGTTATGATAAATGTATTTCATACACTCACGAGCAATGAAAAAGTTCCAGTGAAATTAGCACCAAATTACTCTTAAACAAAAAATACTAGGTAAATGACGCCTTCTGCAATATTGAAGAACATTTAACAGCGTATCAGAATTAACATTCTTAGATTGGTAATCCAACTAAAACGTAAATAATTTGAATATATATTAAACTAAATGTTTTAAAAAATTTGCGTCATTTGGTGTCGACATTATAATGTTGTTAACACGGTATATAGAAAATAATCATATAATAAATAAAAAAATAGTCATATTAACAGCAAGATCCCACTTGTTTTTAAAACTCTAAATCGTTTTGTAATGATTATCCTTGTAAGAGCAAAAGTCCGTCAGACTCTAAAAATGGTATACTTACTAATTTAAAGTTGCGGTTTGATTACTTACTTACTTACTTATTCCCAATCTCCGCTGGGGAGCAAAGGGCCGAAGTGAAGCGCCGCCATTCTTTACGATCTTGGGCCAGCTCAGAGACATCCGCCCAAGACATCCCCGCCTGGCCCATTTCCTTGTTCACAGAGCGCTGCCATGTCTCTCGCGGTCTGCCGAGTCTTCGTTTACCGCCCTCGGGGTGCCATGTTAGCGCTTCCTTTGGGACGTCTTCAGTACGCCTGAGAACGTGTCCTATCCATCTCCATTTGCGTTCTTTTACGGTTTCTGCTACAGGTTTTTGATGTGTTCTGCGCCAAAGTTCCTCGTTGGAGACAAAGTCAAACCAACGGATCCCTAGGATATTGCGTAAGCATCTGTTTACGAAAACCTGTAGCTTGTTCGTGGTTTGAACCGTTTTCTTCCAAGTTTCGCAACCGTAGAGGAGAACGGTCTTTACGCACGCGTTGAACAGGCGGATCTTGGTTTGGAGACGGAATGCGGAAGACCTCCACACTGGGCTTAACATGGCAAAAGCTCCACGGGCTTTGTTAATGCGGTTGCCGATATCCTCGTCAGTTCCACCATTTGGTGTGATTTTGCTTCCCAGGTAGGTGAAAGTGTCAACATCTTCAATTGGTTGGCCGTTGATTTTAAATGGAGTACGGTCCGCAGTCATTACTCGCATTGACTTTGTCTTTTCTCTGTTGACATGCATGCCCACTCGGTTACCCAAATGGACGAGGTCATTGAGTTTCCTTTGCATATCAGCGCTATTTTCGGAGAAAAGACAAAGATCGTCCGCAAAAGCGAGATACTCCAAAGATGTTCCATCGGACCAATCCAAACCTCCTTTGCCATTCTGCTCCATCATATCCAAAATTACTTCGGTAATCATGATGAAGAGTAGTGGGGATAACATGCAGCCCTGCTTGACGCCAATATTGGGGCTTATTGGTTCGCTCAGCTTCCCTTCGTGGATTACTTGGCAAGTGTAGCCATTGTAGGCTTCCTTAATAAGGTTTCGGTTTGATTGCAAATTAGAAAAAATATGCCCTTTCATGCCTTTATACTGTATTTTCATTCGTCATGTAAGTATTTATACTTTTTTAAGTCCAATAAAGTATTCATAAATAAAATGTTGAGCACCCCTGGAATCTTGGATGGGGTAAATGCCACTACAAGAAATTAGGGTATGTAGGCGCCATAGCCCCAAAAATTTTTGATCAAATAATTCTCCTTAACTAAGCGCAGTATTTAGTTTACAAGCTAATAATTAGCTACGTTAATAGTAATTCTATAAATTACATCTCCTTAAACTCAACTCAAAGTATTGTGGCGCAATGGCCCCGGTTGACCTTAAGTCCATACCTACCTTAAGTATTTGTTAAATATTTGTTAGGTAGCTACCAGGCTGCTTGCCGTTAACTAGCTACTTATAAATGCTCTTGCTAGTAGCAATAGATTTTATCGGACTTATCTTCACCGGGGCCCCACGCTACGTCGCCGTGCCAGCCTGAATAACTGAAGGTATTTATTCATGTATTAAATAGGAGACTCAGTAACCCACATGAACATTGAATAGGGTGACGATCACGAGTGCAATATCCAAAGAGATAGTCACAATTGCACAGATTTCGATGTACATTAGTGCTCACGTGATGGTCACGAGCCGAGTCCACATGGCAACATAAATGCACATCTCGTTTTGTTTACAAATAGAGAGATGGACCGCATTGGCTACAGTTACAGGAAGAGCCATACGCGTTGGCGCAGTGCCACTTGGGCAGTTCATGGGCATTGTTGTCATGTCGTAATAGTAATAATAATAACTATAAATCTTAAAGTATAGCTTAATCTCTGGGCTTCTGTCATAAGACAAGTCCTATAGTTACGTAAGTTAGGCCTCTGTAGATCACAAAAAGCTCCGAAACACTTGGGACTTTGAATTTTAAATGAAAATGCATCGCCTTTGGTAAATGTTTAATGAAGATAAATATAAATAGACAGTAGAAAAGATCTCAATTTGCACAAATATAAATTGGTATCTAAATATAGTACCTACTTACTACGTTAGGTTGTACATAGTTACGATTACGATTGAATATGTGTCTTTGAATTTGTAATTTAATTTAAAAAGGTACTTAAGTAAGTATATAAGAAGATGTATATTTTTTGTTCAGACTTTTAGGAGATTTAAGATAAGTTATCAAATTGTCTAATGCTAATATAAAGGGTTCTATAAATTTTATAATTTGGGTCTTTGGTAAGTAAATAGTTTTGACACGATTTACTTAAAGCTATGATTTAATGAAAGATAAAACAATCACTAAGTAATTATAAATAAGTTCGTTCAAGAATAGTACAAGTGACTATTTGCTATCACTACTTAGGTGCCATTTATTTACTAAAATACCTTTGTATAGAGTTCTTAAATAAAAAATAAACGGTTTATTTTGTATCCCTAAAGCGTATCTACGACTAGAAAATAATTTCACTAAAAAGAATACATCCACTTTAAACATATAAAATCATCATAAATCTTTCACATAATATAAGTACCAACATACAGAGCTTATAATACATAAAGCTTTAATAAAGTTCATTAGCTCTCAGGTACAGCCAAATTAGGTGGTAAAAAATATATTTAACGATGACAAGGTGCTTTGGTCTTTCCATAAACATAATAATTACTAACTTCCATGGGCCTTTAGCCTTTTTCGACATTCACAAATATTCAACCCTTTATGTTTCACACCATTCCATACTAGCTTCATACCAGTAAAGTATTCTAGACTACTAGAGCGCCTTATTCTGATCTCACAAATTCACAGCACCGCAATTTATTAATCCGCTTCTCTGAAGACGATCCAAACTTACAATATACCAACATTACCAACTACAAATTCATTTCTTAATTCATGACAAATAAATATACAAACGAATCCAACGAATGTTTCGTCTCGTGTCCAGGTTGCCTATTCTCATCTACCACCGCCGCCGTTGGACTCTAGTATTAAAATTAATTTCAATATTGTCAGTAATGAAGACTTTAAATACGGGTGGCCGACAATTCCCCCTTCACTGCACACCTTTTAAAGTTTATTTTCAGGTGTCTTATGGCAATTAAAATATAGATAGTGACTCGGTATTCTACAATCAATGTTCAATCAATTCAGACAGCCCCCTATAAATCATCCCCAATTCCAATCCAACATTCCTCAACCTTCTTCCCCAACCCTTCAATACCTCCGTATAATCCTAACCCTTCTGCCGCGGTCTTCATCATCGCTGTCAGCAGTGGAGGGTCTCCGGTGGCCCAGCATGAGCCCCTGCACGTCAGGGTTGAGCGGCAGGGCCGGGAACGAGGACCGGCGCACCAGGGGGGACGGGCGGGCCCCTGCGGAGGGGAGGGGGTTATAGATGTGTGATGCGAGGAAAGATTTTGAGTGGTTAGGTGAGGTTGGTTCTGCTTTTGCGTTGAAAAAACTGTAATACTGAGTTGCAGAAAGGTACATTAAAGTAATGTCTACATTAAACCCCTTATTCATAAGAAAATTATTGGTGGTTTTAGCTATTGAACTGTTTTCTGACTCTATCACAGAGAACAATTTGTTCTCAATAAGGGGGTAAATGTATAGCTGCCTTGCTTTAACAGCAGTATACCTACTGACAGAAAGAGCAGACATGGATTTAATGCTCCTAGCTTAATATTCCTTTCAGCAACAACTCGGCATAAGTATTATAAAGTAATATAGCTTTCAAAATATACTTATGATATAGTTACCCTATTGAATTAAAAGTATACCTAGCTAGGCAGGTATACTTTTAGAAGCGGGCGCTTACCCGACTGAGCGGTGGTAGCTCAGTCGGGTAAGCGCCCGCTTCTCAATCAAGAGATGCGGGTTCGAATCCCGGCGCTGACATGTACCAATGAGTTCTTTTAACTTAAGTACAATGTATACCATCGCTCTTACGGTGAAGGAAAACATCGTGAGGAAACCTGCATATCTAGATTTAGCACATCTAGATATGTGAACCCACCGACCCGCAGTGGACCAGCGTGGTGGGAAATGGTCCAAGCTTGGGAAGGCAGTTTAGACCTTGGGGATATGCACAAAGGTTCCACTCGAGAGAGCCAGGTGCAGGTACTGACACCCCCACAGAGAATAGAATAGAATAGAATAGGCAGGTATACTGTGATAAAATTTGGTACTTAGATCAATCTGTTTTTTGAATTTACCAGATGATGTCTGATATGTACCTACCTATAGCATGTAATATTTCCCTTCCTCATGATTTCTACGAAGAGACATATCTTCGCAACTTACCACTTACCATCGGAAAATACCTACTATTCTACTCAAAACCATTCGTTATCCCTCGGACCATATTGAAAATTATAGCTGTTACCGATGTCTATTTGTAATAGCAACGTTTTCTAAGGCTTAATCCAATTTGCTTCTATAGTACCAAAGCCAATTATCAAAGTGGTTCCATTGTACCTCGAACTACAGTGTGCCAGGCTTTTCTAATATCTGTCTAACCTATTCAGGTGTACAGTGGTTCAATAGAGATACATTCATGTATGCTGGGTTGGTAGGTATGTACAGGGTGTAATGTGTTCCTAATAGTTCCTATAATCGTGTTAGCTGTATCGGATAGGCACGGGTGGTTGATCGGTTTGATTGATCACCTGTTTATTCGACTACATAATTACGTATAGGCATAGGCATACAAATAAAATGGAAACGTGAACTAAGAGTGATTTGCATAACAATAGTTTCGGAGTAATAATCAAAAATACAATATGATGTAAGGTGTTGGCGAATTAAAGGCTCAGGCTTTAGTAACTACTTCTAAAATACTTCTTTTAGTTTTATTTTTACCTGAAAGTCAATTTCAGTCGTCAGACAGACCTTGTGATGAAAGAGAAATGAGAGTTAAATATGCTAAAAGATTCAATAAAGAGAAGAATAAAAATGATATGCATAATTATTTATGTAGATGTTTAATATCAGAGATGTTTTATAAAACAAACCATTCGAGTATAAGAAAAAGTGATACACAATAATATTGACAAGTGTGATATTTCAGAGTATTTAAAACATACCAAAGATCTTCGCACCTGATGGCCGCAGCCCCAACTTGGGGTCTCCTGTCGGGGTCTCACAAGTGCGGGGCGTAGAAGCGGCTTCTTTCTGCAGATTCTTCTCAGTCAAATAAGAGTTGGTAGACTCCCCCCTCATGTAGGGCCTCGGGTGTCGCTTCGGCTTCTTCTCTTCTTCCTCCTTCTTCGAACCCTCGGGAATTTGAAACAAGTTCAGACTGAATTTACTGGATTCCCTCCTCAAGGTTTTCTTATTGGCGAATTCTGCCAGAGAGTGTCGCCTGTCTCCGTCTGGGTTGTGCTTCTTTCTGATAAGTTCTTCTTCTTTGACTTTGAGTACGTCGAGGATGGCGTTGATGACCAGGACCGTGAGGAACACCATGATGCCGAAGACAGCGAGCGCGTTGTTGTTGGCGTTGGCATCCACGTTTCTGCTCTGATGGCAATTCACACATTTGGTCTGTGGCTTCGTCGTGAACACCTCGAGAATGCTGCACGCGTCTTTCAAAACAACCGGCGCACGTTTCTTCTTCTTAATCAGCACCGGTATTGCAGCTTCTGTTTTGTTTTGAATGATTTCGCGTATGATTTCCGGCGTCGGTTCTGGTACTTCTGGTTGACTTGGAGATGGAATGTCAACTTCAGCCTCCGGTGCTTTCGCGTACCACATAAGTGCGCAGTACGCGCAGTAAACCATTGCTGAGATGCCGAAAAAGAGTATTTTACGCTCGTCCATGTTCACATCGCAACTAGAATGGTTTGTTTTGATAAACCCGCGCGTGCGTGAACCGATTTCTATTTGTGGAAAGTGAGCTTATTCGATCGAAGACCTATTTCTTTTAAAAGATTGATTACGTGGTCTCTAAACGGGGAACACGGTTAAAAACTGAGCTGGGTTATTGTCGCGCCTGTTGTTTTGGTGGCGACGAGCGGACTGCCGACTGCGCATGTGCAGGGTGTCTGGGTCAGGGCTCCTATAGGCACTGTATACGTAGGTAAAGCTTTACAGCAAAGGTAGCTGGCCTACATGCCGGCACGGTCCAGAAGGAGACTAGGTTATGTTTTATTTATATTTCGGTAGTAGAGTCCTCTCCGTTGTTGAATTATGTAGACGATACGCGTATCTGAAATATGGTGCTCCTCCTACAAATGCGGAAAGTTGCTGCTTATTTATTATAAGTAAACATCATCTTCAGTAACTTGTAGTACCGACCGGGTGACAATATTATTAAAGAATTATAAAGTTGATAATTATCAGCTAGATATACAAAAGCCTTCACTATAATTAAATAGATAAAAAAGAACATCGACAACCGATACCAATATATTTTTTATCAGCACCTCAAACCTTTATTATTATCATTATCAGTGGAAGTCCTTGTGTTGATAAAAATTGCAAGCAGTAGCGGTCACTAAATTGTATTACAGCTATAAGGTGTGGTGGAGCAATGTAAAGCTCTACCTAACTAGGACATTATTGAAGATTATTACCTACCTAATTTAAAGTCTGATCTTACAAGACCTACCTCCAATGATATTATGTTACATACACACATAGGCATAATTATGCTCACCACTCACAACGTAAACTATAGTCATCCGCTTTTACTGTACATTTATACTCACGTGATAGGTCAATGATATTATGTTGTTAGTAACTGAACTATTATCAGTGGCGCTATAGACCAATGCTGAAATTGAGCTTTTGTCTACAGTATTTTCAGCAGTACCTACATATTGTATTACTGCGACAGACAACTGGGTATTATACCTGGGGAAATTACTTTATTTTTTATTCCTGATATTATTGTCTGTCATACTTGAATGAAGTTCATACAATCCTTTGTTTTTTTTTTGTTTAAATAAAAGCCTTTATTTTGTAAGAGGAAACATTTTCATAAAGTACTCGTGCAAGCTATTTCCGCACCTGCCAAAGAAACAATATGAGGTACTCGGTATTGGACTAGGTAATGCACATGTAGACAGTATTACAGGCGCTGCCTAGGTTGCCTAGTGCGAGATGTCCCCAAATATTGTTATTATAGTCTGTAAGTACCTACTTATACAGGGTGTTGTTGGTCAAATGACTTTTTACTATGGAGAATTAATTTAAGGTTTAATTGAAGGTTAGATATACCATGCTGCACATGTAGGTTTCGGCTTAGTATACCCTTTTTGCAACACTCTGTATAAAGTTTCGTTATTCTAGACTCTAGTGTGACCCCGTAAAAAACTAGCCGTTTGAAAAGATCAAATTTTCAAACTCTACCATCGGAGATTGCCAACTTCTTTTTTCTTGTTTCGTTCAAAATTCAATGTGTTTCCATTGGAGAACAATTTTTATCATGACTATCACTAATTCCGGTATTGCACCGGCTGGCAGCTGCTTCGTGGATTAAATCGTACACAGTAGCGGCCGGGGGCTACTTGCAGTTAAGTTTTTTTGGTACTTACCTAATCGTATTTTGGTACAAAATTTACACGGGAAATCTTTCGTAGATGCACATCCGAAACTAGTCCCTTCATTCTGAACAACTTTTGTTGAGTATAACGACATTGTTTTGGGATAGCAAGAAAAATACACAAGAAAAATACACAAAAACGCCCCAATACACAAAGTCTACATAAACTAAAATTTTTGGTACCTTCAGGCAGGTATAAATTTACAATCATAATTATAAGCCGTTTTTCGCATAGCGGGTTAAAATTTTTATGATATCCGCAACGCGAATGGGCCAGGCTAAGAGTGCTCTAGTTGTGGCATTTTAATTGTGTATACGTGAACAGCTTAAAACATTTCCGCCCGCTGCTAGATCGGAAAACAATAAAACGTGTTTTCTGCTTGAACCCCGCAATGCATGAAACGGTTCTACCTTTTTTGGCATAAGATTTTTTTGCCTGATCTCGTATTGCATAGTAACGTTTGGTCAAAGTCTCGTTACGCCGAAAATTGTATGGCATAAATCTCGTTTAGTAAAAAGTTATTTCGCATAACATTGTTTAGCCTAATAATGGTATGGCCAAATCTTGAATAGCCTAATAATGCTATGGCATAGGTTTATTAGGTTTATACAAAGTAATAATATTCGTTTGGCTTTAACTTTGACGGAGCGTCTCCCTACATAGCGCAAACTGGTGCCTTGTATTGTTTCCGAGGTTTGGAAAACGCTCCGCTCCGCTTCGCTACGCTCCGCTCCGCTTCGCTACGCTCCGCTTTGGTTTTGATGAACATGTGCACCTAACACGCTCCTCCTCGCTTTGCTCGTCGTCGCACCTATTTTTAGGTTTCGATCTCATGGGGTTTGTAATAATTATATTGGTCGTTAACTTTCGATTTTTTGATCATACAATATCGTGATTTTCGGGATGTAGGAGAAAAATACCACAATTTGTACATTTACTACATATTTAATATATTATTTATTAAGATAAAATTAGGAGAAACAAGATTATACATAGGTATAGACGAAAATAAATTTGAGCAAACGAAACTTAGGTGTTTAAAGATTGTGCCTAAAGAGTTTTAGACGAAACGAGCCTTATGCCACATAAGTCTTGGCAAAGTGATGGTTCGGCCAAAAAAGTTTAGACCATACGAGTTATGCGAAATGAGTTTTGGTCAATAAAGATTATGCCAGATGAGCGGAACCCGCATGAAACGACTAATTGAAACGAAACGTTCGCGAAAATTCCTAGCAAGAATTAATAATGGCCTTTTGGGAGATTTTCAACAACAGCGGTTATTCTTATTAAGATTTCAGGTATTTTAGTGTTGAGGTAAGGCCAGCGCCAGACCATCGCGAAAATATTTCAGCGAGGTACCTACACTGATATACACGGGGTATCGAATTATCAAAGGTGAAAAACAAAAGTGGTTTGGAACGCCCCTGCGTCACTCACCAATACCACTTTGCACTACTCTATAGGGCGAAAAAACTACCTCTGGGAACTAAGCTAACAACCTCAGTTTAGCATTCCGAAACGAAATTTCAATACTAGAATTGAAATCCCGGAAAATATTAAAAAAATAATATCCCCCGATATTAATACCTGGTGTGCGATCCTGCGATTTCCATTTCACGGCACGACGCTTCGAGCACATTAAAATATGCCGCTGGCTGTAGCCTCCAGCTACAGATTTAATATTACATTATAAATTTCAGAATTATAGCAGGATTTGAGACGTTTTAGTGTACGCGCATGAAATATTTATGGAATAATTAGAAAGTAGGAAGGCTGAAAAGACTTTTAGATGAAAGCTTCAGAGAGTGTCGTAGCTGCTAGCTTTTGCCGAGACCAGCGAGTACCAACTGGACTGCGAATCGAAACAGAATTTCTTAACACCATAGTTTGTTTTTAACGCGACCGACGGTGACAAGCTTAAGTATTTATTTATGTAGGTAGAAACCTGACACAGACACACATAGTACCTAATACAATAAGCATTATACTTAGGCATAATACACCCAACATGACAGTGCTAATTTCAGTCTCTGCTAATATTTCACAAGTGATGCCTACCAGGGTAACATAGGCGGCACTCAACACTCCTCATTAAGTCAATGGGGGCAACTTAGACTGCGGTGACAGTCAGGATCAAAGCGATGTGTGTGAGTGCGACACGAGACTAGTTGTCCCACTTTATTAACCCTAAAATCAGTGTACCTACATGTCATTTTGTAAAAGTGCTGATCCCGAAAATTTCTACCCAAGGACTTTTTATTTTAAACATTTCTACAGGTCAAACTAAATCACTTTCCCGAAGAGAAAATCCAATAAGAGTAAAAAAGGTGGACTTAATGATAAAAGCATTTTCTACCAGCCAACTTACAGGAGGTACCAGAAGAACGGTGCAAACAAGATAATAAAATATAAAAGAAGATCTAAAAAGAAGATTTAAATATATAAGATTTTAATACAAACCGCTATAAGAAAATTTTGTAAGATCATAACATTCATAGCACAATAAAAGAATCACTTGGCATAACTAAAATAAATTATATTTGAATAGGCAATTTAGAGATCGCTAGGAAATGGGGAAGGGTAGCGATAAAATATTCATGAATGAGGTAGATCTGAAGACATTCTTTCTATTGTATGTTTGCTATTTTTAAAACCTATCTAAGGGCTGATTTTTCAATTGTCTGATAAAAGTTATCTGTGGAATAATTCTGATGCTGTCGCATCTGAATGTTTGTAGTAGACAGTGACAGCAACAATTTTATTCCTCAGATAACATTTATCTGACCATTGAAAAATCCGTTCATATACCTAAAGAAAGTATTTATATATTGATATGAGATTGATATACTTACATATAATTGTTTTGTTTTTCTTAATACGCACACAAAACAATAACACCATTTCTAAGTCAAACTAACTAATTATTCATTAAATAACGGGTACTATTAAAAAACAAAATTACCTAACCATGAGCTAATAAAATCCGGAAATGCTAAAGAATAACTTCTCAATACTTAAACCATAACGAGAATGGGAGCGTAACTTAAAAAACTCACACAATTTTCTTCACCCCCCGTCAAAACCCTCACACTTCTTTCAAAAACTTGCTAAAAAACAAAAAAGTTGAAACGCATCTTTTTAAAGTAACCGATAGTTAAACTAACGGGGGAAGGTTGAAAGGCGGAGTTTTTCCAAAGGGTCCGTGGCGCATGGCTAATGAACCCGGGGCTTTGTGGCGGGAGGATGCCACTTTTATGCTGATTCGCGTTTCCATCCGAATAAAATTGCCAAAGATAACTTTTTCTATACTTACTCGTAGGTTTTGGGGCACTATTCTATTCTGAGAGCGACGAAGTTCCTGTACGTGGCTGGTTTGGGACACTTGGGATGTAATAAACTAGGCAATTTAAAATAATTTTCCTGTTGACTGAAAATTTCAAATCGATTTTCAGCTAACAGAGAACCTACCCCATGAATCATTCTTCATAATATAAAATTATGCATTTAAAAAAATTAATATCTCTCGTTGCTTCGTATGTCGTAAACAGATAGATACACTCTATATGACGAAAAACTAAGTTTTGGAGAGCTGCTGCGCGACTCTAGCTGCGCGACTCTAGCTGCGCGACTCTAGCTGCGCGACTCTAGCTGCGCGACTCTAGCTGCGCGACTCTAGCTGCGCGACTCTAGCTGCGCGACTCTAGCTGCGCGACTCTAGCTGCGCGACTCTAGCTGCGCGACTCTAGCTGCGCGACTCTAGCTGCGCGACTCTAGCTGCGCGACTCTAGCTGCGCGACTCTAGCTGCGCGACTCTAGCTGCGCGACTCTAGCTGCGCGACTCTAGCTGCGCGACTCTAGCTGCGCGACTCTAGCTGCGCGACTCTAGCTGCGCGACTCTAGCTGCGCGACTCTAGCTGCGCGACTCTAGCTGCGCGACTCTAGCTGCGCGACTCTAGCTGCGCGACTCTAGCTACTCGAGCCACGACTCTATCTCGTTTTACCTACTAAACGTGCCGATTGCACCACAGCTCCCGTTCGTTCGTTTTTCGTCAGTATAGAGTAACCCTCTAGTACAGAGTGTCCTAGTAAATTGTAAGTGTTTCACGGTACACGGATCTGCTCTCCGCCTCGTTTGCATTGCGAGTCCAGGGCACTAGACATGTGGGCTAAAGCATATCTAATGTATGTCCTAGTTACACTGCAAATTCATTATAATCTACAACTGTAAATGTGTAATGAGACTAATTATAATATTCAACTAGACAGTGAATATAGTAGTGTATACTGACCCTATCTTTGAATCTACCGAACCTATTTATCGTATCGTATTAAATAGGTGCGTACTAAAAAAAAATTGTCCCGTACATACATACCTTACATAAAAATTATAACTAAGTTACAAGTTACAATTAGCTAGCAATCAAGAGCTAGGTACTCAAGTATTATAGCATATACCTATATCAATTTATGTCTCCACTGACTACAGACACGTATTATTTAGCTTATTGATTATTGATAGCGTTGCAGCAAGAGATAAAAAACGTGGATTCATACCAATTTCCGCTCCTCACACTGGGGCGAAATGTTTGAATGGGCAATCGGCAACGGAAGGCCGATTGTGAGGTTTTTCCTTCTCAATTTGAATTTGAACGAGTTCTTAATGATCTCTCAAACGCATTTAGATGATATTGCTCTTTACGGCTTCTGATTTCTGCATTTCATTTTGAGACTTTACACGGTGGAGTTTTATAAGCGAATTTTCACAAAATAAGTAAGTGTATGGTCTTCGTAAGTAACTATAATTAGGGTCACTTGCACAAGACATTTAAACGTTTTTTTTTTTTTTTTTATTATTTTTTTTTTTTATTTGGTCTACAAAACTGAACATAATCTACGATAAATGTATCTTTAGACAATTAAAAGAAATATTTAGTTAGTGACAGAGCAAGACAGCAACAGATTTAAATAGGTACGTTTAAATGTCTTGTGCAAGTCACCCTTAGTTATATATTTCGTTCAAATGAGACAGGTTCAGTATCTAACATAGATGCAAAATTAACAAAAAAAAAAGTTAGATACATAAGCAAAAAATACATAAGATAAGTACTTCCTTACTTACAACTTTTGCGAGTATTTATCTTAGTTGTGACAATACTATAAAATGTATCTGCCATCGCTATCTTCACGTCAAATAATTGTTCATGAATTAACTTTCATAAAACACAGATTGAATGGTAAAAAATCGTTTTCCCCTTATAAGGCAAACTGCGTATCAGAGATTTGTATCCCATTCTAATCTCACATAACATCTGCCGAAAGCGAAAATAAAAGCAATACTGATTCCCATTCCGTATTCTAAATTCGGATTTATTGTTTTTCGAACTGCTTACGCCGCCATTTTGCCAGAAATAAACGAGAGACCACATTTATCTGGAGTTTTGAAGCATGTTTTTAAAGTTTTTTTTGCGAAGGGCGGATTTCAAGGGAATAATTCATGAAGTCTCTGCAGCTTAAGCGCAGGATATTAAAAGTATATATCACTTTTTCAGGATTTCAGCAATATTTTTGCAAGTCCAGATGCAAGCCGAGGAGTGTTATTAACGAATATGGGTTGTGTACAATATTATGTGGATAAGGGAATAAATATTGAGGCATACCTTACCTTGTAAGTATTATTGTGTTATGTACATAACTACGAAATTTTCCGTGACATGTTATTTCTTTTTAACTAAAGTATATTTTGTATTGTGTTGTTTTATTTATTTATATAGTATGTACAGTTTAAGTAGTATACCTTGCACCTCTACTCCCATTAATTATGTTAAAATTGTCTCTTCCATCCAAAGGTTGTCTGGTAGAGATTGCTTTAAGCAATAAGGCCGCCTTTTTTGTACTATGTTATGTATATAAGTTGTGAATTGTAATGTGTTTTTAATGGTGCAAAATAAAGAGTATTCTATTCTATTCTATTCTATTCTAAAGTAAATAATAGGTGGCTCTATGGTGGCAATAGCAGAAGTGCGGCCGCTGGCCGGTAGGATGGTTCATTCAAACGAACTGAATGTGATTAATGAGATGTTATAAAACTCTTGATTAAGTAAGTATAAAGTATTTTAATGAGATTTGTAAAATTACATAGCAAGGGAGCCTTTTTTTGGACGATGAAATTAATTGTACCGTAGTTTTGCTCTGTTAATTTAAGATGGCGAACATTATTAACAACTGCGACAAAATCATTGCACCCTTGCGCTATAACTCACAACTTTTATAACATTAAAGTGTTATAATAAAGTTATAACTCTTATACCACTATAGCACTTATAACAGTGAAGCAAGTTCAGGCTGATGCAATATGAGCAGCGATAAATTAAAGTGCTTCCTTAGGATAGCAAATGTGGAGATAAACTCGTTAAGTTATACTTATTGTGGTATAGTAGAAGCTGAAAGCTTATGAAAAGCAAATAACATAAAAATAGCCATACTTTGCCCGTAAAATTCACAAAAAATTGGTGGGTTCCGCTCATCTGGCATAATCTTTATTGACCAAAACTCATTTCGCATAACTCGTATGGTCTAAACTTTTTTGGCCGAACCATCACTTTGCCAAGACTTATGTGGCATAAGGCTCGTTTCGTCTAAAACTCTTTAGGCACAATCTTTAAACACCTAAGTTTCGTTTGCTCAAATTTATGTTCGTCTATACCTATGTATAATCTTGTTTCTCTTAATGTTATCTTAATAAATAATATATTAAGTATGTAGTAAATGTACAAATTGTGGTATTTTTCTCCTACATCCCGAAAATCATGATATTGTATGATCAAAAAATCGAAAGTTAACGACCAATATAATTATTACAAACCCCATGAGATCGAAACCTAAAAATAGGTGCGACGACGAGCAAAGCGAGGAGGAGCGTGTTAGGTGCACATGTTCATCAAAACCAAAGCGGAGTGCAGCGAAGCGGAGCGGAGCGTTTTCCAAACAGCGGAAACAATACAAGGCACCAGTTTGCGCTATGTAGGGAGACGCTTCGTCAAAGTTAAAGCCAGACGAATATTATTACTTTGTATAAACCTATGCCATAGCATTATTAGGCTATTCAAGATTTGGCCATACCATTATTAGGCTAAACAATGTTATGCGAAATAACTTTTTACTAAACGATATTTATGCCATACGATTTTCGGCGTAACGAGACTTTGACCAAACGTTACTATGCAATACGAGATTAGGCAAAAAAATCTTATGCCAAAAAAGGTAGAACCAAAATTGGTTCTACATTGCAAGATAAGTGAAGGTAGGTATTAATTTCATCTTCTTCTTCTCTTATTCAATATTTGTTAGACTTCCCCTCAGGCGCGGATCCAGACCTCAAAATGGGTGATGGGCAAGTCTAAAAAGGGTAGTTTTTCCTCGCCTTGAAGTACTGATAGCAGATTTTTTTGTATGTTGTAGTGATGATAATATTATGGTTGTGCTAAGTGCATTTTTCGAAATATAAACTCAAAACTACAAAATTTTCTGTTTTTGAAAATATTGACAGTAAAAAAAAACTAGACTTAATTTGCATTTAATTGAGGCTGATTTTATCTATTATTTAATCGTTTTTAAAATTCTTCTTCTTCTTCAAGTGCCTCTCCACTACTGGAGGTTGGCGGTCAGCTCTGCATACTCCTCTCTATTCTTCGCCAAGCACATCAGCTGTTCTACGCTGGCCATTCCCGACCATTCTCTTATGTTTCGGAGCCACGACTTTCTCCATCTGCCCTTTCAAAATACCTACCGCTATTTAAAAGAAAGTTTTTTTTGACAAAACAGTCTTTCAGATTTCCTAAATTTTGACCCAAATGCAGTTACTAAGTTTGGATGTATGTAAATCTTTTACGAAAAAACGGATATTGAAAACTGACACCCTGAACTTAAATTCAGGCTACTTTTTATTGCGGAATTCCCAAGCCAAGGGAAAACTTTTTTAACAAACGAAGTGCGAGTTGGGCTCGCGCACTTAGGGTTCCGTACAAGTCTACTTACCTGAGATAGTTTTCCTTTTAATGTTGTTATGACTTATGATTTTTTTCATATTTTATTAACCTATTATTTAGCCAGCACGGGGGTAAATTGCTTCAAACTAATTTATACACTCAAGTTTCATATTTCGTAAACAAATCACTGAATCAATTTTTGTTAGAATATACCTACATAAAATAATAGAAAACATACCTATATTTATAAATGTACCAATATACAATGTGTTGTTTTTCGAACCAAACAACTTTAAAGGTGTATTCTACGAGTGATTTCATCGAGAAAACACCCCCATATGTGGGGTTAAATCTCTATATTCTAGAAATGGCGGCCATTTTAAAGTTTCAGATACTTACTTTTCATAAAAAATCATATCTCGAGATTTAAACGTCTTACGCACATGAAATAAAATGCTTTTATCCGCAAAAAGTCATCTTAATCATAATTTTATTAATTATGCAAAACTGCTAAAAAGTTACATAAAATAAGTTACAAGTAAGAAATCTAGTTTTTTTCACAAAAAAATAGCAAAAATTTACATTTACTTCAATAACTTTGAAAACAGCCCCCCTTTGATGGTATTTTTATGTATTTATTTAAAAGTATTTGAAATAAGCTAAACAATGATACCAAAACCGTATCACTACGTCGAGGCAGTCAAGAATTATTGAACGTTCAAAGCACACCTAACGGAGCGCCGCAGCTCAGGTCGCAATCCATTGCTTGTAAGAGTTCTGATTTTAAATGAAATCAACTTACATGAGCTCCCTTAGGTGTGTTTTTAACTTCAATAATTCTTGACTGCTTAACTATAAATAACAGCTTGACACCTTTACCCGTTTCAGAGAAAAAGGTGGTGACGGATAGTTTCCTTTTTCCTTTTGATGTACGGAACCCTAAAAACTGAAATTCTGTCTGTTTTGTCAAAACGCCTTTCAATTAAATAACTGAACTATTGACTTATCGAGATCAAACTATTCTCATTGTACCTATACGTAAATAGTGCTTTGGCCGTAAGCCGTAAGACAGACTCTGGACATGACAGAAATTTTTTATGGTTTTTGAATTCTTTAATGACGATCGGGAGGGCTTTCCAGGTGGAAAAAAATGATATAGCATATCTTTTTTTTTTATTTTTATTTTATTTATTTGGTACACAAAACAGAATAAAATCATTACAAATTAAGAATATAAGCATTGAAGAACATAGATCTAGATTTCATTCCAAAGCATGCATACACATAATCATATTAATATAAGGAACATGCTACATAATTAATTTATCATAATATCTATCAAGTGTTCATAATTTCATTCAATAGGTACAAACAATTTTACATAATAATTTACAAACATATTTCAATAATTATAACTTACGATACAATTTAAATTTAATTAAAAATTTTAATTGATATAAAATTTAAAAATGTAATAATACTGACAATATTCTATTCTATTCTATTAAATTAAAAGTAATTTTGAAAAATAAATAATCAAATTGACAAAATTTAATTTATAATGGCGTGCTATTTTGAAAGATTTTGGTTAAGCATCCTTTGAATTTATACCTACGGCAGTCAAAAATATCTATGTCTGGAAATGATTGTATGGTTTCATTATAAACTCTACACATTCTCACTATTGGATTGTAATAGGAAGTGTTGTTAATGTACACCCTCAGGGCAAAGGGTAGGTATTTGCGACATCTATTGCGGGTATTAAAATTGATTAGGGACAACAAGTCGGGACAGTCTATCATGTTGTGTATGATTTTGTATAAATGAATTAGGTCAGATTGTTTTCTGCGGACATCCAAACGCATAATGTTAAATTTATTTAACCTTTGGTCATAGTTAGATAGGGTGCGTCCAAGATTACACCTGTACGACAATATCCTGAGAAATCTCCTTTGTACTCTCTCTATGCTATCGCTATGAACAATGTAAAACGGAGACCATATGATACAACCGTATTCCAGAATACTGCGGACAAGGCTATAATAGAGAGTGACCGAACTATAAGGTTTTTTAAATTCCTTGGTAGACCTAAGCACGAACCCCAATATTCTGTTTGATTTGCTAACTATATTTTGATAATGGGGTTTAAATGAAAGTCGTTCATCGAAATAAACACCCAAATCCTTTATAGTGGTTTCACGACCTAGAGTTCGACCTGATAATCTGTAATCATAAAGGATTTTATGATGCTTATTCGTAAACGAGATCACTGAACATTTACCAACATTGAGCTGCATCAAATTATTACTGCACCAATTCGCAATCAGATAAAGATCTTTTTGTAGCAAAATACAGTCACTTGCGTCTTGAATGACTTTGTAGACCTTCAGATCATCAGCATAGAGCAGGCATGGGTTAGATAAGGTTTCAGCAAGGTCATTTATAAAAAGAATAAAAAATAGAGGTCCCAAGTGTGATCCCTGGGGAATTCCAGAAGTGACCTCTATAGGAGAGGATGTGAAACCCCTAACTGCAACCAGCTGAGTTCTCAACTCAAGGTATGATTACACCCAGCGGTATAAACTACCCTTTACCCCATGAGCTGCGATCTTTCTGCACAAGAGAGCATGGTTTACCTTATCAAAAGCCTTGCTGAAGTCGGTGTAGATGCTATCGACCTGGCCACCCGTCGCAAAAGCGTTGCAGAGAAAGTTCTTGTACACCAGCAAATTACTTATAGTTGAACGACCCTTGACAAAGCCATGTTGTTTATCTGATATGTAGGGCTTTAATTGTGCATACAAAGAGCTATAGACTATTGATTCAAATAATTTTGCCAAACATGATAGTATGCTTATGGGTCTATAGTGATCACAGTTAGCCTTGCTACCAGATTTGTGTATTGGAATAATGTGAGCAGTTTTCCATAGCTTTGGGAATTGTCCGGATTTGAGAGACTTATTGAAGATTATTTGTAGTGGAGTACTTAGTTCATCAGCGCAATTCTTGACAAATACTGGTGGAATATTATCTGGACCCGCACCTTTGTTGACATTTAACTGCTTAATATAATTCACTATTTCATTTTTTGTGATTGAAAGACTATGAAGAGTGTCTCGACTAACATCAGGGAGAGGTTCAAATGTTCTAGGTTGCGAGCTGTCATAAACAGAGGCAAAATAATCGGAGAACAGCTCACATATACCCCTTCCATCAGTCGCGATTCTATCTCCAAACATCATAGTCTGTGGTATAGAAGTGTGTCCTTTTTTATTGTTAGTAAAATTCCAAAAAGTTTTAATATTATCTCCTAAGGCATCTTCAACTGACTCTATAAAATCCTTGTAGCAGGTAGTAGTTAATGCCTTGCATCTAGCACGTAAAAGAGAAAACGTATCGTAGTCTCGCGGATTTTTATATTTTTTAAATCGTTTATGGTATTTGTTCTTTTCGGCGAGACATTTCTTTAGGCTTGCACTATACCATATGGGGTATCTATGAGAATCGCTTTTAACCAGTGGGGTGTGTTGATTAATTATACTATACAGTTTTGCATAAAATATATCTAGACATACATCTATGTCTTCAGAAGAAGAAAGAATGTTTTGCCAGTCAGTCTCACGTAATGACGTTTTTACCCCTTCGTAATTACATTTACTGAACAAATAACGTTTCGATTTATTTGGTAATAATGGGGGTAAATTTTTTATCTGAGGAATTTCAAAAGTTATAGCAGGATGGTGACCGTCAAGCCGAGTCATTGGATCTGCCCCATAAACTTTAATATCTGTTAGTGTAGACAGGACCAGGTCCAAAAGGCGGTTGTTTTTATTTCGTATACTATTGAATTGCTGAAGACTACACATATTCATAGTTTCAAGAAGACAGCAAGCTTTATTGTCAGCAGGATCACTGGGAGTAAGAGATAGATTAATTTCGTTAGTTGTCCAACTCATGTTTGGCGTGTTAAAATCACCCAAAAGCAAAAATACATCGGACGAAGAGTTCTTCAACATGATATCTTCGCAATTACAATAAAATCCTCTAAGATCCTCCTTTGGTATGTCTGGGGGTAAATAACATAAACACAAGTGAATAGATGGTGATCCAGGATCACTAGAAAGGATGCTTAACCAGATATCTTCAACATTGGATTCCCATGTAGTCTGCCTAATAACATTATAAGTTTTTTTGACTGCAATCAGAATACCTCCACCATCATCCTTATACAATGCAACGCAGCTGTCTCTACGATCTCTACGATAAACATGGTAGCGGTTATCAAATAATTCGCCATCAAACACGCTTTCATTTAAATTAGTTTCTGTTAAGCAGATAATGTCATAATCACAATTCAGCATATTCAGATAAAATTCTGTAATTTTGGTTCTAATTCTGTTAACGTTCTGATAAAATACAAAAGCCATTTAATTATTAAAATATTCACCAAACTAAGGCAGCTTTAGATGTTTTACGATTTTAATTCTAAGTTATTTAGCGAATCCAAATTTTTTAAATGAATACCTTTTGTATTTTCATCTTTGCGTAAATAAACTCGACCGTATCGCACCCACACAAATTTGAAATTTTTGTCCTTTGCAAATTTCCTAGCAGCGGCATGTAGTTGTTTAGTTTCAGGAGCGAGATGTTCTGTTACATAAACTCTTTTTGACTCACCCGCTAAACCCAAATGCGAGGTATTCAGTTTCTCCTTTGAGTGTGATTTATTGAAGCGTAGCGTAGCAGAAATAATAGAGTCTCGTAGACGAGGAGTATTAAATGTAGCCAGTACATTCCTTGGCCGTCTCGACGCTGAATCCATTTTAGCCACACGGCGACACGATCTTATATCTGAATCAGCAATGGGAACCTCGAGGGAGCTACACAAGTTTTTTAGCATAGAGAACAGATTCTCACTCTTGCTTTCAGGAACCTCCTGGATTTCGATATTTAGGTCTCTCGACAATTTTTCAATCTGGGAGAGCCTGGAAGTAACCTTAGCGCAATCACTCTGAGTACGTAGAAGCTCTGATTCCAGACAAGCAATAACGCTGTCTTTAGCACATAGTTTCCGTTTTATGTCGCTTTGTTCGTCAACTATAAAATCCGTTGTAGTTGTAAACTCATCCTTTAGAGATTGAATCGCCTTTTGCACCTCGGATGCCACCATAACTCTAAGCTCCTCCTTTAACACTTCTCGAAGACTGGTCATGTATGTAGAACTTATGGATAGCTTATCGTCCAAGAGCTGACTTATCTCCTCCAAAGTAGGAACCTGCGACAGTGTTGAGGTATTGTCGCTAGCAATAGCGGTTTTTCCTGCTGCGATAGTGTCGAATGACATGTTCATAGAGTCATCTGCGGCACGACGCAGTCGAGGATTCACCGGTGTGCTATCCGTATTTTTGCGCCGGGTTACAAAGGCACAAGACGGGCACTTTAAATGAGCAACGTAATCTTGATTTATGTTAGGTATATCTTCCGGTTTAATATTGAGACAATCATAGCAGTAAGTAGATTTGCAAGTATTACATGTCAGTTTTCTATTTCCAATCTTACTATTACTGCATCCGTGACACTTCATCTTAACTGACTGAGTACAATATGAAGCTTAATTTCGACTGCGAAATTTCACGGCCTTTGGTCGAACGGCTAAGGCGCCCACCTCCGAAGCTGCAGTCCGCCGGTTCGAGCCTCGCGGCGGTAAGTAATTTTTCTAAGTTTTAAAATTCTTAATAGACTCACAGCTGCCAGCAAGCGACGTCACCACCGTCGGTAAGTGCGAATGAGAGATCCGACACCATCCAATATGGCCACCAGACCAAATGGAAGAATCCGTAGGAAGAACAAGGAGGCACCGATAAAAGTGCGCTGGAGGCGCGCAGAAAACAAATTAACTCCAAATTCAATTACGAGACACTTGAAACACGTCCGCACAGTCCAGAGATTGACAGAGGAAAAAAGAAAAAAAATATCCCGAAATCATCTCATCATTACTATAAAAAAACAGCCATACCTCCAAAGTGATGAAATAAGTAACTAAATTATATTGATACGTATTACCTAAGTATATTAAAATCCCGTGATTTGATATGGCAAGTCATTTAGGTGATGGGCATGCCCATCTTGCCCATATGGGTGGATCCGCGCCTGCTTCTCCTAAGGTTCCCTGGAAAAGTTATGTTCTAGTTCTAAGACTAAATGTTATCTTACGTGTTTTGTGGTTAATGATGGAATAACCGGAGGAACCGGCCCGGTTGCACCTCTTCACCCGAATTTCCATATTCATCAAAGTTAGTAAAATTCCAACTTTATTGCAGTTTTCTACCAGCTGAAATCCGCAGCATTATGCCTAGCAGTAATAAGAAATGTTCTGTTCCGCTCTAACTTAGCTGAGTAAGCTATTCCCCTTCTCCCTCTGTTTCGGGGTTAATTTATCAAATTACCTCACACGGAGGTTATCTCAGCCTTGCCTGCTTGGCTAATGACAAGTCTAGGATACCACCAAATGAATTTTCACCTTCATGCTTTAATGCTAGAGATGATTTTGCAAAAGCAGGCTCAGTACTGGGTAGACGAGGACTTGAAAGATTGCAGAAATAGGTCGGAAAATGGCATCGTTAATACAGCATAATGGAGCGTGAATTCACTAAAAAAAAAAAACACGCACTCACGCCTTGTACTAATGTACTCCCTTGCGGGGTAGGCAGAGGTGCATTGCTGCACCCACTTTTCGCCAGAGCATTTATGTTAGTCCCAATGTAATAGGGGGCGGGCCTATTGCCCTATTCACTAATAGTGTCGATTAAAGGTTAAATAAATTTCATAGTGTAATATATTATATTTTTACCTTAACAACAGAATAATAACTATGTATTCCCTAACGTAACGTAATTCCGTGTGTTATGTATCTTTATATCCAAATATTATCCATACAGATAATAATTCATGAATGGTTATCTATTGAATCTCCTTTCAGAAACCATATAAACAGCCACAAAATCCTGCTTCCAAATCGACGCAAAACCGGTTTTTCTGTCGAATAAATCGGAGTAATTTAGGCAAAGGCGTAAATAACGCTATCAAAGGGAGGAACGTAAGAAACATAAGCCTGTTTACGTAGAGAAAGATACATAAATCATGTCTTTAATGGCTAAAGGTTAAGGAGATCCTTTGTTTGCTGAAGATATATTTCATAACTTTTGTTTATGCTTAAAATAATCTTAATAGGCACAAACTTACTATATTTTGCGTAGGTAGGTAATTTAACAGATTGATTTTTTAACCAAAATTAAACCGTGTTCGCAAGATTTTAGGCTCGATGTGTATTTTCCTGTATCTCTTCAATCTCATGTGAGTACACTCTTTTGTGTTTTGTCAAACTAACCAACTATCTATCCTTGAAAGAATGAATAGAAGATTCGTTACGTTACTTCAGGAACATTCAACTTGTTTGGATTGAACCGTACGTAGTTGTAAATTGTAGGATATTTTAAAAATATTTCTAAAGCATCATCAATAGAGGTAATATTATTTAAATCCGCATACAGGAGTTAAACAACCTCTGGACAGAAAAAATGGTATGAAGTTGTAGTTGTTCATCGATGTATTTCAACTTACCTACCCATCCTACAATTTACAAATATCCAGGCCCTGTACGTATTATCAAAAATCCATCAGATAAGTAAAACACGCTAAATAGATATTAATACGATTCCAATAAAAGCCACAGGCCTTGAGGGACTGTGGTTATTAAAATTAAAACTCACAAAACTGGTTGTAAAGGTCTTCCTTTCCGTAGACGATACTTTGTACGCATACGCTGGACATCTTTGATTTAATTATTAAAATTAGTTTTAGGATATAATTAAGCAGTTATTTGAGGTTATCGTAGAGACACGTGTCGGTAGCGTGTAAGCTAGATTAATTTATTATTATTAAAATTAGTGATTTTAGTTAAATAAGATAAAGCAGTAACTGACGCTTATTTGACTAGAAAGCAATCCCTCATTCTCTCTGTCTATAATCCGCTTTCCGAAAAAACAACTTTATAAATGCTGGTAGTACCTATATGGGCATATTGGAATGAAATGGATTACTGGTAATTACCTATGTCTTCTACCACCCTGCTATGTCTTCTACCACCCTGTTTCATTTGGACCATCTTAGAAGGTACCTAACTCTGTATACATATTCGTGAAAATACACTCACGAGCAATGATAAAGTATCACCTGCCATTGACGTTTCATATGCCAGTGGAACTTTTTCATTGCTCGTGACTGTATAGGTGTATAGTTTATTACACTCACGAGCAACGAAAAAGTTCCACTGACTACTGCATTATAATATGTATATTGTATCTTACACTGTCACTATGGGTTCTTTATGACCGTTATGGCAATAAGGATACCTAAAAATAAGTTTGCAAAAAAAACAAAAGCACTTAAATTAAAAAAAAAAAAAAAACTAGAAATTAGCCTATTGAATATGATGATTTATTAGGTCTATTAGATTAGACTATAGACTACGAGTGTATGTCAATGTCGCCCAATCAGAGTGGCCGACACATTAGTTTGAAAAATTGATGGTCAAGAACAAGTTATTTGATCGTAATAATCCTAATCCTAACTAATATTATAAATGCGAAAGTAACTGTGTCTGTCTGTCTGTCTGTCTGTCTGTCTGTCTGTCTGTTACTCTTTCACGCCAAAACGACTGAACGGATTTGAATGAAATTTGGTATACATACGGTCTAGACCCTGGGAAAGAACATAGGCTACTTTTTATCCCGGAATTCCCACGGGAAAAGTTTTTAAGGCGAAGCGAAGCGCGCGGGAATAGCTAGTTGGTCATAAAGTGGACTTAATGCTTAGAACATTGCTTACCACTCGACCTATATGGCTAAGAACACTAGAGGTAAAGTTATCTATGACTCAAAGAAAACAAATAGTATATCGGTTCAACCATTTCGAAGCTATGCTACCACAGACAAATACTCACATATCTTACAGATACCTACACAGACACGTTAAACTTGTAACACCCCTCTCGTCTTCAAGGGTTCTATTCTATTCTATTCCATTCTGGTAGGGGGTGAAGTTCCTGTACGTAGCTCTCTCGAGTGGAACCTTTGTACATATCCCCTTGATTTCAGCTCAGTCAGCCTAGCTCCCGAGTAAACTGGAGTAGCAAGCCTGGATGTTGCAATAGCTGAGATTAGCTTAGTAGATAGATAGTTTTCAAGGGTTAAAAACAAAAGGTATCGTCATAATAGACCTAACCTTCCTAGGTACTTGTAAATTACTCAGCCGACATTACTCATCCTCATAGATCACATTAATAATAATAATAATATGTGGGGACATCTCACACACCGCCATCCGACCCCAAGCTAGGCAGAGCCTGTGTTATGGGTTTCGGACAGCTGATATATCTATACAAATACATAGATAGATACATATTAAAAATAAATATCAAAACCCAAGACCCGAGAACAAATATCTGCCCCAGCCGGGAATCGAACCAGGGACATTCGGCGCAGCAGTCAGTCAGGGCCACTAATCACTACGCCATTCGACTGACAATTTTACCTTTCAACTACTGTTACAAACCATTCTACAAAAACTTCGAGTACATAAATACTAATATCTATGAAAAGTATAATAACCTCAGACTACACTTGTTTGACCTCCCGTTATTAATTTAATTGAGAGGTTTTTTTAACAATAATCTCATTACATAATGTAAAAAGTTAAACTGGTTTTCACAATGGCGCTCGTTTGTAAAGATGCACCTTTACATTGTAATAGAGAACCAATCCTTTTATAAAATTTCGCCTTGTGACTGCATCATTAAGGCTGTGATGTAACTAAATTACTGCATAATACTTATTTATTTATTTATTTGATACTTTATTGCCCAAATATGAAATATAAGTGTACAAAAGGTGGACTTAATGCTAAAAGCATTTTCTACCAGCCAACCTACTTATATCGCCTTTAAAGTTACAATGTATGTATGTAAACATAACAGTGACAGCTTTCTTATAACATATTATTATTATTGTTATAGCTTTATAGCGGATACAGGCAGAAGGATACATTACTACTCGTATTACTATGACGACATGTTGAGGAAAATAGCCAAGTAATTAAAAGAAAGTTAACTGATAAGTCCTATTACAGAGGTCCTATAGCTTTTGATTAGTGGTAAGTATTAACTAAACACTAATCATTTAATCATTTTAGATTTTGATAAACAAGTAAAGGTGAAAATATACTCTTAACTGGTGTATTAAACGTATATGAATGCGATCCATATCTTCGTAATAAAGTTTTAATCCTTAGTTCTAAACTTTAAACATTATCAGGCAATTCTAACATTTATAAACGTATCGTTGTCACGTCGCAAACTAAATGCCAATAAATTTTATAAACATACAAGAGAATCTTAAACCTACTTAATTATCCTTCAATAATCTAATCAAATTTAATCCACTTTTGTGCATACAAAGTAGGAGAAGATGAACAAAAAAATGCGTTCACCTTGTGATCATCCAAACGGACAGATAAGTTGCCAAATAATGCAAATAGTGTCAGATCTATATACGAGGCGGTTCGGGTATAAAACCACCAAGCACCCAGAATAGAGGCACAGTCACATCTTAGCTGTTAACTTTTAAACACACAAAATGGTAAGTCCTAATATCATAATCAACTGTAGGCGGTAAATATTCCTAATCATTATATTGCATCAGCCATCATCATAATTCTAAAGCTGAGGCTTATACATTAGGTCACAGCATAGGTCATACAAATGTCTAGGTTAACATGATTGAGAGGCTTTCACGTGACATGCAATTTAAGAGATTGTGAGTTCATCAGAAACTTGGCATTTTGATGATGAAGCTTGTGTTGATTTTGAGTTATGTACTTGTGGTTTTGTCATTATGTAAAAGGATTAAGGAAAAGTTGAGAAAGCAACTAATGTTTACTAATACAATCACATAAGCCTAACGATTGCCGATTTGTGTTCTCAAAAGCTCTTAAAATTTCACTTTCTTCATAAAATCTAAGTTTATCCAACATTTACCTAACTATCTCATATTTTTCTTCACTATGATATCTAAAACAATAGCCTATTGATCTCGAACACTTTTTAACCGAAAATTTTACTAATAACCTTACCAGGCCCAAATGACCATATTGATAGCCAACCTACGATAGTAGATGGCACCTTCGGATGAAAAATAACCTTACATCATTGCATTTGTGGTAAGGTTTACCCAAAGTAGACGCAGCCTTAAGGACACCGAGACGAACCTAACAATTTAAAAAATTATTAAAAGTAAAAAAAAAATAATTTTTTTAACCATTCCACTTTCTCCCCCCAGAAATTCTTCATCGTAATCCTGGCCGTGGCCGCCGTGGCCCACGCTGACGTCTCCCACCTGGTCCGTGGCGGCGAGGCTGACGCCCAGATCGTCAAGCAAGACGCTGATGTCGCCCCCGACCAATACCAGTACGCGTACGAGACCAGCAACGGCATTGCTGCCCAGGAGAGCGGAGTGCTGAAGAACGCCGGACGGGTAAGATCTTCTTCTATATTAATAGGCCGCACTAGGCCAGCGTGGTGGACTAGCCCTAAGACCCTTCGTTCTGAAGGAGATCCGTGATACAGCAGTGGGGACGTGATGGGTCGTGATGATGATGATAGAAGTCCACTGCTAGATGTAGGCCTCTCCAAAAGCACGCCACTGGATGCGATCTAAAGTCTTCCACGTGCAATCGCTACCAGCACCCTTTCGCAAGTTGTCACCCCATCTATCCTACACTACGTTTGCCTAGTCGCAGTCTCCACTCTAGAAGAGGTTTTACCATCGATTCTTCTTCTTAGCGTGAAAGAAACACTAGAACTGCTGCTATCTTACTACTGTACATCAACTATCTTTAGGCAGCATTGGCATAATAGTTTTTCTGTCAAATATATCTGTCAGATCCATACAAATGATTAATGCCAGTTTTGACAGATAAGAAATGCTGCTTGTTGATTGGTCATGATGTACGGTATTAGTTTGGTAGCTGGACTATAGTTTGTTCTAATCCTCTGTTACATAAAACTGTTAAAAATTACTAATCCAATGTCACTATTTAAATCCGAACAGTTATTATATTTTTAAAAAAAATTATACGTAAAATGAGATGAAGAATTTAAATAAATTCAATAAAAACACGCTTATTCGGATTAAGGTCACTCGTTTAATAGGTAGTCAAATAAGCAGTAGGTATATTGTAATGATCATCAAAAATACATCGAATTTTAACAGCATATTTGTATTTGAATAAAAAAAACAAGATCGGGCAATTTAGCTGGCATTTAAAGGTCAAGCTATAATCATTGGATTAGATGAGAAACAGAAGGTCAAATGCCAATAAATCATTACAAGTAGGTGTGCGGAAACGAAGCATTATTCATACAAGACATCAAATGAATATTAATGATGATGATTGAAAATACATATTCTTGATAAAGTTGTGTTTCCTAAAGTAATTAAATAATCATTTGGTTTTGAAAGGTCAGTTTAATTCATTTAATTCATCAGACTATCGTTAAATAAAATGATAATCATGTTTTCATTACTTTCTAGCCAGTTAGTCTTACAGCCAGTTATTGCAATCAATAACTAAAGAGTATCTATTTACACAAATTGTATTTTTTTTATTCTATTAGCAACACTCAAAAAGTTTTCACCCACACAGTTCGCGACCTAACCTTACCTTTTTTCTCAATCTGGACTATAGTCAAGGAGTCTTCATGCAAAAAGTACGCAACCTAACTTTTTCTTTTTCTTCAGGAGAACGAGGCTCTTGAGGTCCAGGGCTCCAACCAGTACACCGCCCCCGACGGCACCCCCGTGCAGATCACCTACGTCGCCAACGAGAACGGATACCAGCCCCAGGTAAATACACACAAAAAATAACCGCCTTTTTAGTGCAATCGGGTAAGAGTTTCACTCCATACGGTCTTGAAGCAAAATGTACCTACCAAGCGGAAATATGTTTTGACTGCAACATAAAAAAAACTAACGTGATTTTCAATTAATTTGACTGGAAACATCATAGGTAAATATTGATTTAAAAAAGTGTGCAGCAACCACAGCTTCACAAAAAAACATTTCTGGCATTTTTCACATTTTCTCAAAAAACATTACACAAATGAAAAAGTCGTTCTAAATAGTCTTCATACTTTCACAGTACCTAACTAATAATTGTTTTTTTTTCTCAGGGAGCCCATCTGCCCACTCCCCCCCCTGCCCAGCCCATCCCCGACTACATCCTCAGGTCTCTGGAGTACATCGCGGCTCACCCCCCCAAGCCCGAGCAGCCCGGCCGCGCTTTCTAAGAAGCTAAAAACAATACCATAGAGTAAAAAGAAAAAAAAACTAGCGTACACTGCCTCCCGAACTATTAACGCTGTCATGTTGTAGTTCATCACTATTTTGTTGTTAATTTCTTAATTTCTAGTCGCTCAATAAAAAAAGTTTTGGAAAAGTTTTGATTTTTTTATCGCCTATATTTGCTTATTATTTCCGCCTAAACGTATATGAAACATACATTAACTAATCAAAAAAATATTTGAAGCTATACTTAAAATGTACTGTTGTACTAAAGGTGTCCGCAAAATTGCATTAAAAAAAAATTATATTCTCCTTGAAAGCACCTCGTACATATTCAATACGTTTAAGACAGAAACATATATTTCAAAAGTTTTCAATGCGGTAACTCTTGCATAGTCCTGAAGCTTTCATAGAATTTCATAGAACTCGTTCTCATAACGGAAAATTAGTTCATTGAAATGTCCCACCTTAAATTACATCCAAGGTACTCCAAGTGACAGAAACAGCAATTAACAAACAGAAACGTTTTTATAATTCACCGGGGCAACTACAGTGAGTTTTCAGTGTTGTAATTGAGGTAACATTCTCGAAACACTTTTACTATTTATTCGGCGAAAATGGCGTCCAACACGCTATACCGCTATCAGCGAAATGTAAACAAATAATATTGAAAAGGCATTTTTTTCTTATTGTTGCTGGAACCAATTTTGATTAATTAAAGTAAGTAGGATGGTAAGTGGTTATTTTGGTGGGCTGGGTTAGCAAGTACTTTACAATTAAATATTAACGTGTTAAAAAAGGGGTATACCTACTGTGTACACAACATACATATCAAGGAATTAGTTCTTAACTTATGTTCTAAGTCTTTTGAAAATTCTCGAATTGTTTTATCTAATACCCTGAACCACTAGCACTAAAGGGACTAGTCATAGAGAGGTAGAGCATAGAACACTGGCCAATACTTAAAAAAAATGGGGCATTGGGTTCAAAGTTTTCAAATCAGAATAGAATAGAATAGAATAGATAAATCAGGTCCTTTTTGCATCGCGATACAAAAATTAAGAAAGCTCTATTAGGTCATAACTTAGAGTACCAGACGAGTCTTGAACTTGTCACTGGTTGCAGTGTAAAAGAAATTTACGGAACTTTGAAACTGTATCTTGTTACCGTAAAAGTCAACAATTTCATGCCACTACGCCTCTTCTGTTTGAAGGCTCTCTATAGTGTCTAGGGTCGACACTTCACAGATGGCCGTACGTAGCTGAGAGCCAAGAGGGTTACTCTATACCGTCGAAACTCATTTCTTTTAAGAGCATCCCACTTGTTTAACTCAATGGCAATTGAATGCAGTGATATTGATTTATTCAATAGTGATGTCAAGAGCATTTATTATTTCTTAACTGATAAGTTTAGTTCTAAGTTTGTCTAGCTTTTATTTGTGTTGCAATTATTTTACCTTTAAGGATATAGGTTTTAATTTTTATTAAAATTCAATTCGTAATTGGTTGTACCAACAGCGGCTTCCCTGGCTTTTTTTAATTTGTAAGTTATTAGTGAAAACTTTTAATTGGCTTTTTGTTTTTTACTTTTTGCTATAAATGATAAATGTGTTAGCTGTAAGTTTTCTGAAATAAATAAATAAATATACTGATCAAAAACGGATTAACCGGAGCCTGCTGTAGTGCAATACGTTTAATACAACGAGATAGAGTCGTTGCTCGCGCAGCAGCTCTACAAAACTTCGATTTTATAATTCTATTTAATCGTTTTATTCAATCGTTATTCGTAATATAGAGTGACCCCCTGCAACATGCCTCAATACACATTGCTCACACAGGAAATATATAAAGTAGTGTAAAATTGGATCTACAGATCAGATATATGACTGAGTACCATTCGTTTCAATGTTTATCAAGAGACCCCAGCTTACTGGATTTTCGACGATCACCAAATATAAAAAAAACTATCTATAGGTACTTAGACAGAAATTTCTTTTTTTGCACACAAAAACAAAAGTTACATAGCTTATATACCTATTATTCGTTTAAATTCTTAATCAAACCTGGTTTAAATAATTAATGAAAACATACCAAGATTCAATTGTTGTTTTCCGCTTCATATTGACTCCGTAGTTGGGAAACACAACATCAGCCTGTTGGTATAAATATTATTCCACCCGTTTCATTACTAATGAGTGGTGTAATTAAATTGAATTCACGGTTCAATTAATTGTGCCTGAAAATAATGAGTTCCCCCCGTAATTTTCAGGGTACTTGTTGATAAATTGTTGTTTATTTTTAATTAAAACAAAAGCATTATATTTTGTGTGGTTGTCGTATTGTTAATTATCTGTTAGGTTATGCTTGATTTATGGGAATTCGATTGTGATCAGAAAATGTAGACTTCGGGCGAAGTCATCAAAAGTGTAATTAAAAAATTAGCAGACATTTTGTACTTAGTTGTTCGAATTTTGAATGAATTTACCCAATTTTATTATTATTAAGCTACAATAGTTTTTTCCTGAAAATTTTCGAGTTTGAACCCACAAACTAACTAAAAAATAATAATTAAATAGCTCATAGACTCTAGATCACTCCTAGTACTCCTACACCTAATGATGTCAACAGTATTGGTCGTTCAATTGCCATCTGATATTCCGTTTGTACGTTCAACCAAATTGATGAGTGGTTTTGTGGTTTACCCATGCTAAAATACGACTTAAATTATTGGCACATTTCATTTCAACACAGGACCAAATAGGGCTTACAAGATTGGCATATTTGGTCAATGCGGTTTGTTTTTCATTATTGGCCTAAATAAGCTATGAATCCTGTTATATTATTGAAGAAATGTTACTTGCTAACCTTATAACACAACCACACAAAAAACCCCCGTAATATAATATTTATTTCACTATTCAGTCTTCATTGAGTGAATAGTGTAATATATTTTTTCTCTAGTTCTTCCGCAAACTCTTCTAGTGGCGAGTCTATCGGATTTATACATGTAAAGGGGAATTTATTGGCGTTCGTTCCAGCCATTTCCTACATTTCCATACGAGGCGGCGTCTTCGTGTAAGTCCTCTTATTCTTTGCTTATTGGGGATGAGGTTCTTATTCCTTTGAGCTCTTAAAAGTCAACTTATTCTCTCACTAAATTGATTAAAAGAAACCCTGGCTCTAGCTCGACCGAGATTTTATTTAAGCTTCATTTAAACACGTGAGAAGTCATTTGCTTTAATACTTAGTCATTTGGGTACAGAGTTCCTCCGTATTCCTCTTGGATATATACAGATGCATCAAGGTAAAATTAGAAAATGCTCTTAGCATTAAGCCCACCTTTTGTGCATTTACATAAATACTTTTAAAAAAGTTATGATTTTATGTTTGTGCCATTGCGGCTCCAATAATAGAGGTACTGCGTGTTTTTTAGCTTTACTTATAACGATTAAGGGCCCGTACAGGGTGACGTGCCGCGCCAATTTTGGGTTTTCAATGCTCTTCACACAGCACACGCAGTGACACGCACACAAGTAAGTTTGCACAGTGGGTCGATAAACTTTTACTCGCCAACTTTATTGACAATTATGTTCAAGTACATTTTGGGTGATTTTAGGGTAAGTAAGTATAATTCTTACTTACACTGGTAGGCACCAGGAAAGAGTAGAAATTAATAGGGGTGCCACTTTACTCTAAACTCGGAACCCGATTAGCTTTTCCAACAAAGTTAATTCCCAAAACTCGTAGAGAAAAAGTTCAGAATGACCCCCTGTCTTTCTCCTTTTACCGGACTGCCGAAAGAGGAGGATAATGTTTTTTGATTGTATGTATGTATGTTTGTCTGTTTCTTTGTTCCCTCCTGTAGCCTAAACGGCTTGATAGATTTTGATGTATGAGGTATTGTTAGAAGCGTATTGATGGCGCGATGGTTATAGGCTATGTGACGTTCCATTAAAATGAACATAGCGCCCTCTAGAGGACATAACGTGATGATCGAAAAAATAATAATTCAACTTTGCCGTGTAAGGTATCAAATGAAAGGGCTTGATTTTCACATTATAAAAATATGCATATTGAAGGTATTTAAATAACAACACCAAAATTATTGAAATAAAAAATGATCATGAACTACTGACGTAAAATTTCATAAAATAAAAACAACTAAAAAGTTACAAATAAAAAAATACAATTATAAACAAACGAAAAACCCGACTGTACGCTAAAAACATGAAAACAAGTCCCAATGTTAATGGAAAGTATCGCAGGCGGGGACCAACTTGACCGCCACTCAAGGCCGTTTTCTAAGTAACATTCAGCTAAATGGTGAACCCTCTGCTGGTCCCCGCCTACGATACTTTCCAATTAACATTGGGACTTGTTTTCATATTTTTAGCGTGCAGTCGGGTTTTTTGTTTGTTTATAATTTGTTTAGTACTATATACCGCTTTTTCAATACCTGTAAGTACATTTTTTGGTAGCAGCATAATATTTTTACTTAATTTTAGGGTTTCGAACGTCAAAAGAAAAAAAGCAACCGTTATAGGATCTCTTTGTTGTCCGTCTGTCACCGCCCTTTTTCTCAGAAACGGGTAAAGATATCAAGCTGATATTTCGCATAGATGGGGAGTAACCCAAAAAAAATATTATGGTACTCCCTGTCCCACACAAGTAAATTGGAGCTTATATTTTTTCCAGTTATTTTGATGTGTATCCTTTTTTTCTTTGATGTTTTGTATAAATATGTGTTTGTTTTCTTTAAATCTGTATTTTTTTGTTGTTGCTGTCTATGTGTCGAATAAATGTATCTTTATCTTCAAATCACGCCATCTATCGTTTGTTTTTTTTGTGGCTACTGTCTATAGAAGAAATTCCGTCATTGACAATTTTACGTTACGAATTTATTTTTATTTATTTTATTTTTATTTTTACATTTTCGTGGAGAACCAACAGCATTTTGTTAATAAATAATTATTACTTATGAACACATAACAACTTGATGCCATTAACAGAATGAACTTAGTAAACCCAGTAAACCTAACACATCCAGAGGAAAAATAAAATCTCTTTCTCTCTCTCTGAAAAACATACTTAATAGCCCAAACTCGATGCTTTTAGCTATTAACATCTTTGAAATAAAATTGAGCCACCACCGTGTTACTGCCCTCATCAGATCCTCACGAGACCATACCTCAACCAGCACCAAGAGACTGTATTTTTGATCCCTAACCTAATGTTCGTGCGTATTGTCATCACTTAGATCCAATCGCTATATTCCTGCTCCTCATCAGACCTTTACGAGACTGTAATGTCACGAGAATATTGCACACTATCTAATTTAATTTAATGTATTGAAGATACTGGAAGAATTATGCTTCCTCAATTTCAAATCAAATTATGTTGGTGTCATAAAAGTTGAAAAAGTGCAATGACAACCCATGTGCAGTGATTTTGTATCTGTACACGATAAGATCGCGAGCTGTCAGTGCTGCCTAAACCGACGTGACCCTTCTTTGGAGGCCAGCGGCCAACTGAGTCAAACGTCACTTGTGTTTATGATTTTATAACACAGAAAACCGCCATAGATATTTGTATGAAGATTTGAGGGAAAAAAATTGCTCAAGTTTGGGATTAATTTACACAAAATAAGTGTGTGTTTATTAAAAAACAAGGTATTTAGCGCCTAGTCCAAGCCTTTAACTTTATAATATGATAAAAATCATATGAAAATTCTTGATGATTACGACACAGTTGTTACAATACGGGAGTGTCATTTACTGGTTTTTCGTCATATTCTGAATTTAATTTACAGTTATCCATAAGCTTTTACTTAAATTCGAATGATTCAGCACCTAGCTAGACTCTTCGACTACCGGTGTGATTTTTTTCAAGGCTGTAGAGCATCATTTACTACATAATTCTATAACAATGCCAACCCTCGATTGCCTATTGCCGACCCTTAACAGCTAAGATCTCGTATGATCCTTGACGGCTGGGAATATTATACGTATTACAGTTTGGTTTAATCAGTAAAAATATACCATATCGTAGGTACAGTGTCGTAAAGTAACCCTAACCACCAGCCGATGTTAAACCATAAATTAAAAAGAAACAAGAATTTATTCACAATCACAAGTGTTTCATAGAATATAATCGCAGTGAAACTAAAGTGAAACTTTCATTAAAACGTCGACATCGCGGCTCGCATTGTCTTCACTTGAATAGAAGCAGAAACTTCGGCCGGCAGCCTTCCGTATTTAAACAAAAACTTGTACTGAATATAATAGAACAATTTATAACAGACTTGGTATACGAAAGTTGATACTAAATATCCGTCTTGGTCTTGCTATGATAGATAGATAGATAGATAGAATACACTTTATTTGTACACCAAACAGAATAATAAAATTAACAAAATGTAACTTAATTAGGGTACAAAAGGCGGTCTTATCACTAAAAGCGATCTCTGCCAGACAACCTTTGGATGGAGGGAAACAGAGATTAAGATTGGGTATGATTGGCTATGATTGAATAGACAGGTTTTTTACATCGAGTTTTATATACTCAGGTTATAAACTGTACACGATATAATTCATTTTTTAGGCGCACATTGCTTACTATAAAAAATAAGTTCCTTAAAAAGTACACTTTAGTTTATCGTATTCACATTTGATAAAATAACAGTCTTTTTTGTAAAAATAGTGGATTTAATGTAGATTTAGATGGATGTATAACATACCTAATAGTTTTTGCCATCCTATACTTACTTGGTATATTATTTATACCTTCTTCTTTTACATTAAGTATTACTTTAATTATGAAAGAAAGTTTGCACAAAATTATTTAATAAACTATTTATCAAGCTTTCACGAAACAGTGGCGCTGACAGCGGTATTTTAAAGTTCATAATTTGTAAGCTTTTACTCTGAGCTTTTAGGCTGCTTGGGAAATGTTAACAACTGGGGTTCCGCTTTTCATTTTCGTTCCGAACTACCTGTACAATATCTAATGCAACTTATGTAATGAGGTTTCGAAAGCTGTATTCGCAAAAGAATCAACTCTTTCTGACTATAACCACTTAGAGCCATAAGAAGTAAAACAAAATTGTCATAAGTTAAATACACGGTTAAAAATATTACAGGTTGGTATTGAAAAAAAGTACCTACTGACACAAAAAATAAGCATACATTTCGTATAATTTCCAATTCAGTGAATATTTGAAATAAACAAACATATCAAATCAGTTAGTTTCGATTCCTGGGGGTATCGCTCGGACGTGTGTCGGGACCGAGCACATGCAATCTGGGACTGTAGGGTGAGTGCTCCTAACTTAGACATGGACTGTGCTACTACAAAAAACTTTAAACACTGTTTTACAAGTGTTTAAAACTAAATTTTACAGATTTTGTTGGCGTTTGACAGCGTAAATAGCTGTTAAATACTGTCTTAAGTTTTTTTGGTAGGGCCCGGAGAGTCCATCGTCCCTTACCAAAATATCTAAGACGCTTTCCATAAAACGTAGAGAACGCGGTCAAGAGTATGCGGAAATCCCTATAAATGTGTCGAGGTCCGTTAAACGTATATATTTTAATACAGAATCTAGAATTACGAACGACAGCATGAGATTTTTTATTTACGTGTTACTGAAAAAGTCAATGAAATAGTGAGAACTGTTAAATGCATAGGTAAAAAGGGTTAATATTATTTTTTAATTGATATCTGCTTTTATAATTTTTTATTTTTTTTAATAATTTCAAACCTAATTCAAGTTTAGTTATAGTCAACAAAAAGTATTTGATCTTAAATCATTTTTTTATGTTTTATATTAATTTATCTAGTCCGACAACAGCCGCGTGCACCCTACTCGCTCAGAGATCTACTGCTGCATGTAACATGACGTTGCAAATAGATCAATCGTCGGCTGAGATTGAGCCTCGCTGTGTATCGATGTGTGTGTGAGAGCCTGTGAGTGTGTTTTGTGTGTGTTTGTGTGTGTGTGTGTGTGTGTGTGTGTGTTTTGGTGGCGTAATGGAGACGGTAGTGCTACGTCTTCTCTTCTATAGTCGTTTGCAATAGAATCCAACAATCATGTAAACAAATATGGCGGACTGACATTGACAGCGTATTGTTTATGCCCATAGTGATGTCATAGTGTTCTAATTAGATTAAATATATAAGCCATAGACTATAAAATAAATTTGATTATATATAAAAAAGTGTTTATTAAAACAAATTCAAATCTTCGTCTTCTTCATCATCACTATCAGAAGTGTCGCCGGTGACCGTAATTATAAATGGAACCACTGTGTCATCGCTTGCCGTGTCTAAAATGCCGTCGAGCTTTTTCATTTCTTCCTCTTCCTTTTTTCGTTTTGGTTAATTATATTAAGCTCTTGAAAATTATTTTTTATTGTATTCAAATAATATTAAATTAAAATAATTTATTAAATTAAAATTAAAAGATAACTTCAGATTACGAACAACACTAACTTTTCAATGACTTATAGAGTTCGATGAGTAAAAAACTAAGATGACAGCTTGTCAAATACTTCGAAATTTTTACGTTGCAAATGTTTTAACAAATTTAACTTATAAATACAAGTTAAATCGTGTTGAAGATAATGTGAAAACAATGGTGCGTTCGTTGAAATCAGACTATGTTCATAATTGATCGTCAAATGTATGTGATTACGGAGTAATCGTGACAATTTGGTTTGTTTACATGATTGTTGGATTCTATTGCAAACGACTATAATATGTCACTCTGATATGTATGTGTGTGTAACCACCTTAATAATATTATGTAGACATTAAGGTGAGATTGAGTTAGAGATTACAAAGAGATTACTAGATCAAAGTTTCTTAGAAATTGCTTTTTGGCAATAAGTCTGCCTCTGCATACTTATTAATATATTTTACTCTTTGTGATCAGCTTTCAGAAAATATTTAAATTTTAAAGCTATAAATTTGAGATCGGCCATACGATTTCATTATACCTAATATTTTTGTATCGGTAGTTATAACTCTATATAATAAATAGGTAAGTAGTTATTTTAAAATCATACCGAGCTCATGCAAAGTTCAAGTAAAAGTAAATAAGTATAGTCAGTAATTAATACTTTAGTACAATAATTTATAAAACAAACCATCAAATCGGTACCCTATGGCGCCATGTAGTTAATAAAAAGCGGAAAATTCATTCAAGCTTAAATCTAACGCCGTTCTCACGTTATGAAAATGTACCTTAATAAAGCTGTATTTTATGTTAACGGTAGACGGTGTGGTTTAAAAAAAACATTTTAAAGTCACGCGACCGCCGTCTGATAGCAGTTGTTTAGAGCACGAATGACTTTAGGGTTCAAGTGGAAAGACTAGTGTTGTTGAGGATTGTGGTCCGTGGCGATAGTACTTTCGGCTTGAATGTTACCTATGACAAATCATCATCATGATCAGTCTATAGCAGTTCACTGCTAGACGTGGTCTCTCCCAAAACACGCCAATGGATGTGATCTACAGCTCTCCACATCCAATAATTACCAGTAACTGTTTTTTTTTGTTTTTTTGGGTTTAGTAAATATATATTTTTAACTGCACATTCAGAGACCAAGAATGGGTTAACATATTATTTAAACTCAATTTTCTATGAAAAAGATAAGTAAGTATGTGAAATAAACGTCAATTCAATATCAATAGTTTATTGCATTTGCTAATAAAATAGGGACGGAACTCCCAATTTCGATAAAAACCTTACCCTTACTCGAAATGTTTTACCTACTTTGCGAGTGCTTTTTGAAACAGCCGAAATTGTTTCAGAGTGCCACTTTATTAAGACCCCGCTCTGCCATGAATGAGTCGCCAAATTGGGCGAGTTTAAAGGTGATACGGGGGTCAGGTAAAGTGGATATGTGGAGGATAGAAATTTAGCAGATATATACGATATTTCACTCTTTATGACTGTCGTTTGGCTCGAGTCTGACTGTACTGAATCTCTTTTTCATATGCCCTCCTCTAGCGAGAAAAATTACGTCGAATGATGAAGATCAGTTCTCTGGGAAAAATAAATGGTTAAGTTATAAAGGTATTTTACACGTCATCGTAAAAATAGGTGTTGTATAATTGGTCATTTGTGATTTCAATAAATTTCATCCTATGAAGAAATGTTATAAAACGTATATGTTTAGTACTTAAATGTAAGTTTCCAAATATTGTATGTACTTTGAGGCATATAAAAATGCTATTGCACAACTTTATTCAATTAGTTTTAAAAATATTCTGCTCTCTTAGATATTTTAAACATCTTACATTTCAGATTATAAAACTTTTCACTAGTTTATCTACTTTAGTCGCACTGAAAAGATTTATGTGTGTGAATTAACTATGCAGGAAATCTCTCCAAATTACAAAATAAACTTGGTATTTTTTACAACAAGACAATAATGGGAGCCATAATAAAAAAAAATATCTTTTTAGTAGACATTTTGATAGGGTTAGATTCATCCAATAAATTAAGTTTCCCTCTAAATAAATAATTACCAATATCATAGATTGTATTTTGTGAATGAACAAATCTCTTGGCTAACCCACAAGCCCACGTTCACTAGGTTCAGGTGAGTTGATGTTATTATGCTCTACTTTTTCGGTTACTGCATTTGCTTTACAGAATTGCTACCGAAACTTCATTTTTTAACACCAAAGTCGTTAGATCTTTCAAGTTTAGGTCCCAAAATCCCAACTCTTTACACGCTCCTATCTTTTCGTGTCTTCATTAAAAAACTCAAGGAACTCTATTATTCTGATATTTCTGTGTCAAAATAAGGCGGTTATTGAGCTGTCACGTAATGAGGTTTGATAACAGGCTTAATTCTTTCCCGCACAAACTCCTTGGGGGTTGTTGTTTTGACCTGCGCAGTAGCGACGACCGCGGCGCGCATGCGCGCTCCCATGGCATCGAACAAATGACAGTTTTGACAACAAAACCCTCTTGACTCGGTTCTGTTTTCGATTTATTTGCTAAAATAAACGTATATTTTCCTGTTTTTCTTCACTTGTGTTTGTTGTGTTCAGTTAGTTTTTCTCCTGTTGACTCGTTAAATAACAGTTGTAATTTTTCAGTGTAATTAAATTTGTAATGAAAGTGCGGAGGACACTCGCAATAGGTTAGATTCCGTGTTGTGTAAGTTTGTTTTTGTGTTTATTTTTTCGTTTTCGTTTATTCTTTCTTATTGACTGTGCTATTACTAACACCTACAGAACAAGTAATAATAATAGTGTGTTTAACTCGTAGTGCCCACTGTGAAAGAGTTCGTGATTTGATAAAGTTACACGAAGAAGCTGTGACGGTGACAAATACATTTTGGATGAAGGTAAGTTATTTACATTAATTTGCTTGTTTCGTTTGGAATGAAGATATTGTATGTACTGTTCTCTATACATCCAAAATAGATTTAAAATATGTCGCTGAGAAGAAAGTTGTTCAGATTGTTCTCTTTCATTAGGGTAAAGGTACATGGAGAAATATTTTTCCTAAAGAACGCACGAAGTGGTTGTTGTTTTACTTCAACATTTCATTATAAAGTTGACTCGCCTCCAACGGTTGTAACACGAGTTCGTTATCGACGTCGATAAACTCGATTAATGCGCGTTCCGAGATTCACAGCTCCGTATTTATAGCAAACCTCGATATAGTGACGTTTATCTACGTCGATAACGATCCCGTGCTGCGGCAGCAGGATCCGAACAAAACCCTCAGCAGAAAGACATGGCATATTTCTCTGTTCAGTTCGCAGCCTAACATTTCAGCTGTCGTCATTATCTTCACTTTACACACACGGGATTATACAAACTGCTTGGTGCTTACTTTAAAAAAAACAAATGTAGTTATATATTTTATTATTTTTATACCCCTTTGGGCTGGTCGTGAATATAATAATAATATACCTACGTACAAACATAAATAAATGATTAATACAATAATGTACAATAGAGGTACGCAATGTGTGACGAAATGTTTTGAATAATTCTACACCATTAGTCAAAATGCGATTGTGCGGGTCGCTCTCGTGGCACGCAATTTAGAACAAAACACCTGCTTATATTATGTACAAATTTCATAACATGAGCAAACTATGTAGTAATTAATATGTACATTAGGTACAGCTCTACTGTAAAACTACTAAGCTACAATGTGGTAATTCAGCTTTTGCAACATATCCAGGCCAATTCCAATTTATGTAATAGGCTGACTAAGCTGAAATGGGGATGTGTACAAAGGTTCCACTCGAGAGACTCACGTACAGGAGCTTCTCCCACCCACAGAATAGAATAGAATGGAATAGAATACAATGCAGTCCAACCCTGTCATTGCCATCTATATAAGACAAATATTATTATATACATTTTCAACCAGTGTTGAAAACGTAGTTTCATATCAAAATCGACAACCTATGTAAAAATAAGTAGTATCTGAGGATTATTAAGAAAAAGAGTTGTCTATAGAATGCAGCGAAATCAGGCCTTGAAATTACTCATAGAATAGGTCAGGTAATCTTAAAACAAACATGACGTATTTAATTTTTCATCCCTCACTTCACTCCATTTATCCACGATACCGCTACGGTGAAACTTTACACTCACTTACCAACCAACAGCGTTTCAGTTTTCATGTACGTAATGGCTTAACTCCCATCAACGGGCCGAAAACAATGTTTATACAAAACTGTTAACCCAACTCCGACTATGGGTGTTCAGTGTTCAGTAAGCTCGCATTATGTCCGCTCGTCCGACACTGTGGCCATTGAATGCAATTTCGGCTGCAGTCGGATTATCACGTGCTGATGTTTTTAGGAAACATAGTTTTATTAAATAGAGGTGGACTCCAGTAGAATAGCACCAAATTACTCCTAAACAGAAAATACTAATCATAAACGGAAAATACTAACTTAATAACAGCGCATCAGAATATTACGAACTAAAAAACTGAAATGTGTTGATCAAATTATAAATAATTGTTTTTAAAAAATGCGGTCGTTTAGGATGGCCATTTTGTAGGTGTAACTTTTTTATGGCTCGAGAGTATAGACATAATTTACTTTATTTGCACACAAGCAACCTACCTATTAATTAATGGGTGCTAAAATGGCCGTCTTATCTCTCAATGCGATTTTAGTTTAGAAGGATGAGGAATGCTGAACTATAAGTGTTATGTAGCGTTCCTTCGTGAGAGACCCTTTTCTTCTTTTAACCTGTTTTATTTTTCATTTTCCATTAAAAGCGTCAAATCCGGTTAGCGTTTCAGCTGCAAATCTCACGTCGCGCCGCAGTCTGTTTAGAATGCAATAAACAAAGCATATTTGTCCCAATTATTCCGGTTCGTTTGGACGGATCCAAAATTTATGCCACGCTGCTGTTTGGTGCCCCTATCTAATGCATACTAATGGAGACGTGGATTTCACAATTTATCTGCCATTCAATAAATTTGTTGAAGTTTTCCGGAGTGTATACAGGTATTTAGGTATTAAAAATATATCACCTCTACAATAGAAACCTCTACAAACACGATAGGTTGGGTGTAGGCGTAACCATCAGAGAACAATATTATCCTGTCCTGTGTAATGTGGTGCATTATTATACAATCATAACTTGTGTTCATATAAATCGACCATTAAAGGGTGTATTTAAATATTTAGGATCAGAAAAAAACATAATATAAACATAATTAACCTTTATATAATATCCTTTTCAGTTTTATAACAACTCGAAAACATCGAATAATTTTTAGGTCCTAAAGACAACAGATATTTCGAAATTTTCACCGGTTTATTGATAAATCCAAAAGTGCCAAAATTGCTGCAAATACATCGAAGCTACGAGAATAGCCGTCTCGTCGCTTCGATAGCATCCATTTTCAGTATATTAGTTAATGAACTGAAACTAATATTTGCACTAAAACAGTACGCACGCATTCTGAAATAGATAGCCAAATCGACAAAATGTGTTGCTGAAACCTCAGACTAAACCTATAATAGTTGTAATAGTATTGGGGTAGGTATACCGATATTGCAACTGTGCAATGGGATTTCATTTTGACTCAGAAGATAAGTACTTAGATAAATAAAACATTGTTGTGAAATGTTACACTGCATTAATTTGTACAGTTAAGTAAAAATATTATATTATAGCACCTCAAAAAAAAAGAAAAAACAAACACTCACACCTTGTACTAATGTACTCCCTTGCAGGGTAGGCAGAGGTGCATTGCTACACCCACTTTTCGCTAGTGTTATGTTAGTCCCAATGTAATAGGGGGCGGGCCTATTGCCATTTCACGGGCACATTCAAGACCCTATATAAAAGAATATAATTATAGCACCTTTGAGGTTGTAATTAGTAAAAATCTAATGTCTAAATGGAGAACAAAAAGCGTTAATTCGTATGAAACCATTCCCAACGAATCCTTAGAACAATACGCTTAAAAGCGGCTTTATGAATCAAATTATAAAGTTGATCTGCCCAATTTAATCTCAAGACGGACGAACTTTTCGTGGAAAATTCGCACCACTTGGAGGCGTTTGCAATTTGTTTCCCGCGGAATTTCGCTTTTAAAACCATTTTGCAAAGCCTATAAATTAGGATTGAAAGGTGGTTTTTGCATGGGGGCCGGGCGTACCTCCTCCGCTATGTGTTTTGGCTCTAGAGTCATTAATTACGAATTATGAATTCTGTGCGCAGCGCACGAGGCATAAAGCGTGGGCGGACCCTTGGCAGAGTGTATTCGGGCCAGTATTAGAGCTCACCAGCATTGCTATCACATAACTCTGAAAGACATTGAACTTTGAAAGAAAGCGCTGTCCAATGGCTATTGCTTTGGTGGTATCACATAACATTTGTGAATGGTAGAGTGAACGACTGGCTTTGCCAAACTGAAAGCCATTTGACCGTAAATACACTTGTGCAATATTTGTTTTCAGACATACCGTTGCGTTTTGTTCTCAAATTACATAATAGTTTAGATAGAAAAAAATCAGTCCAGAATAAATTATATTAATTAAGACAGAAAAAGACGAAATTAGTCTGTTTCGCGCCGATAAAATATAAATAACAATAATAAACAAACACAAACTTACGCCTTGTACTAATGTACTCCCTTGCGGGGTAGGCAGTAATATAATTCTATGAATACGGGGGTAAAACTTGCCTAACATATACGCACCTTTAAATCAGCTGCTTATTCGCACAACCTGCTAAATTGTAGTCGGGTGAGCCTAATTTTTTTTCTGAACTCCTCGTCGGGTAGATTAAGTGACTCACTGCGTGTCCTTAAAATTTTCGGTTTATTGCCAATTCCCTCTTCAGCCTTTCGTTTTCCACCAACGCTATCAACAATATAATTATGTGCCTACACAACACAGACACAATCCAAACACTTAGTACCTAAATATTGAAAAATATTTGTTGAAAAACTTTGAAAGAAGTTGGTCAAGAGCAACTTCCTTCAATGGCAGAAATCGAAGGAAATAATTCTTTCAAATCCATGGATATCAAAGACAGAATTGTTACGTGATACGAATAACTGTCAAAAACCGAAATTAGTTCATTCTTTTCAATGCTGGCTTTCCGTATTCTGGCTTTGCATTGACCATCATGTTACGTGATACGAAATTGACAGTTGAAAGCAAGGATTGCCTTCAAGTCAAAGACAGTGAAGTTATGTGATAGCCATGCAGAACTGTTTAAGGAAAATACGCCCCTGCAGATATCTACATGCAGCCTGAGTGGAGCGGTGGTAGCTCAGTAGATATAGTCCTACATTGTATTTGTGAAATGGCTGTAGAGTAATATTATGACTAGACAATTTATTGTGAAATTTTACGTCGTAAGTATACATATAGAACATTTTCAATACTACGATACTAGTAACATCATTTACCGATTTCACTAAAGCCTCAAAAATATGGTAGGTACTGTTATGATACTTTAGACCCTTCTTTGCAAATGTTAAAAGTTGCAGCGTAAATGTAATTACATAATAATTATCGCTATCACCGTCGAACCTTACTGTTTTCGTTTTACACTTTACGGTGCTAGAGGTGAAGCGTAAAAAGTTGCCCAAAACACGTGAATGTTATCATAGCACGGACTAGGGATGCGATAGTTTTTGCGATCATCTGACCACATTTTTTGGGTCCGCTTAGTTCTTCAGCATGATAATAATAATAATAAATAAATTAAAAACATTTTATTTCAGGCTCAGGTCCCATAGTCACACATACACATTTTAATTTCACATTTTAAACATACAATTTTAAGAAATTAAGCAATATTTTACTAAAATTATTATTAAATGGTTATAAAAAATTTACGAGATTTCTTTAGCATGTTCTTCATTAGGTACAATACAGTTAGTTAGTTCTAGAATTGCATTGAAATGAAAAAATATTTATGATAATATTATATGATTCTAGAATCTTAGTAAAATACACAAGGCTTCCTTTAGATCAGTGTTTTTCAACCTTTTTCATGACGCGACCCCCCTAGTATTAAAAAATATTTCGCGACCCCCTTGACCCTTCGGTTTTTTACCATGTAGGTGAAGGGGCCAAAAAAATATTTGAGTTTTGTTTTATTGTCTACCATTTAAAAGGTCCTAAATATAGTTAAAGTTTCTTATTAGTTATTCTGTTCAATACAGGGTGTTGCAAAAAGGGTATACTAAGCCGAAACCTCCATGTGCATCATGGTATATCTAACCCCGAAAATAAAATCAGAATTTCAAAACTGACGACCGAATGGCGTAGTGGTTAGTGACCCTGACTACTGAGCCGAAGGTCCCGGGTTCGGTTCCCGGCTGGGGCAGATATTTTGTTTAAAACACAGATATTTGTTCTCGGGTCTTGGATGTGCCCGTAAAATGGCAATAGGCCCGCCCCTTATTAGGTACATTTCTTTATTTATTTATTAAAACACAAAACGGATTACAATTAATACGTCACAATAGTATTATTATGCATTTACTATAAAGTTTTGTTCAGAATTGAAAGCCAAAGTATGTGTACATTGGGACTAACATAACACTGGCGAAAAGTGGGTGCAGCAATGCACCTCTGCCTACCCCGCAAGGGAGTACATTAGTACAACATGTGAGTGTTTATATTTAAAAAAAAAAACAAAACACACACACACGCACTCACGCCTTGTACTAATGTACTCCCTTGCGGGGTAGGCAGAGGTGCATTGCTGCACCCACTTTTTGCCAGAGTGTTATGTTAGTCCCAATGTAATAGGGGGCGAGCCTATTGCCATTTTACGGGCACATCCAAGACCCGAGAACAAAAACAAAAACAAAACTCGCGAAAAAAAACCCTTTTTGCAACACCTTGTATAATTCAATTCTGTGATTATTAACAGCCTCTGGATTCACTTTGAAAAATCTGAAAAGAGTTAGTTCAGTTTAGTTAGAGTCATTTTGGAAAACCATTATATTTTAATAAAGTTAATGTTATTTTCTGCACTCATAAGCAAACAAGACCTGAATCTATCAAAAAACCTTCTCTAATTTAATAATTTTAATAAGAAGTAACAGTAGACTCGAGCTAATTGTATTCTTCTCTTGATACCTACTAGAAATCTTTTGTTGATACCTACATATAAGGTCTCAACAAAAGATTTCTCGGGAAAACTACAGATTTTGGCCAGACTTAGTAGTAATTTGCTAAAAAAATCCATGCTGATTGCTGACAAGGATGGAATAAATGCTTATGATCGCTGATCTATCTAATAAAGAAATATTAATTAAATTAATTATCTTTATGTTTTTTTTTTCACTAAAGTACCCAGTTTTTTCGACCTCTGGCGACCCCCCTACAGAAGCTTCGCGACCCCCCCAGGGGGTCGCGACCCACAGGTTGAAAAACACTGCTTTAGATCACCTAAGCAACAACAAAACCCCCGAAAATGTATATCATTCTAGCTTTTGAATGCATTTAACAAGTGAAACTCAACACCCCTATTTCCGACAGGGCATGAAAAGCTGTAGATTGCACGAGTAGATGTCAATGTAAACGCGCGCGGCGGACGAAATTCGATCGGTTCAGTTTTTATATTTTCAATTGAAGGTTTTTTCGTACCGTTTGAGATGAAACGGTTTTATTTATCGTCGGTATACGTTATGGTAATGCCCTTTATGTCGGATGGGCTCGTAACGTTTCATCGCTTTTCGGACGACGACGTACGTACGTTTCATGAGGGTTACTCTATACTGACGAAAAACAAGCGAACGAGAGCTGTCGAGCAATCGGCGCGTCTAATACAACGATTTTATAGATAGTATTGAAACTTCCTTTTTCGTCATGTAGAGTGATCCCCATATGTTTCGCTTGTGGCCGGCGGCAGGCAGTAAATATAGCTGTAAGTTTACATTTGAATTCGTATGAAAGTGTAGCACTTCATTGCTTTAATGGAGCGCTGTGTATCGATTTTTTTAACCCCTTTTATTTGTGGAAATAATCATTTTAAAGGTAGGATTTTAAACAGTTTATAAATGGAAATAGTCCAAATAAATATAACTTATTTCCATTTATGATTATAATGCCCATTTTATTTGTACATATTTATGTTGCAAGAAATAAATTTTCACTACGGCTGAAAATAGGTCTTTCAACCCCTATAGATAACTCTTCTCGGCAATTCTTACCTACTTTCAGAGATAGGGTGCTTACATAATTATATAGAGACTGGGTTCCCTGTATCTACCCGTACTGGTAACCTGCTGTTTATCTTTCTGCGAGTGCGCTAGAGCATTTCCCGGTTTTAAATCTCTCAGTTCGCATACCTAATAAAGTTACCGGTACGGGTAGATACAGGGAACCCGGTTCTTTATGTAAGCACCCATAGTGTTGAAAAATTAACTATAGTCCTTTTCCAAGCCTACCAGATTAGTCAAATTGGAAGTCATCAGGTCGGTTTAATTACCTGTACTCGCCTGGATCGTGTCAATTCGTTAAGAGAGCCCCAATCATTAAGTGACTCCGCCATGGAATATTTTACGCGAAATTTTCATCCCGTTCGGTAGCCGCTGTTTAAATTTTAAATCGCCGTTTTCATTCAAATCGATTTCAATTTAATTTGGAACTGGGACGCGGTATTTGCGACTACTCGTATGCGCTGTAAATGTGCGGTGTTTTATGAACTGCTGCGCCTTTTCAAATCAATATCGTATTGTTATGTTTCTGTTTGCCAAATATTAAATAACACTTAGGACCTGTTTCACAAAGTCCGCATAATGGCAGCTGTGGGATAAAAGACATGCGGTCATTGTCTGTAATTATGTTTGAGACAGTGACAGCATGTCTTTTGCCCTACAGGTAGCTCTTATCCAGACATTGTGAAACAGGTCCTTATTGTTTATGTAGTTACTAAATACTATAAACGCCAACACTAAGATGCCGTTTCACTATGAATGAATATGGTTATCTATGGGATAAAATTGTGCTGTACAAAATTTATTAAGTAAAAAACTAAATGCTTTTTAAAACTTAATTAATGTCACCGGATAAAGTAACATAACTACATGCTATGATTTTGCAGAAAGACCCACAATAAGGCAAATTAATCTTATAATCTAACAAGCCCCGCCCGAGATGAAATTTGTTTGTTCGCCAAACTGCATATTCCCCGTTTATTATAACTTGCCGCCAACTTTAATTCACGGAGCAAGTTGCGAATTCGACGTCATGATTGCATTACGCTCTTTATTACCACAACAACTACACTCTGCATCTGTTGCCTTAACTTAAAACAATAGCAGTAAAGGCCATTTTCATCTGTTTCGCCAGCAAAGATGCGGTGGGCGAACTGACCGACTTCATCCATTCGGCGTGTTTACACAACCGTCAACAATGTCCCCTGGATAAAGGGAAATTAAGTTTTCATAAGGCTTTATTTTCAGAAGTATTGACACAGACTCGCGATTTGTGCGGTAGGATTGTTTCGGCGGATGCATTAAGGTTGTTTATTATTTAAGTGTTGTCCAAGCTGTTTGAATTTGAATAGACTATTATTGTGTTGTTCCATTTTGATAGCGACGCTGAAATGTGTTTCATCTGTCCCGGGAAATCTGAAATTCGAATGAGACATCTCAAAATCGTAATGAATTATTAGTATGGATTTATTTAGTAGTCCTTCTGACAAACGTAGTCTGTGAAGCGCAGCCTGAGGAGGAAAGTTATACCTACAGGATGTTTTAAAGGTGGTATAAACCAAAAAGGGGTGCTTGTTATATGCTGTACTTATTTGTTTTGCTACTAAAGACGTGGAGGGCTCCTTATCCTAAGATTGCTACTGACATGTCACTTGAACATTACCTGTGAAGATGAAACAACCTAATCGATTTCCTCTTGAATGCATGGAACGTACAGTCGTACAATCTCTTTGAAATTCTACGCTCTATTCTAGAAAATAACTCAGAATACCTTACATACAGTGGAGTTTTTTTTTATAATTCACCACTAATTAGAGGTACCTTATTATCGAAATTTAACGTTATAATAATGAATGTGACATCTATAGATAACTATGAATATATTTGCAGCGATACGAGGGCGATACCGAAATGATCGGGAATAGAAAAAAGTACAAAGATATCATAATATTATTTACTTTTATTGTTTTTCAAAGTAGTCTCCGTGACATTCAATGCACTTTTTCATTCGATTAAACCAATCATTGAAACAGTAATTCCAGTCTGAAGTGGATACTGTCAAAACAGCTGATTTGTAAGCTTCGACCGCCTCTTCTGGGCCGCTAAACCGTTGACCACGTAGCATATCTTTAATTCTTGGGAATGTAAAATAATCATTGGGGCTCAGATCAGGGCTATACGGAGGATGGTCCATCAACTCCACGTTTTCCATATTTAAAAACGTTCTTGTTTTGCGAGCGGTATGAGAGCTTGCATTATCGTGGTGAAGGATTATACGACGATTCGGGTTAGTTTTACGAAGTTCTCTTACGACTTCCGGCAAACAAACTGTTGTGTACCAATCAGCAGTAACCGTCCTTTGTTCTTGTAATGGAATCGTAGCCACATGGCCAGTTTTCGATACAAACGAAGCGACCATTTTTTTCGACACGCTGCGTGAGCGAATAACTTTTGTTGGCTTGACCTCACCTTCGAAGACCCAAACTGCCAATTGATGTTTTCTTTCGGGCTCATATGAATAAATCCACGATTCATCACCAGAGACGATATTGTAGACAGCATTTGAACTGCCTCCATTGAACCGTTGCAGAGCAGATCGACACCAATTAACACGAGCCGACTTTTGTTCCTCGGTCAAACGGTGGGGCACCCAGCGCGAAACTAACTTCTTGACACCCAGTTCTTCATGTAAAATGGTTTGAATGGCTGTCATACCAATGCTGAGAGAAGCCCGAATCTGCTCGTATGTCACATGTCTATCTTCTTTTATTAACTGGCGTACAGCATCGATGTTATCTTGTGTTACCGCTGTTTTTGGCCGACCAGTAGAAGGGACTGTGGTAAGAGAGGAACGTCCACGGCGAAACTCAGAATACCAACGATATATAGTCGTTATACTTGGTGCTTCAAGTTTATAAATAGAAACAAGCTCGGCGAGACATTGTTCTTGAGATAAACCTCGACGAAAGTTGTGAAAAATTATTGCACGGAAATGTTCCCGCGTAAGCTCCATTTTTTACACCGACTTGTCAAATTCAAATGGTCAATACTCTTTTATTTTTAACTTTTTTTAAAATTCGAAAATGGAATTATGTTTGAAAAAACACTACATTTGATACACCAAAAAGGTTTCACTCTAATTTATTCCTAAGTATTCTATTCCCGATCTTTTCGGTGTAGCCCTCGTATTACATATTAAAAAAAATTAGATAATTATAAGTACACCAACTAGCTGTTCTCGCTTGCTTCGTTCTAGCCTATGTGTTAATCCAGGGTGTCAGCTAACTCCATTCCAAATTTCAATAAAATCGGTTCAGCCGTTTTGACCTGAAGAAATAACAAACATACTCACATTCTCACAAACTTTCGCATTTATAATATTAAAAGTAGGATTTTTTTGTGTTGACTAAACTCACTGTAATTTCAGTACTCTAGGATATTAACTTGTCCTGTTGTAGGCTGTTCTATGCAAATGATTAGCATACAAGCGTGAGTAGTCGAGTGCTTTCAGTCTATGTGCATTACGTCTGTAGACTCCATAGTATAGCAATAAGCAATATCCAAAACCAAAGTGACCGAAAACAAGACGCAATAAAATCGGGTATTTAGGTCCCTAGTTGTGAGAGCGAGCGGTGGTTTCAAGAGATGCGGGTTTGATTCCCGTTTTCGGAATTTAAGTGCAATATATACCATCCTTACATTACGATGAAGGAAAACATCGTGAAAGAACCTGCCTAATATTATAAGATTAAGCACAAGTAGATAATTATGTGAACACTAACCCACAGTACACTAGCGTGGTGGGATATGGTCCAAGCCTTGTAGAAATGATCAAAGGTTCTAGTAGAGAGGTGCAGGTACTTACACCTCCACAGGGAATAGAATATACCTATAGAATAGGTCCCTGGTTGCTTGAATGTATACATTGTGGTGTGTACCCATGGAAGAGGCCATTACTGCGTGATTGACTACGGAATGTGTATAATTGAAGTGCATTGAATGACAAGTCTCTATGACTATGGAATAGTCGTGTCAGTACTCTAGCTAAAACTATCATCGGAATCTTTAAGAATGTGTACGACATTACCTTACTTGATTAGTAAAGACGTTAACTAAGGCAGACGTGAGTAAACCACTTTTTAGAACTATACATACTTACTTAATATGTTTTGGAGAAAATTGCTCATTACTAGATTAGTACTTAGTAAATAAATGATTGCGATCTGATGATCATGACCCTCCTCAGCAGAAGATGTCAAGGAGATGGTGATGTACCTAGAAAGAGCCTATAATTACACTAAACTTTACCAGTACACTCATTTGAATGAACATAGGAGTGCATGAAAGGATCCTCCTCGAGTGACGTATTAACTTGTACGGGGCAGTAAAGTGCAGTAAGGGGCAGATAAACCTGACCCCCCTCAGAAGCATTGTTAGTATGAGAGGGGGGTCAGGTTTCTTTGCACCTGACCGTACCTAGCTATACGTCCGGGGCGGCGTGCCCTAGCAGCGAGCGACTGACAACTAATCTGACTGGGTAATCCTTTCACCACACTCACCTCTATAATACAAGTGTATAGAGGTCAGTGTTTCACCACGATGCCAAACCCCAGTCCAGCTCTAGTGTTTGTCATCGACAAGTTTAAAATTTTTATTAAGTACATGTTTTTGGATTGATACCTACTTATTTAATGTTTCATGTACGACTACTATAGGTTTGATATTTGTGGAAAGGTAAACAAGTTCACGATTTCTTGCATACGAAGTCGCGCGTCTAGCGAAAACTATCATGAAACTTTTGACAGATAATGTACGCAGATGACAGATGAATACTTTTTTTTCGTTTTCTTAAATTGTAAAATTAATCCTTTGAGGAAGAGTGAACATTGAACACTGCTGCGGTATCTGTCACAAGATATTATTCAGAATCAGTGCTAAGTGCTCGATTGAGATCGTTTGGTTGGATGTAACATGGTGATTTGAATATAATTGGCACCGCACATTACAAAGGCTGCCTATTGCCAACTCTGCCATGAATAATTTGTGTATGCAACATCCCGACTAATCGGCACATTTATCAGGGACCATAATACTTGTATAAATTATAATACATACATTATAATTATGATTACATTGGATTGTGACGCTTTCTTCTAACAAGCAAGCAGCCATTGGATGGGTGACCGATTTCATGTGGTTGTTTTCTGGATGCTGTTCGGCACCAGTCGTTAAGCCTAGTCAGACGCCTTTGGGCAGCTTGAAAACATCTGACAGTCGGGTTGTTACTTACCCGAGAACTCTCAAAGCACAAGCTTGCTTGTTTTGGGGTCCGCCAACCCGCACTAGGCCATAGCGTGGTGGACTAGGCCTAAACCCTTCCTTAATTCTAAGGAGACCCGTGCCCCAGCAGTGGGGACCTGATGGGACGTGATGAATATGTTCACCGGCAATATTACATTCAAATATATTCAGCGCCCTGAAGTTTTTGTTTCGGATTAGGTTGTTTAATTAACAAAGACATTGCTTTTAGCGCGGATTTGATATCGCAGTACGGTTTTAGTTTGCTAATAGCTCGTGGCTCGTGTTTAAATTGAATTGCTCCTGCAAACGAACACACAGTGCATACGCTGTTTCTAGGAATTTTGCTAGAGATGAGAGTCGGCGGAGGGAGTTTGAGTGCTTTTCGGCCTCGCAATGCGGCGGGTTATAGCTAATTATATTGTAATCCATAGGTAGCTAGTTGATATCCGGCTCGAAGGACCATGAAACGGAGCGGGACTGAGCACTTGATTAATAAATTACGCTCTTAAAATTATCAGATGATAGAACAAATGCAGATACGTCAGGTGGGTAGAGAGAAGAGAAGAAGAAGTTGCCATACGACAAAATACATATTTTATATGTTTACACACAATAAACTTATAAAACCAAAATTTTTCTGGTAGGATTAAAATCAAAAATAAAATCCATTATTAATTTAAAAGTTAACTTTTTAAATACTTCATAAACGATAATAAAAAGACTATGATGTTGTCAAAACCACTTTAGACAGTTCATTAGTCTAAAGTGCTTTTAAAAGCTTCTCAAAATATTTTATTATGGAACAGCCAGTTTATCTACAGAGTTGTTATACCTATCTATTACCTTTTGTGCCACCGTTGAAGTTTTACCTTATTAGTAGGTACCTAATCGTATATGTAGAGGTTTGAAAATAATTAATCCTGCCAACTACTTATAAGTATATTTGAAGTAACCTTACAGTAAATTAATGACAAGACTTCCAATTATTACATTATTTGTTCCACTGTTGCCAAGGTAAAAAATTCATATAAAATAATTATATTATAATATCAATTATGTCTCACTGCTGGGTAAAGACTGAGGGCCTTACCACAAAAAATTTGACAATACTTAACATATGTTAAGCGCTGTCAAACGCCTACAAAATCTGTCAAATTTCGTTTTAAACACTAGTTAAACAGTGTTTAATGTTTTTTGTAGTAGCACAGTAAAGGTCTTCTTCGTAATCTAAAGTTCTCCTATTAAAATGTGTGACCTAAAATTAAATAGTAGAATTTAATATTCGTTTGCACGAGCCAGTAATTCGTTTCTATTCAGTTGGCGCGCTATTAGCTCCAGAGAATATAAAATTACGAGGAATTTATGTCCGCCCCTTGAAGCTAGTATCAAAATACTTTATTGAAATTATTAGGTACCTAAATCATATAAGTACTTACTTAATTATAATACCTTAAATGTAAGTAGGTACATAATTATTTAAGACTTTAACTGTGTTACTACAAAAAACTTTAAACACTGTTTAACTTGTTAACACTTGTGTTTAAAACAAAATTTGACAGATTTTGTAGGCGTTTGACAGCGCTAAACACCTGTTAAATACCGTCTAAGTTTTTGTGGTATGGCCCACATAGTTTAAAATGCAAAATATTAGGTATAGTTTAAAATCATTCAAACATATAGAAATGATTTTTATGTTGACCGACCGATGTGCGGTGCTAGAAGTTGGAGTCTTCTGAATGGTGGACCCGAAACGAATAGAATGTTTTTACTACTCATCAAGAACTGAAAAATACTGCATCTGATCGATTTATTTTACGTTATTTTATCCTAAGTATAATTCGTACCTAATATACTAAACTATATTATTAAGAATTATTCCATTGTTTTCTCGGTCAAAGTTGCTTCAGTTTATAATGTACCTGTCGTAAGAAAAGAGCTGAGTTGACTCGCGGCTACCGTGCTACTACCAAACCTCCAGGCGCTTTCCGCCCACCACATTTCTCCACAAGTCCCTCAACACGGTATTTAAAGGCGCGTCCACCGGTTAAATAAGGAAGTTCTTGTTGTAACAAGTGCTCGTAAAAAGTCTTGAGCGCCCATTCAGATAAGGGCGGGAAGATAACGACCGCCCCCCCGTCCGTAAAAAGGACTATTTAAATTTTTCACCCATTTTGCAGCATGCACGAAACGTAGAATGCAGAGTTTACGTTTTCCGAAACGTGTATTTACTCGGCAACAAAATACCTGCGTCGTCATTTGTGGGTTTTATCGATCGTTTACTAACTGGCATGTACTTGTATGTCGATTATTTATTTAGATATCAAGAGAGTCATTAGAACATGGTTCCTATTGTGTGCCATTGGTTATTATGTGTGGTTGTTTGAATATTGAATATATCTGATGATGGAAGCGTAATAATGCCTCAATAAACACGGCCCTACTTTTTTCATAGGAAAGGTACGTACTACCTACTGTACCTACGCTCTGTTTAACCTACGCTTGGAGCCGTGATACGTACAAAACATCCTTCCCAGAACGCATACATATTCAGTAGTACCTACCCACTAATTTCGTACACCCCTCACCTAGTTTCAGTCGTGTGTTTCGGCTCGCCGGCGCGAGCCCTCACAGCCCGAATTTCAGCCAGAATTCCCGCTGAAGAGGCGGCATTCTAGGTAATTTCCAACCATTTAGTCGTCATACGTCAATACGCCGCACAATTAGTGGGTAATGGACAGAGCTCCCGTCTCGGTGCCGGCTGGAGCCACGCATTCGTAATGAACCTATTAGGGCTCCAGCCTCACTGACATCCTGTTTGTCGATTGGGGAATTCAAATGCGAATTGTAATAAATAACATATACCTAGATACTATAATATTACTTGAATGTAGTCTTATCTACGTGGTATTAGTAATGTATGCTCTCTGCGGCTTGGTCACGTTCGGAAGCGCCTTGCAATTGGTCCAATTTATGAGTGAATCAAAGTTGGACCAATCACGGGGAGGAACGCTGTTCTACAAAAAGGCTAGAGTGCTCATCCGACCGCCGCCGTCCAGATTGCAACTGAAAATTACGTACACGTATTTTTGAAATTTCCGGAACAATATGAGTTTCTGTTAATTAAATTTATTATGTTTGTAAACTATTAAATCTACTTTATCCATTCCAGGAAACAAATCGACTCAATTTCTTAATAGCATTGTGAGTTTTTATTTAATTTTGCTGGTTTTTACTTTACAGTATATACATATTTTATTTTCTATGAAAACCCTGAAAGGCTAGGTTTACAGGCTGACTAAATGTACTAAATGTGGATGCTGAAGTAGGTTCTCTGTTAATAGATTTATACCTAGTGGAAGTTTCTGCAGTAGATAAGATTAAAATAATTATGATTTCAACATTAATCTTTTTCAACAAAATTCTAAGTGAGCCTGTACGTAGGATTAACTCCTACGTATAAGGACAAATTCTGTATTTAAAACTAAAAAATACCAAAAAGAACAGCTGCAGGCATAGAGTTAGGTACTTTGTTTGACAAAAGTTAATTTGACGAGAGAATTCTAAACGCGCGATTTACACTTTGGCTATGAGTCTAAAAATAACCTTGAGCTCTATTTCCCTTTACTTTTCTGGAATATTGCGTTTCCTAGTTTCACCGAAAATCGGTCAGGACACGTTATTTGACCGAAAAGGGACTGGGTCGTGTGCAATATCCGTCGAAGACGCCCATTTTGAAGCCTCGTGTTCAAACTTTCGGATCACCATTTCTGTTAAATTACATTATCATATTCTTCTGTGTAATATATATACCTACATGTAGGCATATCCAAGTTTTTTCAAGGTAAGAAAATAGACATGAATTCTTTGTTATGTCTAGGACGGCATGATTTTCCGTGCCCGGAGACATTTTGTCTGTGTAGACAGCACGAATTTATGTAATTTGCCTGTACCTACATAATAGGTATACAACATGAATTTTCTTAGCGCCCCAGTATGATTTAGGCACGTTCAAGAATGGTACCGCTAACCTAAGTCACAATAAACCCCGAAAAGTCCGAAAACATAACAAATAAATATTAGTAAGGATTCGGCTGTCACCAATGATTTCGCCAGAGCCTCTTTTAATATTTCTCACATTCCATAGGGTTCCCATAATTATAAGTTGAACCCCACGTATTCTGTACTTCAACATGGGCTATTCACATTTTACGTCATTAACACGTTATATTATGAACCACCTGTATAATTACCGTACGAAATTATTTTCAAATTTTCAACGACTGATGAGTGTTAGATACTTGTTAATTTTATAGCAAGTATAGATAGGCAGGTATGGTTTAGGGGTAAGTAACTAGGTATTATGTTTTTATAAAGGTGAGAAAAACCCTTTCAAATATTCTAAATTGGTAAATTAGTAATAAATATAATATATAAAAAGTACCTATAATAAAAACCCGAATAAAGCCGTCCTTCACTAGCAGTCCAGTAGTTATAGTAAATACCTACCTACATGTCTATGTGACAGCAATTTATGTGGTTAGCCATGTGGGAATCTGAGGTCACAAACCACAGTAAGTAGGTATGTTGTACCTATAGATATAGGATGAGTTAGCCAACGCATATCTAACGTCATGTCATCATTAACCTCAAGATTGATTGTGCATGCAGTCAATAATAACGCATTCACGGGCAATTAAAAAGTTCCAGTCACAATTTTTTTTTTTTTTCTTAACCTCTATTGTCCCACTGCTGGGCAAAGGTCTATCCCTGAACATTCCACTTATCCCTTTCTTGGGCCTGCTCACACCATTCCGTGTTAAAATTGTCCAAGTCATCTCCAGTCACAATAGCACCAAATTATTCCTACGCGAAAAAGATTAGCTTAATGACGCTGTCTGCAATATTAAAGTACATTTAACAAAGCATCAGAATATTACCAACAAAAATGTAATGGTGTAAAATTGTGGTCCATTTTGTAAGTGGAACTTTCAGTGCTCGCAAGTATATTATTATATGTTTTGTCCGAGCTTTTTGTCATACAGTTGTCATGATTTTCATAAAAAAAACGGAGTTCTTAAGTTATAGAACGACCTAGAGCTCCGAACAAGAGTCGTGTAGTACCTACTACAAATAAAAAAATCATAATATCTAAATTCACTAAAGTCAGGGTCAAATCAATCAAATCAAACGGGATAAGTATAAAATATTATGATGTTCTCTCTGCCAATATGGTCCCACTTCCTTTGTGCTACAGATGTACGGATGTGTGTTTTCGTACAACAAAGAGGCTAATGCTCATTAAAACGAAGCAGCATCTATGTACGTGCTGTGTCCTATATCCAGCGATTCACGGGGATAGTCTAGCTTCACAACAAAAGAACTGGAGTTGTCAGTGCAATCGCTATGTTTAATATCACGAGATAGCGTCAAGTCAGGAAAAGCTCAGTGTGCGAAAAAGGAAGTTTCAGATTTTTTTGTCTAGGCTGGTTGCACTTATCGCCAAATAATCTCGTATCTAATACAGTAGTTACATGTAAAAAGTATCGGGATTAGATCAATAAAACACAAAATATTCATCAAAATTTATTTTATCACCTTCAAAATAATATTATTATGCACCTTCTGAAACGATACACATACGCCAACGAATAATCTAATCCTTAAAACATTTTTTTAAAGCTGTTTCCAGGGTTGTGTTTAGTACTTGCGGCGAAATTTCCTTGATGTCTTCTATCGATTGAAAACAGTGCTACAAAGTGGTAATTTGAGTTTAGGATAAAGTAAATTTGGATGAAAAGATAACCAATATTTTGTGTTTTATTGATCTAATCCCAATACTTTTTACACAGAGTAGTATACCGATTGTATGACGTAACTATCATTCATAGTTTTTGTCATGCTAGAGTGACCCCGCAGCGACTCAGTGCTGGCTCCGATTGCTACGTGCTAGTTCCTAACTTTCTTGCCTCAATAGGCGTTCGATGGCGCGCGTTTCGCTTTGCCATCGCGACATTCTACCGCTACGGGCCAGGGTTTTTCAAAAGGCTGATAAATTTAATTTTATAATAAACAAGGGTTCTTGGTGATGCTGTACAGAATCAGTCCATAATCGCAGAAATTCCGATCATAATGTCTCTCCGAAGGAGTGATAATCCACAAGAAACCAGGGAACATGAGAAAGTCGATTTTTAAATCACAAACAACCCGAATATTAGTATATTCCTACCTTATTTTTTATGTTTCTTGTTTAAGCTCTCTGATGTATCTTAATTAATTAACATTTTTCCTTAGTTACTGAACAAAACAGCGACATTTATTACCCTAATGAAAATTAAAATGGCCGTTTAAAGAAAATAAAAACCCCAAACAGCCCCGGGAGATACTAATTGAGACGAACCGGTCTGAATAAATTACCATTCGTACTAATGTAAAGAAATTGTTATTTACTCACTTTTCTATTTAAGTACATAAAGTATTAAGTAACTAGTTGCTTTTTACTACCATTTGTATAAACCTTATACCTAGATAATTTTTCACCTTTCATCGGTAAACGCAAACCCAATCCCACAGTCCGTAAAAATCCACTGCAGGGCGTAAGACTTCTCCAACCTTAAGCACCTTATTCACTTCACGCACCGCGAGCCGAGCCCCTAACCATACCATTCCGTTGACAAATCCATCATCGCCCACGCACTACACGAGCCCCGAGTTGCAGTCCAGTGGATTGTGAACTTTGTTGAGCCTCGCACAAGGAACATATTCGTACTTCTCTCGCTAAGCTCGCGAGCCCAGACGGCGAGCGCCGCGCCGAGCCGCGAGCCGCACCCGCCTACCCATTTACGAGTACACGCTGATTTGTCCGCGGACTTGTCACCAGCGACAAATCCGCGGATTTTCGCGCCCGTGAATGGGGGCCTTTACTGGTTTATGCCACAATCTTCTGGCACTCGGGTTGAATATAACCTTTTCCGGGATTTTTCTTGGTTTGTTTATGTGAGATATTAGAGCGCATTTAGTGTTTATCACCGTGGTGAAAGGATTCTTCTTCAGCATATAGCGGTTAACTGCTGGACGTAGGTCTATCCTCCAAAGAAGGCCACAGGCTACATGCGATCTATAGCTTTCCGCATCCAATGGTGATAGGATTAGCGAGTAAGCTTCATTCTGATTGCCCTGGGTGCGCCAGACGTATTATAACGTACAGCTATTTTACCACCACCAACACATTAGCAATTAACAATCCTTAAGAAGAGTCGCTCGCCTGTCAAATGTTTGTCAGATCCAAATTAAATACGTCAGATTCCACATGCGAGCGATGCTGCTTATGGATTGTTAATTGCTAATGTTTGGTGGTGGTAGCCCCACGGTTGGTACATATATCACTCGGGGAGGCCCCTTTCGTTTCGTGCACGAAAGGAACCATATCCACAGGCGAAGCGGGAGCGGTCCGGGCGTGCAGTCCCGAAGTTCGTCCGCAAGGAGAGATCCACTCAGACACACGTATCGGCGGGATTGACCCCCCCGCGCCCCTCTCATCCCCACCTACCCCGTGTTCCCGGGACAACTTTGTGGGGCCGTTCCCGCGCTTTTGTTTCGCGCGCTGGCTTTCCGGTGTGTGGTGTTCACTGCACGGGAGGTGGCTACGTAAATACTAGTAGCTATCGGAGCAGTCCTACTTCTTAATTGTTTATTTATTTAGAGAAAATGATAGAGGTAGATCATAGATAGTACCTAATATAAAAACGAATAAAAGATACATTTCCTATTTGGATACGAAACCCTAAAAATGATATCGTAACGTCTAGACTAAATATTGACTTTTTGTGAAGTAGGTAACGCTATTTTGTACCCACCACTCATTTCTTAAGTTTATTTTTATCTGAAACTGTACAAAAGAAAAAGCGGAAAAGCTCTAATCAATCAAGCCGCTAGTATTGATGGCCTCCAATTACTTACGGCCACCAGCTAATTACTATGATAAAGGGATCGCGATCGGACTCGGCCGGAGTAGGTAAAAACTTTCACATCTCTCCTTGAAAGATATAGTATTTTATACAACTAATACCGTGATTTACTTATAACAGTGTTATTTTGTGTCCCACACTTATGTTCCGATAAGTGTGGGAGTGTGTAGTTAATATAAAAATAAAATTATATGCGATTAGTGTCATTTACAGCCCAGAGGGGTGTCATTTTTGTGTCATGTTCACTTGATTGCTATAAATGTTTATTTTTGCAGTTTAATGAAATTAAATCTGCATTTTGTTTGGGTAATAACTTGGCTTCTTCAAGCCAATTCCGGCTTGACTAAAGACCCTGACACCTGCTTCCGTGAAATCAAAATTTACGGCAATAGCTATAAAGAAATACAATAAGCCTGCAGGTCAGCTATCTCAGATCTATAATTTAGGGACCATCGTTTCCAGAATGATTTGGAAAATGCTCGAAATCTCGGTGTGGAATTGCGAAGGTTTCGGTTAGAGATCGTTCCCGTAATGGGCGCCCATCGGGGCTGCGAAGATGGCATCCATATTATCTACCATTAGACCAATGTTTGTGTTCAGCAATTGATGCTTACAGTTTGTACCTGCCTATAGGTGGGTAGAACTTTGTTTTTCGAGTGGAAATTCCAGGAACAAAGGTCGCAATTTAGACACTAGGTGCTAATAGGCACTTTCCCAAAATACATTAAACATTTTGATAAGTATTTTATATTTTAAGGATCAATAGGTAATTGGAGAATTTCTACAGCACCTCGGTACCTACATAGTTATTATGATAATTTTTATGGGAAATTAAAAAACGTGCAATTTCAAAGGTTGTTCAATGTTTCCAGTAGAGCACGGCTATTTACAACCATGTTACTGCTTTTCACAACCCATAGTGTTTCGAATGTTTTAAGGTTTAAATAATGTTAGTAATACAATTTTAGTTAAGTCTTTCCTAATTAGTTGGAGTGTATAGTAATGCACTTAATTTAGGAAGGTTTAGTTGGAGGTATTGCCGGAATTCCGCTATATAATGTGTTGGCAAATTTGCTGTCCCGAAAGCGAGTGCAATGTGCACTACAAAATTGCATTTCATGAAGTAATTAGTTCGCACTGTATGCTAATGGTTAGTGATACAGTTATAGATTCATAGTATTGGTTATTTAGGATCACGATATTTGGCAATACGGCGCTCAGTTATATTATAATCCTAATCCTAACTAATATTATAAATGCGAAAATAACTGTGTCTGTCTATCTGTCTGTCTGTCTGTCGGTCTGTCTGTCTGTCTGTCTGTCTGTTACTCTTTCACGCCAAAACTACTGAACGGATTTGAATGAAATTTGGTATACATACGGTCTAGACCCTGGGAAAGAACATAGGCTACTTTTTATCCCGGAATTCCCACGGGAAAACTTTTTAAGGCGAAGCGAAGCGCGCGGGTACAGCTAGTTTATTTATAATTTTAAGTTATTTCAATTGTGTAGCTTTTCATTGCTTTTCAAATAAAACAATATACCTACCTATGCCTTTGTGCATAATTGACTAAATCCCCATCACTCCATAATTTATCGAAACAGAATGATAGAGACAAATATTTAAGTTTATTTTGTTGTTTGCTTGGGTTGGGGTAGGCTAATACAGTGCTACAACTAGACTAGACTTTTTTCATTGAGTGATTAAACTCAATAAGGCAAGACTATAAAATAAAAGAGATCAATCAAGTCATTTTTCTTACATAGAACTAGTAGTTGAGTACCAAATTAATGATTGCATTGTAAAATATTCACACATTACCAACCGTGACAAATATTATTAAACCGGAAAGTAATTAATTATAATACAGAACTTCACTATAGGTACCCAATTGGTACCATATTTTATTTGGACGATAAAATATTTATAACATTTTATGGCTCGCGTATCGCTTTTCATTTGCAACGAAGTGTATCTAGAGGTTTATCTTCCTGAACCCTTTCAAATATAAACACGTACACCGTATTGTTATGTCTCAATGTCTACATTTTACTCGGTAAACTGATCTCGTATCGAAAATGGAGGTCCAAATATGACGTGACAAATTTTAATCGAAGGCTCGAGTTTCAGGATCGTGTTTGAACATGTTAATGTCATCTCGATATGGGTAACAAAATAACATATCGATATATGGGTAACAATAATTGTTCATTGATGTAAAAGGGCTTTCTATTGTTAGTATTTGTACCTATTACTGATAACAGGATTGCACGCTGGTATGGGAGCTTTTGGGGTTATAAATCCATAGACTAGTGATGGATAGAAGTGGCGGTGTCAAAAATCTGTCAGATCCATATCGTCAGTTACGTTACGATTTAACAAGCGAGCGACACGGCGGCTTAAGAATTTGTTCGGTGGTGGTAGCCCCACTGTGCTAAATTTCAATCCACAATAATCCTGAAAATGTGTTAGGTTAGTTTAGAACAAAATCTGCTATTTTAAAAGTGTACAAAAATATTTGTTTTGTTTCTTCAATTTTAATCATTGTTTGTTTTACGGTCTACCCCAAAAACCTTTAAAGTTGGACATTAAGTAATAAAATAATATAATGAAGCACAATGAATAATAAATTCTAGATGTAACTCTCATAAGATTTGTTCATTTTCATATACCGAGCTTTTAAATGACACAAAATGCTTTCATTTCATTCACATTAATAACTTTAAGCGTTACTATAATAATTATGTATACCTACAGTTAAAGTAGATAACCAGGAAAACATGTTATGAAAGTACACAGTAATCACAGAGAAGATGTACAATGTACATACATTTACATAACTGACCTAACACCTTTCTAATTTCGATTGGCAATTGCATTTTTTTCCGATGAAATATGAATAAGTAATCCGGCGTGGTTACGCGCCCGGCATGGGGTTATTTTATGCTTTACAGAAAACCTAAGTTGGAGAGAAAGAAGGGTTCAGTGCCAGTATCGATAGAATAGTTGTTCAGTATTTTTGTAAGCATTTATTACTTATTTTTTTGTAAGTATTTTTTTTTAAATCATTGTTAGTAATTTTGGATTCGAGTCTCTCTGAAAGATCGCATCCGGGACGAAGTAATCCGACAGAGAACTAAAGTCACCGACATAGCTCACCGAGTTAGTAAGCTTAAGTGGCAGTGGGCTGGTCACATCTGTCGAAGAACCGATGAACGATGGGGTAAAGGTGTTCTGGAGTGGAGGCTGCGACTAGGCAAACGTAGTGTGGGACGCCCTCCGGCTAGATGGGGTGACGACTTCCGAAAGGTGGCTGGTTATGATTGGATGCGGAAAGCTAAAGATCGCATCCAGTGGCGTGGGAGAGGCCTACGTCCAGCAGTGGACTGCTATAGGCTGATGATGATGATGATGATGATGAATTTTGGTTTGGTTACAATACAAAGGTAGTGCTACTCTGTTTTTGCAACATAGGTACTTAGATACCTACAATATACTCAGCTATGTAGTATGTAAACATACTTACTTTAAGCGTCAATTCACACGTACCACAACCACACCACGTCGCAGCGACATAATGTGGTCAAGCTGTGGTTACGTGTGAATAGTGTGACAGCGGCTTTTTGCAGTTGCGTTGTGGCAGCGACAAAATGTCGATGTGGTTGTGTTGTCGCTGTCGTTGCGATGTGGTAACCATGTGGTCGTATGCAATTAATAGGGAGAGGAGGTGGCCGCGGTGCCGCCGCCGCGTGGCGGCGTTGCCGACGTGGTTGCGATGTGGTTGCGATGTGTTCGTATTACACAGGTGGTCGATGACAACGGCAAAATGTGGCAAGTGTGAATTGGATTATTCATTTGCAATACAAAATATACGCCCGACCACACGGCGTGGTTGTGGTGTGGTTGTGGCTGTGGTGTGGTTGTGGTGCGTCTGAATTGACCCAAATTCTTACAACCTCAAGGGACAGATTAATTATATTATTATTATTATTACTTATGGTTTAAATTTCAGCTCTATATCTCGACGCATCCCAGCCGATATACAGGGTCTTGTCAGACAGACGGACGGACAACATAGTGATTCTAAGGTTTTTGTTTCCTAGCTTTTGAGGTAAAGAAAGATGGTTGCCATGTAATGGGTACTTCGAAACTTAGTTTTTCGTAAGCTGGTGTGACCCCCCTGAACGGGGTTACGTGAGTCTTGGAGTATGTCAAACCAATCTAATGTGACATCACGGCATGAACAAAGTATGCCGTATAATACGCTGGGAAAATTATGAGCTAGTTGAGGAAAGAACATTGAGTAGGTAAGTTCATTAAGAGTTGTGGAGAAGGGCAATGGGTAAAAATGTACTGTTAAGCTAAGCGTCCACCTTTCGGTATCGCGTTATAAGTTTAACGTGTCTGTCTGTGGTCTGTGGTAGCGTAGTTGAACCGGGTATTGATTTGGTTTTTTTTTTCAAGGTGTTCTTAGCTTCTATATTTTATCAAAATCGGCTTAGCCGTTCTAAAGATATGCTACTTTTAGTGTTCGTTGGTTAGGTTACTTACATAATGCCACTGAAGGCTGAATTTAACACGGGTTGTCATGACTGTTTGTTAAAATAAATGTAAATAGAGTTAGGCATAGTTTTAAACGTGGCTACTTGAACCCCTGTACTTTATATGTTGACGGATTTAAATAAAGAGCCAATAAAATGCCACAGCGCGGCCAATTCAGCGTACGTGCAAGCTTATTGGGAAGCGGAACGGTACGGCTCATTTGTGGTCTATTTATAAATGGCCGCTCTGTAATATTCATAAGGCTGTGACCGGCTCGCGCATTGCAAGTCAGCAGAAGTTCGCCCGCTTTTTGACAACCTCAGATTAACAATATATGGAGTAGATGGTGTGTCAGATGTAAAACAAGGGAAAAGTGTTAGCATTTGGTTTACTGTCAAACCGTTTTCATCACCATCAGCCTTCTATCGCCCACTGTTGGGTATAGGCCTCCTTATTTGTATGCCAATTCTTTCGGTCAAACCGTTTTAAGTTCAACATAATGACACAGTCACAAATCTTCCATCCAACTGAACTACCTAATTCAAAACAAGATGATAGAAGTGGGGTGTAATTTGTGGAGTCGTTTCTTTTGCACTGACACTCCATCTCGTTTGCATATCGTTAATCTAAGTGGACAACTCATAACTGCTGCGTTTGTTGTCTCCGGCAACTTGGGCCATTGCTGCACTCATTCCGCGGAACTAGTTTAGGCTGAAGTTTTGGCGGTGCCGGGTTTTATTTTGAAGTTATTTTGAACGCTATGGTGGAGTGTGATCTTTTGATCGTGGCTTTCTGTTTGATGCGCGGAAAGTTGTGAAATCCTTAAACAGAAACTTTTGTTTTCCATTTTTTCGTTAGTTCCCAAGTTTTTATTCAATTTGATTAAACATAAAGTACGTACTTACAACTTACTGTACTTACTAAATAAAATAAAGATTGTTTTGTACTGATAGAATAATTGATTTTGAAATTCTGATTTAATTTTCGGGCTTAGATATAGCATGCTGCACATGTAGATTTCGGCTTAATATATCCTTTTGGCAACCTGTAGAAATTACAAATAAGTACTATAATTTCTGAACTTGAATTTGCATACGGGCTCTTTTGTCTTCTTCTGTATAATAATTTCAGAGATGGCCGTGGCTCGGTAGCTGTAGCTATAGCTCCATGTAATGTGTGTACTGTGTACTGTGTCACTGTGAAATAATTATTTTCTTCATAATCAACTTACGTATTTATCCGGGCCAGTGTTTATTACTGCTTATGTGTGTGCAAATACACGCTCAGCAGTATTAGCGACATAGCGACGTGCCTGCGTCACTCACGTGCGAGATAGCGGAATTGTGCTGACTTATTGTCAGGCCTATTAGCGTTATTTACTTGTTTTAGTAGCGTACTAGACTAGCTGTCGCCTGTGAACTTTGCTTCGCTTTAAAAGGTTTTCTCGTGCAGCAGGATTTCTACAATGACGCATTAGGCCCGGGTCTCCTATTTACGCCGTAGTTCGCGTCCAGCGTCACGCCGTAGGCCGCGTCACGATGCTCACTATAAAATGTACTGATGCGGTCTCCCTCACACGCCGACGTTGGCGCGTAGACGTAGTGAGCATTGTGACGCGGCCTACGGCGAGACGCTGGACGCGATCTACGGCGCGTAATAGGAGACCCGCGCCTTAGGGATTAAGGATCCTGTACACCCCAGCATTACCGTATGAAGCATTGATTATCTGACACTCATTCACACAAGCTACGTCAAATTTGACAGATGAGCAATTCTGCATAAGGATTGTCGAAGCAAGTCTCATACTAGCACTTTGATACCCTTCCTCTCAATTTCCGTTACCTTTCCAGCCGTTTTCTCCCAGTCCTGCGGTTTGAGCTGTGTTTGTCGTTTAGTCATTCAGGCAACTATATTTTAACACAAACTAGATGGAGTGTCACATACATAATGCCTACCTACCACTTATACGTAGGTGGTCTGAAAAGTTTCCGACCTCAACGTGAAGATGGCAGCACACATCAATTAAAGTCAGGGAATGTGCATCTTTTGACAGCAACACTTCAAAGTTTCAGCCATTTTTGACGCGTGGTTTTTATTTTACACTCGTTTGAGTGAGTCGATGTGAGCATTTCTGTGAAAATTGAAAAAATCGAGTATCGAGCTGTCTTAAAATATTGGTTTTTGAAAGGGAATACCCCTACGCAAATGAAAGATGAGTTAGATTCTGTGTACGGGGACTCTTCACCGTCATTTACCACTGTAAAATTTTGGGCAGCCGAATTTAAACGTGGCCGTAAGAGCTTCGGAGATGATGAACGTTCGGGACGTCCAAAAACTGTAACACTGACGATAACATCGCTAAAGTTCTCCAAATGGTGTTAGACGACCGCCGAATTAAAGTGGGAGAGATAGCAGAGGCAATGAAAATGTCCAGAAAACGTGTTTATCACATATTAAATCAAGATTTAGGCATGAGGAGGCTGTCCGCGCGTTGGCTGCCGCGTTTTCTAACGTCAGACCAACGACGTGTTCGAATGAACATTTCCAATGCTCTGTTGGCGCAGTTTAGGCGCAATAAATCCGTGTTTTGGCGCCGCCTAATTACTGATTTACAGGCTAGGTAGAAGAATAAAAATAAATTTTAAGAAAAAAAATCTTGTATCTATGTTAGGTCGGAAACTTTTCAGACCACCCACGTACATAACTCGTATCTCCGTAGGTAAGTACATAATCATGAAATTATTCGCTCGGTATGTCAGCGGTGGCACTAATAAATGAGAGAGGTAGGTAATAAATTAAGTGATTCATAAAATACCTAACAGCCTACCAAATATGTACCTAAGTTGTACCTACCTACATAACTTATCGTACTTATATAACCTACGCTAAATGTACATACATAAATTGAAAAAAAATTACCAAAGTTTTTGTACAAGGCATTTTTAGGAAATTAAAAAGACTCAAAAGATAGGCGCTTATTCGAAACTTCTATTAGGGTAAAGTACCTACGTATTTATCAATAATTGTTACAAAATTATTATTATTGTTAATAATACCGACATGACGCGTGACAAGGCGCTATCTAAACGTCAGTACAGTAACAGGAAATCCATTTATGATATTTTACTCGCAGTAAAGATAATATTATTTATTTATAGCTCATGGTAATATCAAACATACGTATACGTAAGGACAAAGGGCCAGTTTATATAATATTCTGAAATTGAACCTTATTGAGGAATGTTCTAATGTTAGGGAAAACTATTATTGAAGAACAATTGACAATGGGCAAAATAGGTAGGTAGTCTATCTACATGAAGAGTAAAGTACATAAAAATATAGGTACTTATGGACTTTTAGTTTCTGCTTGTGTGGCAGACATTATTTTGATTTACACAAAGTGAAGCACATAAAAAGATAACGAACTAGCCGTCGCGGCCACTAAAACGAACGAATGATTAGATCCATAAAAAATAAAATCATTTTTGCGGTGAAAAAAGGAGAAAAAGCATTAAGTATTATCTTTTATGAAAATTAGCTTTTTTTATCGGCGAAGCTGCGTGGCGCATCTCGAGACCGCATCCCGTGGCTCGGCCGCCGCCGCCGCCGCCGCCGTCAGTCTGTTTCCGACCGCCAGAGTGAGCGCACGTCTGTCGCGGCACTCCCCCCCTCTGTGACGAGCTTTCGTATCCAGTGCACATATCATATCGACATTTATGGATGGATTTTCACAGTGCTAGTGTATTTTTAAATTGAGTGATTGTAAAACAACAGTTTGTGTCTCGCTCTGGACTAGTTCCGGGGGAAACTTCAACAATATTCAAGGTTGGTGTTTTATGCCTCGCGAATGTTAATGCGATTGGATGCCATCGGAATGTCACTTCACTTGTCTTGCCGGTTGGGAGCATATAGGTTTATCACATAACTATGTGTTACTTATACTTAATATAAAATGCAAAGTCTGCAGCCATATAGCGAGAAAGTTCAATAACTTTACTTAGCTTATGATCAGCAATTCACAAGTTGTATCTTCGAGTCCAAGTTCGTTGACTTGTTGAACCTGTCTCGCTTCCTAATTGATTTTCGGACCGGTGCCGGTCAGGTGGGCTGGTTTTCCTTCTTCGTGCAAAAATGAATCACAGAATTTGAGGCAATAATGAATATATTTATTTATTAAATACTTTATTGCACAAATATAACAATATACTTACTTAGCTATAAATTAAAGTCTTGATAAGGTAGGAAGATGCAATACAACATTCAGTAATTTCTCACTACATTACTGTCTAATAGATAAACACCCATTTTGAAAAATTATAGTGGCTGTGAAGATGTGAAGAGACTGAATAGAAATTTTATGGTAGTTATCTACAAAGTAACACATGGATGTGAAAATCATAACTTTCGACCACCTGGATATGTAATTTCTTGCCGACGGCTGAAGCAACAAGCAAAATTTCTAAAAACAACACTATGAAATTTATGTTGTAAGAGTGCTCAATGCTCATCATTATAAAGAAATGACAATATAATAAGGATGATGATACAAATTATCCTCAGACAGAATAGACATGGCTTGTATCACCACAATTGTTTTTGATGAATTAAAACCGCGTCATTACCAAAACAAAGACACAATTTTATTAACTTGTTCAATAATTGAAATGATTCACGCTAACCACCACTAAATTATAGTTCTCAACTTTAAGTATCTAATTTGTCATATGTCAAGAGTACCTTCAACGATAATAAATCACCATTGTGGCATGGCATTAGGTAGCTCATTATGTAATTACCCTATTCTTTTCAATGTTTGGTCACACTTAATTCACAGTACAGTTACTTGTGTACACATATGGATGTGTTCAAATAAAAAGATAATAAAATGATAATCTGGTGGTTTGTCTCAAGACAAAAACATTTTACAGGTAGAATCAATGGCATTGGAGCTAATAATAATCCAGGTATAGGCTTTAGCCAAATGATTTTCGAAGTTTTGACAAGTTCCAAGACGAATGATGTAACTCAAGTATCAGTTTTAGAAGAAACGTGTAAAACTTGCTAACCTTGGGAGGATGATTGAAAACTAATTAGAAAGGTGGAGTAGGTTCCAGTGACACAGCAATTTATGAATGCTCAAAGTTTCCGGTTACAGGACGTCGTTAAATTGCCCACAGACGTCTATTACAGAAGCAATTTTATATACGCTTCTTGCAAATTAAAGTATTGATGACATGCACTTCTTGGATTTAAGACCTGAATGCAATTTCAAATAATTTGTAAAGAATTTATGTGGTTGCTTTACAGGCACGGAACACAGATATGGCATAATTATGAGCTCATAAAATGGCCATAAAACCTAAGATAATGAAACCGAAAATGTCCCTCAAGTTATAGCAAAAACGAGTTATCGTGCATGGGAGGCATTATCATCAAAACAACGTGAGGTTTAATTTTAAAGCGCTTTGTTTTATGGGGTAATCAAAATTATGCACGACGGCTTTCATATTTTCTGAGACGTCGACTCTCGTACCGGTTGTGAGTTTTGTTCCCTATTCAGTACCAACTGCCGCAGCAGTTTTAATCGCACCAAGTTCCTGCCGTGAGACTTGGCTTAAACAATCGTCATAAATTGGAGTTGTACGGCGCCTGCTCCGCTCGGTGTTTAATTATACAAACCCCCGAACAATGTCGCTGTGCCTTACGAAATGCGCTTGAATATCGTCATAATGTCTTGCCTATGAGAATCAAGTCTTAATTAGCAGTGTGACGTAATATAGATTCCAGCTGAGCTTACATCGAACGTAAGTAATTAATACTAATTCTATGCTTTCGCTCCACCAACGCGGAACGGTGCCTGGGAAATTGGCTGTTTTTGCCTTTTTTTCTATCTTTATGTTCGAAAATTGAATAAATTCATGGGAATGGGGGCTAGTTATGGTGAGGCTCTATTAGCGCTTCGTGGTTTGTGTGGAATGGAGTACAAAAGAGTGGAACTGATGGAAATTCCCACTTTTCACTCTATTGGTCATTTGCGGTTTCGTATACATAAAGTCTGAGAGCATATATTATTGTTATTGCCTGGTGTGTAACCAAATTACCAACTACCATGTGAGGTTCACCGCTATTATTTTCAATTAAAAATCTTTCTAGCTTTTATTCTTTGCTTTGATTTCGCAAATGCATGTTTTAAATCTTCGTGAAACTTTATGAATTCTTAATTTGGTCAACTATGCATCGGGAATATAAAGTATATTGGTATCGATACCGGGGTAAATGCCCTCATAGTGCACATTCCAACTGACCTTGCAAGGTGAAGGCTCTACAAAGCACGCAAAGTTGCAAGCCTCGCCCTTGGCTAGGCAGGTTACAAACTAGTTTAAGTATCAAGACCAAGAGTCCATTAGATTATTAAAAGTCTCTTAAAGTTCTTTTCCAGTAAAGCCTTATCACAAGAAGTTGGTTATTTAGACATAGACATAGACATAGACACATCGTTTATTCACTCACAAAATACACATCACAAATACAAAACAACAATGTAGGTACAGTGGCATAAAGAATAACAATAATTGTGGTGTGTATTATGTCAGTAAAATGGCTCTGACTCAGCATGTGCTGTACAAAAAAAGCGAGTTGAGGTGGTACGCGGCTAAAAAATAATATGATATATGATATAAACGTGCTGTGTTTGCTCCGAAAGATTTATGTTTAAATTAGAATCTTTGTGTTAATAGTTTAAAACAATATATATACATATCATAATATAATAGGGTAATGGGGTAATGTTTTATTTCCATTGTTTACGCGGGATTTTAGAAACATAAACGTATTACTATTATTCTCTATACCTACATAGTCTGTTTTTCTCACTTGAACATGTTAATGTGCAATTCGTCGCGTCTAGGCAGTAGGTACTAACTAATTGATATAAGCAGCAACAATAATGATGCTGAAATAACAATAGATTAATAGAATTGTAAAGTATGATTTTTCTTGCCGATAGAATCAGTTTGAAATAATAACAAATTGTTACTGCTGGGTTTAATCATAAAATAATCTCTAAATGAGATGCATACGGTTTTACACAAAAAACTAGATACCTGTTAACAAGTAGATCCTGATGTTGAGCGCTGTTGAATTGTATAAGAATCTGTCCACTAAGATATCAAAAATATAATAAACCTGCTAACACATAGCTATAGACTTATGTTGTTTGAAATAAACAATATTCTATTTATTTAAATGCTCTTGACGTGGGTATATTTGACAATGCAGACAGACAGTGATAAAATTATTACTATTATCATTACGTTGTTCGATAAACTTATCCTGCGTGGTCAACTGTGTAATTTGATAAGTTTGTAGTAATTATAAAATACTCTTTATTTTAACATACAAATTATTTGAATTGTATGTAGTTTATATTGTGTAGCAAAATACTAACTATGGTATGTTCTTAATTTTGAGACCAAATGCAAGTCCTGATGACTTACTGCCAGTTTCTATAACTCTATCTATCTATAACTGGTAGTTACTTTCATAGGATTTTGACAGATTGTTACTTTTGATTATTTCAAAATCGTATGAAAGTAACTACCAGTTATGGATAGATAGAGATATAGAAACTGGCAGTATGTATGTATTAGACCTTAAGGTACAAAGGTTTAAGTCCTTAATATATATGCAGGATCTAACAACCCCTCAGACATTAGAACAGAATAGCCCTAAAGACTGTAATGATCATTTCAAAATTAGCCTATTGATTCCATCTGAGTAACACACAGCAAGGTATATTGAATTTAAACCAATAACATCCACGTATATGTCACGCACGCCACGAGTGGAGGCCGAAGTGAAATTATGGTAATCAAAGTAAATCTACACAAAATACACAGCACCATTAGTATTATGTTATAACTATTCCACTTAGTTGCTAAGGAACAGCGTGTATGTAGTATACACATACACAGTGTATCGTCGAGCTACCTTTGTTTTGTTTCATTGAATAATCGGATAGCGTGTGATTGCGGACGAATCAATCCAGGATCGGATATTGTATTTCGAATCAGTGCTTGTTACTGTGTTAACAGACGTCCATGTAGTTTTTTGTAATTAAAGTGTATGGAACCTATGCATCTATAATGCATAAATTATTGTTATGTTCATGAAATCGATGTGTCTTAGATACATCGGTTTATTAATTTGTTGGTACAACTGAACTGAGTAACTAACAATTACCATCTGACGTCTGTTTTAAAATTCATAATGTTATTATCAATTTTATAGTTTGAATTTATCAGGAAATACCTAGGCACAAAATTTCTAAGTATTATTTGTTATGGAAAATCTAAAGTGACATTTAAAGTAAACACTAACAAACGACATACTAAGCATATAATTTGAACAAAATAATAAAACAGTTTCAAGCATGAAAATCAATTAAGTGCCCGACACATATATAATATGTAACGAAACGTAACGTTGAATCGCTATAATAATATAAAACACGTCGTGAGGTTGGTAGACCGAGGATAATGCAACAAAAAATAACAGTGTACTTAAATTTTTATTACAGTATGAACAAATAAACAAAACATTGGATAAAACGATCCTAAATAAACGAATCTTAATGAAATTGCTTACTGCAAAATGTATTACATGATAAATACTGCTATCTCTAAACAAAATATAACAGATCTGTTATCGTATGTTGAATCGTTGTGTGTTGCTTATTTATTTACTGTTTCCTACATAAGCAGCACTTCCGCCCTCGAGAGTCTGATAGCAGATTTACATCAGTGACAATAAAACAAAGGCACAAATGAAATCCAACAAGACTCCCATACTTTATAAATCTTGCTCATCATCACACAGATGAGATGTACCTACGTAAGCTTAGATTTACGATATATTAACAAGATAGTGCCACATACAAAAAAAAACTAAAAATTTCCGCATTTTGTTTAATGTCAAACCGTTTTAAGTTCAACTTAATGACCAACAATGGTCATAAATGATTGTTCTAACCGAACAAAATAAGAGCTCAGTGCTAGAAGTAGGGTGTTATTTTGTCGAGAGGTTTCTTTTGCACTAACACTCCATCTAGTTTGTATTAAAATATGGTTGTACGTAACAAATACTAAGGGCCTGTTCCACAATGTCTGGTTAGTGGCTACCTGACGGATAAAATACATGCTGTCACTCTCTGTTACATTTTTTTAGACAGTGACAGCATGTATTTTATCCGACAGGTAGCGACTAACCAGACATTGTGAAACAGGGGCTAAGACTAATACAGTGAGGTAAATGGGGTAATTCTGTCCCAGCATTGTCGCACACGTCCACGTAACACGGTGGCATAAAAACTTCCGATGCAGATTAAAGCCACTCGGGTGTTACGAGAGTGAAATCACCCTCATGCATGTAGACTTCTCGTTTACATTCAATTGTAGAAACTGATATATCGAAGCTGTTTTACAAAGGTACATTTAATTAGGTATATATTTTTTTAATAAATTTTAACGCGCGAGTTATGACTTCCATAAGAAGAGTATAAAATTAGAAACTATGTATATTCTGGTGGCTAATCTTTTTTTGTCACATATCCTGCGGAAGAATTGGCGTACAAATAAGGAGGCCTATACCCAACAGTGGGCGATAGAAGGCTGATGATGATGATGATCCTGCATTTATCGATATGCAACTTCATTTGTATTTTGATTCATTTTGTAGAATGAAATATTATTTTTTTGCAAAACCAATAAAATATACGTAGATCAATCGAAGTGGATGAAATGGCGATGAAAAGGTTTTTTAAGTTTCATATTTGTTTCATTTTATTAATTCTTTATTACTGGGAATATGGCAAATCCTATATGAACGATTGAACCTACTCGTATAAATATAATGTACTTTTACTATTTTTTTTCTTAACGAAAATAACAATTATAAGTGTAATATGAACAAAGATTATAATCACATTGCAAGTTGGTCTTCTGCTGTGGATCGAGTACTTATACTACTATCCGGTGCTAAACAGGTTCTTAGCCGGACCCTCCTTGATCGTTTACAAAACCTTCGCATTGGATCGTGTTCTATCTAAAGATATTGAATACGATACACTCACGATTTCACGCTAATAAAAATCGTAATAAATAATTTAATATCACTAATGTATAGTATTTAAAAACTTAAATGCATTTCCAATGTTTCGACTTTGATGTGTACCGTCTTCCTAACTAATATTTTAAATGCGAAAGTAACTGTGTCAGTCTGTCTGTTACTCTTTCACGCCAAAACTACTGAGCGGATTTGAATGAAATTTGGTACACAAATGGTCCAGACTATGGGAAAGCACATAGGCTACTTTTTATCCCGGAATTCCTACGGGAAAACTTTTTATGGCGAGGCGAAGCTCGCGGGAACAGCTAGTCTACAATAATTTCTACTAATACTCCATCGATACATTTTTAGGGTTCCGTAGCCAAAATGGCAAAAACGGAACCCTTATAGTTTCGTCATGTCCGTCTGTCCGTCTGTCCGTCTGTCACAGCCGATTTACTCGGAAACTATAAGTACTACAGTGATGAAATTTGATGGGAATATGTGTTGTATGAACCGCTACAAAAATATGACACTAAATAGTAAAAAAAGAATTGGGGGTGGGGCCCCCCATACATGTAACTGAGGGATGAAATTTTTTTTTTCGATGTACATACCCGTGTGGGGTATCAATGGAAAGGTCTTTTAAAATGATATAAAGTTTTCTAAAAAACATTATTCTTAAAGTGAACGGTTTTTGAGATATCAGCTCTCAAAGTCGTAAAAAGTATGTCCCCCCCCCTCTATTTTTATAACTACGGGGTATAAAATTCTAAAAAAAATAGAGGTGATGCATGCTAATTAACTCTTTCAACGATTTTTGGTTTGATCAAAGTATCTCTTATAGTTTTTGAGATAGGTGACATAATAAGTTTATTATATTTGCTGCTACGGAACCCTTTGTGCGCGAGCCCGACTCGCACTTGGCCGGTTTTTTCATATATATTTTTGGAATCTATGAATGACAAGTTATCATGCAAATTGTAATAAAAGTAATGATTCACGTTTGACATTGTCCATTGGTAATTGCTGAATCGATTTGTATGATCACTGATACCCAATTCTCAACAACTTGGTTCACTAGCATTTCGAGCAGAGTGTTAGAATTAATTGCAAAATTGTCTCGCGCATTATTGCTTTATGACGCTGACCACTGACAGGCGTTTCAAAGTCTGGTTGAGAATTGCCCCGCTGTTCTTCGCTAGCGGGGCAATTCTCCTTGCGTTGTAGAGTCACCCGAGGCCATTCCTCGGTCAAGTGTACTCGCTACTTACCTGTTTAACCGCATTTGGTCAGTTTGCGTCGTCGATCACGGACTCGGCCGCAATTGGCATCTGATAATGTGCATTGACTACGTCTGTTGATGCAGACATTTGATGGGTAACTGTTTGGTCTGTGGGATCATTTTCAACATGGCTTTCTCGTGGTTATGCCTCTGATTAACATGCATGTTCATAAGTTCTTATAATACCGACATGTCGTAGCATCGTGGTTATTTGTAACTGATATCAGACCAGATTATAAGTGGTGTTTTTTTTATTGCAGCGTACACCTACAGAGGAAAACATAAAATACTGTTTTTAATCACTTCCTTAATTAATTTTTACTTTTATCCGATAACACTTAGTTACTAGGTTTAAACCGATAAGATTAAAATACCTACCGTAAATTAAAAGTACAAAAATTTTGCTACATACATTTGATAATATGAGTGTACAATAAGTCCTTTAATATTTGTTGCATTAACATACCAATAGTTTTCTTCATAATATGCTTTGGTTGTTAAGTGTGCTTTTATCTACTCGTATTTTTATATTTAATACATGCACATAATCATACATTTCTTTAGCTGTAAGTTTCTCATGCATGTAATGTCTGGTTATTAGGCGGCCCTTAGAATTCTTGACCACTTAGTTGGCATATTTTTAGTTTCAATGCACTATTGCGTGTGTTCCACAGTCTTATTACAGTGTTGTAACAGTTATTTCGGAGATATTTCGCCTCACGATTTGTAGGCATATTATATTTTTTTAAACCAACAAATCAGTGTACTTAATAATTTTATTATCATCGCGATAATAATTGAGCAATAACAATTAACCTCAGTCGGTCAAAGGTTCTTATGATAACTGTCAAAGTTCATTCAGATTATGTAACCAGATATCGAATCGGGTGGATAGCATCTGCTTCTCGCAATGGGTCAATGAAAATTCCTATTAAGATATCTGAAAGCAGTGATATTGAATGTCCTTCCCGGAATGGAGGATGGAATCTCTGTTAATAAATGGCGCCTCCTAGCCAATTACTCTTTAACCTAGTGAAAGTGATGTATAGTCTGACAAAGCTAACTTTGCAACAGGAACAAGTGCCAACACCAAAAAGTGTATTAGGAGGAAAATTATTCCTTGTATTTTCTAACACTGTACAACGTCAGTGTCACCTTACTCTTCTTCATTCATTTGGGCCTTTCATAGTGAATCGGTAGGAAAAAAAACTCTCACCTTTTACCCGTTGCAAAGTTAGAATATAATAGAATATTGCTTTATTGAACACCACATAAATCAGACATACAAAAAATATACTTATAGACTAGAGCTAATGTACAATAGGCGGCCTTATCGCTGAGAGCGATCTCTTACAGGCAACCTTAAAGTTAGCTCAGTTAGTGACCAAGTTAGGGCCAAGTTATTTTTAAAGATTCTTTGCTTGTGTGCTCTTCTTTTTTAAATAGCTACCCAGATCATGCCGTCAATTAGTTAACTAATGCAAGAGCACTTCATTTATAATGAATCCCGAGAATCCGTTCTCGGAAAAGTTCCTCAGGATTGTCGGTAAAGTATTTTATAAGAATTTTCGCCAAAAAATTCTCGCTTTAATCTCTTTTACGAAATACCTAGTTTCTTATGAGGGTCTTTCTTATTCTGATATATCAAAATTTTTTTTGTAGCCGTAAATTTTTAAGTCGTCATCATTACATCACTTTACGTCCCCACTGCTGGGGCGCAGGTCTCCTTCCAATGTAGGTAGCCTAGTCCACCACGTTGGCCTAGGTAGATGGTAGATTTTAAGTACCTAAGTAATTTTGTTAACTTAATATGATTTGTATCAGAACTTTGTATGAAACTCCCGTTTTACAGGTTTCTTCATATTAAAACTATTTTGATCAGTTACGATCACTGAAGCTGGCTCGACTGCGGACACTACCTAATAATATAAGAAAATTTTAAAAGTCGTTAATCTGAAATCATCGACATTCTCCTACTGGATCGACTATACCTGAGCAACCTACACATTTTGAAACTACAATTATTTCTAATCCCTATATAATGTAGGCACTGGAAATTTTTCCCAGGATACATAATTATGAAAAGGCACTTTATAACTAAAGAAATCAATCATTTTCGTCATCCGTAGTTAAAGTTATTGCTTTAGTTCCCAGTAAAATTGTATTCATAAATGTACTTTTTGTTAACCAAAGCAGTAAGCATGTACGTTAGTGTAATGCAAATCACAACTCTGTAGTACCTATGTACTTTATCGTGGCAGTAATATACTCGCACGGTTTATGCTAACAATAACATTTTCTTATCAAAGTATGTAAGTATTTTCGATTATTGTGTTTGCTCGACTCGGTACAAACGAGCGGTAGTAAAAGGGAAAATGAATTTGCTTCCGTTGTTCAACATATGTAAATGTATGTTTAGATTTTAGATATTGCATTCAATAATATTATTATGCTAACAGAACAGTATTTGTCAATAAAAAAAGTAAAAACCGATATCCACAGGAGATCCCCATTAAAAGAGTACGTTAACGTAGCAAGACTAGCAAGTCTTATTATTCTCTTAAGATGGTTTTTGCACACAGGTTGTTAAATAATTTTGCATCTATATACTAAAATGAATCTCTGTATCAAGTTCCTTTAACATTTACTTATTTGCACCAGAACCGTTTTAATTTTTCGTTTAATTTAACACATTCTCATACTGAATCACTTATTTTAGCGCACGGGTAACTGTTTATTGTTTTATATTAGACGGAACAATTGCGCTCGGTAACATACAGTTAGCCGAAACTTCATAGTTCATTCAGATATTATGAAGAACAATAGACAGCCGTGTGTGAGAATGATATTAATTGCCAGCCGACATCCAACGAGGTGGGATATTTTGCAAACACTGACACTAATCCCAAACATCATCGGCCCATTAGGCTTAGGCATTGTGGCTGAAATGTTTCGCAACTCGCAACGCCACCGTAGTAGGTAGCGGGTGTGGCAACGCTGGGAATTTAAAGAGTTTCAACTTTGTTCTTTATTTCGGTATTTTTGCTGCTTGTAATATTATATTTTTCATAAACCTGTCAGGTTTGGCTCGCTAGCATTTGTACAGAGTCCTTTCGCTTGTACCTACACATTTAAACAGAATATATCCAGTAAACTTACATGGAATGGAAATTTTTCACAAAGGAAATATCTTACACGTAATTGTCCATCTCTTAAAGGAGTACTGGGAATTGAACCCAGAACCTCGCATATACAGCAGAAATCTGAACGCGTGCAGCACTGATTTGATGAGGTTTATTTTTTACCATAAACATGTTATTAATTAAAAAGTCAACGTATGTTCTGGTCACGTTTGTATAAAGAACGTGCCGTCAATAGAAATAATAGTTGTTTCTGTTTCCATGTTAGAATAGAAGACATAATTCTCTCACTAACGATATTCAATTTCCTTAGTCGTATTACAACTTGTAGTAACAGGCAATAGCAATTGTATTAACGAATCAATACTACCAATACATACGTATTGATATATATTATATATAGATATGAAACGTTAAAAATCAAAACATCGAATGTTCATAACATCTAAAATGAATTCCAACCAATATTTACATATTACCTAAAATGCAATTAGTACAACACTCACTCTCGTATAATTATTTTATACAGTTCACACGAATTTATTCTAAAATGTATCACAGACATACCAAATGGTTTTATCTGTGATAATAATCCCGTGATATAAATGACACCCAGATAACGAGGCTAACCAGCAACAATAATTTTCCACATTAAACAATTGGAATAACAGTCGAACTGGTGGTGCATTAACAGGCCCCGGGGTCCCTGAGTTTCTCGTTTCGGGGCCAATTATTTAGGGCATAACGACCGGGCACCAGCTCCAAACCAAGTTCCCCTAAAATATTGCCTAAGTGCCCATTACTGTCCCATTTAAATCGCAATAACCTCGTTCGGAAAGCAAAGGAGGGAGCCGGCCTCATTTGTGTTGTTATGTGATTGGCCAGGATGACTACAAATTGATTGTCTACCTCATTTGTAATAACCATATCCTAATTTTGTAGTAAAATTTAAGTAAATGTATTAAAAAAGGGATTTATGTGTTCTTTGTCTTACTCAGCGTCTACGTTTCATAATATAGTGAGGTTTTATTTGTTCATTAATTGAGATAAAAACATAATAACGTACCTGATACCGATAAGATTCCACCGAATCTTATCAAATACATAGTTTGTATAACACAGTAATTTGTTATTAATCGATGCCCGTCCATGATTCTTATAGATGACTATCACATTTTGTAGCATTATATCACAGTGTTGGAAGTCGTGATCTCATCTGGAAAGTCAGCCGGTTTCACTTTCGGACAATTGGTGTCATCTTCGTTGATTCAATCTTCATCTTCAATCAGAGGGATCTTGTATGCGGTCATTATTCATTGTTTGAATCTGCCTCCATGCACTATGGTGGTACTGAGATTGTATTGTCAATCAAACATGGAGTCGGCAATAATTAATGCACAACTTCTATCTGCAGCAAAAAACGTTTGCATCTCATCAAATAATCATTCCTCATTGCTCTTTTATTATTTATGTTTGTAATCGTTCATTTGCGATAAAAAGTCACACAATGTCTATCACCGGGGGAATATCTAAAAGTGCTTCCTCAGTAATTTCAGTGGGCGCGCCAGTCGCTATTGTGGACCGTTATTATCATTTTCTCGTCGATTGTCAATGATGGTATCTCATTTGTGCCTTCATTCATGTTTATGAGTCTCCTACTGTGTTCCGCGTGGCTCCTACTCGTTGCTATAAGTGTTTGGTACACAAGTGCACATTGGTTTTTTTGTCAAGTTGCCGGCAGCGTATTGATAAATGATGGCTCCCGGGCCGTCGCTTCCTATCCCACTTCTGATTGTCCGTGAATGAGATTTACTCTGACGCTCGAGTGGCGATTCTTCGATAATAACGTTTTCTTTGAGTTTTGTTATTGTTTTCGTTTAGAACTCTCGCGTTGTAATTGGTTTTGTCGTGACTGTTTACTTTTCATTAACAAGAGCCTTATTAATAGATGTATAAGAATATGTAACATTTCTTGGGTACAGTAAGACTTTCATTACTGTACAAACCTGATTAAATCACTATTACTCTTATCCTTACTTATACAAACGTAGTGCCTACACGTAAAAACCATCAACAACTATTTACCTACTATCATCTTGATAGTCATAATGATAACAATGAAACGTTTGCTAACTGACTCAAGGCAAATATCCTAAATGACACGGGGGTACTTAGAGAATCACAATGATGTAGAGAGCCGTGCTTCCGTCGTGCCGCTTGTTTACTGTACCGTAGTGGACGTAGTGTCCACAGAGGCCGGCACTTCGACTGAGACGAATCCCAAGGCGCAAGATAAACAATACCTATCTAAAGGCGACGATGTACACAACTATCTAGACGATATGGTAGAATTACTTGTTAAAAAGTAAATGATACGATATACTAGTCATTATGTTTTGTAAACAGAAAAAAGAGACTTTAAAATGATAAATATCGCTTCCAAAATATGCTAAACCGACATAATTTCCCGAGAATGAGTATCATGATAATGAAGAAGAAGCGAATCCGTATGTCTCAGTCCGACGGTGACCTGCACATAAACGAGAACGCAGTGTGAATGAATAAAAACGTATAGAGACCGTTATGGCCTCTGCAGCAGACGTATGGACATTTTGACCGGTTGTGTGTTCAGTACCGTTAGCGACTTGACCACACTCACACACGCGTGTAGGTACATGTTGACCACACTCACACTAGCTCATATTGTACATCTTTACCCCCACTCGCTTATTCATCTTTAATAACACAACGCAACGCATTAAGCACATGTTGCGTTGTTCCGAGAGAGATCACACTAATGTCTGCACAAGGAAAAGTACATTATTTAAGTCATTGGGTTTTGTTGCGCGATTCTTGTGTCGCTGTCTGTTGCTATTTGCTTAGTTTTCTAGCGTTTCTACATTTGTTTGTTTTCTGAAGTTGGTAATCAGACTGACTAAGTATATCTAGTGGCTTGAGTCTTGACTGGAATGATTGAAGGAATTTATTAAGGACGGTTTACTTAAAGTTTATAATTTTGATAATAAATCATTTCTAAATCTATTCCTCTCTACCTTGCTTTACGTGGATGGGTAGAACTTGCACCATGATCTTGTCTTTAATTTATATAACTAGTTAAATTATACCTCACATAGATACAACATAATAATTATACTTACCTACAACAACTTATCTGAATGAGCGCAAAGTGTAAGACGATATTCTGCGATTCACTCTTTGTTTATGTTGGATATTTCCAGACCGCTAGCATCTCAATCTCAATGTAGCTACAGCATCTTGGCCAGATGTTTTATAAAACTACAATTTAAAATAAATATGCTATTTAATAACGTTTAAAATACCTAGTTTTTCAAAATGTTTTAAATATAAAAAACGTATATTTTTTTGGGAAACCATGGGTTTCAATCGTATTTTCGGACCCCCCCCACGGCTTATAAAACCCTTTATCAAATACCCTATAAAGAAATAAATTTTCACTGTAGAACCCTACTCCCTCTAGATACCTAGTTTGTGGTAGTTGTTATAAATGCAGACTGTAACCATTCAACTGTAAAACGCCCAGCGTGATAGGGTAGTAATGTTTTATGCACTTAAAGTTATAAAGTAATTTAATTGCAACAGACCGACTAACACGATTACACCGTTATTAAAACCAATAAAGAATGGAACAACACGACAATAATTTTATGCAGACGACATGAAAATAAAAAAAAATATCATGAAACGTTTCTGTACTAAATGTCAGAGATAAAAATCTTCGCGAAAGAAAATCTAATTTATTACTTTCCTACGCTCATGACATTTCATTGTTAGAAACGAGCTTAGTCAAGATAATTTTTAAACGAAATCTCTAGAAAGGAGAAATGTGCTCCAAAAATAACATTAAGACTAATTAGAAGCGGGGGAAAAAGAGCGTATCATTTTACTCACCCACTTACCTAGAACCATTCAGTTATAATACGTACATTAATAGTCCTTACTTCTAATAAAATACTAACCGGTGCTTTTATACTGATATTCTCCAACAATCAAAAACTGTGTAAACTCTTAGATTTCAACCTATCATAAATTATAAAAACCCCTCTAATGGAAAAAGAAAAAAAATACCGTGCATTTCACACATTTTACACCTTTTGTCTCTTTATAATGTTCATAGTTTGCACCAGTTTGCAGTGATGCTGCGTGGTTTAGCTACAACTTCACTTTCAGCTTTTGTTTGCATCCCAACGGAGTATGCTGACGATGACGTATGAATGCCAAATAGGCAAATCATAATGGCTTTTTACTCACGCAGTGTCACGTTGAATAAATAATATTTTTTCTTGAATATTTTCACAATCGGAGTTTGCAAAATTTGGATTTGCAATTTTTTCGTTAAAAAACGAAGTAGTTTGAGTAACGGGATACTTGAATAAGGCGCTAACAGAGTACATAAAGTACTTAATCATGATCAATAACGAATGAAGGATTGACAGCGCAGTAACCTACCACCTATCAGATCATCTACCGGCACCTTGACCTAAACAATACAAGCGGATGGTCTTTTAGTCTCTTTTTATAACGCGCTGAATAGCTGATATCTTTTTTTTTATTGACGCCTCGGAGTCAGCGGTGGGCGGTGGCACTTTTTGTCCCACAGTCCGTTGCCACTCAAACCTGTTAATCTTATTAGGAAACCTGTTAAATATTTACCGCTATCGGAGATGCGACTTTAGCAGTAGTTGAAAAGTAATTGACGGTGTTCTATTGGATTACGTACTGGGGTCGATAGCCCGGTGTTGGTTTCCGGTCCTTGTTAATCAGATTAAAGGTGCGACTACACTTGTATGGCTGTAGTGACGTGGTTGAGGGTGCACTTTTGTGAGGGATTGTAGTGGCTATGTGCCGTTAAAGCTTACCAGGGCTACCAGTTAGTTCAGTTTTACGTATATGTATATATAAATGAATTTTTAGTTTCTTGCCAATATCTTTAATTCTATAATTACCCGACTGAGCTACCCCCGCTCCGTTCACTGGAATATCTAACGCCGAGGTTGCTCTAAAATGGCAGAAACCCTGGGTGATCAAATGAATGCACTCCATTGAACATGATCTCCATAGACTTGACATCGGCACTTTGGCCACCTTGTCACAATCACAATACCTATTGGAATGCTATCCTCTGTTGATCAGGAGATAAAGGCCTAGGCGACTCATTGAGTGAACGTTCTGAGAATGGGAGATTTCAGATCAGCCATAGACAAAAACCATAGACAAAAACCGATTAGATATAGATGGCGCTAGTAAAACTTCATACTCAACAGCACTGCATATTTATTTTTCGCTTTTTATGGATTCCAGTCCTTTCAGTTATTACAAAAACCCAATGGATGTGAATTCAACCGTGTGCAATATTATGCATAATATTAAGTGTTAACTAATCTTTGTACCATTTATGACATCTTCCGTCCCCTCAGAAGAATACAGCTCATAAAAACGACAGGCCGGATGCCATCTACTGGTCGATTTTGGAACTTTTAAACATCAAAAGAAAATCTCCCATGGCAATCGGGATGTTTTCCTATTGTTATGTTGTAGTACGTTGTAATTCCAGCGGAAAATTCTCGTATGTTATCCGATAATCGGCTCTTATGTCGCTCGTATTGACTGCTGTGCAGTGTAAGCGCTGCGACAATCGTACCTGACCTCTGTTTTATAAAATCTAGACGATTTATGCAGGTTATTTGTGGGGTAAAAATTATGATCGCGTTCCTTGAAATTACCTGTGTGTTTTAGACAATCATATTCTATCCAGACATGGCATATCAGACATTAAAATTCTAGGTAAACCAGAATGAATTTATGACACAAACATTAAAACATTAGGGTGAACTATCCGTATGCGATATTAAGCATTGGATTGTGATTAATTACCTACTTGACTTCTGAATGTAAGCAGAATGCCATGTCATATGTGCTGACATGTAATAGGTATATATACCTACTGGTATCATCCTAACTAATATTATAAATACGAAAGTAACTTTGTCTGTCTGTCTGTTACTCTTTCACGCCAAAACTACTGAACGGAATTGAATGAAATTGGTTGGCTATCTTTTATCCCGGAATTCCAACGGGAAAACATTTAAAGGCGAAGCGAAGCTCGCGGGAACAGCTAGTATATTATAAATTATGTACTATGTGTAGAACCGGGCATGCTGCAGGTGTCATTTAATTAATTAACTTGACAAAGTACACAGCCGGCAGCAGAGGATCCCGGTTCAGTGCTTTTCCACCAAACATGTGCTATACTATACTTTGTTGGTATGGAAACAGTGTTGTTTTGCACCTATTCGCAACATAGCTACATAGCATATCACTTGGTAGAAAGGCTGGAGCTTAGGGTCCCCAATTTCTCCATAGAAGGTTACATAGTAACCAGGGAAAGGTTCATCAATTATACGTCATCTTCATATTAAATTCTTGACAGATGTGTCAAAAGTCAACCACTAATACCTGGTTATGCTCCAACCGACTATGGAGAAATTGGCACTAAAGATAATAAAACTTCATTTCCTATTAACAAATTAGAACAGCGATTGTTTTACATGAGACGTGGCTATTATTAAAAGTGATTTGATTTATTGATTAGCTATGTGGGCAATTATTTAATCTTGTCACATTTTCCTGGCGTAGTAATTTTCCTTCGATGCTGATTACGTTACGTCTATGTCATGTTATTTATTTTATATATACATACCTAGTTACCTACTATCTATTAAAACCTTGTATGTCTTTTTCAGGTAATTTTACGATTGGGTCCACGCTGCTGCATGCATTATTATAAAGGTATTGCTTGATTAAGAGCATAAGATATCAAGAAATAATATTAAGGCTTTTAAAGCCACTTGCACAAACATATGAAATCGGAATTTAGTGTCAAATATCGATTTAATAAACGTCAATCCATAGCAATTTATGGCTTAAATCGAGATTTAACACTAAATCTAGATTTAATATGTTTGTGCAAGAGGCCCTAAATTTTTAAATTTGATTAAATTAGGTATATCTATCAAAAACTGAAATTATAGGCAAAATTTTAAAATACTTAATAATAATCCCACCCGGGGACCGAACCCGCGATCTCTTGGTTTAGGTGCAAGCTCTGTTGCGAAAGAAGTTTCGCTAGTCTACAGTAGAAGTCACCGACAGAACGCTTGTTCATCACGCGATAATTAGCTTCATACTTAATTCGATATTAAGACTGGGAAGCGAAATTATGGCAATAAAGACGTAAGCGCACAGTCTCCAGGGGGTCACTCTATTTTGGAGCGCTGCCGCGCGAGACCCGACTCTATCTCGTTGCATTAAACGTGCCGGCAGCTCCAATTCGTTCGTTTTTCGTCAGTATAGAGTAACCCTCCTGCACAGTGCGGAGATAATCGCGCGGTTGCGTGAACAAACGCAAAAACACAGGGAATGTTCCCAAGAGATGTGGGTTGGTTCTACAATCGAACGTGACTGCACACGCGGTAATAAATCATTTAATCTCGATATAAGGTGTAGGTATTTCTAATCTGAGTAATCCCTGCCGATGCCGCGCCGGTAGAAAAATGCAAAATCCTAACTAATATTATAAATCCGAAAGTAACTGTGTCTGTCTTTTACTCTTTCACGCCAAAACTACTGAACGAATTTGAATCAAATTTGTTATACATATTATGTTCTAGACCCTGAGAAAGAACATAGGCTACTTTTTATCCCGGAATTCCCACGCGAAAACTTTTTAAGGCGAAGCGAAGCTCGCGGGAACAGCTAGTAATATATAAAGTCAACGAGATGAAAAAGAACAGAACTGATACAAAAGTGCAGAACATAAGTTTTCCAGAACCGCTGAATTAACACCTTTTATCTTACTATAGGTTTTAATAACATCGGTACTGTAGGTTGGCTGGTAGAAACTGCTCTTAGCATTAAGCCCACCTTTTGTGCATTTATTATATATTTGTGCAATAAAGAATTAAATAAATAAAAAAAAACATAAAGAGGATGCAAGTAAGAGGAAAATAATAATGCCACCATTTTAAATTGTTTCTTTATAAGCTTATGTTTACGATGATATTAATCATTTATAAGTGATGTTTAAATATCATAACATTAAATTCACCCTTGTATAGTAATAAATCTTTGCAAGAGGTACCTACCTCCTTAAATTATAGTATGATAGATATTCGACCTTTTTATCCGTAATTCAATAAAGATAATTGGCCTGCTCACAAAAGATGTACTTAGGATAAAGGGTTTGTTCAACAATCTTTTTCAGTTTTGTGAGCCTAATGATGCGAGATTTGGTAAGCATTTCTTTAGTCTTTAGGTAGGTAGGTAAGTACCTATATTTAATCTTTAGATAAGAATCCTAACTAATATTATAAATGCGAAAGTAACTGTGTCTGTCTGTCTGTCTGTCTGTCTGTTACTCTTTCACGCCAAAACTACTGAACGGATTTGAATAAAATTTGGTATACATACGGTCTAGACCCTGGGAAAGAACATAGGCTACTTTTTATCCCGGAATTCCCACGGGAAAACTTTTTAAGGCGAAGCGAAGCGCGCGGGAACAGCTAGTAATCCATAATTCCATCTGTTTATCATTAAAGTAGCCGACTACTTTATTTTTACCTTTATAATATCGAAAATTTTACCTAATGATTACAATATTCGTTTGTGGATTAAAATATTCCGTTCGCGATCACCTTATTTACCTATCCAAGTTTACAAGTCCAAAAAGCTACCAACTTTAATGAGTTGTGCGCCCTTTTTCGTTAGCGTGAAATAATTTTGAAGGAATTCCTTTGATACATCAAAGTGTATTTTTTCCCGGCCGGGTTATGAACCCGGGTCCCTCGAGAGCGCGGCCTTTGATACTCGTTAGGTATTAACATGTAAATGCCGCGACGCTATCGTGCCGGTTCACGCTTCGACAGTGGTTCGGATTTCCTGTTTTGATGCAGGTACAGGCGTGCTAAATGGCTGATATTCTTCGGGCTTTCCTTTTTCTTCGACGAAGATAAAGATAAAGGAACAATTATTTGACACACTAAAAAAATAACAAAAAACAGAAAATAATAAGTACCTACAATACAAAACAAACTATAACAAAACAGGTTGCAGTCCGGACCGTTAAAAAGGCACCAGCTCAACATGTGCTGTTGACAATAAGCCCACAGCGCTGGTTTTCAGCTGGCCCTTATTCTGTTCCTTATCTTCATCAACATAAGCCCAAATATGACCGCTTGTTATCATAATTCTCTAAAAAGTTTTGCTTCCTCTGCCGTTCTCAGCCTCACTGTCAGCTAGTGCAGCCAGTACCTCGCCCTTATCTAGAAAGTATAGTTCTTTTACTAATTATGTAACTTAGGTCTATTAAACATTTATAAACCCTTTTTATTGTACTACTTTAGTGTCGTATAAAATATTTACCGGGACGAGAACTCTATATTTATCATAACATGTTACAGACGTATATTCTTATCTATGTGTTTCTAAAATATTTTTACCATCCGACAGCCTAAATAAACGTTCAACTCTAAACTAACAGAAACTATCTAAAACTCGCGATCACTCCCAATGTTTGCTCAGATTAATAGCACACTTTGTCCAGTACAGTCTGAGTCACGTCAAGCTCGCGGATGTGAGATTTTGATTCTTACGGTTCTCGGTTTAAAGGTGAAAATCGGTTACTAACTTGCTGCGTCTATCGGCGCTCCGTAAATGTTTCCTTAATATTTTCGAAAAACAATACGATCACCCTTCATGCTGCTTTAAGCTGCTGTTTTTTTAAATATTTCCGCTGAAAATTTGATGTGTGTATATTGGCCGATGATGATAAGATTGACAGCAATGAAGCACTAGCAGCAACTACTAATCATCTATCTATCTATCATGGCGAGCGGATTTTCCGCATAATTTAACCTCTAAGGTGGGCCATTATGCGTGAAATACTTATGGGTGACTAGATATTAAGCCACACAAGCTCACGCCCGAAAGCCAGTAGACGACCTAGGTTGCTCATGACTTCCCGAAGGGACCCCGTAGATCCGAGGGTTTTTGAGCGTAGTGTCTCCACGCCTTTGCAATGTAACAAGACATGGTACATACTGATCATCTAAGTACAGTAACCACAGAATTCCCTGAAAATAAAATAATTTTACTAACATACGGTGAGTTAGATAAGCGCTTGTGCTGTTGCCTGCACTGCGTGTCGCTAAACTCGCTAAGGATGGCGATAGACGGGCGAAAGCCGAAGAGCACTGTAACTACTTTCACCAACCTACGACCTTTGACAGAAGACGGATACTGATAGCCTAGCCGGTCTAAAGCCACTTGAATGCATGCTCTGTGAGCCAGATTGCTCTCTCCCTCGCTCACAACATGTCTGCTACATTGCCGTCTCATTTCCTGACCATGGGAATAACTTGTATTATACTGACTGCTTACATGAATAGGTTATTTGAGATGGTGATGAATCATTGATGAGAAATCTTGAGATCACTGCATATCTGGGATGAACGAGCAAGAACAAATTTAAACAACGTGGTTCTGCAACGCGTGTTTATTTGTAAGTTTCGTAAGATTATTTTGTGCCAACACTCTCATGACTAATTATGGGTATTGTCAGTGTGTCTTCAAAATAATTATCCAAAAGATCACGCTTGCTTTTTTAATTATGGTTACATAAATGTTAGTTTTGGGTTTGCGTTTGATAGTCGTTGGTAAATTCTGACATCTTCAAACATGATGTAACTTTACGTGTGAACTTCTTGGCCTGACGAACTGGTGTTGTCTGTCATTCATAATTAATTAAGTATTATTATTGTGATTAATAACCAACTCGGCTCATCAAAGTTAAAGTCCAAATCCCAAATAGCGAGTACGAACGAACGAACGAAACCAATTTCGAATTGATGCATCATTTTTGCACTATGTTTCGAGCATAATATATGCATACAAAACAAACGTATTACACCACTTAGTCGAGAGTGAAGAGCCTCTTGACCCCGGCTGCCCTCAGAAATCGATGTCAAGATGCAGCTGAGCGTTCAACCGAGCACCAATAATCATAAGCGAATCAAACAAATGAAAGTATCAATGAAATCTTCACGCTTCGCGACCTCCGCGTCGGTTGATGACGGACGTAGTCAAAGATGTTTAAGTACGAACTTGATGGAGTGTCAGGGCAAAAGAAAGGAGTCGACAGATAACACCCCACGTCTACCGCTGAGCTCGTAGTTTGAATTAGTTCGGTTAGAAGGTTTATGACTTTATTCATTGGTGCATTGGTTGTCATTAGGTTGAACTTAAAACGGATTGACACAACATAAAATACGGACTGGCCCTGTAGCACAGGTCGCTATTAAGACGTGACAAGAGTTCTCCGTCGCGCTCGCTCTTGAGGCTGCGCGATGTGAGTGAGCGCGATGCAAAACTCTTGTCATGTCTTAAATGCGCCCCGTACTAGCCCTTCAGTTTTTTTCCTTTGTTTTTTTTTACGTGGCACACCATCTTGTTCGTATATTATTAATCTAAGACGCTAGTTTACAATACGATGTCCCTTTCAATCAACAATAGTCTCGCTTGTATATGTTACTGTAAAAGCCCGAACAACGGTAAATCCTAGGATTTACCAGTAAATCTTAGGATTTACCAACATGAGTTGGTAAATGTAAGGATTTGTGAAAATGGGTCATTTTTTCGGGCTTTTACCATTAGAATTTGGTAAATGCTAGGTTTTACCACTGACACCTAGTAAAAGTTGGTTTTGGGAATAAAACAAAGATTAATTATTACCTATTCATTTATTTAAATCAAAAACTCAAATTATTTTCTTTCAGAATTTATATTATTTTTTATGAACAGTCATTTTAAAACCTTTAAATCAACATAATTGTTTTAACAATGTGTAATAATCATATATTTTTTCATTTTGTAATTATTATCCACCTCTAAATTATTTCCTAAATAGTTAAAATTAAAACTATTAAAATGTCTTCTCAAAAACATAAAAGAATCGATATTATATATTTTTTTTGTTAATTATTGGCATTTATTAGTAGGTACAGAAATATACTTGTTGAAAACAAATTAGCTTGTAACTTAACAAATAAATTGAGAAAAAAACAAAAGATTACTACCTATTATTAAAGATAGGTAGCTAGGTTTAAAAAAAATACATGTTACAACACGGAGTGCTGTTATGGCATTTTGAATTACAAAGTAATCCTGATGACTTGCAAGTGCATTTTTTCGACGAGCATTTTTTGAGACAGTTACATTTTTTGAATCCTTGTCCTCCAGTCAACGACAATTTTCCAACAACTTCTCGAAGACTCACTTCTTTATCTTTAGCAACTTCTAGATTGCAATAATAAATATTTCTTAAGTTCGGTTAGTTATAAGTTATTATCATCATCACGACTCATTACGTCCCCACTGCTGGGGCACGGGTCTCCTTCCAATGAAGGAAGGGTTTCGATCTAGTCAACCACGCTAGCCTAGTGCGGGTTGGTGGACCCCAACACAAGCAAGCTTGTGCTGAGCGAGTTGTCGGGTAAGTGGGCAACCCGACTGTCAGACGTTTTCAAGCCGCCCGAAGGCCTCTGACTAGGCTTAACGACTGCTGCCGAAGCAGCAACCGGGACCCACGGCTTAACGTGCCGTCTGAAGCACGAAAGCATCCAGAAAAGAACCACTTGAAATCGGTCACCCATCGAATGGCTGACCATGCTGGTTGTTGCTAAACCTCAGTGATCAGTTACGATCACTGAAGCCCGCCCGACTACGGACGCTTTGTTCGACTACCGAGGTTATAAGTTATAACCTGGCTTTTTCAACATTTACCGTGCCTTAATGTAAATCCTAAGATTTACCAAGTGAATAGTGGTAAAAGTGCGAATCGCAAAATCTTTCGGGCTTTTACCATTAAGAGTTGGTAAATCTTAGGTTTTACGCGTAAATCTGAGGATTTACCGTTGTTCGGGCTTTTACAGTAACATATACACACGGTGTTTATACGGAAGCGGCGGGTAATCAGGTGTGTGGCGGCGGTGCATTGTTCCGACAATTAGCATGCCATTTTAATGGCTTTACACTTGTCTCGCACGGTCATTAAAGGTAAGCGTCCACTTTTTGGCTTCGAAAGCTACGGACGCATCGCATTCAGTAATCTTTGTATATAAATTCACATAAGTGCGTCCACTCCGTTCTCCATACATTTATGGCAATCCGTTGGATGCGATACGTATGCGTATGATACCGATAGAGTCATTAAAGCTAGTGTATTTGCATTTTTGAGGTAGGTACTTACCACTACTTTGATGTAAATAGTCGACCATATATTGAAGAAATACCTAGATCTCTTAACACCAATTTGACCAAAACCTTTACAAAAAGATGAGCATTAAATGTGTATCTATAAATACCATGTCGATGTCTAATCTATTTTAATGCCACCCGGCTGTCATCACTTTAAAAGGTTAAAAATAAGACCATTAGAAACAAAATGTTCCGTCGGTCCTCGGCGGAAGAAAAAAGTCCTGATTAGTCACGAATCACTAACGAAAAGGAATCTTGAAAGGCAAAAAAGGCAGAGCACAACGTTGAAGAGTTTTGGTAAAAGGTGAAAGTATCTCTAGGTTAATTAGCATATTTAAGATAGGCGCTTTTTGGTTTTTTGATACCGTTGCGTTGTAATTATTTCTTGTTTAATACTAACATCGACTGGCCAATTAATAGGTACATCCCTACAGTTTAGAAAAACCTGAACACCTACATAATAATGTAGGTAGGTATTTGATAAATATTAAATGATTATAGCAACAAACTCGTGACTGTGTTAATTTCGTTAAGAAATATATTTCCAACATTACTTAAATAAAATGAAAAGTATATTCACAAATGTCTTCAAATTTCCTACGTCATTTCATATAATAAATCAAATAAACCCAATTTCACACTTGGGCTTCTCTGTGCAGGATACTGAAAGGGACCAGGCGGATATGAATTCCTGATTGACTGCTGAACGTTTGTGCTTATTCTTATACATAAATCGTATGTAGGTATACGTATACGGTATATGACGTTAAATGTATGGCATTGCCATCTAGGGGGAAATCGTAGCACTTTGCATACTCACACATGCAAAGTGCTCAAGAAAGGGTACGATCAAGAAAAGTAAATGATGTTTGTGATTGTAATGCGTGCGAAACCAAATGTTATGGGTTAACCAAAGGTTATGCGACTAAAATAAGAAGAGCATTTGAAGGGCCAAATTCTACTACTAATTAGTAATTAGGTAGGTAGTTACTTATTTTTTTGTCTTGTATGTCAAATTAATGTTTCTTAATTTACTTGTTTAGAACTTCCCATTAGCACCAGAAGAGTTGCTCTAGCTTTACGGAAACGATGATTCAAAGCACTCTGTCGCGCTAACCGCGACTCAAACGTGTGGATCGCATGACAGCTCTCTAACTTTGTATTTCTTCAAGGAAGAAAAGCCTCCCACTGCGCCTGTAGTTATTATATTCACGCGCGTGTCCGCGCACTTAGCAGCAGCGACTGCGCTGACTGTAGCCACGTAGCTACAGTGTTGAGGAATTAAGGGATTCTGTCAGTGGGAGATTTTCTATCACAGACAACAACCATAGAAAAAACCGATTATAGATGGCGCTAATAAAACTTCCTACTCAACAGGACTGCATTTTTTTATAGACGGCTTGGATTCGAGTCCTTACAGCCAATACCAAAACCGAATGGATGTGACTTCAACCATATGCGATAACGATAACTGTTATATTGTTTTGTGGTAGGATTGAAACATTTGCCGTTGACTCAAAAAAATGCAGCTTATAAAAAACGACAGGCCGGTGACCATCTATCGGACGATTTTGGAACTTTTTAACTGTCAAGGAAAATCCCTCATTGCTTTTTCAAAAGGACCTGCACTTATAAATTTATTTATTAAATTAAAAGTCTTTGTTGGACTGGGCATGAGATGTATTTGTTATGCTAGAAGTTATGGTATATTTCATATATTATTATTTCATAGTTCATCTTTTCCACGCTGTGTGTATCTGCAGTATGTATACTTATTGACTTTCGGTTCAATGTAGTTTCCGTGCAAAGTAAATATCTCGTTTTATTCAAAAAGCTTTTAGAGCGTTTTTTCTGTTATAGAAAACGAATACTGACTTCTTTTTGCAGTGTTAGCTCCACTATACTATTATTTTAGATCCGTAACGAATGTAAGCGCTAACGGACTATGTCGAATGTCGACCTACTGCAGTTTTCGGTTATTTTATCGCATGTCCAGTCTCAATAAAATATCCGTGTGAATATTCCACACCGCAGACTTGGAAATAAAAATTAAGTACAATAGTCGATTTTGTGTTATGAATTTTATTAGGCGTTACATTGAGAATCTAATTTTATATTATGTAGATGGCACTCACACGCTATCTATGTCAAGGTTTTTATGTTTGTGTTTTATATTTTATGATGATTATGTGTACAAAAATGCATTATGCAGCAACGATTTGTAGGAACGCTTATTCAAGCGTTTCATGCGTTTGTTATACTTGTAATTGTAGATAATCTGTACCGTCTATAGTTTTGTCTGATATTATAACTATGTACTTAAGTAGTTTAAAAAAAATCTCTATAGATATTCTCAGTTTATTATAATAAAATGAGTCAATATGCCTAATGAATAATATGATGAATCAATACTCTAACAACTTATACCTATTTTCTTTGTTACAGGTTAGTGACTTCCTACAAGGTTACGTTTTACAATAACTGTAAGTTATGCCAAAAGATTTTTCTTCGTTTTAGGACTCCGTAAGCATACAATATTTTAATCACTCTTTAAGTATCATATCACATCTTTCTTGGTCTTACTTTCTTATAGATGCCTTTCTGCAGATCTCATCTTCAACATTTTTTTTATAACATCGTGAGGTCGCCAAAAAGCAGAGTTGGCCCGTTGCCTTGCATGTCATTGTGTGACGATTTCAATTGTATAAAGCTATAAAGAGAATGATTGGTTACTTCCAAAAGCATTTATTTAAGAGTTCATACAATAGGTATAGTGCCGTGTGGGCACTGTAACGGTCCAAGCGTGAATAGATATAGAACGACTCATGGGGTCACTCTCTTTCCAATCGAGAAACAAATGAATGGGAATTGTTACTCAATCGACACGCTTAATACAACGAGATCGAGCTTGTTCGTTCGTTCCTAGATTTATAGAGTAACCCCTCAATTTAGTAGTAGTCGGTTACTAGGTAGAGTCCCGAAACGCTATCTTTGGAACACAAAAAGGCAAGAATTGTATGTGAAACAGAGTTCATATTTTAGATTTTTGCATGGCGATCCCTGATGTTCCGTTTTTATACCATTTGTGTCACGGAACCCTAAAAAACACATATTATTAGGTACCGTTTGTGAGAGTGACTAAATTGGATGTCATCTGTGAGTTTGGTACCCATTGTCTGGAGCTAAGCATTGTATTCAAAGTATCTACAAAAAAATACATAATTGAATAGCATAAATTTAACTCTGAATTCATAATTGAATAGGAGAAGATTGATACGTTGATAGTCTTAGGCTAAGTTTCACACTTGCGTTAATCTAATTAAGCATGAACTAAATCCTGATGTATAAATATCATACAATGTTTATCTTCTAACTATTTTTTTTTGGGTCAATGTTCTCTTAGTCTACTAATTGAGGGTCATGGTCGGATAATTTAATTTTAAGAATAGCATAAATAAAATACTACCTTTTAAATAAATCATTAATAAAGTCCGTTCGTTAGCACAACAAATCAAATAGTCGTTTAATTGTTTAACAAACTGTGAAAATTTTACATGCTACGATTCAATTATTTATTTAATTGAACCGCATGTCTGATGTAGCATATCGGATTCAATTACTAAATGTGTCTGCTAACCTGGATTATTCCGAGCCCCACTTCAATCTGATCATGGAACTGGGGGCACTCTAGCTTCATCATCATCATCATTTTCAGCCCGTATCTGCCCACTGCTGAGTATAAGCCTCTTCCCTATCACGCCATCTTCCGGTCCTGTGCGAGTCTAGTCTAGTGTCTACCGGCCACCTTACCTTAGCTTACAAAAAGTTTAGGAGACCTGCAGCATAACCATGTCTCTGTATAAACATACCGTTTGCAATGCATGTTAGCTCTCATACGTTGGTTAGATTTTTGTCAAGCTAGTGTAACCTCTCAGTAGAGTGCTTGTGATTTGTATTTTTATCCCCTGGTGCAACAGAGAAAAGCTTCACTAATATTTGTTAATAAATAAAAATATAGGTAGTCTTTCTTTCTCTAAACTAATCAAAATATTTAAAATAAGCCATTCTCTCTTTTTATTTAGGCGCTGTAGATCCCATCTTTCGATCATTTACTTACCTACTTAGATATATTATATATATTGACTTATATACATATACATTGATGTTGATTCTGAAGGCAGAAATTCTAATTTTAACGCTGTCAAACTAAAAAAATTGCTAGCATAAAATGACATTTACGAAAACAATCATAGAGTCGAATTTTAAACAAAGAAATTAAGGTTTTGACGTCTCTAAATTTAAAATTTCCGCCTTCAGAATCGATATCATTGATGTCCATTCTGAAGGCAGAAATTCTAATTTTAACGCTGTCAAACTAAAAAATTTGCTAGCATAAAATGACATTTATGGTAACAATCATAGAGTCGAATTTTAAACAAAGAAATTAAGGTTTTGACAGTTCTAAATTTAGAATTTCTGCCTTCAGAATCGACATCATTATATACTCTTATGACGAGTTGCAGAAAGGGACTTTAAGCTAATGTCGACATTAAATCTATGTCTGTCTCTTTCTGTCCGTATACTGTCAAAGCAAGGCAACAATACATTTTATGCCGACATTAACTTAAAGATCCTTTCTGCAACTCAGTGTTACCTGCTGGCTTGTTCCACATTAATGTCAGGATTTTGTTTGTATCAAACATAACTGGATTCTTTATTTGGAAAATAAAAAGTGAAAAAATCTACTTACTAAAATAGGTTTTGCCGAGGGAAGATAAGATTCCCCTAAATGGATAATCCTATAATTAGATCGGTCTTAAAAAACGCCGCCTCAGCAAGGATTGAAATGGAGGCTGATGTTTTAATCCAATATTTTCGTGATTTATTTCAGAAAGTAAAGTTAAAGTTTTTTAAAATAATACGGTTTTGCCAAATTTATCATCACATTAAAAGTGGACGGTGGAATATTGATTATACGAGTACATGAATATTTTCTACCTTTTCGTAAAATAATTTTGTTAACCAAATCAATCGGTTGAGCCTACACAGAATTTAATGAAGATTTTTTTTAAAGATCTGCAAATTTGGTATAATATTTGGATATCGAAGTAAAATTTTGTATCTCAATAATATAAATTAATTAACAGAAAATCCGCTCAAAGTGTTTAAAGTCAAAACATCGACATTTCGAATATTGGGACTCTGCCTTACCCTAATAAAATTATATTCCCTCAAGCTCCATACCTACCTATCTACACCGAGTAATCAACTTCCAATTTGGAAAAGCGAGAGACTTTGCCCAGGACAAGGTAAACCGTGAACAGTAGGATTGCCATCCCGGTGCCCAGTAGAGAAAGAAAATAACTAATTAATTATTCTATGGTTAAGACACAAGATTTTCGTATGCAATATTTACTGGGTACTTAAGTGAGGTTTCATAAAAGATAGGTTGCATCTTGCGAAACTAAAGTTATGTTATAATATCTCTAAATATGAAATAACGCATGCTGGGATACTATCGTTTCCGATACCCCGTGATCCTAAGTATAATAATAATATTATCTATATAAATGTATGCATAGCCTTATACGAGTAGCACGATAATAGGTCATGAAATAGAATGAGAAACTTTTTATTCACCTTTGCTGTTAGTGTTTGTATTTTCTTTCTTTGTTTATTTCCTTATGTTTTGAGATGGTACACTGTTGGCGTTGCCCAGCTCAACAACTCAATCTGACTGCAAGTTATATTTGTAATTGCGAATACACTGTTTGCAAATGTTATTTTGGCAGGATTGTTTTATGAGTTTGGTTTTAGTATTAAAATTATTTGCTTCCACTCGTTACGGTTCGTAATTGTTTTAACGTGAGTTATCGCTTTACTTTGTATCATACGAACGATATACCTAGTCAAAGTAAAAATATATTTAAAAAACTAAAATCCAAATATTATACAAACAAATATTATATATGCCACCATCACAGTCGTAAATGTGCTGAATCGACATAAGCTAATAACTTATGCCTAATCTATGTGATAGTTAGTTCGAGGTGTCTGATTGACACATAAGCCCCAAGAAGACTCTTCACATACCTAGTCAAGTTTGAAGGAGTTACACTACAAGTACCTGTTTGATATTGATATCCTGCTTTGTGCTTCGAGAGACAAGTTGATGATTCTCACCCCATTTCGGCTTAGTATACCACTTTTGCAACACCATGTATAGTTAAATTGATTTGAATTGTAAATAGTCAGGTAATTTTAGAATTTAAGCACCTCTTTCATGATGAAATGTTAACCCGATTATTTTGTGGTCTGCCTGAATTAATTGAATTGGTGGCATATTACAGCCATCATTAGTTTGAAATCGATAGGTTTGTAAAATCACATTGGTGTAAATGGTTGTTTAGTACCTACATGGTTTATTGTTTGAGGTGAAGGTGAGTGATTCGTAAAATAAGTCATCAACTTCATGTCAGCCATAGGACGTCCACTGCTGAACATAGGCCTTCCCTGATGTTTTCCACCTTGTCCGATCGGAGGCGGCCCGTATCCAGTGCTTCCCCGCGGACTTGACTATATCGTCCGTCCATCTCGCGGGGGGTCGCCCAAACATGCGCTTGCCGGTAAGTGGTCTCCTCTCGAGGACTCTTCTGCTCCACCGACCATCAGTCCTTCGAGCAATGTGTCCAGCCCACTGCCACTTCACTTACTGACTCGCTTAGCTATGTCGGTTTTAGTTCGTCCAAGTTGGATTCGCCGAGTGACCTTTTTCTTGAAGTTGGAACTTCCCAGTTTGTTGACTGATTGTGCACCACTCCGAGAAAAAAAATATCTACTGATATTGAAGTGGACGCTAGCTGAAAATTTGCCATGGCTTTTGTCTTTTCCATATTCATCGTGAGGCCCACCCGTTGGGAAACCCGAATGGGGTCTTGAATTCTTAGTAAACTAAGTAGGTAAACTAATTTTTTGGCCGCACCAATGCCACTTCAGCTTGCGGATTTTAACCATCATGTAATAATGCAGTACATACCTATATCTTTCTAAAATCTATATGTACCAGCACACTTCCTGTGCGGAATAGTCGAGAAGAGCTAAGCCGTGCCGTGTGAGAGCGAGCTAAAGGTCAAGCCACAATACGAGGAATTTACGTAACGGATGTAAAGCGTATGAACAGTGTAGACTCCACACTGTACTCTACACTGTAGAGGCTTCAGAATTGTATTGTATCATCATCATTGATGATAGGGTGCACGAAAGGGGCCTCCTCGACGTATCGTTGGTTCCTAGTATATATCTGGCGCACCCTCGGCAGACACTAAATGATTTATTTATTTATTGGATTCAGCCAATCCATTGACCACTGTGGCAAACCCTAGTTAGTAGAACCGACGCGCTAAGGAAAAAAATATCAGCCCGTATAAAATGATTTGTTCAGCAGTGCAATATATTTTGCAGTTAGTGCATGTCTTTATTGCAATAACATTTTTACAATCATGTTTCTATTCCTGTAAAACTGTATATCAACCATAAAGTCCTGTTATAATCGAGTAACGGTTACATTGCGTCGTATTCCTATTAGGTATACAGCCGTAAGCCGGCCGGCACAGGGTTATGAATTACGAGGGTCCGTGAGACCCGTGGTTTACTGGATTGATGGTTACAAGTGAAATTGAGGCTTCAAACGCCCAAGTTGCGGGTTAGCCGCGCCCGGTGTGGGTATTACCATAAAGTCGTGATCTTAGGTATCGTCGGCCGAATTTGCATCTGACAGCGGATCTTGAGAAAGTGCCGGGTTACCAACTTATGAAATATCATTAATTATCATTATTTCATTATCAGTCTCTCCGGCGTTTAATTTGTGTGTCTGTATGTCGTTCACTGTAATTTTTACGGGAAATATTTTAATTTCCATAAAATGTAATTATGAATGAATCAGAACAAAACTGTTTTCTGTATGATAATACTAATTCCGAGCCTTTTAAAATACGATCACTAATCACTCATCATCACTACTTTATTTATACCGGATGTAATTTTATTAGTATTAACCTGGCACCTACATAATAATTTTAAATATACATTTAGCATAGCCGACTGTATTGCGTTTACCGTAAATCATTATTCTGTGGGTAATTTTACGGTGGTGCATAGTAGCAATTTTATAATATCATATATAGCTTCTTTTTCGCTTTAAAACATGTAATGTAGTAGATGTTGAATTTTGAAAGTATATAAGTAGGTGGTAGGTACCTATGTTTATTTATAACATTTTCTTTGTTATTCGTACGTAGGTGTATAAATAAGATGCGTGATTCTAGGAATATTTATAAAATGGTATATTTTGTCTGCTTTGATATTATTATGTTTTGCATTAATTAAGAGGTTCTCCTCAAAAGTCAAAAGGGTTTTTACCTACTTTAAAATGAAAGCAAAGTTTGGGGTTCAAATTAGTAAAGGGGAATTTCTTGCGTTTTTACGTTTCGTTCTACCCGCAGGCCGCGGAACAGCCTGCGGTTCAGGAGGGTTACTCTATACAGGGTGTTGCAAAAAGGGTATAAACAAAAGTTGTTCAGAATGACCCCCTGAGTCACAGCCTTTCGGCTTAGTATACCCTTTTTGCAACATCCTGTATAATAAAGAAATGAAAATCGTAGAGTAACCCCAGTTACTTGGCTTTCACGTATCGCGTGTTTTAAGGCCAGAGCGATCCCTCTCAGTAACTACCTGCGCCGGTATGTAAATTATGAATGAAATGAAGGAGGCAACGTGTACAGTTTGGTCCACTTTTACGAGTGATCCCTGTGCCATTGTGGTTCCGCAGTTTTACTGGGCGGACGTGGAGTGCTTGTAGTTTTGTTTATTGCTGTATTTACGTGGGTTGTAAAGTAAGAATCGGATGGGTTGCGCCGGTAGCAGGGTGTCTCACCTTACCTATAGATTAAAGTTGACATAAGTTATGACACTTTTTATCATGTTTTAAAGGAGTTCACTTTTGTTAATAATAAATAATTGACATTGCGGATTTTACCTTGATTTTAGTTTTATTTTTATTTTAGAGTGATTTCATATTTGTTTACACATCACAAACATCTAAGATATTAGAAATGGTCGTTGTTTATCAAATAGGTTTATCGATGTCAATTTTAACTTTTTAGTAAATCAGTCTTCTTCAGCTATATTACCTATACTTAGTCTATGCCTATACCTAGACTATAAATTCGTCTTGCGCTTACCTCACTTGCGATCATTGTGTATGTAAAATATGACACACCAATGTAATCTTAATAATTACTGAAATTATTCGCACAGTAATAAAATAAATGATGACTTTGCTTCATCTCTTGCATCTCGGCTGTACGCAACACTTGTTTATGGGCCCTACTCTGACCTTACGAATGAGAATTTCAGATCAGGACTCCAATATCTGCATTCTATAGTTAAACACATTCTGCTATCATTTCCATCTACTGCAGAAACGAGATTATCTATTCTTGGATCTACAGAGCGCCTACCTCAGCTTTTACAACATCCAGGCTGGAGCTAGGCTAGCTGAGCTGAAATTATGTGGATATGTACAACGGTTCCACTCGAGTCAGCCATGTACAGATGCTTCACCCCTCCCCCCCTCAGAATAGAATAGATTGATATTTAATAGTCCTTAGAGTAAGCGGCCCATCGTAATCTTTGTTCTATGAAAAACCATGGTAATTTACCCATTTGGTGAAATCTGTCATCGGTTGTGCGATAGTCTAGAATATAGTATACCTAGATCTTAACATTATTCTTTGACATTTGTGTATATTTTTTTATTTTTTTGCTAAAGTACTTTGTAAGTATTTGAAATTCACCCGTACCCCAGCAGTGAGCAGATTTAATCGTAAAGTGGAAGTAGGCCCCCGCCGGCGTGCCATCGACGTGACATTAAGCGGGTAAGGCGGGTAAAGGTCGGCGGTTGCCTCACATCGAGGAATGCTCGGTGGCCCTGCCTCTGCCGGCCTGACCCCGCGGGGGGTGTAGTAAGTCAATTCAATTGTGTGGTGAAACTGTGCCGTCTGCCATGGTTGTGTTTAAGGTTATTTACTTCGGCTAACTTTTTTTATAGCGTTTTTAACAGCCAAAATAATCTTTTCGTCATGATAATTTTTAAAAAATGAACTAAGTAATCTTCTCATAATAGACTCCAAAAAGTACGGGGTTTTCAAATATTTAATAGAGAAATTTTTATTTTTAGTTGTTAAAATTATGATGCGCTGTTAAATGTACTTTAATATTGCAGATGGTGTCATTAGGCTAGTCTTTTCCGTTTAAGAAAAAAAATGGTGTCGTTTGGTGTCTGAATTTTGTGACTGGAACTTTATCATTGCTCGTGAGTCTTACTGGAGCTACCGTGTTGGAAATAAACATAATAATCAGGTGACCAACGGTAAATGTCCGTAGTGAGTATTGGCCTACAGTTGGAGAAAATCAATCATCATACTTTCCATACACTTTCTTGCCGACCGCCTCAGAACGTGTCTAGGGATTAACCTTTTTTTGTACTTAACTATAATACAAATAATGCGCAATGATAATGAAATATAAATCAAAATTTCAAAAAAAAAAAAAAAATTTGTAGGTAATATGCGTAGTATTTAGTATAGTCCATTTATGAATAACACCACTTACAGCCTCAATTACTAGTGAATTTCACAGCAAATTATTCTCTACAACCTATTGTGCGGATGGTATTTGGTCGTATTCAGTCTAATTTTGTTGTGTGTTACAAATAGGTGTAAAATTTCGACTTTTCCTAAAACGTCCGTGTTGGGCCTAACAACGTTAATTCGGAAAGTGCAATTTTCACGCGCCGTTTGTTCGCGGAGATAACGATTGTACGCAACACGCACTGTTAAGTTTTATTTTCTCCTTGCATGGCTGAATTTAATTAAGGGTACAACGGTTTAAGCCACCTAGAGTTGATTTAAATAATTTTAAACTTATTAAGTATGTAAATACTTAAATACCCTTTAACTTTCTATGATGATATACTTGCTTACTTGATAATAATATGTGGGGCATCTGACACACAGCCATCCGACCCCAAACAAGGAAAAGCATGTAATATGGATATCGAACAGCTGGTTAATCTACACAGATACATATTAACACCCAAAATATCCCGGCCGGGAAGTGAAACCGGGGCCTTCGGTATAGCAGTCAGGGTCACTAACCACTACACCATTCGGTCGTCGACTTGTTATGTTACTCTAAAGCGTAGGTACTATTGGGGATCCGACAGGAAGTCTACTCAGGCCACGGACAGGATATTGATATGGTTTTAATTTCAGACTGGTATGGATTTCTCTGATGGTACTACCTGCATATAAAGTCGATGACAGATGAATTTATAAATATATAAATAATAATATAACACGCACTCACGCCTTGTACTAATGTACTCCCTTGCGGGGTAGGCAGAGGTGCATTGCTGCACCCACTTTTCGCCAGATGAATTTCCGTGGATTAAATTTTTGGTTTGAATCAAAAACATAGCTACTTATACCTACATTATCTTTCCAAATAATCATGGACCCAAATATGAAATTTTCATAAACAGAACTCCTGAACAGTCATAACATAACTGCGAAATAAACAGGGTTAAAAAGAGTTCAACTTTCCACGAAACAATGTATGGAAAGTTGGAAACATTTATAAACAATAATGTAAATTTCGTGAAGTTTTCACCAACACCCGGGCCTCTGGGCCTGATCTTCAACCCGTTCGTACTAAAGGTCAAACACACGGCCTGAATACCTACCTACGTACTATCGGGGAATCGGCTGGTGGCCTACCTTAAAGGATAGAACCGCTTTCTGCCTGCTACCTGCCGCACCCTGCTACACGCGCTCGACCAATGACTAATGAGGTTTTGACAGTAATAAAAGAATAAATATATACAAAAGAGGCCGTTATTATTACGAGGTCCTGTCGCTAACAGCATGGCTCTATACTGCATGGCTCTATACACCTGTTCCTTACATGCCATTGGTTCACACGTATGGAAGGGGCGGGGCTGTTACGACGGGGTAAGTAAGCGATATTGTTTTGAAATCGGGTCAGCATGAATTTCCCCGATCGTACCTAGGTAGCGATGAATGCCTATTTATGAAAGCTCCGCGATCGGCATCAACCTTTAAACTCCAAGAGAGAAGGTCTAATATTGGATAAGATAGATTTGTGGATAAGCCGTTTCTGATTCGAGTGATCGTTTTCACCTTTATCCCGATCCGTTTAGCAGTTAACTGGTTCTTATCTTCAATAATTTTATATTAATTTAATAGCGGGTTTATTAATGATCTTGACATTCCAATGTAGAATACTTCAAAGTATTCTCCCCTTTAAAGTTAAGTTGCGTCAGTTCTATTGATCTCTTCTTTTTTTTTGAACATGAAAAAGTTATTAATTTTTTTTTTTTAAATTAACTCTTTGTCGTACAGAAAATGTAATGTGAATATAATGAAATTTAAGTTAAATTGTAATGTTAAATACTTATTATTTGAGGGAAAAATATCATACTTAAAAAAAACATAATAACCAATTCGCCAAGAATATAGTAACAAAATGTACAAGTTACGCAAAATGAAGGAAGCGATCTAGCCTAGACTCCAGTTTTAAAAGCTCAGATCGAGGTCGTTATCAAAGTTGCCCGGAAGCTCGGGAGCAAAATTGAAATTTAATAAGCTTTTTGTATTTTTATTGCATCGTTGTTGGATCTTTTTGCGGCGTCTCATTTTGAACACGGAAAATGCTGGTTTTACTTTCAAGGTTTAAAGATTTTTCAACTTATTTTTAGATTGCTAATCAGCGGTATGGTTTGCTACGTTCAAGGGTTGGCTGAAAGTAATGGTTTTTTGGCGCTAAACCCGCCTTTGTATATTCTCTATATATTTCGAATGTTCTGGTTATTTTATTTTTTACTTTCAATTGTACATTAAAGTGTTCATAGGTAAATAAAATCATGTTTATTTTAAATGTTTAACAAATATTATTGAAAATAATTTTAATGAATATACCTATCCATCATTCGTAGCCGTGGTGGTTTTAAAACACGTTTTATGTGAATTGGAAATTCCGGGAATAACAACAGTATAGTGAAATAGATTGACAAAGTTTTTGATATTGTATTTTTTGTGCAGATTCCATACATCATTTTATTTATCCAATAATATTTATGTGACAGATCTGTTGACGGATGCATTCCCACGATTTACATGTTACATACATACACTTTTTATAAAGTTGAACTATCGATGTCGGTTTGATCTGGGGGTCACTGTGGGGTCACTCTATATGACAAAAAACTAAGTTTCGGAGCGCTGCTATGCGAGCCACGACTCTATCTCGTCGTAATAAACGCGGCGATTGCACGACAGCGATTGCTCTCGTTCGTTTGTTTTTCGACAGTATAGAGTAACCCTCCTGATTTTAATGTCGAATTGACAACATTTCAAATAAAATGCTCACCGATTTTATTTTATTTTCGACGAGATATCACAAATTTAGATGACCCGTATTTTTTTATTTCGTAATATTTCTATGTTTTATTATATTTTTTTTTAATTTCAAAGTTCAAAATATTTATAGTATGAGTGACGTCACGTCGAGGCTTTGGATAAAAATATTTTCGTTGCCTGCCTAACCTAAAAAAAAAAGTTGGATGACATTAACTTGACATGAACAAGGACCAATCAACTTCATCTTCAACTTTATTTTGTGGCGAGGACCAATCACGAACTTCCGTCATTGCCAAGGACACATAAAAGTGACAGACATTTGAGTGATGTTTGTCATTGTCATTGTCAAAGTGACATAACATGTTTTTTTTTTGTTCATGTTTTAGAAGTAAAAGCGCGTTTAATTATTATGCCACATCGTGATGTCACGAATGATAATTTAGATTTTTATGTTTTTCTCTGTATTAGAGGCATATCTCTAAATGGTTTTCGAATTTCAACTGTATAAAATTTTGAAATGTTGTCAATTCTAGCATATTCTGACTTGGTATATTTACTGCATGAGTCAGCCATATCTCTGAGGCAGGTACATGTAAGCATAGAATAACAAGTACAGTAGTACTAGTACTCGTTGTTCTATGATTTAAGTACCTACCTAAAGTAAAACTATTACAGCACTTGACTCACTACAATAGATAATATAATATGGTATAGAATTTCAGCAATGATAAGGATTCATGACGCCAATTTTCTATGAAGTGTATGAACTTGTGCTTGCAATATTCTGGTTGGGAATCACAAGAAATATGTAAGCATCGCGATGGGGCCACTTCTTCGGCGATTCAATTTAAAGACTCTCGCTTAACCTTTAAGTATGGACGTCATTTTTTCTTAACACCAGTGCGGACGTGGAGCCTCACAGGCTCCTATATGCATACACTTTTTTTTTGAGAATTTGATATAAGATTACTTTAAAACTGATTGGATATTGAATTTAAAGGATTTAGCAATAAAATAACGTGCTTATGTAATCAAATATTATTTAAAAAAATATAGAAATGTGAAAAATTCAAACTTATGGCACTTTTAAGTCCTAAGTTACTGAGGCTACATTTTCTGGTATTAAAAACAGTCAAACTTATTACTATAACAAAATTAGTCTTATTTTCTTAAAATATAGTACATAAGTAACCGAAAACACAAAACACCTGCTTCAGGTAACTATTATATAAAATATTGACCACAGTCTAATAGCGCCAATTTATTGGCAGTCAATGCACAGAGGTCTAGAACACTTGGAGACACACAGGCAACACAAACATAGGTATTCATTCTATGTTTTTTCGCGGGACAGATTCTATATGCTCTTGTGGACCCTTGACTGGTTTCTTGATCCTGGACACCTTCTGTGACCATAATTATCATCACCTAAAACTCGATTCATTAGTCAACCTCAGTTCTCTTGGCAATCGTCTATTTATATCACGTCTTTGCACATGAGGCACTACATGCACACGTGCTAGTTTTTTAGAAATTACCTTTACCTTTAGAAGTACCAGCATTACTTATTTTTCACATTTTCAAAAAAAAATCTAAAAAAAAACATAATCGCCCATACAAAATATATTGTATGACAACAATGGACGTGTAGCCTGACAGGCTCCAGTCAATTTTTTCATGGTCATTACTCACGTGATATTCACCGGACGACTCAACCTCCTCCCTCATTGGTAATTTGGCAACTAAAACAAAAGCTACTGAGCCGCTCAATCGCGGGGAGCGGGGGGAAATAGGCAAAACTATGAAAACGTAAACGTTAGGTAGCCTGTGAGACTCCACGTCCATACTTAAAGGTTAAAGGCAAGCGGAGAAGCAGCATGATTGATACTTTCGGATTTTTCTTCAATCGGATGTCTGTGTAGAGAAGCTACTGTTCTTTAAGTCTTTACTTACGAAATTATTATATTTTTGTTTTTGTTGTTTCAGGTACTACGTCCGTCAAATAATTATAGGTGTATATGGACGGGTTCACGAATTTATTGACGTAGTAAGTAACAATTCGAAAGTATTTAATATTAAATATGATATTCATCGAATTTGTTGATAAGTCTCTATATTTATTTAGTAATTATCTCAGATAAAGAGGCTTACTTTGTTAATCCGCGACACAAGTATAGACTGGCGTCGTATCTGTGAAACGGATGTCGGGATTAAAATAAGATAATCTTTATAAATAATTATAGGTAAGCCTCACATTGTACGCAACGCATTCAGTGGCTTTTTTTTTTAAAGAAATGCGTCCACTTCATCGGCATGATGTTACTAACTTAAACCGTGTCTACTAACAATCTCTGAGTCTTGTTATTTGCCGGCAATAATAATAATAATTAAATCCATTCCAATCCAATTCTCCATACATTTATGAAAACCTCTTGGGTCACTCAAGACAGATACCTAAATCTAGACAACATCACAATTATTATAGCTTTCAGAAATTGGTTAGGTAGGTACTATGTAATATGGTTGTAGGTAGGTATATTGTATATGGGCCAGGGCAGTATATTTCAATGAAAAAAACAACGAATTCCCGTACTAGCAACACTGTACCTGCACCTGAAAGATTTCTTTAGATTCACAATCACAAGCGCGCGATCGGGCCGACGCGGCGGCTAATGATATCGGAGGCTTATCGCCACCGCCGCCTTCCGGGCGCCATTTTTACCAATTCGTCCGGATTTATGTAAATTTGTTTAGCCACCGTATCGGCCCCGGGGGGGTCACTCTATGCAGACGAAAAACTAAGTTTCGCAGCGCTGCTGCGAGAGCCACACGACTCTATCTCGTTGTATTAAACGTGCTTATTGCACGACAGCTCTTGCTCGTTCGTTTTTCGTCAGTATAGAGTAGCCCCCCTGTCTTGTTCCGTCGATCTGTCGCGGGTAATGATGCCACTCCGGTGTTTGGGTCCAAGATTTTGTTTGCTTGCTTTAAAAACTTTTTGTGCATAAACTCGGCAGGGTTTTTGGAGGTCTATGAATAGCAACTAGATGTTCCCTGAAGTTTTCGAAATTACTTTAAAACATAGGCGTACGAGATGATGACTATTACCTCGGTTTTCTGTGAAATGGGATGCAACATTTTCTGTTTTTACACTCACGGGCAATCAAATAGTTCCACCAAAAAAATTCGGATAGGAGTAATTTGGTGCTTTTCTCAGTGGAACCTTTTCATTGCCCGTAAGTGTAGTATATTCAAAACAGCTATTTTCAATTATCCTAGCCGTTGAGATCATGTCAGAACTGTCTTGTCCCGGAGGAAATATTTTCATCCACAGGGTAACCCAAATGTAGGTAGGTACATATCTTCTCTCGCAACGAAATTTTATTTTTTAATGCAATTGGTAATGCAATGCAAAATATTATGAAATTAAGTTAGTGGTTTATGTGCACAACGTAACATATTTTATAACACGGGTTTACTGACTTAAATTATTTGCATAAACAGTAATTTCTACGAACCTTTGATTGGTGAAGAACTATTCAAGGTAAGTAATAGGTAATTTTCAAGTTCTAATCCTTATTAATACCGAAATGTAAATCGTGTTTAAATTATTAGAGTGCTAAAATACATGGCGATTGTACCTAAGTGGTTTGACCTCTAGATTGCCAAAATTAAGGTTGATAGTTGATTGTATAAGATGGAGCTGGACCTATCTAGTGTGCTTTAGTATAATAATAACAAGGTAGTTTGTTGTCTGGTATAAAATTCATAGCGCATCCGACTGTGTTCCGTTTTTGTTTACATCGTGTTAATAGAGCTTTGCGGATATGAGCTCCGACAGAAGTCAAGGTAGCGGTTATTATTAATATTATTATGTCTGTATCATCTTTTAATGGTGATGTAAGCGTTTAGCTTTTTGTGTGCAAGGGCAAACTTTCAACTGAGTAATCAAGGATGTTTTTTGATAAAATTAACGTTATTATTGCTAGGATCTCTGCCGACGCTCAGTTCTATAGGCACAGATTATTCTGAGATTGACATATCCTCACATGCGCTCTAAGAAAATCCGTCACGTTTCAAAGATTTAAAGTTACTTACCGAAGTTTTTTTGTACTTTTCAACAATTATTTACTCGCTCATAAATGAATTACCTATAGTGATAACAAAGTTTATTAAAAATAATATTTGACCTTTATTTGAATCCCATGCATATTCCCTATTGTGAATAGATATAAACGTGCTATTTCTATTGAAAACAGTATGTTACACCAGTGCGGTTCCATTGTGTATCTGCAGCGGCTCGGTTAAAGATCTTCTCGACTGATGCCTCTGATTTCAGGGCCTTTACGCCTACGCCTCTGCTATTCCAATGTTTCCGAGTTGCCCTGATAACTATGACACTGTTGCAGCAGGGGATGATAAGCAAGTGGCGAAGCTGTACCTTGTATCCTCGATTTCCCATTTCTAATCTCCTACTGTTAGATATAATACTTTTATTAAAGGTATCGGTATCGTACGTATCGCACCTAACGGGTTGTCATAAAATGTATGGAGAAACGGTATCGACAATGCCGGGACCCGCAATGTTGGACGCACTTGTATGATTTTTTATACAAAGAATACTGAATGCGATGCGTCCGTTGCGTACGATTCTGAAGGGTGGACCCCTAACTTTATTCTCCTCATTTGGTTGCGTTGCATCTTACAATAGATCATTATGATACTAGATCATTCTCAATAAACGGATTAAGATTCAAAGGACAGCATTATACCGTGATCATTAGGTATACGATGACTGTTAACAATCTCTGTTTCTACTATCGCTGATCTTAAATAGTAAGCACCAATGGACATCCTCGATTATCCACGTATGGTGAATGAGGTCATTGTGGTTACAAGTGATTGTGTAGTATATTCGAGGTATCGTATAGCTATACCGTTCAATAACTATGGTAAACGTAATATTATTGTTTCGGTGCTCACGCTAATTGGGATTCTGTTAATAATAACAAACAACACTCGTATACATAGTATACATAGTTGTAGACAGATGTGTAACTGTAATTTGCTGGAATTGTGAGTTTGAGTGCTTATTGTGCGCAGTTTATATATATTATATCACATATAAATAAATTAATAAATATGTGGGGACATCTCCCACACGGCAATCCGACCCCGAGCTAGGCAGAACCTGTGTTATGGGTATCGGACAGCTGATATATCTACACAAATACATAGATAGATAGATACTAAATATAAATATCAACAACAAAGACCCGATTACAAATATCTGTGTTCGCGACTGCAGCGCCGCGGCAAAATATTTGCCCCAGCCGGGATCTTCGGCATAGCAGTCAGGGCCACTAACCACTACAAATTCGGCCGTCATATAACTTCATGTAGTCAACCGAATTTAATTATAACTTATGCCCAAAAATAACCTAATTTATCTAAGATCAGTACCTGGTTAAATACCAGAAGTATCGCCACTACAGCCAGATCAAACATCCATCGAGAATTTTCGCTGATTGGAAAGCTTATTCCTATCATAAAAAATAAATACAGTGGTTCTCAAACATACATAGGTACATTGGCAGAAAACAAAACTCGAGTTTACGAATTGAACTGTCCGGTTTGAAGGTACGAGCCACAGACAAGGTAAACTTATAATACCTCTCATTTCGGTTGTAATGAGTAAGATCGATCGATTACTGTAAATAATTCTGCTAATAGAATGGTACCTGCAGAATTCAAAATAAGATTAGTTGTTGAAGCTAAATTAAGTTATAACTTATTTCATGTTTGAGTAGCACTCAACTGTAACTGGAATACTCAAATTTAGCTCATCAAATGTTAGGTTTGTTAATTCATGTTTCCATTTAAACTGAGCTGTATAAATTTATCTAATTGCCCGTATGAATAGTTAGGTTATGTGGATTATGTTTGTTTGTTTTATCAAGTAAAATATAACAACATCCATAATTACGTACGTAATATCGTATGCAAATGCTTAAAAGTTAGTGGTGTTTTATGTACTTACCCTTATTTGAAGTACCTATAAAACTAACTACGGAACGTTTAAGATATGTCACATACAGGATGGCCCTGCACTGTCAATTTCTTTTTTTGAGTGTTGAAATAGAGGGGTCTAGTCTGATACAATACAATAAGCGCTAGCCAGAATTGTATCAATCAGACGACTATATCGATTCTCTTAAGTGGTTGGAAATGCGGGGAAACAAATGGCTAACATAATACTGGAGTAGCCGTAACGCTTTGTAAAAAATAAAAAGAGCACGCAAAAAGCAATTGCGTAAATGTAATGCAATTTCTTACCACATCTGATAAATCGAGCATTGTATTAAGTTTGGCGTTTACTGTAGATCTGC